>NC_044035.1:203914479-204609916 GCF_901765095.1 Microcaecilia unicolor | reverse complement strand
TCCGCGAAGGAGCCGCGCGGGAAGAACGGCGCTTAACTTTAGCCGCTTTGTGCCGTCGCCCAAATTAAGGGCGTTCATGGCATTAATGTCTCCAACCTCAAGGGCGGCCCACGAAGAAGCCGTCCGAGCCGCGTGGCCGGCCAAGATGGCGGAGGCGAGGAGCGGGGGATGGACGTTTATGGCGGGAAAAACCGCCACGCCGGAGGAAGGACCAGGACATTCATCGGTCACAAAACTGTCACCCAACAAGGGCGAATCAGGCTGTAAGACCCCCGCATCCCCTCTAGAAGCGCTCAAGCGATCCGGGGAGCGACCCTTTGCGCCCTCGCCCTCCGACGCCATATGCCACGAGGAGAAGAATCGGGGAACCCCCTGCCCGCTATAAAAAGGTAAAAATTACCTGCTGTCCGCTCCGAGCTGTAACGAACTGGTGTCCCAGTGAGTAGCTGCAATGAACGTTTAAATAAACGTCGAAATAAATGCCTTTAAGGACGTAAAAAAAATTTTTTTTTTTTTTTTTTTTAAACGGAGCCAGCGGGAGGGGGGAGAAAAGGAGGGACCTGGCACCACCAGGTTTGCACTTGCTCAAAAGAGCCCTCAACCCCAGGCACTCAACAAAACCTAAAAATTAGGCTTGGAGGCCTAGCCAGAGCTGCTGCTGTGTGTGACCACCACCTGCTGAGATAGAGAACATACTGAGGAGTTTCCGGCAGCACATGACCACATATAGGGAGGCAAAAGTTTGCTCTCTATCTCCACCTGCTGGTAGATGGACACAACCCACCAGTCTATGGATTGATCAGCTTGATGATATGGAAGTTAGCGTTTAACTTTAAAAAAGGAGACTATGATAAAATGAGAAGAACGGTAAAAAAAAAAAAAAACTTAGGGGGGCAACTGAGAGAGTAAAACTGTACAACAGGCGTGGACGCTGTTCAAAAATACCATCCTGGAGGCCCAGGTCATACATATTCCTCGAATTAGAAAAGAAAGACGGAAGTCCAAAAGACAGCCGGCCTGGTTGAAAAGTGAGGTGAAGGAAGCTATTAGGGCTAAAAGAAACGCCTTCAGAAAATGGAAGAAGGAACCGTCTGAAAATAACAAGAAGCAGCATAAGGAGTGTCAAAGCAAATGCAAAGCGCAGATAAAGAAGGCTAAGAGGGATAACGAAAAAAAGAGGCAAAAAAACATAGTAAAAATTTTTTTTCGGTATATTAAAGCAGGAAGCCGGCAAAAGAATCGGTTGGGCCGCTGGATGACCGAGGGGTAAAAGGGGCGATCAAGGAAGACAAAGATGTAGCGGAGAGACTGAATGAATTCTTTGCTTCGGTCTTCACCGAGGAAGATTTGGGTGGGATACCGGTGTCGGAAATGGTATTTCAAGCGGACGAGTCGGAGAAACTTACTGACTTCACGGTAAACCTGGAGGACGTAATGGGGCCGTTCAGCAAATTGAAGAGTAGCAAATCTCCTGGACCGGATGGTATTCATCCTAGAGTACTGATAGAACTGAAAAATGAGCTTGTGGAGCTACTGCTAGTGATATGCAACTTATCCTTAAAATCGAGCGTGGTACCGGAAGATTGGAGGGTGGCCAATGTAACGCCGATTTTTTAAAAAGGCTCCAGGGGAGATCCAGGAAATTATAGACCGGTGAGTCTGACGTCAGTGCCGGGGAAAATGGTAGAGGCTATTATTAAAAACAAAATTACAGAGCACATCCGAGGACATGGATTACTGAGACCGAGTCAGCACGGCTTTTGTGTGGGGAAATCTTGCCTGACCAATTTACTTCAATTCTTTGAAGGAGTAAACAAACATGTGGACAAAGGGGAACCGGTTGATATTGTGTATCTGGATTTTCAAAAGGCGTTTGACAAGGTACCTCATGAAAGGCTACAGAGGAAATTGGAGGGTCATGGGATAGGAGGAAATTTCCTATTGTGGATTAAAAACTGGTTGAAGGATAGGAAACAGAGAGTGGGGTTAAATGGTCAGTATTCACAATGGAGAAGGGTAGTTAGTGGGGTTCCTCAGGGGTCTGTGCTAGGACCGCTGCTTTTTAATCAAACCTATAAATGGCAAGTGACCGACTCACCTGCAAATGCGCAGTAGAGACTTCCCTCTCTGTCCCGCCCCCGCGTCAAGACGTGATGACGGGGGGAGGGGGGCGGGACAGAGAGGGAAACTGCGCGGAAGGGGAAGGAGGGAACCGCTGACGTCGCTACCGCTCCCCCCCCCCCGGAGTCGCCACCACCCCCCCCTTCACCCGGCCTGGGCCCTCTCTTCGTTATTCAACTTACAGCAGCGCCGAAACAGCAGCAAGCAGCTCAGCTTCAGCTCCCGTCGGCCTTCCTTCCCTGCCTGTGCCCCGCCCTCGCCGACGTGACGTCACACGAGGGCGAGGCACAGGCAGTGAAGGAAGGCCAACGGGAGCTGCTGCTTGCTGCTGCTTTGGCGCTGCTGTAAGTTGAATAACGAAGAGAGGGCCCGGGCCGGGTGAAGGGGGTGGTGGCGACTCCGGGGTGGGGGGGGGCGGTAGCGGCTACCTTGGGGGGGGGGGAGGGGACATGGAAGGTCTCAGAAGGAGGGGGGGCCTTGGAGCTGGGAGGGCTGGACTGAAGGGGGCCTTCCAGCTGGCTGGGAATGGGGGGAAAATTGGACACAGGGGGGGGGGCCTTGGAACTGGGAGGGAGGGAAGGGGGCCTTGGGAGCTGGGGGGACCTGGGGCCTTGCAGCTGGGAGGGAGGGCAGGGGGGCCCTTACAGTTGTGAGGGAGAGCAGGGGGCCTTGGAACTGGGAGGGAGGGAGGGCCGGGGGCCTTGGGAGCTGGGGGGGAGGGCCTGGGGCCTTGGAACTGGGAGGGAGGGAGGGAGAGAGGGAAGGGGGCCTTGGGAGCTGGGGGGGAGGGCCTGGGGCCTTGGAACTGGGAGGGAGGGAGGGCGGGCAGGGGGCCTTGCAGCTGGGAAGGGGGAGGACTGGAGCCTTGGAACTGGGAGGGAGGGCAGGGGGGCCCTTACAGTTGTGAGGGAGAGCAGGGGGCCTTGGAACTGGGAGGGAGGGAGGGAAGGGGGCCTTGGGGCTGGGGGGGGGGAGGGCCTGGGGAGGGCCTGTGGCCTTGGAACTGGGAGGGAGGGCGGGGGGCCTTGCAGCTGGGAAGGGGGAGGACTGGAGCCTTGGAGCTGGGAGGGCAGGGGGGCTCTTACAGTTATGAGGGAGAGCAGGGGGCCTTGGAACTGGGAGGGAGGGAGGGAAGGGGGCCTTGGGAGCTGGGGGGGGGGGGAGGGCCTGGGGCCTTGGAACTGGGAGGGAGGGAAGGGGGCCTTCGGAGCTGGGGGGGAGGGCCTGGGGCCTTGGAACTGGGAGGGAGGGCGGGCAGGGGGCCTTGCAGCTGGGAAGGGGGGAGGACTGGAGCCTTGGAGCTGGGAGGGAGGGACAGAGGGGGCCTTGGAGCTGGCAGGGAAGGAGGATGGCAGGGGGTCTTGCAGCTGCAACGGGAGGGGGGCCTTGGGAAAAAAAACATTCCAATACGCGCCCATTTTAACGGGCTTAACGGCTAGTATATTTATAAATGATTTAGAGATGGGAGTAACTAGCGAGGTAATTAAATTTGCTGATGACACAAAGTTATTCAAAGTTATTAAATCGCGACAGGATTGTGAAAAATTACAAGAGGACCTTACGAGACTGGGCGGCTAAATGGCAGATGACGTTTAATGTGAGCAAGTGCAAGGTGATGCATGTGGGAAAAAAGAACCCGAATTATAGCTACGTCATGCAAGGTTCCATGTTAAGAGTTACAGACCAAGAAAGGGATCTGGGTGTTGTCGTCAATAATACGCTGAAACCTTCTGCTCAGTGTGCTGCTGCGACTAGGAAAGCGAATAGAATGTTGGGTATTATTAGGAAAGCTATGGAAAACAGGTGTGAGGATGTTATAATGCCGTTGTATCGCTCCATGGTGCGACCGCACCTTGAGTATTGTGTTCAATTCTGGTTGCCGCATCTCAAGAAAGATAAAGTAGAATTGGAAAAGGTGCAGCGAAGGGCGACTAAAATGATAGCGGGGATGGGACGACTTCCCTATGAAGAAAGATTAAGGCGGCTAGGGCTATTCAGCTTGGAGAAGAGACGGCTGAGGGGAGACATGATAGAGGTATATAAAATAATGAGTGGAGTGGAACAGGTGGATGTGAAGCGTCTGTTCACGCTTTCCAAAAATACTAGGACTAGGGGTCATGCGATGAAACTACAGTGTAGTAAATTTAAAACAAATCGTAGAAAATGTTTCTTCACCCAACGTATAATTAAACTCTGGAATTCGTTGCCGGAGAAAGTGGTGAAGGCGGTTAGCTTAGCAGAGTTTAAAAAGGGGTTGGACGGTTTCCTAAAGGACAAGTCCATAAACCGCTACTAAACGGGCTTGGAAAAATCCACAATTCCAGGAATAACATGTATAGAATGTTTGTACGTTTGGGAAGCTTGCCAGGTGCCCTTGGCCTGGATTGGCCGCTGTCGTGGACAGGATGCTGGGCTCAATGGACCCTTGGTCTTTTCCCAGTGTGGCTTTACTTATGTACTTAAGGTATTCCTGCAAGTTAGGGTGGTTAATTCTTACCGAGGCGATTTCAAGTTGTGGTAGAATGGATTCGGCTGTGATGGTGAACTCGGATTTGTATATTATGGCTACTAGCCGTTAAGCCCGTAAAAACGGGTGAGTATTGCAGCCCTTTTCTCTCCCCTGGCCTCACCCCGTCCACCGATCCCCCCCCCCATATCCAGCGACCCTCATCTTTCCCTTGGCCTCCCCCCTCCTCAGCAACCCTCCTCTCCCCCCTGCCCTCCCCCCATGTCCAGCTACCCTCATCACCACCTCTCCCTCCCCCCTCCGTACCGGGCCCCCTGCACTGACCTGACAGTGCCTCTCACCTCCATGTGAAAGCGCTACAGCGCATGGTTCGGGATAAGGTATCTTTCAAAGATATCACCAAAACAGGGAAGATAGGGTATCCTGATAGTGAGGTTGCAAAAGAGACCGGATAGTGAGGTTGTAAAAGAGACCGTAGTAGATCAGGTGTCCCTAAATAAAAATAAAAATCAGACAAAAGATTGCAGTACTAAGCATGATGTAAATAGGAGCAACAAACACAGTTTGAAATGTCTATATGCGAATGCCAGGAGCCTAAGAAATAAGATGGGAGAGTTAGAATATATTGTACTAAATGAATAGGCATCTCTGAGACCTGGTGGAAGGAGGATAACCAGTGGGACACCGTCATACCGGGGTACAAATTATATCGTAGTGATAGAGTGGATCGAATTGGTGGAGGGGTAGCATTGTATATTAACGAGAGCCTTGAATAAAATAGACTGAAAATTCTGCAGGAAACAAAACACTGCTTCGAATCACTGTGGATTGAAATTCCATGTGTAAAGGGGAAAAGGATAGTGATAGGAGTGTATTACCGTCCACCTGGCCAGGATGAACAGACGGATAAAGAAATGTTTAAAAAAATTAGGGACACGAACAAACTGGGCAGCACAATAATAATGGGTGATTTCAATTAACCTGATATTGACTGGGTAAATGTAACATCGGGACACGCTAGGGAGGAAACATTCCTTGATGAAATCAAGGACAGCTTTATGGAGCAGCTGGTACAGGAAAAATTCTAGACCTAGTCCTTAGTGGAGTGCATGATCTGGTGCGGGAGGTAATGGTGCTGGTGCCGCTTGATAACAGTGATCATAATATGATCGGATTTGATATTAGCTTTGAAGTAAGTATACATAGGAAATCAAATACATTAGCGTTTAACTTTAAAAAAGGAGACTATGATAAAATGAGAAGAACGGTGAAAAGAAAACTTAGAGGAGCGACTGTGAGGGTCAAAAATTTACATCAGGCGTGGATGCTGTTCAAAAATACCATCCTGGCCAAATATATTCCGCGTATTAAAAAAGGAGGATGGAAGACCAAACGATAGCAGGCGTGGTTAAATAGTGAGGTGAAGGAAGCTATTAGAGCTAAAAGAAAATCCTTCAGAAAATGGAAGAAGGAACCGACTAAAAATCATAAGAAACGGCATAAGGAATGTCAAGTCAAATGCAAAGCACTGATAAGGAAAGCCAAGAGGGACTTCGAAAAAAAGATTGCGTTGGAGGCAAAAACACATAGTAAAACTTTTTTTTAGGTATATTAAAAGCAGGAAGCCAGCAAAAGAATCAGTTGGACTGCTAGATGACCGAGGAATAAAAGGGGCGATCAGGGAAGACAAAGCCGTAGCGGAGAGATTAAATGAATTCTTTGCTTCGGTCTTCACCGAGGAAGATTTGGGTGGGATACCGGTGCCGGAAATTATTATTATTATTTATTGCATTTGTATTCCACATTCCCCCACCTATTTGCAGGCTCAATGTGGTATTCGAAGCTGACAAGTCGGAGAAATTTAATGAATTCTCTGTAAACCTGGAGGATGTAATGGGGCAGTTCTACAAACTGAAGAGTAGCAAATCTCCTGGACCGGATGGTATTCATCCCAGAGTACTGATAGAACTGAAAAATGAGCTTGCGGAGCTATTGTTAGAAATATGTAATTTATCCTTAAAATCGAGCACGGGACCGGAAGATTGGAGGGTGGCCAATGTAACACCGATTTTTAAAAAAGGTTCCAGAGGAGATCCGGGAAATTATTGACCGGTGAGTCTGACGTCGGTGCCGGGCAAAATGGTAGAGAGTATTATTAAGAACAAAATTATAGAATATATTCAAAAGCATGGATTAATGAGACAAAGTCAACACGGATTTAGTGAAGGGAAATCTTGCCTCACCAATCTACTACATTTCTTTGAAGGGGTGAACAAACATGTGGATAAAGGTGAGCTGGCTGATATTGTGTATCTGGATTTTCAGAAGGCGTTTGACAAAGTACCTCATGAAAGACTCCAGAGGAAATTGGAGAGTCATGGGATAGTAGGTAGTGTTCTATTGTGGATTAAAAATTGGTTAAAAGATAGAAAACAGAGAGTAGGGTTAAATGGTCAGTATTCTCAATGGAGAAGGGTAGTTAGTGGGGCTCCCCAGGGCTCTGTGCTGGGACCGCTGCTTTTTAACATATTTATAAATGACCTAGAGATGGGAGTAACTAGTGAGGTAATTAAATTTGCTGATGACACAAAGTTATTCAAAGTCGTTAAATTGCGGGAGGATTGTGAAAAATTACAAGAGGAGCTTACGAGACTGGGCGTCCAAATGGCAGATGACGTTTAATGTGTGCAAGTGCAAAGTGATGAATGTGGGAAAAAGGAACCCGAATTATAGCTACGTCATGCAAGGTTCCAAGTTAGGAGTCACGGACCAAGAAAGGGATCTAGGTGTCGTCGTTGATGATACGTTGAAACTTTCTGCTCAGTGTGGTGCTGCTGCTAAGAAAGCAAATAGAATGTTAGGTATTATTAGGAAAGGAGTGGAGGAGTGGCCTAGTGGTTAGGGTAGTGGACTTTGGTCCTGGGGAACTGAGGAACTGAGTTTGATTCCTGTCACAGGCAGCTCCTTGTGACTCTGGGCAAGTCACTTAACTCTCCATTGCCCCATGTAAGCCGCATTGAGCCTGCCATGAGTGGGAAAGCGCGGGGTACAAATGTAACAAAAAACAAAAATGAGGATGTTATAATGCCTTTGTATCGCTCCATGGTGCGACCGCACCTTGAATATTGTGTTCAATTCTGGTCGCCGCATCTCAAAAAAGATATAGTGGAATTAGAAAAGGCGCAGAGAAGGGCGACGACAATGATAAAGGGGATGGGACGACTTCCCTATGAGGAAAGGCTAAAGCGGCTAGAGCTCTTCAGCTTGGAGAAAAGGCGGCCGAGGGGAGATATGGTCTATAAAATAATGAGTGGATTTGAACAGGTAGATGTGAAGCGTCTGTTCACACTTTCCAAAAATACTAGGACTAGGGGGCATGCGATGAAGCTACAATGTAGTAAATTTAAAACGAATCGGAGAAAATGTTTCTTCACTCAACGTGTAATTAAACTCTGGAATTCATTGCCAGAGAATGTGGTAAAGGCGGTTAGCTTAGCAGAGTTTTAAAAAGGTTTGGACGGCTTCCTAAAGGAAAAGTCCTTAGACCATTATTAAATGGACTTGGGGAAAATCCAGTATTTCTGGGATAAGCAGTATAAAATGTTTTGTACATTTTTGGGATCTTCCCAGGTATTTGTGACCTGGATTGGCCACTGTTGGAAACAGGATGCTGGACTTGATGGACCTTTGGTCTTTCCCAGTATGGCAATACTTATGTACTTATGATGTTAGACAGGAAGTCAGTTTATTCAAGGCTGTAGGAAAGTCAGGTTCAATGGGTATGAGTAGCTGCACATCATCCGCGTACATGTAGAACTGAGGGTCCACTGACTGAATTAGCTCAGCTAGTAGCTTGAGGTGGATATTGAACAGAATAGGTGACAGTATCAATCCTTGTGGTACCCCGCAGGTAAGTGTCCATGGTGGTGATGAGTTGCTGCCAAACATTATGGTTAACACAATTTTTGTGGCACCTTCTATAAGGCCCATACTTGCCTGCTGCATTATCTTTGATGGGCAGGAGTTGATGGAAGGTCTCTTAGGATTTTGTTAAGGCTCTCCTCTGTCATTAGGTTACAAGTGTCCCATCTGTCTGTCAGGAGGGGGTGAGTTTGTGCACCCATGGTTGACTGGTTGGGGACTGGGTGGGATTGCCTGTAAATCCTGGCGGAGACTTAATTTTGTTGTCAAAGTATGCAGCAAAATCATTGTAGTTCAGTTTAGACTGGGCAGGCTAGTTCTGTTGTGGGGGTTGCAGTAGGCTGTTTACTATACTGAACAACTGCTTGGTTGAACTGGCAGCCTGTGCTATGCATTGAGAGAACTACTGTTTTTAGGTTGCTGTTAAGGCTTGGCGGTACTTTGCCGTGTGCTTCCTATAGTTCAGCCTGTCTTCATCCAAGCAAGATTTACACCATCTCCTTTCCAGTTTTCGTCCTTCGCATTTAAGGATCCGAAGTTCTGGAGAAAACCAAGGTGAGCGTGAGTGGAGCATAAGACATGTTTTAGTGGTGCTGTTTTCTCTAAGGTTGTTCTGACACTGTTGTTGTCCAAGGCCTCTAGGAAATTCTCAGCTGTCGGTTTTTTTTTTTTGTCTCTGATCTCCTTCCAAACTCAGGGAGGTGCCATTTGTTTCAGGTGGTCACCTAGGGAGAATTTAGTTAGAAAATGGTCTGACCGTGATAGGGGTGTTAATTCAATACTGTTATCCCAGAATTCTGGGATAGCCACCCCTTTGTAGAATACCAGGTCTAGTATGTGACCCTTTTTGTGGGTTGGAGAATTGAGCACCTGTGTAAATCCTAGTGCTGTCATCGTGTCCAGAAAGGCAGCTGTGGTGGTATCTGGAGTTTCAATGTGTAGACTGAAGTCTCCCATGATCACCAGCCTAGGGTAATTCAGGGTCACTTGAGTAATCATGAGTTCTTGCACAGACAGTGTGTTATTACAAGGTGCTCTGTATACCATGAGCAGCCAGATTGTTTTCACCTCTTCAAGTTGGATTAAAAGATATTCTGATTCATGTAGCTGGGGGATGGATATTCTGCACAGTTTGATTGTATCCCGAATCAAGACTGCTACCCCTCCACCCTGTCTTCCTGGTCTTGGTTGATGTTGGATGTTGAAGCCTGTTGGGCATAGTTCAGCCAGAGATAACCCCCCCCCCCCCCTTTCATCTAGCCAGGTTTCACTTATTCCTAGGATGTCAAGATGCTGTTCATTTATGGCATCATGGATCACCAAGCATTTCATTGCAGCTGATCTGGCATTCACCAGTCCTATAGTTCCTAAGGGTGGTCTGGAGGTGTTGGGGGTAGCTTTGGTGTGGTAATGAGATGATCTTTTAAGTACTGTTATGTAGGTGTTTGACCTTTGCACTTTTGCCTTCTCTTTAGTTGGTGGGGATTATAGTTTCCTCTCCCACATACCACTGGGATGTTCGTATGGTCTTTGGGAACAATGCACATTTTTTGTGTCAGAACCTGGTTAGGCAAAATTTCACTGGGTGGCACTGCAATCCATTCTGTGGAGTTCACCCTGTAGATCAGCAATCTTATTAGTTGGCAATGCAGGGTTAAGGCTCAATGATCTAAAAGAACAGACCTTTTTAAAGTTGTAAATTCAGACCAAGCCTATGAGATCAAAGGCTTCCAGCAATAGAGAAACAAATGGCTGTACTTAGCACTTCTATGTAAACTGTCTTTGCAGAGGCGTTGATAGTTGCCTTTAGTTTTAAGGAATCTAACAGATTCAGAATTTCAGAAGTAGATTATACAGTTAAATATAATTTTTTTAAACTAATGGATTGTAGGTATGAATTTTAGAGTTTCTGGTTCTGATATCCTTGGATGGTCCAATTGATGCAGGTTGCTGTAGGCTTTTTCTTTGTTGTCCAGCAGGAGGGTTAGATGTAAATAAAAATCCAGCTCTGATCACACATTATAATGTGAAGGAAAGATAAAATTTTCCTTTCTTCAGCCAAAATAAATGGAAGAAGTTCAAAGTAAAATTGAGGACTGGTGCCTCAACACAGACTGAGCAGAAGTCAGTAAAAGCTTGGGTTTTAGATAAGCAGAAAATGTAATTATTTAATCTAAGTTGCAGAGCCTGATGTGAACCCAGCCACCCATCTTTTTCCATAAAGACAGAAGCAAAGAATTCATTCAGTTTCTCCGCTATGGCCTTGTTCTCCCTGAGCGCCCCTTTTGCTCACTTCGTGATCTAACGGTCCTACGGATTCCCTCTCATGCTTCCTACTTCTGATGTACCTGAAAAAGTTGTTACTGTGAGTTATAGCCTCTGCGCCAAGTTTCTCTTCATATTCTCTTTTAGCCTTCTTTATTAATGCTTTGCATTTGACTTGCCAGTGCTTATGTTGCTTCTTATTTTCTTTGTTTGGGTCCTTTTTCCGTTCTTTGAAGGACAATCTTTTAGCTGAAATGGCCTCTTTTACTTCACCTGCTGGTGTCACGGTTGTGGCCGTACCCTTATGTTCAAACCTACTGTTTCTCTGTATCTAGCTCTGTGACCTCTCCAGTCTGCCTTTTTCCCCTATTGTTGTTCTTCCTGTAAGCCAAGCCTCACTTTGGTCTCCCTGCTTCTGCTTCATTTCCTGTTGTTCTTCCTGTTAGCCAAGCCTCACTTTGGTGTCCCTGAAGCCAAGCCTCACTTTGGTCTCCCTGCTTCTGCTTCATTTCCTGTTGTTCTTCCTGTTAGCCAAGCCTCACTTTGGTGTCCCTGAAGCCAAGCCTCTCTGGTCTCCCTGCTTCTGCTTCATTTCCTACTTGTGACATCATCAGCCTACTCCTTTATAAGGACCCAGGGAGCTTTCCTACATGGCCTTTGCAAGAGGTCTCAATCTTGATTTACCTGTTTAGATCATATCCCTGCTTGGCTTTGTTCCTGAAGGTCTGTTCTGTGTTTCCCAGAGTCTTGTTTCAATGCTTTGTTTTGTTGGCTCTAGAGCCACACCCTGCCCTTGGTGTCTGTATCTGTTTGACTTCCCTTGGCTTCTGCTTTTAGTCTAGCCCTGCTTTTGACTCTTGCTATAGTTAAGCTCCATGTTTAAGCCAGCCAATCTCTGTGTTTAGCCAAGCTCTGTTCCTGTTTTCCCTGTTCTGTTCCTGTGTGTGTAGTTCTTGTCTGTTAATTCTGAAAGTCTGTAGAAGCCAGAATTGTCCCTAATTATCTCACTGCTATGCACCTGTGTCTGCTGCCTCTCAATCTGCCTGGCCTTTCCCTTCCAGCTATGGATGCTGGTAAGCACTTTGCTTCTTTGTTCGTCTTCCCTTAGTCTGCTTAATCCTTTGCCTGCTATGTTTGCTTCCTGGCTCTTGAGCTCTGTTTCCACTAAGTTCTGTTCCTGTTGTGTGTTTGAGCCAGGTTTTGCCGCTGCTATGTGTTTGAGCTAGTTTCTGTCCCTGCTCTCTGTCAAGCCAAGTCCCTTTCAGACCCCTGTTCCAGCCAAGCCAAGTCCCTTTCAGACTCCTTTTCCAGCCAAGCCAAGTCCCATTCCAGACTACTTTTCCAGCCAAGCCAAGTCCCATTCCAGACTACTTTTCCAGCCAAGCCTGTTCCAGAATCCGGCTCCAGCCAAGCCAAGCCTGTTTGAGAATCCTGTTCCAGCCAAGCCTGTTTGAGAATCCTGAATCCTGTTCCAGCCAAGCCTGTTTGAGAATCCTGAACCGTTTGAGAATCCTGAATCCTGCTCCAGCCAAGCCTGTTTGAAAATCCTGAATCCTGTTTGAGAATCCTGTTCCTGCCTTGTGTATTGTCTTGCATCTGTTATTCTGTTGCCTAGCTCCTGCCCTGTCTTGCCTGTCTAGGTGTGCTTTGTCTTGTCTCTTTCAGTCTAATGCTGTCCGGATCCAGTTCTTGCTTTGTCCTTGCCTTTTTCTGGACCCAGTTTTAATCTACTTCTGTGTTTTGCCTTGTCTTGCATTTCTGGGTCCCAGTCCCAGTTTTAATCCAGTTCTGAGTCTTGCCTTGTCCTGTCTGGGTTTCAGTTCTGGCCTTTTGCCTTCTTTTCCTTTCCTCATCTGGATCCGGTTCTTGTGTTGTCCATTGTGTTTAGTTACCTCTGTCCTGCCTTGTTGAGTCTGTTAATTTATTCTACTCCAGTCTGTTCTGATTTCTGCCTGTGCCAGCCCCGGTGATTTGTCTGCCAAAGCTCTGGCTTTGGTCCAAGGACTCACCATTCCTGACAATTGTGACAGCTGGCTGATGTTTTCTCTTTCCACCTTTGCAAATATGTGGAATACATCTGGACTGGGCTTCCAAGATGGTATTTTTGAATAATGTCCACGCCTGATTTAGTGTCCTAACCTTTGCAGTATCTTTTTAACTATTTTCCTCATTTTATTATAGTTGCCCTTTTGAAAATTAAATGCAACTACAGTAGATTTCTTTTGCAGGTTCATCCCAGATAATAGCTCATGTTATTATCACTGTTTCCCAAGGGACCCAACACCGCCACCTCTCGCACTATGTCCTGCACGCCACCAAGGACCAGGTCCAAAATGGCTCCCCCTCTTGTTGGTTCCTGGACCAGCTGCTCCAAGAAGTAGTCGTTTATTACATCTAGAAATTTTATCTCTGGCACTCCCTGATATAACATTTATTCAGTCAATATTGGGGTAACTGAAATCACCCATTATTACAGCATTACCCAATTTGACAGATTTCCTAATCTCTGTAAACATTTCTTCATCAGTCTGTTCGTTCTCTCCTGGCGGACTAGAATACTCCTTCCCTTCACACATGGAATTTCTATCCATAATGATTCCACGTTGCTATCTGTGTCATGTGGAATGTATATTTTATTTGACTCAATTCCCTCTTTAATATATAGCGCAACCTCACCTCCAATTTGATCCTATCACTGTGATACAATTTGTACCGTTAACACAGTGTCCCATTGATTGTCCTCCTTCCACAAAGTCTCTGAGATGCCTATTATATCTACCTCATCACTTAGTGCTATATATTCTAACTCTTCCCATCATATTTTTTAGGCTTCTAGCATTTGTATACAGGCACTTCTAATTATATTTTTTCCTTTGATCTACAAGCTGCTTAGACTTTGAGGGGGATCATGCGCATCCTTCAGCCTGCTCTCTCATTAAGCACACCTGGCTTACTTTAAGCATTGTTGAAACCTCTCTACTGGGATTCTCTAAACTTCCTGTCAATAGTATCCTTCAAGGAGACTCCACACTGAACCATGCGCTCCTGGGCAACTGTTGGCTTTCCCCCTCCATTCTAGTTTAAAAGCTGCTCTATCTCCTTTTTAAAAGTTAGTGCCAGTAGCCTGGTTCCATCCTGGTTAAGGTGGAGCCCATCCTTTTGGAAGTCTCCCTTTCCCAGAATGTTGCCCAGTTCCTAACAAATCTAAATCCCTCATCCCTGCACCATCGTCTCAACCACTGGAACAGGATTCTCAAACAGGCTTGGCTGGAACAGGATTCAGTGGAGGAGTGGCCTAGTGGTTAGGGTGGTGGACTCTGGTCCTAGGGAACTGAGTTCGATTCCCACTTCAGGCACAGGCAGCTCCTTGTGACTCTGGGCAAGTCACTTAACCCTCCATTGCCCCAGGTACAAATAAATACCTGTAAGCCGCATTGAGCCTGCCATGAGTGGGAAAGCGCAGGATACGAATGTAACAAAAAACAAAACAAAACAAAACCATGCATTGAGACTTCAGAGCTCTGCCTGCCTCTAGGAACGGGGAGCATGTCTAAAAATGTGACCTTGGAGGACCTGGACTTCAGCTTTCTACCTAAGAGCCTAAATTTGGCTTCCAGAACCTCCCTCCCACATTTTCCTATGTCACTATATACCAAGACAGCTAGCTCCTCCCCAGATCCTGTCTAGGTGACGCATGAGGTCCGCCACCTTCACACCAGGCAGGCAAGTCACAAGGCGATCCTCATATCCACCAGCCACCCAGCTATCTCTATGCCTAATGATCAAATCACCAACTACAACAGCTTTCCTAACCCTTCCCTCCTGGGCAGAACTTGGAGACATATCCTTGGTGCGAGAGGACAGTACATCCCCTGGTGGGTAGGTCCTGGTTACAGGAGTACTTCCTTCTTCACCAAGGTGATGCTGTCCTTCTAGGAGACCTCCCTCCTCCAAGGCAGCATAGGGGCTACCAGACTGGAGGTGGGACTTCTCTACAACAACCCTGTAGGTCTCGTCTATGTACCTCTCTGTCTCTCTCAGCTCCATCAAGTCTGCTACTCTAGCCTCAAGAGAACGGACACATTCTCTGAGAACTATTAGCTCTTTGCATCGGGCACACACATATAACTGCTCACCAACTGGGAGATAATCATACATGTGACACTCAATGCAAAAGACTGGATAGCACCCCTCTCACTGCTGGACTACTGACTCCATCTTAGTATTTTTGAGTTTTTCAATAATTTAAAACTTGCTAAGGTAACGTGGAGGGGCATTTTCGAATGTGGACGACTTTCTCTAAAGGCGCCCATCTGTAAGGATGGTGCCACGAAGGGCCGGGGAAACCTGTATTATCAAAACAAGATGGGCGTCCATCTTTTGTTTCGATAATACAGTCAGGGACGCCCAAATCTCAACATTTAGGTCAACCTTAGAGATTGTCAACCTAAATGTTGAGATCAATCTACCTTAGAGATGGTTGTCCCTAGTTTTCGGCGATAATGGAAACCGAGGATGCCCATCTAAAAAACGACCACATGCAAGCCCTAAATGTTGAGATCAATCTACCTTAGAGATGGTTGTCCCTAGTTTTCGGCGATAATGGAAACCGAGGATGCCCATCTAAAAAACGACCACATGCAAGCCCTTTGGTCGTGGGAGGAGCCAGCATTCATAGTCCACCTCACATGCCAGGACACTAACCGGGCACTCTAGGGGGCACTGCAGTGGACTTCACAAATTGCTCCCAGGTACATAGCTCCCTTACCTTGTGTGCTGAGCCCCCAACCCCCCCTCCACAACTGTACACCACTACCATAGCCCTTAGGGATGAAGGGGGGCACCTACATGTGGGTACAGTGGGTTTTGGGTGGGTTTTGGAGGGCTCACATTTACCACCACACGTGTAACAGGTAGGGTGGGGGGGATGGGCCTGGGCCCGCCTGCTTGAAGTGCACTGCACCCACTAAAAACTGCTCCAGGGACCTGCATACTGCTGTCATGGAGCTGGGTATGACATTTGAGGCTGGCATAGAGGCGGGAAAAAAAATGTTTTTTCATAATTTTTTGGGGTGGGAGGGGGTTGGTGACCACTGGGGGAGTAAGGGGAGGTCATTCCCGATTCCCTCTGGTGGTCATCTGGTCAGTTCGGGCACCTTTTCAAGGCTTGGTCGTGAAAAAAAAAAAAAAAAAAAAAGAGACCAACGCCCTTCTTTTTTCAATTATCAACCAAGGACGCCCATCTGTTAACCATGCCCCCGTCCCGCCTTCGGTACGGTGCCGACACGCCCCCGTGAACTTTGGTCGTCCCCGCGACAGAAAGCAGTTGAGGACACCCAAAATTGGCTTTCAATTATGCTGAATTGGGCAACCCTGAGAAAAGGACGCCCATCTCCCGATTTGTGTCGGAAGATGGGCGTCCTTCCCTTTCGAAAACAAGCTAGATAGTAACATAATAGATGACGGCAGAGAAAGACCTGTATGGTGCATCCAGTCTGCCCAACAAGATAAACTCATATGTGCTACTTTATGTGTACACATGACCTTGATTTGTATCTGCCATTTTCAGGGCACAGAACGTACAAGTCTGCCAAGCACTAGCCCCGCCTCCCACCACTGGTGCTGCCACCCGATCTCCGCTAAGCTTCTGAGGATCCATTCCTTCTGAACAGGATTCCTTTATGTTTATCCCACACATTTTTGAATTCAGTTATCGTATTAAGGATATTAGCGTAATATAAAAATGTCTTTAGTTTATATGGTATATTGTGTGATTTATTTAGTGTTTTCTTCTTAGAAGGTAATGTATTTAAAACTCTATAAGAGCACTTCTTGCTTGTTATCCTAATTAGAGAATGAAACGGGGACGGGGAAGGGGACAGAGCCCACAGGGACAGGGGACAAACTTTGTCCCCGTGCCATTTTCTACTTTGAAGCCTGTTAATGAACTGGACTGTTTAAGTGATGCCTACAAAGATATTTTGATTTTTTGGAAAAACAAGCAAACATACTGGCCACAACTAGCAAAATTTGCATGGGAGATCCTGTACATCCTGCTACCAGCACATCTTCTAAGAAGACAACTTCTATTCCAGGAAGGACTGTGGAAGACAGGAGAGCTAGATTGAATCCTGAGATTGTTGATGATTTCTTATTTATCCACAGATTTAAAAAAACGTAACAGTGCTTTATAGGGTATATTTTTCCCCTCTAGGGCATATAGAACGGGTTGTATTTTATACCCCTGGACATTTTAACAGTGTGAATTAGGATTCCTTGGTGTAATAGAAATCACCTATTGTTGGGGTTGGAAGGGTAGAGGGTGGTGGTGGGAAGGAGGGTTATTATAGCTGCTCATTGTTATTATTGTTCTGTATTTGTAATTTATATACAACAGTTGCACAGCATATTGTTCCTTTTTATATTTTAATAAAAAGATTTAAATATAAAATCATAAGTGTTCGAGGCTTCTGCAGATGAGGACAGAGCCCACAGGGACAGAGACAGAATCTGCGGGGATGGGGTGGGGACGGAGACAAACTTTGCCCCCGTGTCATTCTCTAATCCTAATTACAATAACTGACTATAAATGAAGAGTTGTGCTAGGGGTGGGTGGGTGTTGGTAGCATAGGTGCAGGTTTTGGGCACGCGCAGAACCATTTTTCAGTGCACCTGTAAAAATGCCTTTTTTAAATTTTTGCCAAAAATAGACATGCGGCAAAATAAAAAATTGCCCCGCATCCATTTTGGGCCTGCGACCTTACCGTCAGCCATTGACCTAGCGGCAAACTCTCAAGCAGTAACCAAGCCGTAATGACCTACGCGCACCAAATGCCACTTGGCATGCAGCCGTTAATAAAAATTATTTTTCTGATGCACACCAAAAATGAAAGTACTGTAAGAGTCACGCGGTAGCCATGTAGTAACTCCATTTTGGCGCACACTGGGTGCGCGTACAGCCTTACGCAGCTTAGTAAAAGGGCCCCTAAACTAGGTCTTGCAGAGCCTGCTAGAGGCTGTTAATGCTGTGGTACAAAGTTCCAAGTTTTAGGGGGAGGAAGTGACGTCAGCCCTAGAGATGGCAGCTTGATTTGAGAGCTCTGCTGTCTTCGGAGCAGAATAGAAGCTTCCCCTGCGCTAAATTGAAGAATTTACTCACCAAAACGAAGGAGAGAACATCGGAACGATGGCAGCGAAGAAAAAGTTGGCGAAATTTAAATTCGGGGCTGATACACCCAGTGCGAGCAAGGGATCGAGCCTCCGGACATGCGGTGCAAAGATGGCTGCCGAAGAGAGTGACTCAGACCCAGATCCCGAAGAACAAATGGAGAGTGAAACGGAGCTGAGCAAACGGGACTTTGTGCGCTGGTTCAAAGACCTTAAAACTGAACTGGTAGCAACTCGGCGAAGTATCCAAACTGCGGTAACGGAGCTGCACGAAGAAATAAAAGAAATTGGAAATCGAGTGGCTGAGAATGAAGAAAAAACGGAGGCGGCAATGGCGGAAGTGAAAGAACTCCAGGGAGCTCAAAGCTGAACAACAAGTAAGAGCAGACCTGGAAATAGCGCTGGAGGACCTGGAAAATCGCACAAGACGGTGCAATTTGCGATTTAGGGGCATTCCAGAAGAAGATCAGTATAAAGATCCAGAAAAGGTAGTAAAAGAAATTTGCACCTTTTTACTCCAGCAAGACTCTAACGGGGAAGGGCAGCAAGAACAAGAGCCCATAGAACTGGAAAGAGCCCACAGAAGCTTAGGGTCACCAAGAGGGGGCTTGCCCAGAGACATAGTGGTATGTTTCCACAAATATACTGTTAAAGAGAGAGTATGGAGGCGAGCAAGAGAAATGGGGGAAGTAAACTGGAGGTCGGTTAAAGTTAAAATCTTCCAAGACCTAGCAAGGAAAACATTGCAGAAAAGAAGAGACTTTAAAGAAATTACAGCCTATCTGCAAAAGGCAGGATTGCGGTACCGTTGGCTATTCCCATTTGGATTACAGATCACAGTGGGAAACAATACCAAGCGTCTACACACACATCAAGGAGCGTGGAAACAACTGAGAGAGATGGGATGTACAGATGTTCCTAGAGATGAAGAGGCGAAACGGCATCCTACTAATAACACAAGGAGGATGGAGCAGAATAGCTGGCAGAAGGTTGGGGGAAAGAAAAACCACTTACCCCCAAGGGAGGAAAGAGCGGAAGAACAGACAGTAGCAGTTACCTCAGTGAGAGCTATACTGCTTCTGGATTTATGCTGTCTTTTTGATTGGAGTTGGTGAGAGACTTGGGGGTGGGAATGTTATATGCAGATGTTAAAATGGAAGAGAGTAAATGTTAATGATTAAGTTGGAAACGCAGGGGGTTAAGATTCTATGGATGAATATTGGAGCGGTTAGGCTCTGGGGAAGGCTAGCTTCCTAAAGGGTAAGACTGGCACGAGATATAGCTTGCCAGTTACAGGGGGGAACAAGGGGGGGGGGGGGGGGAGTACGAATTGGATCATGGAATGTTAATGGATTAAATAACCCGGGTAAGAGGAGCATAATATTCAGGGAACTGCGTAAATTGAATTGGGATATAGTCATGTTGCAAGAGACACACATTAAACAATGTGATGAATCTCTAATCATGAATAAAGGTCTGGGCATGGGGTACACCCTAGCAGACTCCAGGGGAAATAAGACGGGAGGGCTGGTGATCTATGTGAAGGAACATTTGAAGTTTAATAAAGAAGAAGTTTACAAGGACAGAGAGGAGAGATGCCTGGCAATTAAAGGGCAATTGAATGGTCGAAGTATTACACTTATCAATGTATATGCTCCTAATGTGGGTCAGGGAAAATACTTTGATTCGCTTCGGGAAGAATTGCTCCCTTTTGTGGGGGGGGGGGGGGGGGGGGGGTGATGATGGGGGGGGGACTTTAACCATTCAGTGGGATCACTGGACCACTCCACTAGGCAGAAGGGAGGGGGTGGATACAATGGGCGACAATTCCACAGATTGATGAGAGAACTAGATTTGATTGATATATGGCGTTTGAAACATCCGGGCCGACAACAATTCACACACTACGCACACGTACAGGGGACATATGCTAGAATAGATGCCATTTGGGGAAGCAGGAATGAGTGGGGGGAAGTGCGAGAAGCAGAAATTGAAAATATCCATGCCTCTGATCATGCACCGGTATGGGTGAAGCTAGATGGGTTAGGGGAACTGGGGGGAAGTCAAATTTGGAGATTAAATGAATCCCTCTTAGACAAGGTCGAGGACTGCCAAGAAATACGATCCACCATTAAAGAGTACTTAGAAATAAATGATACAGGGGAAGTGTCAGAGGGGATCCTGTGGGACGCCCTTAAGGCGGTGGTGAGGGGGGTGCTCATACGTAAAGGAGCATACCTGAAAAAGAAGAGGGCAGCCCATGAGATGGAAGTGCGGCGTAACTTGGCGAGACTGGAAGCACTACATCAGAGGGAGGGTAAACCCAAGCAGCTACTGAAGCTTAAAAAGTGGAGGGGAGAGCTGCAAAAAATTCAGCTGAGAGCAATGGAATTCCATAGGCAGTTACTACAACAGAGATTCTTTGAATTCAGCAATAAAGCGAGTGCAATGCTAGCCAGAGGGCTAAGGGATAGAAGGGTCCGAAACACGATTACTAAAATAAAAGGGCCAAAGGATTTGATGTTTCACCAGGATGGGGAAATTAGAGAGCAATTTGTAAAGTTTTATAAGACATTATATAGCAAGGAATCCATAGCCTCCAAAGGGGAAATCAGAGAATTCCTACAGAGCCTGGGACTGCGGAGGGTAACGGCCCAACAGAGGGAGAAAATTGAAGCCACTTTGACCTTAAAGGAAGTAGTAAAAGTTATCAAAGGGCTGAAAGGGGGGAAATCCCCTGGGATGGATGGGTTCACGGCCAAATATTATAAGCTCTTTCATCAAGAGCTAGGGCCACTGCTGGTAAGATTGGGCAATGCTTGTTTTGTAGAAAAGGGCATACCGCTAAGCATGCATGAAGCCGGGATATCGGTGCTCCTAAAACCTGGGAGAGATCCAACAATATGTGGCTCTTATCGCCCGATATCCTTGCTGAATGTAGACGTAAAAATTCTAGCTAAGCTTATGGCAGATAGATTGAGTGAGATATTGCCTTCTCTTATTCATGAAGATCAATCTGGCTTTATACGTCAAAGGCAAGTGGCGAATAACATTAGACGAACTCTTAACCTGATTTGGGGAGCGCAGAGAAGAGGGGACTCCATGACACTTCTCACAATAGACGCAGAAAAGGCATTCGATAGAGTGGAATGGGATTACCTATGGGAAGTAATGTTAGAAATGGGGCTGGGTAGACCTTTTGTGGGATGGGTGAAAGGGC
The DNA here is from genome assembly GCF_901765095.1 of Microcaecilia unicolor. Taxonomy (NCBI): domain Eukaryota; kingdom Metazoa; phylum Chordata; class Amphibia; order Gymnophiona; family Siphonopidae; genus Microcaecilia; species Microcaecilia unicolor. Next base: position 204,588,755 of record NC_044035.1, on the reverse strand, counting down.
TATATGAACATCCAGTAGCAAGAATTAAGGTAAATGGGGGATGGTCTGGCATATTTAATATACAAAGAGGAACTAGACAGGGGTGCCCCCTATCCCCGTTATTGTTTGCTATCTTTATTGAGCCTTTAGCTCAACAAATCCGGGGGCTTAAAGAAGTAAAAGGAGTTCGGATGGGAGGGCAAGAACACAAAATTAGCCTTATTTGCAGATGATCTATTATTTTATATAGGTTCCCCAGGGAATACCCTGCCAGTGCTTACTAGAGAGTTAAACATGTTTGGAAGTAAGTCCGGGTTCAAAGTAAATTTTGATAAATCGGAACTTATGGGGATAATAGCAACAGAGCAGGAGGTGGAACAAATGAAGAGATCCGGGTTCCGTTGGACCGACAGAAGTGTTCGTTACCTAGGTATACATATCCCAAGCGATATTAATACACTATACCAGTTAAATTATGTACCACTTATAGCGGCAATCAGGAGAGATCTAATCCAATGGAAGAAAGGATGGTTATCGTGGTGGGGCCGCATAGCGGCTGTAAAAATGAATATACTACCAAGGTTACTCTTCCTCTTTCAGACTCTCCCAATTGCTGTCCCTAAGAGGGAGTTACAGAAAATACAAACAGAGCTGGGGGAATTTGTATGGGGAGGTCACCCAGCTCGACTATCAAAGAAAATAATGTGGAAGACGATAAAACAGGGAGGAAGAGGCATGCCAAATATTACCTGGTATTATTGGGCGGCACAACTCAGGCAAATTGGGGTTTGGAGCAGTGTGGACTTATCTCCCGTAACGAGATTTGAACAGATCTTTGTCCAGGAGGGTAATCTAGATGCTTTGTTGTGGGGGTCTGCCCCAGATAACATGTATAGATCCCTGACCCTAAATCCCTTTATTTCCCACTTACTTACAATATGGGGGAAAAGAAGAACTTGAGGGGATCGCAGACCCGTTCCACCTATGCCTGGATAACTCAAGCACCAGGATTCCCTGGCGGGCGGGAGAATAACACATTCGCAACATGGTTTGATAAAGGGCTGATAAGATTTCGTGAGCTCATAGAAGAGGGGAATCTTAAGAGCTTTGAAAAGTTACAACAAGAATACAATCTTCCACAGACTGACCTATATGCATACTTACAAGTAAAGAATTACATGAGCAAAGAAAAGTGGTTCAAAGATAAAGGGTTGGAGAGTGAGAAGTTCGAAAATTTATGGGGAGGAATAGGAGAGGGTGGGAAAGGAATCTCAAAGCTATACGAGCATATAAGGGGCTCTGGGATGGTAAAGCTTTCCTATATGAGGGCTTGGGAGCAAGATCTTAAAACGGAATTTTTTTTTTTTAATTTATAGAAGTCTTTATTCAGCATTGTTAATCAAACACAACCATTAACCATCTTTACATGGTACAAGTAGTTTATACAAGCTCACTATCAATCCAGGTCAATCTAGTCAATGTAACAGGCAAAACTGCTAACAGATTAACAATATCATATTAAAAGCTCAGCATACTTCAAACATTTTATGGTTTTACATTTGAACCTACCCCACCCATGTTTCCTAGTCCCCCTCTATCAATCTCTAACCCTCCCTCCCTCCCCCCTCCCTCCCGTCTTCCCAATTTTCTCATCCAAAACTTCTATTATTCTACACACTTAGCCAAAAAGGGTTCCCAAATTCTCTGCCATTGAGGCAGCGTTCTTTGCTTTACAGCGGTCAGCCTTTCCATTTCACAAATATATCTGACCTTGGTTATCCATCTTGCCATTGGGGGAACCAATGGAGATTTCCAGCTTTGAGCTAAGTTCACCCGTGCAGCATTCAGAGAGGCACGCACAAAGAGCCACTGATGGGGCGCAAGACCTTCGGGCCGTGCCCCCAGCAGGAAGATCGAGGGATGCCACCGCACAGACCCACCAATCCATCTTTGAAGCGTGCCTGAATTCCCCTCCAATAAGCCTGTGCTTTAGGACATGTCCACCAAATGTGCCCTGCGGTTCCAACCGCACCGCAATTTCGCCAACAACTCCATGATATTTGGGCGTTCATGTGGTGTAATCTAGCGGGTGTCAAATACCATCTGTAAAATACCTTAACAGCATTTTCTTGTAAGGCCACCGCCAATGAAGCCTTCCTAATCCTCTTCTCAAGTGTTAACCAGCTAGCCTCCGGAAGTGTAAATTGTAGCTCTTGCTCCCATCTCTGTCTATGTAATATAGATGGTTTTGAACGCCTCATTTGGTAATCATACAAAAAGGATATCAGACCACGCGTGCGCTTAGTGTCCACACACACCTCCTCCATCGGGTGTGTGTCGCGCCTCAAGCATGTACCATAAACAGGCCCCCTGATAAAATGATGAAGCTGCAAGTAGGCAAAATGGTCACTGGAGCCAAGTCCATAATCTTCCCTCAAAGTCCCAAAAGGCACCACCCTATCACCCACATGCAACTGCCCCAGCAAATCAAGGCCTGAGGCTGCCCAGTTACAGAAAACACTACTACCCATACCTGACTCAAATAAGGGGTTATCCACAATTGGGGCTAAGCCTGATACTATCGGTTGGCGGTCCGGAAACAGAGTCCCAGTAATAAAAAGTGGCCTGGACTGTGGGCGGAAATCTATCTATCCGTCCCCTATACTTACTGGGTAGCCACATTAAGTGCCCTAGGGCACGCGATCCCACCAAAGCTTGCTCAATAGCCACCCATCTTTTATGGTCTTCCCCTCTAAACCAATCAATAGCCCCTCTAGCTTGTGCCGCCCAGTAATACCATGTCAGATTGGGAACTCCCAGACCTCCCTCTCTTTTGCTCTTGTATAGCAATGCTCGGGGCAATCGCGGTTTTTTATGGTTCCAGACGAACCGGATCAAAGAATCTTGAAGCCCAGACAGGAAGGACCTGGACAGTCTCAAAGGCAATACCTGGAACAAGTATAACAGTCGGGGCAAAATGTTCATTTTAATTGCTGCAATGCGCCCGAACCAGGATAAACCTATATTCAACCATCTGTCCAGATCCCTCTGTATCTCCCTCTTAAGGGCCAGGTAGTTATTATCAAACAGCGCAGATAGGTTACTAGAAATCTTCACACCCAGATAGCTCAAGGCACTCCCCTCCCATTTAAAAGTAAAAGATGTCTTCAACGTTTCCATTATACTCGGGGCTACCCCGACCGCCATTCCCATAGATTTACTAGCATTACGTTTATACCCTGAAATTTCAGCATACTCCCCTATCACTTTCATGAGATTAGGTAAGGAAATTAGTGGATTTGTCAGTGACATCGTCTGCGAATAACGCTACTTTGTATTCCTGTCCTCCCACCTTCACACCGGCAATGTCCGGGTGCTCTCTAATCGCCTCCGCCAAGGGTTCCATTGCCAGGGCGAAGAGCAAGGGAGACAGCGGGCAGCCCTGCCTCGTACCCCGACCCAGCTGAAATGCCGCTGAGTGCCCGCCGTTCACCCTCACACACGCTCATGGCCCCGCATACAATGCCCCAATCCAGGTCCTATAATGGATTCCTATCCCAACCCTAGCTAGGACCTTGTCAAGGAACCCCCAGTGGACCCGGTCAAAGGCTTTTTCAGTGTCTAGCCCCAAGAGGACCACAGGACTAGCCTTTGTCTGGGCTGCGTATAAGAGGTCCACTGTTCTCCGGATATTGTCCATAGCTTGCCTATTGGCCACGAAGCCCACCTGGTCAGGATGGACTAGACAAGGCAACACCCTCCCCAATCTGTTGGCCAGAACCTTAGCCAGAATTTTGACATCCGCGTTCAGTATCGATATTGGCCGGTATGAGGCGCATTCAGTTCTGTCTTTACCGGGCTTTGGTATTACCGCCACCCATGCCTCCAGCATCGTCGATGGTAGAGAAGCTCCCTCACGTACCGAATTAATGATCAGAGTCAAATAGGGCGCTAGCTGTGTTGCAAAAGTTTTATAAAATTCGTTAGTAAAACTGTCTAGCCCCGGCACTTTCCCTGTTGGCAATGCCTTGATAACCTTTATCACTTCGTCTACTCCCACCGGCCGGTCTAGCTCCAATCTCTGTGCTTCAGAAAGAACAGTCAATCCCCTCGCCGCCAAATATTCATCTATTTTGTCCGTCTGTACAGTAGCATCCTCCCGATATAAATTTTCATAATATTGTGCAAAACAATCTCTGATCTGCGTGGATTTGTGCAGCACCTCACCTCTAGCACCCCTCATCCTTAGTATGTGCCGGTCAGCTCTCATCTTTCGTAATTTAGTGGCCAATAATCTTCCTGGTTTATTAGTACATGCATAATACACCTGGTTAACCCTTGCATGCACAAATTTCAAACTATCCTCGTGTAAGGCAGTTATTTCCAGCCTCATAGCCTGCAGTCTCCGATAGTCGGACACCGATCCAGTATCTCTATATTTAAGCTCCAAATCCCCCAACTTGTCCATACATTGGGACAGACGCTCCTTATGAGCTCGAGACCTCTGACCAGCCTGCTTAAGGAAATACCCTCTCGCTACTGCTTTAAAAGCGTCCCAGACTGTCCCCAGTGATGGCCCAGAGTCCATATTAATATCAAAATACTCTTTTAACACTGGGAAAAATCTCACCACCAGTTCCGGGTCTTGTAGCAATGAATTATTAATCGTCCATCTCCTATCACAGAATGTTGGGTATTATTAGGAAAGGTATGGAAAACAGGTGTGAGGATGTTATAATGCCGTTGTATCGCTCCATGGTGCGACCGCACCTTGAGTATTGTGTTCAATTCTGGTCGCCGCATCTCAAGAAAGATATAGTAGAATTGGAAAAGGTGCAGCGAAGGGCGACTAAAATGATAGCGGGGATGGGACGACTTCCCTATGAAGAAAGACTAAGGAGGCTAGGGCTATACAGCTTGGAGAAGAGACGGCTGAGGGGAGACATGATAGAGGTATATAAAATAATGAGTGGAGTGGAACAGGTGGATGTGAAGCGTCTGTTCACGCTTTCCAAAAATACTAGGACTAGGGGGCATGCGATGAAACTACAGTGTAGTAAATTTAAAACAAATCGGAGAAAATTTTTCTTCACCCAACGTGTAATTAAACTCTGGAATTCGTTGCCGGAGAAAGTGGTGAAGGCGGTTAGCTTAGCAGAGTTTAAAAAGGGGTTGGACGGTTTCCTAAAGGACAAGTCCATAAACCGCTACTAAACGGACTTGGAAAAATCCAAAATTCCAGGAATAACATGTATAGAATGTTTTACGTTTGGGAAGCTTGCCAGGTGCCCTTGGCCTGGATTGGCCGCTGTCGTGGACAGGATGCTGGGCTCGATGGACCCTTGGTCTTTTCCCAGTATGGCATTACTTATGTTCCTCACGCAAGGATGGGATGTTGGCCCAGACTGGAGCGTGATCTGAGATAGTGATGTGACCTATATTGGCCCCCCCCACCCCAACCGACAACGTCTTATCCAAAAAAATGAAATCAATTCTGGAGTAAGAGAGGTGCACTGTTGAGTAAAAGGTATATTCCCGCCCCCTGGTGTTTCCAATTCTCCAGACATCATATAATCCCATCTCATCAACCAAACAGTTCAAAGCAAGGGAGATTCTACAGTCGGTCGGAACAGGAGGAGCTGACCTATCTAAACCTGGCTGCATGGTGGCATTGAAATCACCAGCCACTATCAATTTACCCTTAACAAAGGCCTGTAATTCCCTCCGCAGGCGCAGGAAGAATTTATCCTGCCTCTCGTTTGGGGCGTATACACTAGCCAGTGTGCATTCCTCCTGCTCCAATAACACATGCAATAACAGAAATCTGCCCTCCCTGTCCTTTCTGGAATGCAATACTTGCACCTGGGTATCCTTATGGAACATTATGGCCACCCCTCGTTTCTTAGAACCAGCAACATCAGAGGCACAGTACACCTGCTGGTATTGTTTAGAAGACAAGAGACCCTCATGTCTTCGGAGGAAATGAGTTTCCTGTAAGAAGACCACCTGCGGTCTCATCAAATTTAATTCCCGCATCAAGGCGTGACTCTTATATGGTGAATTCAGCCCCTTTATGTTGTACCCTTTATGTTGTATGTGCAAACCCTAAAGTCCACCATTTAGACTTCGGTGGAAAAAAGAATAAGATGTGAACCAGGGAAGACTTGGACCTAACTCTAATTCCCTCCCTCCCCTACTATTCCCTACCCTCCCTACCCCAACCCCCCCTTGCCTCCCCACCCTATCCCCTTCTCTTCCCCTGCTCCCCCCCCCTTCCATCCCTTCTCATCAACCCACCAACCAGCACCATACGGCACTACTTGGGACTATAAAGAAGAAACCACACTGGCCAAACCTCAAATGTTTTACAACAACTTTTTAACCAAAACTAAACAATTCCCCCCAGTCCCCCCTTCCCACATTCTTCCCTCCTCCTCTCACCCCACTTACACATGAAGATCCACTACCCTGTGTCATATTATAGCATTTAAGTCGCTCTCACTTAAACATAAAGTCGTCTCTTCCCCCATTGGGGCTTGAGACTCCAAAACTAAGTTCTCACAAAACTGTCCAGCTGTTGCTTCTCAGGTCTGAGGTCGCGGATTCTTTGCCCCTTTCTCAACTCTCTTCCATCTCTGCAGCCGTGCTTTTGTTGAAGGAGCCAGCTCTGTCGGCGGACTTTCCGTAGGTGTTAAGCCCACGTCGTGAAGGCTCTTCCATGCTGCCGCCACAGTGCGACAACGGAGCTTCTCACCCTTGAGCTCGAAGCAAATTGCAAACGGAAATGCCCATCTGTAGAAGATTTTTTCCTTAGTTAGGATCTCTATGACCGGCTTCATATTCCTCCTCAGGGTCAACGTGTACAAGGATAGATCTTGATAGACCGCCACAAGGGCCCCATTAAACTCGAGGTTGGGGGATTGGCGAGCCTTTTGCCATATTCGCTCTTTGCAGGCATAGGTGGTGAAACGCACCACAATATCTCACGGCCTGTTATCCCTTGCAGGTCCTAGCGCTCTATGTGCTCTGTCCATTGCTAGCTCACTGACATCAAACTCCGGGCCCATCAATTGTGCACATATGGCTCGCACGACCATCTGGACATCCTCCTTGTTGCCATTCTCCTGGACTCCCCGAAACCGGAGATTTTGTCTGCGTCCCCGGTTTTCAAGATCGTCCAGTTTAAATCGAAGATCTTCTGTCTGATCCGTCAACCTTTGCAGGCGCCTGTCCGTCTCCTCGTGTCTCTCTCCCAGCTCGTCCGCGCGCTCTTCTAAAGCTTCCACCCTTCCGCCCAACTCCCTCAAGTCGACGCTCAGGGCATCCACGTGTTCAAGAATTTCCTCTTTTGACACCACAATTTCGGCCCTGAGCACCTCCAAGCATTTAGTCAGGTCCTGTGAGGGAGCCCGGGTGGGGACGCACTCTGGCTCGATTCCGAGAGTCTGCATACCTTGGGGGAAGCGGGACGCGCTAGGCCTCGTTCCGTCTGTTTCACCGACCAACGCTCGCTCTCCCGATGCGGCGCTCCGCTTTTTTTACTCATCTTACTTGACCCAGGTAAGTCAGCAACAGATTGCAGTTCTTGCGATTGCAGTGAGAGGATTAATTATGGCAAGTTAGTGCCTGATAACAGGAGGGAAGAACGGAGCTCCGGGATTAAGCGGCCATTCAGCCTCGTGACGTCACTTCCTCCCCCTTAAAACGCAATTTAATGAGGGGCAATGGAGGAATATTTGCAAAGAGGTGAAAAAGGCATCAGTGTGCGTCCTAATTAAAGAAAATGCCTATAAGGTCCTGAGTAGCTGGTACTATACTCCAGACCGAATAAAAGCTATGTATCCTAATGCCTCGGATACCTGTTGGAGGTGTGAGGAGGGGAAAGGAACATATTTTCATATATGGTGGGAATGCCCGAAGATACAGGAATTTTGGGAGTTAGTTACAGGTTACATATCACTAGCGGTAGGAATTCAATTTTCTTGTGAACCCAAATGGTGTTTACTAGGTTATGGAAAAAAGGGTGAGAAGAAATGGCAAAGTAGAATTACACGAATGGGCCTGGCGGCAGCAAAAACAACCATAGCATTGAAATGGAAGCAGAAGCTGGGCCCAACAGGGCAAGATTGGAAGGGTAAACTTCAGCTAATGATGGGACTGGAAAAACTGACGGACAGACGTAAGGGTCACTATAATCCGAACGCGGAAGAGTGGCTACACTTAGCAGAGATTTGGAAAGATGATTAAGGGAGCAATAAACCTGGGGTATAAGATGCGGATGAGGAAGGGTGGGGGGGGAGGGGGAGAAGGGAAGATGGAGGGAGGGGGATTGAGAACTCAGGGAGGGTGGGGGGGGGGGGGGGGGGAAATTTGGATGTGATATTGCTTGAATGTTGCTGTTTTTGAAATTTCCAAGGAGTATTTGTCTCCAGATGTTGTTATTCTGATATGTTAATAAAAACTTTTACAAATTAAAAAAAAAAGTTCCAAGTTTTAAAACTAGGGGGAAAAGAGTATGGAGATTAGTTGGTAAAGTTTGCTTTTTTATATTTTTATTTTGCCTATCACTAACTTATAATTCCTCCTTTAAACCCCAATCTTTAAGTTCCCAAAGCACAAAGCAAAATAATGTTCACTTACCAGAAAAATGTCCTCTTCTCTAAGAACTTCTCAAACTTGCAAATCCCACCCACCACCAACACCGCCTGAATTAAAACTGAAAACGTTAACACCAACTCTAACAAAACATTTGTGCTTTTTTTGTATTCATTAAGCAAACTACATAGCTAGATTCTAAATTCTGACAAAAGTCAATTCCTCAACAATTAAAAGCAGCATTCTGGCTCCACTTTTGAGGGTCTGTTAGGTTGATGAGGTATTTGAAGACTTGAAGAAAATGTTTTCCTAATATTTTTCTTTAAAAAAAAAAAACTAGTAGTGCACTAGAATTAAGACAGATCTGCCAACTTAAGTTGGCTAGGACACTGTTTTCCAAGTCAGTCCTGGAGTACCTCCTTGCCAGTCAGATTTTCAGGATATCAACAATGAAGGGAAAATTAGGTTATTACCATGCTAATTTTCTTTCCTTTAGTCACAGCAGATGAATCCATTAACTGATGGGTTATATCCGCCTACCCGCAGGTGGAGATAGAGAACACTGAAAAACCACAGTGACCTTGGACGGCTAGCCCCTTCTGCCTTCAGTATATGAAACTTCCAAAGCAGAGTGAGAAAGAAAGGCAAAATAACGTAAACTTTCCTCACAGTGAACAAACGCCCCAGAACCGGAGCAATAACCAAAGGAGGGACGATCTCAACCTCCTGCAATAGAACAGCATGTAGAAACTCTGAGAACTTGTCTTCAACTCCTCCCGAGAAGCTACAATATCTGCATGAAAGATCTGAACAAAAAACAAAGTCTGACAGGGAGGGATCATGGATTCATCTCCTGTGACTAAAGGAAAGAAAATTACCAAGGTAATAACCTAATTTTCCCTTCCTTGTCATCAACAGCAGATGAATCCATGGGATGTACAAAAGCACTCCCTACGTAGGGTGGGAACAGGCAACTCTGCGAGCAAGTACTTGCGCACCAAAATGCGTGTCCTGCTTCGCTGCAACATCCAGCCTGTAATGCCGTACAAACGAGAGCTGAGAAGCCCAAGCAGCCGCACGACAGATCTCATGAAGAGAAAGAACGCCCGTCTCAGCCCACGAGGAAGAAATCGCTCTCGTGCAATGTGCTTTAAACGCTTCAGGAGGAGACCGTCCTGAAAGCAGATACGCAGGAAAAATGACTTCCCTGAGCCAACGGGCTATAGTGGCCTTAGACGCTGGACCCCTGCGTCGAGGACCTGTCAACAATACAAAAAGGTGATCAGAAGTCCTGAAGTCATTTGACATCTGTACATTCTGCAACAGAGCCTTGCGTACATCCAAAAGACGCAATTGCCCAAAGGAATCCAGAAAGTCCTCCATAGAAAAGGAAGGTAGAAAAATGGGCTGGTTCAGGTGAAATGCTGAAACCATCTTAGGCAGGAAGGAAGGCACTGTCTGTACTGTTACCCCGGACTCCGAGAACTGTAGAAAAGGATTCTGACAGGAAAGCACCTGAGGCTCAGAAACACGTCTAGCCGATGTCATGGCCACCAAAAAGACTGTCTTGAGAGTCACATACTTCTCAGAAGCCCGCCTAAGCGGCTCGAAAGGCGAACGCTGGAGAGCCTTCAACACCAGCCCCAGGTTCCAGGCCGGACACGGCGCCCCTCTGAGAAATCGGACAATGTCCAGATGCGCAGCAAGGGACAAGCCAGAGACTTTCCCTCGAAAGCATGCCAATGCTGCCACTTGAACTCACAGGGAATTATAAGCCAGACCTTTTCGTAAGCCGTCCTGCAAAAAGTCCAGTACCGACGAGACTGTAGCCCGCGTGGGTGTGATCATCTTTGAAACACACTACGCCTCAAACTTGCACCAAATCAGAGCATAAGCTGCGGAGGTAGACCGCTTGCGGGCCTGCAAGAGAGTAGAGATGACCTTGTTAGAGTAGCCCTTGTCTCTCAATTGCGCCCTCTCAAGCCAGGCCGTAAGACCAAATCGGCATGGGTCCTCCATCATCACCGGACCCTGAACTAACAGGTTCGGCACCAGCAGCAAAGGGAGTGGAGCCTCCACCAGCATCCGACGGAAATCCGCATACCACGGACGCCTTGACCAATCTGGAGCGATGAGAATCACCAGTGCAGTCGAATCCGCAGGAGGACTCGCCCTATCAAGGGCCAAGGAGGGAACACATACAGGAGGCCCGGGGGCCAGGATTGAGCCAGTACATCCAACCCCGCCGAGCGAGGATCTCTCCTTCTGCTGAAAAAGCGAGGGACTTTGGCATTTGAACTTGACGCCATTAGATCCAATCCGGGAGTCCCCCATTTGGCACAAATCTGAAGAAAAACTTCTGCCAGTTCCCATTCCGCCAGGTCGATTTGATGTCTGCTGAGGAAATCGGCCTGCACGTTGCTCTGACCTGCTATGTGAGCTGCCAACAGCAGATGCAAGTGGAGCTCGGCCCAGTGGAAAATCTGAGCGGCCTCCGCGGCCAATGCCCTGCACTGAGTGCCATCCTGGCGACTGATATAGGCCATGGCTGTCGTCTGACAGAACATGGACAGGAAGCCCCTCCCGAGTCTTGTGGAAGGCCAGAAGAGCCTGGAATATCGCTCTCAGTTCCAAGCGATTGATGGACCACTCCACTTCCACAGGTGTCCACTGACCCTGAGCATAGCTTCCCTGGCAATGAGCTGCCCAACCCGAAAGGCTGGCATCTGTTATCACCATGCACCAAGCAGGAAGCGCGAGCGGCATTCCCTGGCGCAGCATCCTGTCGGAGAGCCACCAATCCATACTGAGCCGGGCCGCAGGGAGTCACGTAAGTCTGAGTTGGTATTCCTGGGAAATCGGAGACCATTGCTGGAGCAGAGCAATCTGCAGCAGCCTCATATGCGCTCTCGCCCAGGGAACCACCTCCATGGTGGCCGTCGATCCCAGGAGCTGAACAAAGTCCCAAGCCCGAGGGCGAGGCATCCGCAGGAGCAGATGGACCTGATTCTGAAGCTTGCCTCGCTTGTGGTCGGGGAGAAAGATGAACCCCGAGGCCGTGTCGAACCAGACCCCCAAATACTCGAGAGACTGAGAGGGGGTCAGGTGACTTTTGGGCAAATTGATCACCCAGCCCAGAGTCTGAAGAACCGTTATAACTCTGGTCGTGGCGAGTCGGCTCTTGTCTGCCGAATCCGCCCTGATGAGCCAGTCGTCGCGATAAGGGTGAACTCTGATACCCTCTCGCCTGAGAAAAGCAGCTACCACCACCATCACCTTGGAAAAGGTATGGGGAGCTGTGGCTAGGCCAAAAGGCAAGGCCCGAAACTGGAAATGTTGGCCCAAAACCTCAAACCAGAGAAATCGCTGATGCAGAGGCCAATTATGTATGTGCAAATATGCTTCTTTTAGGTCCAGAGACATGAGAAACTCTCCTGGCTGTACCGCCGCAATGACAGAGCTCAGGGTTTTCATGCAAAAGTGACGCACTCTTAGGGCCTCGTTAACTCTTCATAAGTTGAGGATCGGTCTGAAAGACCCGCCTTTTCAAGGTACCACAAAATAAATGGAGTAGCGACCGCAGCTGCGTTCGGCAGGAGGCATCGGAATCACCGCTCCGAGGTGCAGCAAGACTTGCAAGGTCTCCTCTACCGCCGCCCGTTTGATGGCAGTGCCGCATCGGGACTCCATAAAGTCGTCTCTCACCAGGACACCGAATTACAATCAGTAACCTTCTCTGATCAGGTCCAGGACCCGCTGAGCCGAAGAAATCTTGGTCCACTCCTCGAGAAAGAGGGAAAGACGACCTCCTACTGCAGGAATCGACGAGTGGACCGGCGTCCCATCATTGTGGAGGGCGCCCCTGAACTCCTGGCCCGGCCGCTGCGGAGCGTTTGTCCGAGCGAAAGGAGTTCCTCTGCTGAAAACGGGCACGTTGAGAAAACCCAGCAGAGCGCCCCGGGCGATACATGCGAGCTTCGCGGAAACGTAGCCTGGAAGAGGAGGGAAAAAGGACTTTTGGAAGAAGGCCTTGGCCTATCCTCAGGTAACCGTTGGGATTTAGAGTCCCCTAGGTCTTTAACAATCTTCTCCAATTCCTCACCAAATAGCAGAAGCCTTTGTTTAGAGGCCATGCCAGCCGCCCAATGCCGCAGCCAAAGAAGGCGGCAGGCCGAAACCACCACAGACATCTGTTTAGCCGCAGCTCTGACCAGATCATAAAGGGCATCAGCCAAAAAGGACAGAGCAGACTCCATACGCGGGCCAACCTCATCGAGGGACCCCGCACTATCCACGGGCTGATCAACCCGCCTGCTGTAACCAGGAAAGGCAGGCCCGGGATGCATAGGAACTACAAATAGCCACCCTTAAGGAAAGGCCCGAGATGTCAAAGGACCGCTTCAACGCGGATTCTAGCCGCCGGTCCTGCATATCTTTCAAAGCGACCCCCTCCCTCCACCGGGAGAGTGGTCTGTTTAGTCACAGCCGTGACCAACGCATTCACTTTAATCCCAAAAAGGGCCAAGTGATCCTCACTCAGAGGGTAAAGCTGACCCATAGACCGGGCTACCTTCAAAGGCCCATCAGGGTCAGACCATTGAGCTGAAATAAGCTCTTGGATGGAGTCATGCACCAGAAAAGCCCGAGAAGGCTTCTTAGTACTAGCCATCCTAAGATTAACAGAGGAGGCATTGCCCTCGGCCGGATCATCAATAGAAAGGGCCTGCAAGGCGTCAGCAATGAGAGCTGGCAGCTCATCGCGGTGGAAAATCCATACCGCTTTAGGATCATCCAAGTCCTGTGGCAAACAGGCACCCTCATCTGGATCATCCGTCCATGAGGGCCTGCCAGATCCCACAGACTCCCCACAGCCTGACCACCGGGGGGGGGGGGGGGGGGGGGGGGGGGGGGAGAGGGAGCAGTGCCACTCTCAGACGGGGAATTTACCCGTCTACGTTTAGCGTCAGACCTATGCTCGGGGGAAGCCGTAACATCAGCAGCCAACACTGGGCTATCAAAACCTGGAGGGAATCCAGTCCGCAACGAAGTGTCAGACACCTCCGGCAGAGCTCTTTTTAACATAAAAGCCTTATGCATCAGCAGCACAAATTCAAGGGAGAAAAACTCACCCTGGCCCTCCGCCCCCGAATTAGGAGAAGCGGAGGAAGGAGCTCCTCTAGCAGCCTTGGAACGAGGCGTCCCCCTGCACTCAGACTCCTCCGCCACCGCTAGGGTCGAGCCATGCAGCGCTTCCAAAATGGCGCCCGCTGCCAGCTCCATCGAGCGGGAAGAATCACCGCTCGCCATGCCCGTAATAGCACGAGCGTCTAAGGAGCACGTACTGCAAAGCCCTGCTGCTGACCTGCGTTTACCACAGCGGGAGCAGCGCTTAACTCCTTCAGCAGCCATCACCCGACTGGACGGAAATATAGAAATAAAATTGCGGCTTCGCACCAAAACTTACCCTGCATAGAACGCTGTCCGCAGGAACCTCCCCAGAGGAGATGGCCACCACTCTCACCTCAGAAGACAGAGTCAACGAGCTCCGGTCAAGCTGCACAGAACCAGAATTTCTGGATAAAGCCTCAGAAATAGCTGCGCTGTAAAAGCGCGCCCTTTTTTTTTTTACACTGTGAGGAAAGTTGGAGGCAGGCAGCAACAGAGGGAGTCCGGGCGGATGGGGGTATGGGGTAAGGCAGGGACAAGGAACAAAACCAAGTATGCCTTCAAAGTGGGCACCACCAGTCACAACACCCCCGCTCTACTGGCAAAGCACAGGAGCCAGGGCCGGTCTTAGCAAGTGCGGAGCCCTGTGCAGACCAATTTGATGGGGCCCCACCCTAGCCCTGCCACCACCTAGCTCCACCTCTACCCTAGCTCCACCCCCACCCTAGCTCCAGGGCCAGCCACCCCTCCCTCCGAGCTCCCAGGCCGCTCCCTCCGAGCTCCAAGGCCCCCAGCTCCAGGGCTTCCCCCCCTAGGGGGCTCCCAGCTCCAAGGCCCCCCTCCCGGTCATTTTTTAACACCCCCTTCCAAAATCCAGTACTAGGTATGCAGAGAATACAAAACACTCAGGACCTATAGAGCAATTCTACCATACCATAAGCAGTCATTTCTACGAATCACACAAAGAAAAGGAAAACATCTTAAAACACTACAGTGAGCACTAGAACATCAATTCACCTATTGTAAAATGAAACCAGACAGAATAGTACAGATCGTCGATCCCGCACAGTCAATGCCAACTGAAAGCCATGTCTTTTTCACAAACACAGATACACCCTAATCCACTATAGAATAAGTAGTAATATTTAAACTTTCTATTTAGACAAAAATTAAACTGAACCCCCAAGATGCCAGACTCTGCATACAATGCAACACCACACCACAGAAACAGAAAATGTCCCCTAGTACTGTGCAAAATATAAAGACAGCAGATGTAAATTTGAAAAAAAGCTAACAAATATCAATCACCACTTTACAAATTAACAAATAGAAATAAAACAAATATAGAACATAAAGTAATACCATTTTATTGGACTAATAGATTTAGCTTTCAGAGGCCAAAACATCCTTCCTCAGGTCAATATAGTATAGTACTGTTACAGTATCCTATCCTGCCCTGAGGAAGGGAGTTTTGTTCTCCGAAAGTTAGCCAAAATGTATTAAAATTAGTCCAATAAAAAGATTACCTTGTTTACATGTTCTAGTATAAACATTTATTAACACATCTACAATACTACTTTATCCTAGAGCAAAAAAAAAATATATATATATATTTTATTTACAGTTTGTTGTCTCTGGTTTCTGCTTTCCTCATCTTCTTTTCACTGTCTTCCTTCCATCCAGCATCTGTCTTCGCTCTCTCTCTCTACCATCCAGTGTCTGCCCTCTCTGCTGTTCCCTCCATCCAATGTCTGCCCTCTCTCCCTGCCCCTTCCATCCACATCTGCCCTCTATCTCTGCCCCTTCCATGATCCATCCACCATCTGCCCCTGTCTGCCCTCTCTCTCTCCCCCATCCATTCACTGTCTGCCCTTTCTATCCCTTCCATCCACTGTCTGCCCTTTCTCTCTGCTACTTCAATCCACAATTTGCCCTCCCCCTCTCCCATCCATCCAGGGTTTGCCCTTCCTCTCGCTCCCCCATCCAGGATCTGCCCCTCTCTCTGCCCCTTTTTTCAGCCCCCAGTTCCAGCCCCACTATCCCACCAGTCCCCCATTTCAGCCCCAGCCCTTTTCTCCCACCAGTCCCGAGCTTCAGTCCCCCCAGCCACTTCTCCCTGTCCCCTTTTCAGCCCCTAGTCCCCAGTTTCAGCCTCTGCCCCTTTTCAGCCTCCAGTCCCAGTCCCCTTATCCCACCTACCCTCCTTTTCAGCCCCCTTCATCCACATGCCTTGTATTAGGGCCCCCCTTCTCAGAACCATTCTCCCACCTGACCCACGTATGCCCCATTTTCCCACCAGCCCCAGGCATGGCCCCCATTTCCCCATATGGCCCCTTCTCAGACCCCAGTGCCAGTCCCCTTCTCCCATCCGAGAACCCCCTCCCCAGTCCCCTTCTCCCATCCAAGAACCCCAGTCCCCTCACCACCCGTCCCCTTCAACCATCCAAGAACCCCCTCCCCACCCCTTCTCCCATCCGTGAACCCCCTCCCCACCTCAGTCCCCTTCTCCCATCCAAGAACCCCAGTCCCCTCCCCACCCGTCCCCTTCAACCATCCAAGAACCCGCTCCCCACCCCCTTCTCCCATCCGTGAACCCCCTCCCCACCTCAGCTTTAGAAATGTTAAGTAGTAGTAGTAGTAGTAGTCTTCTTCCTATTTGAGAACCCCCTCCCCACCCTTCCCCCACCCCACACACCCTTCTCCCATCTGAGTCCCCCCCCCCCCGACCCACCTACCAGCTCCGTTCTCCTGCCGCCCACCACCCTCACTGCCTTTAAAAAAAGAATTTGGAAGCGCCGGAAGGACAGGCAGCGCCTCGCGTCTGCCCTGCTGCTACTAAAAATCTCTTTGACGTCATTGGGCCGTCTCACATTGAGTCCCGCCCGCCCTCGCGGTAATTAGAAGTTACCTCAGAGGAGGGCGGGACTCAATGTGAGAAGGCCCAATGACGTCTAAGAGATTTTTAGTAGCAGCAGGGCAGACGCGAGGCACTGCTTGTCCCTCCGGCGCTTCCAAATTCTTTTTTTAAAGGTAGGACAGGGTGGGAGCAGCGGGAGAGGGGCACCCCCCACCTGCTGACATCCGGGGCGGACCGCCCCCACCACGCCGCCATTGCGCACCGTCCGAGGGAGGGAGGACTGGAGCTCGGGAGGTCGGGGCAGGGTGACTTCAGGCGCGCCGCGCGGGGCCCCCCTGAGCGCGAGGCTCTATGCGGCCACCTCGCCTTAAGACCGTCCCTGACAGGAGCCTCCCCAGGCAGAAATCCAGGAGCTGCCTAAGTGGCGTCCACACCTGCTGGGAGATAAGAGATATACTGAAGGCAGAAGGGGCTAGCCGTCCAAGGTCACTGTGGTTTTTCAGTGTTCTCTATCTCCACCTGCTGGTAGGCGGATATAAGCCATCAGTTAATGGATTCATCTGCTGTTGATGACAAGGAACATACATAAAAGAGACTTGCATATAATGGAGGCAGTGTATGTAAATCAATTTCATGCATATTCATTGTTGATATCCTGAAAATCTGAGTGGCAAGGGGATACAAGAACTGCTTTTTCATGCTTCATAGACATCCTTTTACAAAATTAAACTAACTCAAGAAGCTAGGACCCCAGGTCGTAGAAAGTGTAGCTTAGATATTTTGAACAAGATTAATAAAGGACTGTTATTGAAGATGCACTTTCAGAAAGTCGTTGTTTACTTTGAAAGTTGAAGGCCAGTGATTTTTTTTATTTTTCATTCCTAGTGCATGTTAGATGGAATATTTTGAAATCTTTCAATTTTATTTTCCACACCAGTTTGGGGAAGCACATGTAAAGTGAGCACAGTTTTTTGTGATAGTTTTGGTGTAACTGGTTTTTGAAGTAGTGTTTTTCCCTCCTTTGGGAGTTTTTTCACTGCTGTTTTTCCAGTTTTCACAGAGGCCAGTGATAAGAGCCTATTAAGGGGTTTGGTAAAAGGTCTATGACTCTCCCCAGGCTATTGATGTTTCAACTGTTAAAATGATAAGAAAATGTTCTTTCCCAGCTGGTATGAAAGCAAAACATTTTTTGGAATTGGTACTTGTGTATGTGTTTTGCTATCCATATATATATTTCTCTACGTGTGAAAATTCCTTAAGTATAAAACTTAAAGTGAATGCTACATACCTGTAGAAGGTATTCTCCGAGGACAGCAGGCTGATTGTTCTCACAAATGGGTGACATCCACGGCAGCCCCTCCGATCGGAGATCTTCCTAGCAACAGAGTTTGCTAGTTCTCGCGCACGCCCGCGATGCGTGCATGCACGGCCGTCTTCCCGCCCAAAATTGCTCGTGTTCGCTAGTCCCGTACCAAGCAAAAACAAGACAAGGGAAGACACAACTCCAAAGGGGAAGTGGGGCGGGTAGGTGAGAACAATCAGCCTGCTGTCCTCGGAGAATACCTTCTACAGGTATGTAGCATTCGCTTTCTCCGAGGACAAGCAGGCTGCTTGTTCTCACAAATGGGGTATCCCTAGCCCCCAGGCTCACTCAAAACAACAAACATGGTCAATTGGGCCTCGCAACAGCGAGGACATAACTGAGATTGACCTAACAACTTTTCCAACTAACTGATAGTGCAGCCTGGAACAGAATAAAAATGGGCCTAGGGGGGGTGGATTTGGATTCTAAACCCCAAACAGATTCTGCAGCACAGACTGCCCGAACCGACTGTCGCGTCGGGAATCCTGCTGAAGGCAGTAGTGAGATGTGAATGTGTGGACAGATGACCACATCGCAGCCTTGCAAATCTCTTCAATAGTGGCTGACTTCAAGTGGGCCACTGACGCCGCCATGGCTCGAACACTATGAGCCGTGACATGACCCTCAAGAGTCAGCCCAGCCTGGGCGTAAGTGAAGGAAATGCAGTCTGCTAGCCAATTTGAAATGGTGCGTTTCCCCACAGCCACTCCCCTCCTGTTGGGATCAAAAGAAACAAAAAGTTGGGCGGACTGTCTGTGTGGGCTTGTCCGCTCCAGATAAAAGGCCAATGCTCGCTTGCAGTCCAATGTGTGCAGTTGACGTTCAGCAGGGCGGATATGAGGACGGGGGAAGAATGTTGGCAAGACAATTGACTGGTTCAGATGGAACTCCGACACCACCTTCGGCAAGAACTTAGGGTGAGTGCGGAGGACTACTCTGTTATGATGAAATTTGGTATAAGGAGCATGAGCTACCAAGGCTTGCAGCTCACTGACTCTGCGAGCTGAAGTAACTGCCACCAAGAAAATGACCTTCCAGGTCAAGTACTTCAGATGACAGGAATCCAGTGGCTCGAAAGGAGGTTTCATCAGCTGGGTGAGAACGATATTGAGATCCCATGACACTGTAGGAGGTTTGACTGGAGGCTTCGACAAAAGCAAACCTCTCATGAAGCGAACAACTAAAGGCTGTCCCGAGATCGGCTTACCTTCCACATGGTAATGGTATGCACTAATCGCACTAAGATGAACCCTTACAGAGTTGGTTTTAAGACCAGACTCCGATAAATGTAGAAGGTATTCAAGCAGGGTCTGTGTAGGCAAGAACGAGATTCTAAGGCCTTGCCATCACACCACACAGCAAACCGT
Source organism: Microcaecilia unicolor (assembly GCF_901765095.1). Lineage (NCBI taxonomy): Eukaryota > Metazoa > Chordata > Amphibia > Gymnophiona > Siphonopidae > Microcaecilia > Microcaecilia unicolor. Next base: position 204,569,428 of record NC_044035.1, on the reverse strand, counting down.
CACCAGAGGAAAAAATAACTCCTCTTGGTAGAATCTTTCCTGGAGGCAAGCAAGACTCGGGAGGCACCCTCTGACAGACCCAAGGAGGCGAAGACTACGCTCTCAACATCCAGGCTGTGAGGGCCAGAGACCGAAGGTTGGGATGGAGGGGCGCCCCCTCGTTCTGTGTGATGAAAGTTGGAAAGCAGTCCAATCTCCACGGTTCTTCGGAAGACAATTCCAGAAGAAGAGGGAACCAGATCTGACGAGGCCAAAAAGGAGCAATCAGAATCATGGTTCCCCTGTCTTGCTTGAGTTTCAGCAAAGTCCTCCCTATCAAAGGAATGGGAGGATATGCGTACAGGAGACCCTCCCCCCAAAACAGAAGGAAAGCATCCGACGCTAGTCTGCCGTGGGCCTGCAGCCTGGAACAGAACTGAGGGACCTTGTGATTGGTCTGAGTGGCAAAGAGGTCCACTAAGGGCTGCCCCACACTTGGAAGATCTCGCGAACCACTCTGGAACTGAGCGACCACTCGTGCGGTTGCATGATCCTGCTCAATCTGTCGGCCAGACTGTTGTTTACGCCTGCCAGATACGTGGCCTGGAGCCACATGCCGAACCGGCGTGCCCAGTGCCACAAGCTGACGGCTTCTTGACACAGGGGGCAAGATCCGGTGCCCCCCTGCTTGTTGATGTAATACATAGCAACCTGGTTGTCTGTCTGAATTTGGATAATTTGATGGGACAGCCGATCTCTGAAAGCCTTCAGAGCGTTCCATACTGCTCGCAACTCCAGGAGGTTGACCTGTAGACCTTGTTCCTGGACGGACCAAGTCCCCTGGGTGTGGAGCCCATCGACATGCGCTCCCCACCCCAGGAGTGACACGTCCGTGGTCAGCACTTTTTGCGGCTGAGGAATCTGGAAGGGACGTCCCAGGGTCAAATTGGATCGAATTGTCCACCAATGAAGGGAGAGGAGAAACCTCGTGGACAGACGGACCACGTCCTCTAGGCTCCCAGCAGCTTGGCACCACTGGGAGGCTAGGGTCCATTGAGCAGATCTCATAAAAAGGCGGGCCATGGGAGTCATGTGAACCGTGGAGGCCATGTGGCCGAGCAATCTCAACATCTGCCGAGCTGTGATCTGCTGCGACGCCCGCACTGAGGAGACAAGGGTCAGCAGATTGTCGGCCCTGGTCTCTGGGAGGTAGGCACGGGCCATCTGGGAATCCAGCAGAGCTCCTATGAATTTGAGTTTCTGAACTGGAAGGTGGGACTTTGGATAATTTATCACAAACCCTAGCAGCTCCAGGAGTCGAATAGTCACCAGCATGGACTGCTGAGCTCCTGCCTCGGAGGTGTTCTTTACCAGCCAATCGTCAAGGTAAGGGAACACATGCACTCCCAGCCTGCGCAGAGAAGCTGCTACTACGGCTAGGCATTTGGTGAATATCCTGGGCGCGGAGGCGAGCCCAAAGGGTAGCACACAGTACTGAAAATGCCGTGTTCCCAGACGAAATCGAAGATACTGCCTGTGAGCTGGCAGAATCGGGATGTGCGTATAGGCATCCTTTAAGTCTAGAGAGCATAGCCAATCGTCCTGTTGAATCGTGGGAAGAAGGGTGCCCAGGGAAAGCATCCTGAACTTTTCCTTGACCAGATATTTGTTCAGGGCCCTTAGGTCTAGGATGGGATGCATCCCCCCTGTTTTCTTTTCCACAAGGAAGTACCTGGAATAGAATCCCAGCCCTTCTTGCCCCGGTGGCACGGGCTCGACTGCATTGGCGCTGAGAAGGGTGGAGAGTTCCTCTGCAAGTACCTGCCTGTGCTGGAAGCTGAAGGATTGAGCTCCCGGTGGGCAATTTGGAGGCATTGAGGTCAAATTCAGAGAGTACACTAGCCGGACTATTTTGAGAACCCACTGATCGGAGGTTACAAGAGGCCACCTTTGGTGAAAAAATGTTAACCTCCTCCCGACCGGTAGGCCGTCCGGCACAGGCACTGGAACGTCGGCTATGCTCTGCAGGAGCCAGTCAAAAGCCCGCCCCTGATTTTGCTGGGGAGCCGCAGGGGCCTGAGGCGCGCGCTGCTGACGAGAGCGAGCGTGCTGGGGTTTAGCCTGAACAGCAGGCTGGCGGGAAGGAGGATTGCCGGAAGAATAGGGAACCGTCCTCCTTCCCCCATAAAAACGTCTACCCGAAGAGGTAGAGGCTGAAGGCGGCCGGCGGGAGAACTTGTCGAAAGCGGTATCCTGCTGGTGGAGCTGTTCAACCACCTGTTCGACCTTGTCCCCCGAAAACATTGTCCCCCCGGCAAGGGACATCCGCAATCCGTTGCTGGATTCAATTTTCCAGGTCGGAGGCACGCAGCCATGCGAGCCTGCGCATCACCACACCCTGCGCAGCGGCCCTGGATGCAACATCAAAAGAGTCAAAGACCTCCCCTGGCCAGGAATTTCCTACACGCCTTCAGCTGCCTGACCACCTGCTGAAAAGGCTTGGCCTGCTCAGAAGGGAGCTTGTCGACCAAGTCCGCCAACTGCCGCACATTGTTCCGCATGTGTATGCTCGTGTAGAGCTGGTAGGACTGAATCTTGGCGATGAGCATTGCAGAATGGTAGGCCTTCCGCCCAAAAGAGTCCAAGGTTCTAGAGTCTTTGCCCGGGGGCGCCGAAGCATACTCTCTAGAGCTCTTGGCCTTCTTGAGGGCCAGATCCACCACACCAGAGTCGTGTGGCAACTGAGTCCGCATCAACTCCGGGTCCCCATGGATCCGATATTGAGATTCGATCTTCTTGGGGATGTGGGGCGAAGTTAAAGGTTTCGCCCAGTTCGCCAGCAACGTCTTTTTGAAGACATGATGCATGGGTACTGTGGACGATTCTTTAGGTGGCGAAGGATAGTCCAAGAGCTCCAGCATCTCAGCTCTCCCTCCGTGACCACGGGAAAGGGAATTGCCGTAGACATTTCCCGGACAAAGGCCGCAAAAGAGAGACTCTCCGGGGGAGAAAGCTGTCTTTCAGGCGAGGGAGTAGGATCAGAAGGAAGACCGTCAGACTCCTCGTCAGAGAAATATCTGACGTCTTCCTCTGCTTCCCACGAGGCCTCCTCATCAGTATCGGACACCAGCTGGTGGACTTCGGTCCGAAGCTGCGCCCGCCTCGACTCCGTGGAAACACGGCCACGGTGGGAGCGTCGAGAAGAGGACTCTCGAGGCGGGGGCGACGGAGCTCCCTCCATCAACGTCGCCGGGGAGCCCTCCTGGGAGGCTGCCTGCACCGGCACCGCAAGCGGTACCGGGGCGGGTGCCCTCACCGCAGATGAGGGCCCAGCCATCGCCTCACTCGACGGCACCGGCGGCGCAAGCACCCCCGGTACTGGAGAAGGGCGAAACAGCTCTTCCAGGATCCCCGGAAGGACGGCCCTGAGGCTCTCGTTCAGAGAGGCTGTGGAGAAAGGCGGTGGGGCCGATACCGGCATCGAGCTGCGAACCTGTTCCAGGGATGGAGGCGGTACCAGGCTGTCCACAAGGGAACGCATCAACACCTCCTGAATGGAGGGTGAGCAGTCCTCCCGATGTCGACGCTTGGGTGCCGGTGGTACCGGCGACCCAGAGCTCTCGGTACCACGCTTGGAGGGTGACCGATGCTGGTGCTTCTTTGCCTTCGCACGACGCACGGCACCGGTACCCCCCGGTACCGAAGAGGAAGACGTCGAATCCAAACGCTTCCTCGGGTCCGGGTCCGAAGAGGGCCGATCCTGGGGGGGCTGTACCACGGGAGCCCTCGAGACAGGCGGAGACCTGCTCATGGGCTCACCGCAACCAGCAGGGGAATGGACAGCCCTCACCTGCACTCCAGACATCGAAGCACCCTCCGACAAAATCCTCAGGAGGAACGATCCCGGTCTCGTAGCTGCACCCGACGATGACCTCGATACCGAAGGCCTCGATGTCGATGCCGGTACCGATGGACGCGGTACCGAAGTCGATGCTGGGCGCGGTACTGAAGGCTCCGATGCTGAGGACCGTGGGACTGAGGATGTCGACGTGCCGGATGAAGCCCCGAACAAACTGTTCCACTGGGCCAATCTCGCCGCCTGAGTTCTCCTCTTCAAAAGAAGACAGAGATTATAGGCCTGAGGACGGTGCCAAGCCCCCAGACACTGAAGGCAAGAAGCGTGCCTATCAGTGAGAGAGATTATCCGGCCGCACTGGGTGCACGGTTTGAAGCCGCTGGAAGGCTTCGATGACATGGGCGCAAAAATCTTGCCAGCAAAATTGAAGTCCGCGATGTTGAAAAAAGGGGCACCAAAAGCTCACCAAAAAACGAACGAGCGGCGAAAAAAGCCGCAATCGACCACGAAAGAAAACTTACGGGCCAACACTAGTAGATAAAGGGAAAAGTTAGAAATTTTAGCGAAAAAATCGCGAATCGCGAGGGATCTCCAAGGGGCGCGGAGCGACCAAAAAAACAGCCGTCCCGAGCCGCGGAAAAAAGGAGACTAGCGAACACGAGCGATTTCGGGCGGGAAGACGGGCGCGCGCGAGAACTAGCAAACTCTGTTGCTAGGAAGATCTCCGATCGGAGGGGCTGCCATGGACGTCACCCATTTGTGAGAACAAGCAGCCTGCTTGTCCTCGGAGAAAATAAATTTATGTGTCATGAGATGTTGTAGTATGCATAATGTTTATGCATACTAAAATAATGAAAGAAAATCTTAAAGAAAAATTAAATAAAAATTTGCCCCTAAATGCCACCAGTGTTGCTCTTACTTCTGGCTAGTCTTTTAATTACAAGGAGGTCTATGGGGAAAAAAACAGGCAAATATCAGAGAACCAAACATGCTAATGGAAGTCTTTTTTGCTACCAACTTGAATTTATTAGATGATTTAAAAAGCAAGCTACTCACTTTTTTTGCAAGAGGTGCATGCACACTTCTTGCATTTGCAAGAATCTGCACAAGTACAAGAGCCACCTGTAATAAACAGAAGAAGGAAAATAAACATATAGCTAATACTCCAGTAGTCGGGAAGTAGATCTGGTGCTGGGCAGACTTCTACAATCTGTGGCCCAAAATTGGCAGGGAGAGATTATGATATGATACGTGAATACATGGGGGGCATTTTTGAAAAGACATCTAAGTAAAAAACCCAAAAAACTTGTAACATTCAAAAATAAATCACACAGCTATTTTCGAACAGGGAAAATGTTAGGACTTTTTGTTTGAAAATACATCAGGACATCCATTTTCCAGCATGAAATGTCCAAATTAAGAACAGGGAAAAACCAGGGCCAAGAATGTCTATCTGGCAACATTTGTACAAAAATGGCTACCCAGGAGTCCCTGCAGAGCAGAGGGGCAGCCTATTGGTCAGTGTTGTGGACTTTTAACAATGGCACCCGGGTAGCAATTTTGTAGTAAATATAAATATATTGTGAGCAGAACAGAAGAAAACCTACTGCATCTAACTATACACCACTACAATAGCCCTCACACACACGCAGGTGTCTTGCATGTAAGTTCAGATACAGCGGGTATTTCTGTGTTTCAGGAGGGCTCACATATTTGTACATAAAAAGAATTATTAAAGTGGGAGTTCAAATATGTGCATACTATAAGCTACACTAACTATTAGGCTGCCCCTCAGCTCTGCAGGGATGTCTGTGACTGTGTGGCCATTTTTGTACTATTTATTTGCTGTTTAAAGTCCTTACACTCACTTGCTGCTCAGTTAGGAATGGCCATAATAGCTGATGCTGTCATAGAGCCTATTCGCTGCCAATTTCACTTCTTTGGTGAGGGGTTGGAAGGGGTCAGTAACCATTGGGGGTTTAAAGAGGATTCATACCTTAAACCCTTCCAGTGGTCAACTGCTCAATCAGGACACCTTTTTGTACCCTGCACATGACTAAAACAGGTCTAGAAAAAAGCATCTTTTGTCTTGGACATTTCTTTCCATTCTATTATTGATGAAAAACATCCTAATTTTGGACCCGCCTTAGTTCCACCCAAAACATGCCTCCAACACACCCTCTTGCTATCTGAACTGCAAACATGCCTCCAATACGCACTCTTGCTATCTGAACTAGAGAATAACACGGGGACAAAGTTTGTCTCCGTCCCCACCCCGTCCCCGCGGGTTCTGTCTCCGTCCCCACCCCATCCCCGCGGGTTCTGTCTCCGTCCCCATGGGCTCTGTCATCATCTGCAGAAGCCTCAAACACTTATGATTTTATATTTAAATCTTTTTATTAAAATATAAAAAGGAACAATATGCTGTGCAACTGTTATGTATAAATTACAAATAGAGAACAATAATAATAATGAGCAGCTATAATAACCCTCCTTCCCACCACCACCCTCTACCCTTCCAACCCCAACAATAGGTGATTTCTACTACACCAAGGAATCCTAATTCACACTGTTAAAAATGTCCAGGGGTATAAAATACAACCCGTTCTATATGCCCTAGAGGGGAAAAATATGCCCTATAAAGCACTGTTATGTTTTTTTAAATCTGTGGATAAATAAGAAATAAACAACAATCTCGGGATTCAATCTAGCTCTCCTGTCTTCCACAGTCCTTCCTGGAATAGAAGTTGTCTTCTTAGAAGATGTGCTGGTAGCAGGATGTACAGGATCTCCCATGCAAATTTTGCTAGTTGTGGCCAGTATGTTTGCTTGTTTTAAAAAAAAAAAAAAATCAAAATATCTTTGTAGGCATCACTTAAACATAAATAATAGTCCAGTTCATTAACAGGCTTCAAAGTAGAAAATGACACGGGGACAAAGTTTGTCCCCTGTCCCCGTGGGCTCTGTCCCCATCCCCACCCCGTCCCCGCGAGCTCTGTTCCCATCCCCATCCCCGCGTCATTCTCTAATCTGAACCTGCAGTCTAAAACATCCTAATTCTGCCTTTTCAAAATCACTATTTAGACATTTTCAGGAGATGGACGCCTCAAAATGCTCGTTTTTGAAGCAGGTGAGTTTTTTGGCCACCTTAATCTCTTTCAGAGCATATGCTATGATTGCAGGTACTACATATCTCTGTGGGAAGGAGAGGTAGACTCAAAAGTTGATATTAGCACATAAATGATGCCACTCAGCAGTGGTAAGAAATAGGGTTGAAATGGCCTACTGTGCCCTATTTATGCCAGTGTTTAATCATGAATTACTGGAACTTGCGCAGAGTTCCAGATACATTGTTAGGCAGACTAGATGGACTATACAGGTCTTTTATCTGCTGACATCCTATATAATAATTTGCACCATGAACGTTCCATGAAGCTGCCTGGGTCCGTGCCTCCATTCTGATTGGCTGTGCCTGGGACTGAAGCCTCAGATGACGTCATCCAGAGAGCCCAAGCAACAGCAGTGCGGGCCCAGGCAGCTTCAATGAACATACAGGGAACATAAAAGCAAAGAAAAAGAAAGGGCAAAAACCAGAGGAAGACTCCCTGGCTCACGAGCCGCTCTCTCCTGTGCTGCCTCGAACCCTTCACACGCCAATGGCGGTCGCCACTGCTACTGCACCGCGCTTCCTACAGCATGCAGCCCAGGGTCCCCAGCTTGGCGCCCATATCTCCCTCTAGGCAGCGCGATACAGCACGCCAAAGCCAGCAGGAACGCGCACGCAAACGCCAGCCCGCCCACCCAGGAGCGCGAGACAACCTGCAGCCCGCCCCGAAAACCCCCCCAAATAAACCACCAGTTCGCCCGCACAACCGCTGCAAGTCAAAAGCGGCAAGGGAGGGAGGGAGAGAGGGGGGTCTGGAACTCAGAGGGGGAAGGGAAGAAGGGAGGGGGTCCTGGAACTCAAAGGGGGGAATGGGGAACTGGAAGTCGGAGGGAGGGGGTCTGGAACTCGAGTGGAACTCGGAGTACGGACAGAGGGAAGGAGAGTGGCAGAGGGAGGGGGGCCTGGAACTCAGATGAGAGGGGAGGAGGGCAATGCACCACCTGTTAAAAAAAAATCAGGCCCCTAAAGAACACCTATAAACTTATGGACAAAGTGGTGAGTTGCAGGGGAGAGGGAGAGGGGAGGGAGGACGGCATGGAAATCGGAGGGGAGGAAAGGGGGCCGTGGGACTTGGAGGGGGCAGAGGGAGAGAGCGAGGGAGGGGGGATAACCTTGCTAGCGCCTGTTTCATTTCATACAGAAACAGGCCTTTTTTACTAGTTTACTATGAGGCAGATGCACTAAAGCTAAATGAGCCTTTAATGACTCTCCAACGAGGAAAATTTGATCCGTTGCATGCATCAAAGGGCTTTTACCGAGGAAGCCAGCAGCTAACGAAAACGGAATGGAGATGAGCAATTAGTGTGAAAACCCCATTGAAACGACATGCACTAACCTTTTCCGATTGCCTTTACGCAGGAAATCTAACGAGAGGTCTGGACCTCTCGTTAGGACAGCTCTGTGCCAGGAAAAATCATTAAGTGAAAAAATAAACAAACTTTGAGCCAATCCCAGCGCATTAGCAGAGCTAAAAGCGCTGTGATTGGTCCAAAGGACGTCAGAAAACGCATCAAATAAAAAAAATAAAAAAAGGATCGGGAGGGGGCTCTCATTCTTAAAATCAAACAAATGCATCATTCAGTTCATTCTGATCAAGAAAATCCTGCAATTGATCCAACACAAGTTTCTCTAAATCTTTCCCAGAAACCTCAAAGATGAGATCGATCGACAATTAGCAACTACTTTAGGGTCAAGAATACTACCTTTCAACAGAGGACACACAGAAGCCTTTTTTTTTTTTAGGTTCAGGAACAATCCCCGTCAATGATATAGTAGTTAAAGGATCTAACAAATCATACCTCAAGGCTTTAATGACCATCGGAAAACAAGTATCCAACGGACAATGAGATGGATTCATCTTATTCATTCCAAGCTTTACTTGCTCATTAGAAATTACATAAAAATTCAACCATTTCTTTTCTAAAACACAGGATAGTTCAACAGGAAAATTAACCCTATCAAAACTAGCAATATCTTCCACTTTCTTCTGGAGGAAAAAAAAATCTGCCAGGTACTTACAACCCTTAGCTCTAAGCCCAGATTTATCACAGCATTAATGCCAAGCGGTTTTTTTTTTTTTCAGAAGCACTTACCACTTCTTAATTAGGATGTGGTAAGTGCTCTTGCATAACCCTGTATTATCCAATTAATGTGTGCTAATGCAAATACACTAACTGGATTACATAGGAACATCCACCCATGACACATCCACTGTAAAAAAATTTTTTAGAAAATAGTTAATTCATGACCTAGAGATGGGAATAACTAGTGAGGTAATTAAATTCGCCGATGACACAAAATTATTCAGGGTCGTCAAGTCGCAGGAGGAATGTGAACGATTACAGGAGGACCTTGCGAGACTGGGAGAATGGGCGTGCAAGTGGCAGATGAAGTTCAATGTTGACAAGTGCAAAGTGATGCATGTGGGTAAGAGGAACCCGAATTATAGCTACGTCTTGCAAGGTTCCGCGTTAGGAGTTACGGATCAAGAAAGGGATCTGGGTGTCGTCGTCGATGATACGCTGAAACCTTCTGCTCAGTGTGCTGCTGCGGCTAGGAAAGCGAATAGAATGTTGGGTGTTATTAGGAAGGGTATGGAGTCCAGGTGTGCGGATGTTATAATGTCGTTGTATCGCTCCATGGTGCGACCGCACCTGGAGTATTGTGTTCAGTACTGGTCTCCGTATCTCAAAAAAGATATAGTAGAATTGGAAAAGGTACAGCGAAGGGCGACGAAAATGATAGTGGGGATGGGACGACTTTCCTATGAAGAGAGGCTGAGAAGGCTAGGGCTTTTCAGCTTGGAGAAGAGACGGCTGAGGGGAGATATGATAGAAGTGTATAAAATAATGAGTGGAATGGATCGGGTGGATGTGAAGCGACTGTTCACGCTATCCAAAAATACTAGGACTAGAGGGCATGAGTTGAAGCTACAGTGTGGTAAATTTAAAACGAATCGGAGAAAATTTTTCTTCACCCAACGTGTAATTAGACTCTGGAATTCATTGCCGGAGAACGTGGTACGGGCGGTTAGCTTGACGGAGTTTAAAAAGGGGTTAGATAGATTCCTAAAGGACAAGTCCATAGACCGCTATTAAATGGACTTGGAAAAATTCCGCATTTTTAGGTATAACTTGTCTGGAATGTTTTTACGTTTGGGGAGCGTGCCAGGTGCCCTTGACCTGGATTGGCCACTGTCGGTGACAGGATGCTGGGCTAGATGGACCTTTGGTCTTTCCCAGTATGGCACTACTTATGTACTTATGTACTTATGCTTAGCGTATGCAAAAAAGCATAATACTACAAAATGGTTTAATATGTTGTACAGTAGCCTGTTTTCCCCACCCTATGACTGCATCAGGGCTTAATACCCTTTAGTAAAATGGTCCCAAAGTGCAGAAAGCAATTTTTCCACTTCTCTTTCTTCTTCATTTATAAGTCTAATTTCTCTTTTTCCTTTGGTTACTCTTTCATTCTCTTCTCTTTCTCTCTCACACACCCTCTGGCTCCTTTCCTCTTCAGACAAATCCCTTGCTCCTGACCCCCTCAGTACCCAAATCCTCCCCTTCTCTTAGAAACTGTTCTCCTGCTCTTATCACAGATCCCTCAGACTGGACAGCCCATCTTTGGGTCTATTTATTTAGTTTATTATTTATTTATTACATTTGTACCCCGTGCTTTCCCGCTCATCACAGGCTCAATGCGGCTTACATAGTAACAAGAGAATACAATTTGTAGTATGAAAATCAACAAGGATGTATGTGATAGGGCAATGAACAAGGAGTAAATGGGATAAAAGAAGTATGAGTGAAAGGATAGGGAAGGTAATGAGGTGGAGCGATAAAGGCGAAGGTGCGCTAATGGATTTAGCGCACACTAATGATTAGTGTGTGCTAAATGCTGCGCAGCCCACTGTATTCCTATGGGCTCAAGAGCATTTTGCGTGGGCAAGTCACTTAACCCTCAATTACCCCAGGTACAAAATATGCACTTGTAGGTAGTATACAAGTAAAATGCTTTGACTATAACCACAAAAAGCTTCTTAGCAAAAAAAGTAAAGCACGAAGGCATAAAACTTAAGCTGCAATAACTCACCGGTAGCGCATTTACAATCCTGAGGATCCATTTCAAATCCGCGGACTTCGGCTGAACAAATGATAATACAAAAACAACCACTGTTTTGCTCTCGTTGTGTTAGTCGCTTGTTTATATAGAATTATTGCTATGAAACCGAGTGCAAACCCTAACTAAACAAATAGTAAGCGCCTCCCACATCCCGCCCAGCCCTGCACACGCTACCAACCTTATCTGAAGCCAGATGATGACGAGCGGCGAGTCCCGACTCCCGACTAGCTGCATTATACATGCGGCTGCACTTGCTACCAAGCTGCTGTGCACACGTTCCCCAGTGCAGTGCCAACCCTCTGCACTCGACCCTCCTAGCCTTTAATTTTTACACACGTTCCATAGCCTTGTTGTAGCCAGCCAGGGGTTTAAAAAAAAGTTCCCGGCTCCCTCCCTCGTCGTTGTCCTCTCCCAGAGACAGCAAAAGAGAGCCGAGCACGAGCAGCATAAGCATAGAGACTGAGGGGGGGGGGGGGGACTCGGACTCCCACATCCCACTCCCAGCAGCAGCAACACAAACAATAGCGAGCGCATGAGCAGGGGAGGGATTGGGAGGAGAGGATAGAAGAGAAGTGTAGAGATTCGAGAACATTACACAACACGCGCAGAAGGGAGGAGGAGGGAGCGAGAACTGTTCCACACATACCCCTTTCAGCCGGGGCCAACTCAGCGGCATCTTACGTTGGAGCCCTTTGGCGCGTGCAGTCCTCAATAAGTGGGTGGGAGGGTACTGTTTACAGTCGCAGCTTTGATACCATGAGGCAGATGCAGCAACCAAACGTAAAAAAATCTAAATCGTTAAAGTCCCTAACGATTTTAAAATAACGAAAAATGCACCAAAAAAAAAAGTCACACATGCTGAGATCGGTATTGAAACGTACAATGTATCAAAGAATCACAATACACATCGTTAATCGGCCCCCAAATCATGCGCAGAGCAGCCAAGCGTTATGTTAGCTGCTCTGCGCATGCCACAAACAGTCAAAACACAGTCAAATCACAAGCACATGGCTCCCAAATCAAAATCAAAATAAAAAAGGATCGGGAGGGGGCAAGGGCGCTCATCAGGAGCGTCCTGTACGGACGGCCTTGCCCCCCCCCCCCCGCTGCTCCCCACTTTCCGCCGCTCCCCCCACCCCGAAAAAGCAAAATTCAAGCAGCCCCTGCCCCCCTCCCTTCCTCACTACTCTCACCTCAGCTCCGCCTCCCGACATCCTCCGTCCGTGCCCCGCCCCCTTTTGGGGTCGTCGCCGCCATTCCCCTCCTCCATCAGGCCCCCCTTCCTCTTACCGGGCCCGTGCAGCGCCTCTCTCCTCTGTCCGAAGGCGCTGCACGGGCAAGAAGAAAGCTGAATCAGCTGATGCCTGCCTTCGCGATGGCGCGTCTTTCTCCTGCTACGCCCGCCCCTGTCTGACGTCAGTAACCTACGTAGGTTACCGACGTCAGAAAGGGGCGGGCCCAGCAGGAGAAAGACGCGCCATCGAAGCTGGGCAAAGGCAGGCATCAGGCTTTCTTCTTGCCCGTGCAGCGCCTTCGGACAGAGGAGAGAGGCGCTGCACGGGCCCGGTAAGAGGAAGGGGGGCCCGATGGAGGAGGGGAATGGCGGCGACGACCCCAAAAGGGGGCGGGGCACGGACGGAGGATGTCGGGAGGCGGAGCTGAGGTGAGAGTAGTGAGGAAGGGAGGGGGGCAGGGGCTGCTTGAATTTTGCTTTTTCGGGGTGGGGGGAGCGGCGGAAAGTGGGGAGCAGCGGGGGGGGGGGGGGCAAGGCCGTCCATACAGGACGCCTCGGACGAGCGCCCTTGCCCCCTCCCGACCCTTTTTTTATTTTTTTATTTGATGAGTTTTCTGAGGTCCTTTGGACCAATCACAGCGCTTTTAGCTCTGCTAATGCGCTGGGATTGGCTCAAAGTTTGTTTATTTTTTCACTTAACACTTTTTCCTGGCACAGAGCTGTCCTAACGAGAGGTCCAGACCTCTCGTTAGTTTTCCTGCCTTTTTCCTGCGTAAAGGCAATCGGAAAAGGTTAGTGCATGTCGTTTCAATGAGGTTTTCACACTAATTGCTCATCTCCATTCCGTTTTCGTTAGCTGCTACTGTCGTCGGAAAATAGGCTTAAGTGCATGGAAAGGATAGGAAATTCTTCCCTGAGGGCTCATTTAACGATGAAAAACGTTTAGTGCATCTACCTCCATGAGTATGATCGTGGGGAAGACGGTTTTTTTTTTTTTTTTTTAAAGACAGAGGAAGGAAATAACATCACGGAATACATGCAAATCTGCACCTTTGAGCAATCATTTCATAATGATTGCTGGTTACAACTACAATATAAATTACCCCACAGCTGGACACTATGGAGGAGCTTACGCAATATTGGAGGGTGCTCAACACCCTTAAGCTGGATCCAATGCTTTTGAGACTCACTGCAATACATCTGCACGAATTACTTCTTTCACTGGTCTCTATAGTTGATTCAGGGGCTATAGTGCAGCAGCCAGCTGTTATTGGATTTGACAAACATTATATCATATTATTTATGTGTTTGGCTTATTCCCTATTTTTATATAACCTTATAGAAAATGTAATAATATCTGCAGACTCTGCACTGCAGAGCCAGTTCAAGTATATTACCGGTCCTAGGCAAACACTCATTCTTGCTACCCCTCCCCCTAGTCCCACTCCCGCCCTTATCGCTGCTCTTAGAGGCAGATGCACTAAAGCTAAATGAGCCTTTAATGACCCTCCAACGAGGAAAATTTGATCCGTTGCATGCATCAAAGGGCTTTTACCGAGGAAGCCAGCAGCTAACGAAAACGGAATGGAGATGAGCAATTAGTGTGAAAACCCCATTGAAACGACATGCACTAACCTTTTCCAATTGCCTTTACGCAGGAAAAAGGCAGGAAATCTAACGAGAGATCTGGACCTCTCTTTTTTTTTTTTTTTTTTTAGGACAGCTCTGTGCCAGGAAAAATCATTAAGTGAAAAAATAAACAAACTTTGAGCCAATCCCAGCGCATTAGCAGAGCTAAAAGCGCTGTGATTGGTCCAAAGGACGTCAGAAAACACATCAAATAAAATAAAAAAAGGATCGGGAGGGGACAAGGGCGCTCATCAGGAGCGTCCTGTACGGACGGCCTTGCCCCCCCCCCCCCGCTGCTCCCCACTTTCCGCCGCTCCCCCCCCCCCCGAAAAAGCAAAATTCTAGCAGCCCCGGCCCCCCTCCCTTCCTCACTACTCTGTCTCCCCTCAGCTCCACCTCCCGACATCCTCCGCCCTGTGCCCCGTCCCCTCTTGGGGTCGTCACCGCCATTCCCCTCCTCCATCGGGCCCCCCTTCCTCTTACCGGGCCCGTGCAGCGCCTCTCTCCTCTGTCTGAAGGCGCTGCACGGGCAAGAAGAAAGCTGATGCCTGCCTTCGCCCAGCTTCTGTCGCGCGTCTCTCTCCTCCTGCGCCCGCCCCTGTCTGACGTCAGTAACCTACGTAGGTTACCGACGTCAGACAGGGGCGGGCCCAGGAGGAGAGAGACGCGCGACAGAAGCTGGGCGAAGGCAGGCATCAGCTTTCTTCTTGCCCGTGCAGCGCCTTCAGACAGAGGAGAGAGGCGCTGCACGGGCCCGGTAAGAGGGAGGGGGGCCCGATGGAGGAGGGGAATGGCGGTGACGACCCCAAGAGGGGACGGGGCACAGGGCGGAGGATGTCGGGAGGCGGAGCTGAGGGGAGACAGAGTAGTGAGGAAGGGAGGGGGCCGTGGCTGCTAAAGGTACGTTTGCTTTTCTTCTTGCTTAATTTAGAATGCAGGGGGAAGTGGGGCGGGGGGAACGGCGACCACGGGTGGGGGGGCAAGGACGGCCATACAGGACGCTCCTGACCAGCGCCTTTGCCCCCTCCCGACCCTTTTTTTTAATTTTTGTTTTGATTTGGGAGCCATGTGCTTGTGATTTGACTGTGTTTTGACTGATGTGGCATGCGCAGAGCAGCTAACATAACGCTTGGCTGCTCTGCGCATGATTTGGGGGCCGATTAACGATGTGTATTGTGATTCTTTGATACATTGTACGTTTCAATACCGATCTCAGCATGTGTGACTTTTTTTTTTGGTGCATTTTTCGTTATTTTAAAATCGTTAGGGACTTTAACGATTTAGATTTTTTTACGTTTGGTTGCTGCATCTGCCTCTTAATCACTTCTGTCCAGGACCTGCAAGAGCAGCAAAAGCAATAAAACAAGAAAGAAGTGTGGCGTGGAAGTTCGAAGATCAAAAGTAAATGCAGGCGCTAGAGGTCACTAGCGCTGGACTAGCATCCACATTTACATAGCACCCATGATCGACGAGGCGTCAGGTATTCTGCCCATATGATCAGAGCACTGCATTGATGCATTCTAATCGTACGGCCAGAATAATACCTTAACCCTATGCCAGCCCGTACCTAGGGCCGGTCTTAGGCAGAGGTGACCGAGGCGGCCGCATAGGGCCCCGCGCCTAAGGGGCCCCCGCACGGCGCGCCTCAACTCTGCCTTGCCTCTCCCAACCTTGGCCGCTGGACCGCCGCTGCTTGCCTGCCCTCCACCCATATCCAGCGACGCGACTCTCCTCGTTCCCCTGCTCCCCCTCCCTCCAGCCACCTGAGCCCCCTCCCGTCTGAGCCCCCTCCCCGACCCACCAAACGACCCTCTTCTGCCACCCGACCTGGCCGGCACCTGACCCAGCATTTAAAAAAAATCTACAAGCGGTGGTGCCTCGCGTCTGAGAATAAAAGAAAAAAAATCGCTTCGTCCCTCGGCCGGCCTTCTCTCATGTCTCGCCCTCTGATGTAACTTCCACAAGGGCGGGACATGAGGGAAGGCCGGCCGGCGGACGAAGCGATTTTTCTTCTTTTACTCTCAGATGCGCAAGGCACCGCCGCTTGTAGATTTTTAAAAAATGCTGGGTCAGGTGCCAGTCGGGTGGCAGAAGAGGGTCGTTTGGCGGGTCGGGGAGGGGGGGCTGGAGGGAGGGGGAGCAGGGGAACGAGGAGAGTCGCTGGACATGGGTAGAGGGCAGGGGGGACGGGGGGTTACTGGACATAGGTAGATGGCAAGGGAGGGCAGGGGGGACAGGAGGGCCGCTGGACATGGGTGGATGGAGGGGAGGGGGGTTTCTGGACATAGGTTTATGGCAGGGGGGACAGGAGGGTCACTGGACATGGGTGGATGGAGGAGAGAGATGAAATGCTGGACATGGATGGAAGCGAGGGAAGAGTGAGGAAGGAGATGAGGTGAGGGAAAAGGAAGAGAGGAGAAAAAGTGCACATGGATATAGAATAGGCAGAAGCTAGATCCACTGGACAGTCAAGTCTGCGGAAGACCCAGCTTTTACTTACGGATGTAGGGCAAGAAATTAAGAAGAAAGGCGGAAAGTAAAGAAATAAATGGAAAGGAAACCCTGGAAACGGAATTAAGAGGACAGATAGCAGCACAATCGGATACTGAGCCAGCATGATAAGAAAAAAACAAAGTCACCAAACAACAAAGGTAGAAAAAACTATTTTATTCAGGATTTATTAATTGGAATATGTCAGTTTTTGGAAATGTGCATCTGTGATATTTTTCATGTAAGTTTCAATTTTTGTAGTATTGCTGCATGCTGAGTCTGACTTCTTGAGATAACTTTCCAGTTCAGTATTTTGCCTTCATGTGTTTTTCAGGTGTGATCAAGCAGTGGCGTAGCTAGGGTAGTTGACACCTGGGGCCGGTCATTTTTTAACACCCCCCTCCAAAATCCAGTACTAGGTATACCGAGAATACAAAACACTCAGGATCTCTCGAGCAATTCTACCATACCATAAGCAGTAATTTCTACGAGTCACATAAGGAAAAGGAAAGCATTTTAAACACTACAGTGAGCACTACAAAATCAATTCACCTATTGTAAAACGAAACCAGACAGAATAGTACAGATCGTCGATCCTGCACAGTGAATGCCAACTGAAAGCCATGTCTTTTTCACAAACACAGATACACCCTAAACCAATATAGAATAAGTAATCATAAACTTTCTATTTAGACAAAAATTAAACTGAACCCTGAAGAGGCCAGACTGAGCATACAATGCAACACCACAGAAACAGAAAATGTCCCCTAGTACTGTGCGCAATATAAAGACAGCAGATGTAAATTTGAAAAAACTAACAAATACCAATCACTTTACAAATTAACAAATATAAATAAAACAAAAATAGAAAATAAAATAA
Organism: Microcaecilia unicolor; assembly: GCF_901765095.1. Lineage (NCBI taxonomy): Eukaryota > Metazoa > Chordata > Amphibia > Gymnophiona > Siphonopidae > Microcaecilia > Microcaecilia unicolor. The sequence goes on along the minus strand of NC_044035.1, from coordinate 204,552,069 downwards.
TATAATTTTATTGGACACATTTAGCTTTCAGAGGCCAAAACCTCCTTCCTCAGATCAATACAGTATAGTGCTGTTACAGTATCCTATCCTGACCTGAGGAAGGGGGTTTTGTTCTCCGAAAGTTAGTCAAAATGTATTAAAATTAGTCCAATAAAGCTTACCTTATTTCCATGTTCTATTTATAAGCATTTATTAACACAGCTACAATACTACTTTATCCTAAAGCAAAAAAAATAAAAATGTATATTTTATATACAGTTTGTTGTCTCTGGTTTCTGCTTTCCTCATCTTCTTTTCACTGTCTTCCTTCCATCCAGCATCTGCCTTCTCTCTCTCCCTGCCATCCTGTGTCTGCTCTCTCTCTCCTGTCTCCTCCATACAATGTCTGCCCTCTCCCTGCCCCTTCCATCCACTGTCTGCCCGCTCTCTCTCTCTCCTTTCCTTCTAGCATCTGTCCTCTCTCTCTCCTTTCCATCTAGCATCTGCCCCCTTCCATCCACTGTCTGCTCTTTCACTCCCTTCTATCCACTGTCTGCCCTTTCTCTCTGCTCCTTCAATCCACCATTTGCCCTCCTTCTCCCTCTCCCATCCATTCAGGGTCTGCCCTCCCTCTCACTCCACCTTCCATCCTGGATCTTTTCCCCCTCTTTCACTGCCCCCTCTTTTCGGCTCCCCGTTTCAGCCCCATTATCCCACCTGCGGCTGCCCCTAGTTCCAGATCCATTGATTCTCCCACCTACCCCTGCCCCAGGCATGACCCCATACTCCCTCCAGCCCACTTTTCAGACCCCAGTTCCAGCTCCATGCCCCTTCTCCCATCTGTCCCCCACCCAGTCCCTTCTGCCATCCGAGTCCCTCTCACCACATCTGTCCCCCACCCAGTCCCTTCTGCCATCCGAGTCCCCCCACCCCATCTGCCCCCCACCCAGTCCCTTCTGTCATCCGAGTCCCTCTCACCCCATCTGTCCCCCACCCAGTCCCTTCTGCCATCCGAGTCCCCCCCACCCTCACCCTGTCTCGTCTTCTCCCTGCCACCCGGTCTTTAAAAAGAAATCTCCGACGCGATAGAGAAGTGCAGCACCTCGTGTCTGCATGTAAAAGAAGTGGATCGTCTCATCGGGCCTTCCCTCACTGTCCCGCCCTTGCGGAAATAGGAAGTTGCGTCAGAGGAGGGCGGGACAGAGTGAGGGAAGGCCCAATGAGATGATCCGCTTCTTTTACTTGCAGTCGCAGACACGAGGTGCTGCGCTTCACTACCGCGTCAGAGATTTCTTTTTAAAGGGCTGGGGGGGGGGGGGGTGCCAGAGGAGCGAGAAGAGGAGCGAGCAGCGGCAGCGGTGGAGCACCCCCCTTTCTGCTGACACCCGGGGCGGACCGCCCCCACCGCCCCGCCCTTGCTACGCCACTGTGATCAAGGAAGGTGCAGTATTCTGCTAGCATATAGTTTGCAGCCCTTTTTGTTTTTTGTTTTTCACTAGGTTGTGCACTGGTGTTTTAGAGCCTGGTGTAATTACAGTTGCCTTTCCACGCCGGGTTGTAGTTCGTCCTGTCCTTGGAATTAGTGCTGTTTATGGTTTGTTAAGGTTATGAGTGTGTTTTTGCACAAGTTTGTGTATAGTGTTTTGCAGTGGAGAGATTGTGTGTTGGCCTTACTAAGGTGGCACCAAACATCAGAAAGGGTATAGAGCCTAAATCATGACACACTACCTCTAAAAGGGTATTTTGTGGCTCTACATGAGAATTGTGATATTATGATCCCTTGCTAGCTTCATATTGTTGACGGTCTGCATTTTCCGTATGGCTGGTATATTGGTGTATAAGGTATAAATTGTGACTATTTTATTTTTACTTATTTATTTTCAGTGTGTTGTCAGACAATTATGGATGACAGAAAGAGTCAGAGTCTTCTTGAGTCAGAGAGTTGTGGTATATATTTTAAAACAATTTTAATACCTTGGTGGTCTATATCTACTATAATAAAACTCACCCTCAATGTTCTGAAGACAACGTTCTGAAGTCAGTCAGACTCCCGGAACGGTTCGTAAATTCATGGTGGTGAAGCCACTGACCATGACTCTCTGCCCCGCTGTCGCGTCAAACGTCATGATGTTGAGGGCGGAAAACCTAAAGAAAACTGAAAGAAGGGATCGAACCCAGGCAGGGGGAGGAGTAGGGAAACACGTGGAGCGTGTTTCCCTACTCCTCCCCCTGCCTAGGAAACGCTGGCCACCAACCTCGCGACCCACCCGCGGACAAACTCTGCAGGGAAACCACTTCCAAAGCTCTGGAGTTCAAATGAAGCCCCGCCCACAGAATGCTGGAAGTGCAACAGCCCCCCCCCCACGCGCCACCCCCCCCCCCAAGCCACCCACTGTCGCGTAGCTTTGCTGGCGGGGGACCCGAAACCCCACCAGCACAAGTCCTGTCTTCTGACTACGGCATGATCTTCGGCATTGCTAGCCTCTGCAGGCCTCTGCAGGCAGGGCTTCTGTGCGTCTGACGTCCTGCACGTGCAGGACGTCAGACGCAAATAACCCCGCCCTGCACAGGCTAGCAGTGCCGAAGATCACACCGGAGACAGCAGACAACGCAGGACTTCTGCTGGCAAGATTTTGGGTCCCCCGCCAGCAAAACAATGCGGCGGTGGGTGGGTTGGCGGCGGAGGGGGGGGTGCATCGTGCGGAGGGGGCGGTGACGGCACTCATCAAACACACCCCTGCAATCTGGCAGCGCTTCCTTCCCTCTTCTTCAAAGCACCGCTTCCAGAAACCCCTGCCCCCCCACCCACACTCATCTGGCAGCGGTTCCTGAACCCCCCCCCCCCCCCACACACTTACTCACTCTCATTTGGCCACACTTCCTAAACCCCCACCACCACACACACTCACTCATCTGGCAGCGGTTCCTGAACCCCCCCACCACACACACACACTTACTCTCATTGGGCACACTTCCTAAACCCCCCACCACCACACACACACACTCACTCTCTCATCTGGCAGCGCTTCCTGAACCCCCCCCCCCCCACACACACACACAAACTCACTCTCATCTGGAAACGCTTGATAAACCGCCCCCCCACACACACACTCACTCACTCACTCACTCATCTGGCAGTGCTTCCAGACACCCCCCACACCCCTCTTCTTCCAAGCTGAACCCCCCAACACACCCCCTCACACCCCTCCAACACACAAACTCTCTCTCTCAAAATCTCATCTGGCAGCGCTTCCTGAACCCCCCTCCCCCCCCCCACACTCACTCATCTGGCAGCGCTTCCTGAAACCCTGTACACACACACTCACTCACTCACTCTCTCTCTCATCTGGCAGCGTTTCCTGAAAGCCCTGCCCCCCCCCCCCACACACACAGTCACTCACTAATCTGGCAGCCGTTCCTGAAACCCCCCCCCCACACACACACACACTTACTCACTCACTCTCATTTGGCCCCGCTTCCTCAACCCCCCCCCCCCCCCACACACTTACTCACTCTCAATTGGCCACACTTCCTAACCCCCCCACCACCACACACACACACTCACTCTCTCATCTGGCAGCGCTTCCTGAAATCCCTGCCCCCCCCCCACACACATTCACTCACTCCTGGCAACCCCCCCTCCCCCCCACCCACACACACACACACACTCACTCGCTCATCTGGCAGCGCTTCCTGAAACCCCTGCCCCCCCACACACTCACTCACTCATCTGGCAGCGGTTCCTGAACCCCCCCCCCCACACACACTTACGCACTCTCATTTGGCCACACTTCCTGAACCCCCACACACACACACAAACTCACTCTCATCTGGAAATGCTTGATAAACCGCCCCCCCACACACACACTCACTCACTCATCTTGCAGAGCTTCCAGACCCCCCCCACCCCTCTTCTTCCAAGCTGAACCCCCCAACACCCCCCCACCCCTCTGACACACACACACACACTCTCTCTCACTCTCATCTGGCAGCGCTTCCTGAACCCCCCTTCCCCCCCACCCACACACACTCACTCTCTCTCATCTGGCAGCGCTTCCTGAAACCCCTGCCCCCCCCCCCACACACACACAGTCACTCACTAATCTGGCAGCCGTTCCTGAACCCCCCCCCCCCACACACACACTCACTCACTCTCATTTGGCCTCGCTTCCTCACCCCCCCCCCACACACACTCACTCTCTCATCTGCCAGTGCTTCCTGAACCCACACCCCAACACAAACACTCACTCTCATCTGGCAATGCTTGATAAACCGCCTCCCCCCCACACACTCACTCATCTGGCAGCACTTCCTGAACCCCCCACACCCCTCTTCTTCCAAGCTGAACCCCCCCCAACACACCCCCCACACCCCCCCAACACACACACATACACACACTCTCTCTCATCTGGCAGCGCTTCCTGAAACCCCATACACACACACACACTCTCTCTCTCTCATCTGGCAGCGCTTCCTGAACCCCCTGCCCCCCCCCCCCCACACACACTCACTCACTCTGTCATCTGGCATTGCTTCCTGAACCCCCACACACACACACACTCACTCTCATAAGGCAGCGCTTCCTGAACCCCCCAAACCCCTCTTAGTCCAAGCTGAATCCCTCCAACACATCCCCCCCCCCCCACACACACTCTCTCTCTCCCCCTCCTCCAGCACACCAATTGCTTAGGTGCAGTGGCGGCAATCTCAGACACCAGAGAGAGAGAGGGGGGCCTGACACCAGAGAGAGAGAGGGAGGGAGGTATCTGTCACACACACACACTCTCTCTCTCACAGACAATGTCTTTCTTTCTGTCTCTCACTCTCACACACTCTATATCTCACAGTGTATCACATTCACTCTCTATGTGTCACACAGTCACTTCCATATCATCATGCTGATCAATCCATAGACTGGTGGGTTGTGTCCATCTACCAGCAGGTGGAGATAGAGAGCAAAGCTTTTGCCTCCCTATATGTGGTCATGTGCTGCCGGAAACTCCTCAGTATGTTCTCTATCTCAGCAGGTGGTGGTCACACACAGCAGCAGCTCTGGCTAGGTCTCCAAGCCTAATTTTTAGGTTTTGTTGAGTACCTGGGGTTGAGGGCTCTTCTTGAGCAAGTGCAAACCTGGTGGCGCCAGGTCCCTCCATTTCTCCCCCCTCCCGCTGGCTCCGTACAAAAAAAAAAAAAATTTTTGGATGTCCTTAAGGGCGTTTATTTCAACATTTATTTAAACGTTTATTGCAGCTACTCACTGGGACACCAGTTCGTTACAGCTCGGAGCGAGAAGCAGGTAATTTTTACCTTTTTATAGCGGGCAGGGGGGTTCCCCGATCGATCTCCACGTGGCCTATGGCGTCGGAGGGCGAGGGTGCGAAGAATCGCTCCCCGGACCGCGTGTGCGCTTCTAGCGGGGATGCGGGGGTCTTAAAGTCTGATTCGCCCCTTGTTGGGTGTCAGTTTGGAGGCCGGTCAGTGTCCCGGTTCTTCCTCCAGTGTGGCGGTTTTTCCCGCCATAAACGCCCATCCCCCGCTGCTCGCCTCCGCCATCTTGGCCGGCCACTCTGCTCGGACGGCTTCTTCTTGGGCCGCCCTTGAGCAGGGAGACGTTAATGCCATAGCCGCCCTTGATTTGGGCGACGGCAAAAAAGCGGCTAAAGTTAAGCGCCGTTCTTCCCGCGCGGCTCCTTCGTGGAGTGTCGCGCCAGACGCCATCTTGGATGCGCAGCATGTTTCTCCCCCGCTCTTGCGAGCGCCGGTTGAGGGTGCGTCTAGGTCTGTGGCCCAGGCTGCTGAAGTGCACAGTCTGGGGGGTTTCTCCCCCGAGTTTATTTTGCTGCTGCATCAGGCCTTCCTTATGCAAAACGCTGCCCCTTCTCCCTTGTTCGATAAAGGGGTTGAGGCCCCCGGAAGTAAACGCCCTCGGGTAGATTCCCAGGCCTTAGAGGACTTTGTCTCCTCTGATGTAGATGAGGGCAGCGTATCTGAGTTCTCCCAACGGTCCTTTGGGGATTCCTTGGAGGAGACGGATTCCCGCTCGGATGGAGCGGATGACCCCTCTGCAGCGCGGATCTTTCGCTCAGAGGATTTGCCCAACCTGTTAGTGCAGGCCATGAGCATTTTGAAGATTTCCTCTCCAGAGGACGTCTCTCCCTCAGCCCCTGTTGGCTCCGCCATTATGCTGGGGACGAAGCGCCCGCCTAGAACCTTCCACGTGCATGATGCCATGCACACTTTAATTTCGGCTCAATGGGATGTCCCGGAAGCGAGCCTCAAAGTGGCTAGGGCTATGTCCCGCCTCTATCCTTTGCCTAAAAGTGAACGGGAGGCCTTTCTTTGGCCTACCGTGGATTCTTTAATCACTGCGGTGACTAAGAAAACGGCGTTGCCGGTGGAAGGTGGCACGGCCCTAAAGGACGCCCAAGACAGAAGATTGGAGGCGGCCTTAAGGTCGTCCTTCGAGGCGGCTGCCTTAAGTTTGCAGGCCTCAGTTTGCGGCTCCTATGTGGCCAGGGCGTGCCTGACGATTGTGCAGCGGGCTTCCCCCTCGGATCCTTCCTTGAGGGCTGATTGGCCGGCCCTGGAATCGGGCTTGGCTTATTTGGCAGACTTACTGTATGATGTCTTGAGAGCCTCGGCTAAAGGTATGGCTCAGACAGTCTCTGCGCGGCGGTGGCTTTGGCTGAAACATTGGTCTGCTGACCACGCCTCTAAGTCCCGCCTGGCTAAGTTGCCTTTTAAAGGCAAGCTGCTCTTTGGGGTCGAGCTTGACAAAATTGTGACCGATCTCGGCACGTCTAAGGGCAAGAGGTTACCAGAGGTTAGGGCTCGGGCCAGTGCTCGCCCCAATAACTCCAGAGGACGGTTTCAGGAAGCCCGTCGGTACCGCCCGGGCAAGTCGGGCTCTTCTGCCTCCTCTTCCTTCAAGAGGAACTTCTCCCCAAGCAGCATTCCTTTCGCAGAGACCGCCGTCCCGGAGGTGCGCCTTCCGGTCCTCCCCCAGGGTCTCGTACCCAATGACGGGGTCCTGGTCCATGGCCCAGTGCAGATTGGAGGACGCCTGTCCTCGTTTCTGGGCGAGTGGACCAGGGTAACTTCAGACGCTTGGGTGCTGGAAGTCATCAGAGACGGCTACAAGCTAGAGTTCTGCCGACCCTTAAGAGACGGGTTTGTACTCTCTCCCTGCAAGTCTCCGGTCAAAGCTGTAGCAGTGCAGCAGACCTTGGACAATCTGATCCGCCTGGGTGCGGTCGTTCCGGTGCCAGAAAATCAGCTTGGCAAGGGACGTTACTCCATTTACTTTGTGGTACCAAAGAAAGGAGGTTCTGTACGGCCTATCCTCGACCTCAAAGGGGTCAATCGGGCCTTGAAAGTTCGGCACTTTCGCATGGAGACTCTCCACTCTGTTATAGCGGCAGTGAAGGCAGGGGAGTTCCTGGCATCCTTGGACATCAAGGAAGCGTTCTTGCATATTCCCATCTGGCCTCCTCATCAACGCTTTCTGTGTTTTGCAGTCCTGGGCCGACACTTCCAGTTCAGAGCCCTCCCGTTCGGGTTGGCTACTGCTCCGCAGACCTTATCCAAAGTAATGGTGGTCATCGCGGCCTTCCTGCGAAAGGAAGGAGTACAAGTCCATCCTTATCTGGACGACTGGTTGATCCGAGCCCCCTCTTATGCAGAGTGCGGCAAAGCTGTGGACCGGGTGATTGCTCTTTTGAGCTCCCTGGGGTGGATCATCAACTGGGAGAAAAGCCAGCTGCGCCCGACTCAGTCCCTGGAGTATCTGGGAGTTCGATTCGACACCCAAGTGGGCAGAGTGTTCCTGCCGGACAATCGGATTGTCAAACTTCAGGCTCAGGTGGACCAGTTCCTAGTAGCCTCTCCGCTTCGGGCTTGGGACTATGTGCAGCTGTTGGGCTCTATGACGGCCACGATGGAAGTAGTGCCCTGGGTCAGGGCTCATATGAGACCACTACAACACTCTCTGCTGCAGCGCTGGACTCCGGTGTCGGAGGATTATGCTGTGCGCCTTCCCTTGGACCCAGCAGTGCGCAAGGCGCTGAGCTGGTGGCTGAAGACAGACAAGTTGTCTGCAGGGATGCCTCTTGTGACCCCGGAGTGGATTGTCGTCACGACGGACGCCTCTTTGACGGGCTGGGGAGTCCACTGCTAGGGAAGGGCAGCGCAGGGGCTCTGGTCTCCTGCAGAGGCAAAGTGGTCTATCAACCTCCTGGAACTCAGAGCCATTCGGTTGGCGCTTTTGGAGTTCCTCCCGGTACTGGCGTTGAAGCCAGTACGGGTCCTGTCGGACAATGCCACGGCTGTGGCCTATGTCAACCACCAGGGAGGTACCAAGAGCGCCCCTCTAGCCAAGGAAGCCATGAATCTATGCCAGTGGGCGGAAGCGAACCTGGAACAGCTGTCAGCGGCCCACATTGCCGGAGTCATGAATGTCAAGGTGGACTTTCTCAGTCGCCATACCTTGGATCCCGGAGAGTGGCAGTTATCAGCTCAGGCGTTCTTGGACATCACGAAGCGCTGGGGCCAGCCGAGCCTAGATCTGATGGGCGTCATCGGCCAATTGCCAAGTGCCGCGCTTTTTCAGCAGAGGATGGGACCATCGATCTCTGGTATTAGATGCTCTTCTCCAACAGTGGCCGACACAGGAGCTTCTCTATGTGTTCCCGCCCTGGCCCATGTTGGGCAGGGTACTAGACCAGGTGGCAAAGCATCCGGGCCGAATAATCCTGGTGGGTCCAGACTGGTCCAGACGTCCCTGGTATGTGGACTTGATCAGGCTCTCAGTGGACGACCCTCTACGGCTGCCAGTGGAGCAGGGCCTGTTGCATCAGGGTCCCGTGGTGATGGAGGATCCCTCCCCCTTTGGTCTTACGGCCTGGCTATTGAGCGGCAGTGTCTGAGGAAGAAGGGCTTCTCAGACAAGGTCATCGCCACTATGCTGAGAGCAAGGAAGCGCTCTACTTCTACTGCTTACACCAGGGTTTGGCGTACCTTTGCAGCGTGGTGTGAAGCAGGCTCACTTTCTCCCTTCTCCAATTTCTTCAGTGCTGGCGTTCCTGCAAGAAGGTCTGGAGAAAGGCCTGTCGCTGAGTTCCCTTAAAGTCCAGGTAGCGGCTCTGGCTTGCTTCAGGGGCCGCCTGAAGGGTGCTTCCCTGGCTTCGCAGCCAGATGTGGTACGTTTTCTCAAGGGAGTTAATCACCTGCGCCCTCCTCTGCACTCAGTGGTGCCTGCGTGGAATCTCAACCTGGTGCTAAGAGCCATGCAGAAGCCGCCTTTTGAACCCTTGCGAGGGCATCTCTGAAGAACCCTGACGTTGAAAGCGTCTGTTTTGGTGGCTATCACTTCAGCCAGAAGAGTTTCCGAGCTCCAGGCGCTATCATGTCGAGAGCCCTTTCTGCAGTTCACTGAGGCACGAGTGACTATTCGCACAGTGCCTTCCTTCCTGCCCAAGATTGTTTCTCGCTTCCATGTGAATCAGCAGCTCTGTCTCCCTTCCTTTCGTAGGGAGGACTACCCAGAGGAATACTCTGCTCTCAAATATCTGGATGTGAGACGAGTCATCATCAGATACTTGGAAGTGACCAATGATTTCCGGAAATCGGATCATCTGTTTGTCCTGTTTGCAGGTCCTCGTAAGGGTCTGCAGGCTGCTAAGCCTACAGTGGCAAGATGGGTCAAGGAAGCCATTGCAGCAGCTTATGTGGCCGCGGGGAAGGTGCCGCCTATTCAGCTGAAGGCTCACTCCACTAGAGCTCAGGCGGCCTCGATGGCAGAGGCCGGGTCCGTCTCCTTGGAAGAGATATGCAAGGCGGCAACTTGGGCATCGGCCCATACCTTCTCCAGGCATTACCGCTTGACTGTGGCTGCTCGGGCGGAGGCCCGGTTTGGAGCTTCAGTGTTGCGGTCAGGGATTTCAATGTCCCGCCCTGGGTGAGTACTGCTTCGGTACATCCCACCAGTCTATGGATTGATCAGCATGATGATATGGAAGGTAAAATTATGTATCATACCTGATAATTTTCTTTCCATTAATCATAGCTGATCAATCCATAGCCCCTCCCAGATATCTGTACTGTTTATATTCTGGTTGCATTTCAGGTTCAAGTTTAGTCTTCAGTTCCTGTTCGGGAGGACTTCGTGTTCAAGTTTTTTCAATTGGATTCTTCAAGAGTTGAGACGAGTTTGTGTTACAGTGAGCTGCTGCATTCCTCTCCCCTCCGTTTTACGGGGCTGGATTGAGACATAATTCTGCCGGTGCTCCCTCCCGCTTCGTGCGGCTGTAGGGCAGCTTGTACCCCCTCCCGCTTCGGCGGTGTTAGGGTCAGTCAGCTCCTCCCGCGGTTTGCGGTTGCAGGATAAGCCAGATCCCCCCGCATCGGCGGGGTGGTGTCCCTCCCCCGCTCCGCGGGGATGAGCTGGACGGATTCCCCTCCCCCACTTGTGTGGGGATGAGCTGGGTTAATTCCCCTCCCCCGTTTCGGCGGTGGTGAGCTGGGCAGAGTGTCCCTTTGTGGGTGTAATTCTCTAAGTGCTGAGTCCTGCAGATGGAGCTTGGATATCGACATACTGAGGAGTTTCCGGCAGCACATGACCACATATAGGGAGGCAAAAGGATTGCTCTCTATCTCCACCTGCTGGTAGATGGACACAACCCACCAGTCTATGGATTGATCAGCTGTGATTAATGGAAAGAAAATTATCAGGTATGATACATAATTTTACCTTTTGTACAAGTTTAGCTTCATTTGGCTTTATTTGACATTTCATAAATAAAAAAATGTTCTAAAAAAATGGAATAATCTTATCAATGGGGTGGAGCTAGGGTGGGGGCGGGGCTACGGTGGGGCGGGGCTAGGATGGGGCCCCACCAAATTGGTCTGCATAGGATCCCGCACTTGCTAAGACCGGCCCTGCCTGTACCTCCCTGTGAGATGGAGGCTGCCCTGCCCTGGACTTCCAGAGGACAGCAGACAATGGTTCAGAGGCTGCACACCTGGCTTCTTTCCTGTTTTATTGCCATTGACAATCCCGGGGCGATGTGGTATGGTGGTAATGGCAAGGATGGAAGATTGGAGACTTCTACTGCAAAAAACTTTTGGGACGTACTTTCTGCCACTCTCCAAAGTTTGTCACTCTCTAGTAGGCAACTACTTCGTTTCCCTAAAGGTAGCACTGGTCTGTTACTAGAAAACAAATATTTGGTTTGCAACTCGGGGGAAGGGCAGAGTTCTGTTTTGCATTACTCAGGAGTACTGGAAAAGGACAAGGAAGTAGGGATGGACCAATAACAATGAATTGTGGAAAATTGGAGTAAGAACTGATAAAAGAAAAGTTTATTATGATTTAAAAAAAAAATAGGTCTACATAAGAGAGGGTGGAAATTCAGAAGGTAAACTCTCCTTTCTTGTCAGTACATGAGCTAATCCATACACATGCACTGACACAGAAGGCTTCACACGTGGAGTATCCAAAACATAGGTCTTTATTGGACACCAACACAAGACCTGACACGGGCCATGTTTTCGTGGGGAAAACCAACCTGCTTCAGGGTTCAGATGTAAAACTGTATAAAAACATGCATACCTAAATAAATAAATTAGAAGAAATTACTGCATTGAAACTTAGCATAAAAGACATACCAGGTAAAATATAAACATACAATGAGCAAAAACATGCATATATATAAGTAGGTTGTGTGTAAAACGTTATGCAAACATAATTACATAAACTGAACAAATAAAACAAATATGCATAATATCATGTCATAAAGAAAGCATAAGTTAAATAGACCTTAATGGCCAAATAGAATCTGAAAATGGCTGGCAATATTAGAAGACTTATTATTACCCAAATTCCTTTGCTGTTCACCCAGATCTGATATGTGTTATTAATGTGTTTGAATCATAAGGTTTTTGAATTCAGAGTCCTTACAACACATCTTGTGAAGTGGCGTGGTAGCTGTGTTAGTCCACTTTTATAGGTAATAAATAGAAATAAAACAAAGCAAGGAAAAAAGGTGCCGCCTTTTTATTGGACTAATTTAATACACTTGTGATTAGCTTTTGAAGGCATAAGTACATAAGTACATAAGTAATGCCATACTGGGAAAAGACCAAGGGTCCATCGAGCCCAGCATCTTGTCCAATCCAGGCCAAGGGCACCTGGCAAGCTTCCAAAACGTACAAACATTCTATACATGTTATTCCTGGGATTTTGGATTTTTCCAAGCCCGTTTAGTAGCGGTTTATGGACTTGTCCTTTAGGAAACTGTCCAACCCCTTTTTAAACTCTGCTAAGCTAACCGCCTTCACCACATTTTCTGGCAATGAATTCCAGAGTTTAATTACACGTTGGGTGAAGAAACATTTTCTCCGATTTGTTTTAAATTTACTACACTGTAGTTTAATCGCATGCCCCCTAGTCCTAGTATTTTTGGAAAGCGTGAACAGACGCTTCACATCCACCTGTTCCACTCCACTCATTATTTTATATACCTCTATAATGTCTCCCCTCAGCCATCTCTTCGCCAAGCTGAATAGCCCTAGCCTCCTTAGTCTTTCTTCATAGGGAAGTCGTCCCATCCCCGCTATCATTTTAGTCGCCCTTCGCTGCACCTTTTCCAATTCTACTATATCTTTCTTGAGATGCGGCGACCAGAATTGAACACAATACTCAAGGTGCGGTCGCACCATGGAGCGATACAACGGCATTATAACATCCTCACACCTGTTTTCCATACCTTTCCTAATAATACCCAACATTCTATTCGCTTTCCTAGCCGCAGCAGCACACTGAGCAGAAGGTTTCAGCGTGTTATCGACGACGACACCCAGATCCCTTTCTTGGTCCGTAACTCCTAACGTGGAACCTTGCATGACTTAGCTATAATTCGGGTTCTTTTTTCCCACATGCATCACCTTGCGCTTGCTCACATTAAACGTCATCTGCCATTTAGCCGCCCAGTCTCCCAGTCTCGTAAGGTCCTCTTGTAATTTTTCACAATCCTGTCACGAGTTAACAACTTTGAATAACTTTGTGTCGTCAGCAAATTTAATTACCTCGCTAGTTACTCCCATCTCTAAATCATTTATAAATATATTAAAAAGCAGTGGTCCTAGCACAGACCCCTGAGGAACCCCACTAACTACCCTTCTTCATTGTGAATACTGCCCATTTAACCCCACTCTCTGTTTCCTATCCTTCAACCAGTTTTTAATCCACAATAGGACATTTCCTCCTATCCCATGACCCTCCAATTTCCTCTGTAGCCTTTTATGAGGTACCTTGTCAAAAGCCTTTTGAAAATCCAGATACACAATGAGGCATATTTTCAAAGCACTTAGCCTTCCAAAGTTCCATAGGTTTCTATGGAACTTTGGAAGGCTAAGTGCTTTGAAAATATGCCTCAATATCAACCGGCTCCCCTTTGTCCACATGTTTGTGTACTCCTTCAAAGAATTGAAGTAAATTGGTCAGGCAAGATTTCCCCACACAAAAGCCGTGCTGACTCGGTCTCAGTAATCCATATCCTCGAATGTGCTCTGTAATTTTGTTTTTAATAATAGCCTCTACCATTTTCCACGGCACCGACGTCAGACTCACCGGTCTATAATTTCCCGGATCTCCCCTGGAGCCTTTTTTAAAAATGGGCGTTACATTGGCCACCCTCCAATCTTCCGGTACCACGCTCGATTTTAAGGATAAGTTGCATATCACTAGCAGTAGCTCCGCAAGCTCATTTTTCAGTTCTATCAGTACTCTAGGATAAATACCATCCGGTCCAGGAGATTTGCTACTCTTCAGTTTGCCGAACTGCCCCATTATGTCCTCCAGGTTTACCGTGAAGTCAGTAAGTTTCTCCGACTCGTCCACTTGAAATACCATTTCCGACACCGGTATCCCACCCAAATCTTCCTCGGTGAAGATCGAAGCAAAGAATTCATTCAGTCTCTCCGCTACGTCTTTGTCTTCCTTGATCGCCCCTTTTTACCCCTCGGTCATCCAGCGGCCCAACCGATTCTTTTGCCGGCTTCCTGCTTTTAATATACTGAAAAAATTTTTTACTATGTTTTTTTGCCTCTAATGCTAACTTTTTTTCGTAATCCCTCTTGGCCTTCTTTATCTGCGCCTTGCATTTGCTTTGACACTCCTTATGCTGCTTCTTGTTATTTTCAGACAGTTCCTTCTTCCATTTTCTGAAGGCGTTTCTTTTAGCCTAATAGCTTCCTTCACCTCACTTTTCAACCAGACCGGCTGTCCTTTTGGAGTTCCGTCTTTCTTTTCTAATTCGCGGAATATGTATGGCCTGGGCCTCCAGGATGGTATTTTTGAACAGCGTCCACGCCTGTTGTACAGTTTTTACTCTCTCAGTTGCCCCCCTAAGTTTTTTTTTTACCGTTCTTCTCCTTTTATCATAGTCTCCTTTTTTAAAGTTAAACGCTAACGTATTTGACTGTGTACAGTTACTTCAAGGTCGCTATCAAAACTGATCATATTATTGGTCACTGTTATCAAGCGGCCCCGGTACCATAACGTCCCTCACCAGATCATGCGCTCCACTAAGGACCAAGTCTAGAATTTTTCCTTCTCTCATCGGCTCCTGCACCAGTTGATCCATAAAGCTGTCCTTGATTTCATCAAGGAATTGTATCTCTGTAGCGTGTCCCGATGTTACATTTAACCAGTCTATATTTGGATAATTGAAGTCACCCATTATTATCACATTTCCCATTTTGTTTGCGTCTCTGATTTCTTTTATCATTTCTGTGTCTACCTGCTCATCCTGGCAAGGCGGACGGTAGTACACTCCTATCACCGTTTTTTCCCCTTTTATACATGGAATTTCAACCCACAATGATTCAAAGGTGTGATTTGTGTCCTGCTGAATTTGTAATCTATCTGAGTCAAGGCTCTCGTTAATATACAATGCTACCCCTCCACCAGTCCGGTCCACCCTATCACTACGATATACTTTGTACCCCGGTATGACAGTGTCCCACTGGTTATCCTCCATCCACCAGGTCTCAGTAATGCCTATTATATCCAATTTTTCGTTTAGTGCAATACATTCCAACTCTCCCATCTTATTTCTTAGACTCCTAGCATTTGCATATAGACATTTCAGAGTATGTTTGTTGTTTCTATTTGCATGATGCTTAGTACCTGACACTATAGATTTGACATCTTTTGTCTGATCTTTAGTTGTATTTAAGGGCACCTGGTCTACCACGGTCTGTTGTGCAACCTCACTATCTAAAAACCCTATCTTCCCTGTTTGTGAGGTATCTTTGCAAGATACCTTTTCCTGAACCATGCGCTTTTGAGCGACTGTCGGCCTTCCCCCCATTTCTATTTTAAAAGCTGCTCTATCTCCTTTTTAAATGCTGACGCCAGCAGCCTGGTCCCACCCTGGTTAAGGTGGAGTCCATCCTTTCGGAATAGGCTCCCCCTTCCCCAGAATGTTGCCCAGTTCCTAACAAATCTAAAACCCTCCTCCCTGCACCATCGTCTCATCCACACATTGAGACTCTGGAGCTCTGCCTGTCTCTTGGGCCCTGCACGTGGAACAGGTAGCATTTCAGAAAATGCTACCCTAGAGGATCTGGATTTGAGCTTTCTACCTAAGAGCCTAAATTTAGCTTCCAGAACCTCTCTCCCACATTTTCCTATGTCATTGGTACCCACATGTACCAAGACAGCGGACTCCTCCCCAGCACTATCTAAAATCCTATCTAGGTGAAGCGTGAGGTCCGCCACCTTCGCACCAGGCAGGCAAGTCACCAGGCGATCCTCACGTCCACCAGCCACCCAGCTATCTATATGCCTAATGATCGAATCACCAACTACAACAGCTGTTTTAACCTTTCCCTCCCGGGCAGCACTTGGAGACATATCCTCGGTGCGAGAGGATAGTACATCCCCTGGTGGGCAGGTCCTGGCTACAGGAGTACTTCCTACTTCACCAGGGTGATGCTCTCCTTCTAGGAGACCTCCCTCCTCCAAGGTAGCACAAGGGCTACTAGACTGGAGGTGGGACTTCTCTACAACATCCCTGTAGGTCTCCTCTATGTACCTCTCTGTCTCCCTCAGCTCCACCAAGTCTGCTACTCTAGCCTCAAGAGAACGGACACGTTCTCTAAGAGCTAGGAGCTCTTTGCATCGGGCGCAAACATATGACATCTCACCAACTCGGAGATAATCATACATGTGACAATCAATGCAAAAGACTGGATAGCACCCCTCTCGCTGCTGGACTGCTGACTCCATCTTAGTGTTTTTGAGTTTTTCAATAATTTAAAACTTGCTACAGTATTAAGGATATTAGCCTAATATAAAAGTGTCTTTTACTTTATATAGTATATTGTATGATTTATTTAGTATTTCCTTCTTAGATGGTGATGAAATGTATTTAAAACTTTATAAGAGCACTCCTTGCTTGTTACCCTAATTACAATAACTGACTATAAATGAGGAGTTGTCCTAGGCAGAGTTGCCAGGTGGAAAAATTTTTTCCCACCCAATCGAGCCCAAATCCAGCCCAAACCCCGCCCCTGACACCCCCACCCCTGCGTCATCGGCCCCGCCCAAAACGTCACTAAGCCCGCCCAAAACGTCACTAACCCCGCCCCCTGTGGCCGAAAAAACCGCTTCTAAAACCGCCCAAAAGGAGCCCAAAAAACCGCAACCCGCCGCGGGCAAAAATTACCTGTGGCGGGTCGCGGAAAACCGCCCAATTGGGCGGTAAAACCGCCCACCTGGCAACACTGGTCCTAGGGGTGGGTGGTGTTGGGGAGTAGAGCTGGGCAACCTCTTAGCTGAGGAAAGGCTTACCAGGGGTTAGGCTGAAGCCAGCATTCCTCCCCCTGAGGGTTGCCTGATCCTAGCCAAAAAGCACCTGGAAACTCTGTGCACTTGGAGCGAAGGCCCTGGGAAGATCGGGGTGGAACTGGAGTCACCCCGGATACAGCTGTGAGGAAATGCAGAAGGGCTGCAAGTCCTCCACAGCACCTGGTGGGAGCGCTGGGCACCTAGAGCGGAGGCCCTGAGTGGATCGGAGTGGACCTGGGTGTCACCCCCGGAGAAGGCTGTAAGGATATGCAGATGAGCTGCAAGTCCTCCACAGCACCTGAAAGGCAGCCGTGGTAGAGCTGGGCACCTCTTAGCTGAGGAAAGGCTTACCAGGGGTTAGGCCGAAGCCAGCATTCCTCCCCCTGAGGGTCACCTTTCTTCAGATAAGAAATGAGTAAATGATGACATATCAGAATATATTTTTGAAACATGAAAGCATTCCAATGACAGTCTTATGGGGAAGGAAAGGTATGGGGGGAGGGGGTAGAAAAACAGAGAGATGGGTGATAAGAGGGTGACAAAGCAGTATTAATTTGTGGTTTATAATGTGATAGGAAACCTAGATCTTTAAGTCTTGTCTGGTGAGTGTCAAAAATATTTCATCATTGTAACTTGAAAGGTTTTATGTTCCTGAATGGTTTTGACATTTCCTTTTAGTACTTCGGAACTCGCTCCCCCAGAGCTCCACTTCCTTATTGGCCTTGTGCCCCCACTTGGCCCTTGCCCAGCTGACCGCTATTGGTCCTCCTTTGAGCCGGTCACCACTAAGGTGGTCTCTATGGCCCTTCACAAGTTTTCACGAACGCACTGCAAGCTGGATAGCTGCCCTAACTACCTGCTGCAATCGGCGCCAGAGTGTTTTATTGCTGACTTTACGTCCTATCTAAACTACATGCTCCAGCACGGGTGCTTCCCCATTGATCACGGTCACATTCTCCTGACACCAATCCCAAAGGACCCGAAGTGCGAGCCTAGTATTATTTCTAACTACCGTCCTGTTGCTGCAATCCCATTGCTTGTCAAGACTATGGAAAGCACGGTGAATTCTCAGCTCGCTGATTATCTGGATACATTTTTGATTCTTCATGCCTCCCAATCTGGATTCCAGTCTCACCACAGTACCGAGACAGTACTGGTTACTCTCCTGTCCAACTTTAGGAAGGATCTGTCTTTTGGGAAAAACATCTTACTTCTTCAATTTGATATGTCAAGCGCGTTCGACATGGTTGACCACAATCTCCTCCTTACGTTACTAGCTGCATATGGTGTTGGAGGTACTGTCTTGGATTGGTTTAGGGAATTTCTGTCTTGCCGATCCTATCGGGTCAAAGTCCAGTCCACTATTTCGCCATCTTATCCCACTCTATGAAATTATGCCATCCCTGCAACACTTTGTTCCATACTTTGTATCATTTCTGTGATACATCATACCATTCTGAACCTAATCTAAGTAATTGTGTCATCTCTTTGATACATTGTTTCCATCCCTGTATTATCTCTGTGATACATTGAGGGGCATAATCGAACGCCCATGTGTAAAAACGTCCATCTCCGGAGACGGCTCCGCAAAGAGGTGGAGCAAACCGTAAAATTGAAACAAGATGGCCGTCCATCTTCGGTTTCGATTATACGGTTCAGCCCGCTGTCCAGGCCTTTTCAGGAGGTGGTCAGGCAGCTGAAGGCGTGCAGAAAGTTCCTGTCCAGGGGTATATATGACACCTCTGACGTGGCATCTCGTGCTGCGGCCCAAGGTATAGTGATGCGCAGGCTCTCATGGCTGCGTGTCTCTGACCTGGACAACCGCACCCAGCAGAGACTGGCCGACGTCCCTTGCCGGGGGGATAATATTTTTGGTGAGAAGGTCGAGCAGCTGGTGGACCAACTGCATCAGCGGGAAACCGCCCTCGACAAGCTCTCCCACCGGGCGCCTTCAGCATCCACCTCAGCAGGTGGATGTTTTTCCCGGGCCCGGCAGGCTGCGCCCTATGCTTTTCCCAAGCGTAGGTACACCCAGCCGGCCCGAAGGCCTCGTCAGGCACAGGGACAGTCCCAGCGCGCTCGTTCGCGTCAACAGCGTGCGCTTAAGCAGCCCCCTGCGCCTCCACAGCAAAAGCCGGGGACGGGCTTTTGACTGGATCCAAGGGAACATAGCCGCCCTCAAAGTGTCCATACCGGACGATCTGCCGGTCGGACGGAGGTTAAAATTTTTTCACCAAAGGTGGCCTCTCATAACCTCCGACCAGTGGGTTCTCCAAATAGTGCGGTGCGGATACGCCCTGAATTTGGCCTCCCTGCCACCAAATTGTCCTCCGGGAGCTCAATCCTTCAGCTCCCATCACAAGCAGGTACTTGTAGAGGAACTCTCCGCCCTTCTCAGCGCCAATGCGGTCGAGCCCGTACCACCCGGGCAGGAAGGGCACGGATTCTATTCCAGGTACTTCCTTGTGGAAAAGAAAACAGGGGGGATGCGTCCCATCCTAGACCTGAGAGGCCTGAACAAATTCCTGGTCAAAGAAAAGTTCAGGATGCTTTCCTTGGGCACCCTTCTGCCAATGATTCAGAAAAACGATTGGCTATGTTCCCTGGATTTAAAGGACGCATACACTCACATCCCGATACTGCCAGCTCACAGGCAGTATCTCAGATTCCGCCTGGGCGCATGGCACTTTCAGTATTGTGTGCTGCCCTTTGGGCTCGCCTCTGCCCCACGGGTGTTTACAAAGTGCCTCGTGGTGGTAGTGGCGTATCTACGCAAGCTGGGAGTGCACGTGTTCCCATATCTCGACGATTGGCTGGTCAAGAACACCTCGGAGGCAGGAGCCCTCCGGTCCATGCAGTGCACTATTCAACTCCTGGAGCTGCTGGGGTTTGTGATAAATTACCCAAAGTCCCATCTCCAGCCAGCCCAGTCTCTGGAATTCATAGGAGCTCTGCTGAATACCAAAACGGCTCAGGCCTTCCTTCCCGAAGCGAGGGCCAACAACCTCCTGTCCCTGGCTTCACAGACCAGAGCGTCTCAGCAGATCACAGCTCGGCAGATGTTGAGACTTCTGGGTCATATGGCCTCCACAGTTCATGTGACTCCCATGGCTCGTCTTCACATGAGATCTGCTCAATGGACCCTAGCTTCCCAGTGGTTTCAAGCCACCAGGAATCTAGAAGATGTCATCCGCCTCTCCACCAGTTGCCGCACTTCACTGCTCTGGTGGACCATTCGGACCAATTTGACCCTGGGACGTCCATTCCAAATTCCACAGCCCACGAAAGTGCTGACGACGGATGCATCTCGCCTGGGGTGGGGAGCTCATGTCGATGGGCTTCACACCCAGGGACTATGGTCCCTCCAGGAAAAGGATCTGCAGATCAACCTCCTGGAGCTCCGAGCGATCTGGAACGCACTGAAGGCTTTCAGAGATCGGCTGTCCTGTCAAATTATCCAAATTCGGACAGACAATCAGGTTGCAATGTATTACATCAACAAGCAGGGGGGCACCGGATCTCACCCCCTGTGTCAGGAAGCCGTCGGGATGTGGCGTTGGGCTTGCCAGTTCGGCATGCTCCTCCAAGCCACATACCTGGCAGGCGTAAACAACAGTCTGGCCGACAGACTGAGCAGAGTCATGCAACCGCACGAGTGGTCGCTCCATTCCAGAGTGGTACGCAGGATCTTCCGAGAGTGGGGCACCCCCTCAGTGGACCTTTTCGCCTCTCAGACCAACCACAAGCTGCCTCTGTTCTGTTCCAGACTTCAGACACACGGCAGGCTAGCGTCGGATGCCTTTCTCCTTCATTGGGGGACCGGCCTCCTGTATGCTTATCCTCCCATACCTTTGGTGGGGAAGACCTTACTGAAGCTCAAGCAAGACCGCGGCACCATGATTCTGATAGCGCCCTTTTGGCCCCGTCAGATCTGGTTCCTTCTTCTTCTGGAGTTGTCCTCAGAAGAACCGTGGAGATTGGAGTGTTTTCCGACTCTCATTTCGCAGAACGACAGAGCGTTGCTGCACCCCAACCTTCAGTCTCTGGCTCTCACGGCCTGGATGTTGAGGGCGTAGACTTCACTGCGTTGGGTCTGTCTGAGGGTGTCTCCCGTGTCTTGCTTGCCTCTAGGAAGGATTCCACTAAAAAGAGTTACTTTTTCAAGTGGAGGAGGTTTGTCGTTTGGTGTGAGAGCAAGGCCCTAGAACCTCGTTCTTGCCCTGCACAGAACCTGCTTGAATACCTTCTGCACTTATCAGAGTCTGGCCTCAAGACCAACTCAGTAAGGAATCACCTTAGTGCGATTAGTGCTTACCATTATCGTGTGGAAGGTAAAGCCATCTCTGGAGAGCCTTTAGTCGTTTGCTTCATGAGAGGCTTGCTTTTGTCAAAGCCCCCTATCAAGCCTCCTACAGTGTCATGGGATCTCAACGTCGTCCTCACCCAGCTGATGAAACCTCCTTTTGAGCCACTGAATACCTGCCATCTGAAGTACTTGACCTGGAAGGTCATTTTCTTGGTGGCAGTTACTTCAGCTCGTAGGGTCAGTGAGCATCAAGCCCTGGTAGCCCATGCTCCGTATACCAAATTTCATCAAAACAGAGTAGTGCTCCGCACCCACCCAAAGTTCCTGCCGAAGGTGGTGTCGGAGTTCCATCTTAACCAGTCAATTGTCTTGCCAACATTCTTTCCCAGGCCGCATACCCGCCCTGCTGAACGTCAGTTGCACACATTGGACTGCAAGAGAGCATTGGCCTTCTACTTGGAGCGGACACAGCCCCACAGACAGTCCGCCCAATTGTTTGTTTCTTTCGACCCTAACAGGATAGGGGTCGCTGTCGGGAAACGCACCATCTCCAATTGGCTAGCAGATTGCATTTCCTTCACTTACGCCCAGGCTGGGCTGACTCTTGAGGGTCATGTCACGGCTCATAGTGTCAGAACCATGGCAGCGTCGGTGGCTCACTTGAAGTCAGCCACTATTGAAGAGATTTGCAAGGCTGCGACGTGGTCATCTGTCAACACATTCACATCACATTACTGCCTCCAGCAGGATACCCGACGAGACAGTCGGTTCGGGCAGTCGGTGCTGCAGAATCTGTTTGGGGTTTAAATCCAACTCCACCCTCCAGGACCCGAATTTATTCTGGTCAGGCTGCACTCTCAGTTAGCTGTTCTTCGTAGGTCAATTTTCTGTTGTTCCCTCGCCGTTGCGAGGTTAAATTGACCTGGGTTCTTGTTTTGAGTGAGCCTGAGAGCTAGGGATACCCCAGTCGTGAGAACAAGCAGCCTGCTTGTCCTTGGAGAAAGTGAATGATACATACCTATAGCAGGTGTTCTCCGAGGACAGCAGGCTGATTGTTCTCACCTTCCCTCCCTCCTCCCCTTTGGAGTTGCGTTTCATCATTTTTGCTTGTCATTCAACTGAGCGGGAACAGTCACGCACGGGCGGGAAGACGGCCGCGCATGCGCGGTGGGCGTGCCCTGCGTGCGGGACCGCCCGCGAAGTTTTGTTCCGGTTGGTGGGGGCTGCCGTGGACGTCACCCAGTCGTGAGAACAATCAGCCTGCTGTCCTCGGAGAACACCTGCTACAGGTATGTATCATTCACTTTCCCTCCGGTGGTCATCTGGTCAGTTTGGGCACTTTTTGGAAGCTTGGTCGTGAAAAAACAGGACCAACTATGTGTGGACTAAATGCTCGTCGGGGACGTCTTGCTTCTTTCCATTATCAGGCGCGGAGGTCCATCTGTTAACCACGCCCCAGAATGCCCCTGTCCCGCCTTCGCTACCGTTCGGCCACGCCCCCAGAATTTCGCCCGTCCCCGTGACGGAAAGCAGTTGGGGCCATCCAAATTCAGCTTTCGATTATACCTGTTTTTGAGACGGACGTCCATCTCCTGATTTGTGTCGGAAGATGGGCGTCCGTCTCTTTCGAAAATAAGCTGGTTTGTCATCTCTTTGATACATGGTTTCGATCCCTGTATTATCTCTGTGATACTTTGCACCATACTTTGTAAGCCGCACTGAACCTGCTATTGAGCGGGAAAGAGCGGGGTATAAATGCCACAAATAAATAAATAAATAAAAAACCATCCATGTGTATGTCATAGAGAAGTTCAATAGAAATTAAATAAAAAATGATAAAAGACTATAATGATAAATAATCGCAAACATATGTGCCTGCATATACAGAAGATTGCCCGATTGCTTCCTAAACTTATAAATGACCTCATTTTGTTGAATCAAAGGGAGATACCAAATGTGAAAAAACGTGGGAAGTACTAGTATGTTATACTAGATACCTTAAAACTAATGGAGCAAAGTGATATATGTACAGACTCCTAACATCAAATATCGTTGGGAAGACGCGCAGGAGAGAACCAAAAGAAAGCCAAATAATCCACTCAAGAAACTGATCTTAAAAACAGACAAACTTGTGTGGTAAAAGAACTTGACAGCTCCGGAGAGCAGTATATCTGTGTTGTGCTATGAAAAACATTGTAAAAATTGTATAGTGAAATAGAACCAGTAAAAAAAAAAAAAAATATAAATATATATATATATATATATATATATATATATATATATATATATATAGCTAAAAGTAATGTGACAACCTAAAGTATGGACTAAAAAGATGTGTATAATAGATTGCGAAGATAGCACATATCTCTGTTGGCATAGCACAAGTGACACTGTCACAAAAGTGGTAGACAGCATATAGAATATACATCGGGTCCTTGACCACCGAAAAAACAGACAGATAGGACTATAGGACTGCCGCTAAAAACACTAGGCAAAATAAATGCCAATAAAAAGAAGAAACATGAAGAAAACCCAGACTTAACTCAAAAGATGTACTGGAGCGTGTTGCAGCCACAAATCTAGGTTTCCAAAAGGAAATTGTTTCATAGCAAGCATGTATTTAAATACTGTTGAATATGCATGAATTGTGCAAAAATGTCCGACCATCGGACAAGGTTTAAAATAAATTGGGCATACCAGCGGCACTTAGAAAATATAGTAACAAAGTAGATGACAGCAGATAAAGACCTGTACAGTCCATCCAGTCTGCCCAACAAGATAAACTCATTGTATGAGCTACTTTATATGTATACCTGACTTTGATTTGTCCTTGCCATTTTCATGGCACAGACCATAGAAGTCCTCCCAGCACTAGCTTTGCTTCCAAATATCCGGTGTTGCCACCCAATCTTCACTAAGCTTCTGTGGATCTGTTCCTTTTTAACAGGATTGCTTTGTGTTTATCCCACACATTTTTGAATTCAGTTACCGTTTTCATTTCCCCACCATGCGGGAGGGCATTCCAAGTATCCACCACCCTCTCCGTGAAAAAATACTTCCTGAAATTTTTCCTGAGTCTGCCCCCCTTCAACCGACGACTGTGACAGTACAAATGCTAACTGCACGTGATTGCATGGAATTCCTACATTTATGTGATCTCAAATGGCCACTAATGCAACCTACCCACATTAAAGGGCATACATTGGATCTCCTCTCCTACAAACTGTCCACAGAACACAACATATTAGTAACAGACACCAAATGGTCAGAGACACCTTGGACCGATTATTACCAGCTAAACCTATCCCTGACCTGGCGGAAGAAGGAGTCACACCATACACAAGAACACACTACCTACAGCACAAAAGGCCAAATAGACCCTAAAGAATTCTGACTACAGATATATGACCAGGAATGGAAACCACGAATAGATTCCATTTATTACCTCTCTGACTGGGACGTTAGATGCAAAAGCGTATTAGATGAAATAGCACCCTTAAGATTAAGAGTAACAAGAAGACAAAACTCGATCCCATGATTCAATGATGATCTAAAAAAACTCAAAACACAAACCAGAAAACATGAACGAGCATGGAAAAAATTAAAAGACGAGCACTCACTCAACGCATGGAAACAAATACATAGAAAATACAAATATGCAATAAGACAATCCAAAAGATCTTATTACAGATCCAAAATAGGTCCAGGTTACAATGATTCGAAGAAATTATTTCAACTCGTAAACAAGCTTCTAGACACCACCACAATTATCACCACCAATTCAGACATTCCATCTGCAGCCAGTCTCGCTAAATACTTCTGTGACAAAATAATAAAATTACGCAATACACTTCCTCAGCACAACACCGACATTGAAAATTTCATCAGTGATCTGGACTCAAACTCTGGCGAATGCCCAGCTGACCGTAGTTGGTCAAAATTTTCTCTTCTCACCATCGATTCAGTTACCCTAGCTCTTCTCAGAATCTCCAATACACACTGCAAATTGGACACCTGCCCCAGCCACCTTCTCAAATCCACCCCCAATCGCTTCATACCTCTCATCTTACCTAAACTACATGCTCCAACAAGGTCATTTCCATGAAGAACATGGCAACATCCTACTCATCCCTATAACGAAAGACGCAAAGAAAAAAATAAATGACCTCACCAATTATCGCCCAGTCGCATCTATCCCACTTGTAGTTAAACTGATGGAGAGCATGGTGACCAAACAGCTCTCTGACTATTTGGATAAGTTCTCTTTATTGCATGAATCTCAATCTGGATTCCGCCCATCCCACAGTGCCGAAACTGTGCTGGTCACTCTCCTGGCCAAATTCAAGAGTGAAATAGCCTTAGGTAATAGCATACTTCTCCTCCAATTTGACATGTCGAGTGCATTCGATATGGTTAACCATAATATACTTCTTCGACTTCTAGAACACTTTGGAATTGGTGGAAATATACTTAACTGGTTCAAGAGTTTTCTAACCACCAGGTCATACCAAGTAAAATCTAACACTAACATATCACCAACGTGGAAATCAGACTGTGGAGTTCCTCAGGGTTCACCATTATAACATAGTAACATAGTAGATGACGGCAGAAAAAGACCTGCATGGTCCATCCAGTCTGCCCAAGACAAACTCATATGTGTATACCTTACCTTGAATTTGTACCTGTCCTTTTCAGGGCACAGACCGTATAAGTCTGCCCAGCAGTATTTTCCGCCTCCCAACCACCAGTCCCGCCTCCCATCACCGGCTCTGGTACAGACCGTATAAGTCTGCCCTCCCCTATCCTAGCCTCCCAACCACCAACCCCTCTTCCCCCCAACTGCTCCGCCACCCAATTTCAGCTAAGCTTCTGAGGATCCATTCCTTCTGCACAGGATTCCTTTATGCATATCCCACGCATGTTTGAACTCCGTTACCGTTTTCATCTCCACCACCTCCCGCGGGAGGGCATTCCAAGCGTCCACCACCCTCTCCGTGAAAAAATACTAAGATAAATTTGCATTGCGTGTCCCCAAAACCTTGTTGCCTTAGGGCATCTGAGCTCCCCAGCAAAACCACTGAGTATGACCAAAGCAGTGAGCACTGTAAAGTAGATTCTATCACTCCCAGCGCCTAAGACCAGAAGGCAGACAGAGAGGGGCACTCTATAAAGGAATGCAAAAAAGATCCAGAGGACACCCTGCACTTCACACATACATCATCCTCCCATAAACCCATAACCTTGCCCTTTTGCCTGGTAATGTGCATTAGGGGGTCGCCCTGTGCAGGTCCTCAAATGCTGCCCTCAATTGAGCTACTGAAATGTCTTCCACTAAGTCCTGGCTCTATTGCTCAGCCAATTTCTGCAAAAAAGGTGCCTGTCTATTATCACGAATTAATTGATACCACTGGGACAATTTGTTGAGGCCGGGAGGTAGATTCAAAAATACTCAATATATTAATGATCCCATTGGCCAAGCTCCTATCAAATCAAGGTCTCCACCCGATTATCTATGCTGATGATGTTACAATCTACATCCCTTTTAGACACGATTTATCAGAAATCTCCGACGACATCAAGCGTAGATTGAACACCATGCACTCATGGGCAAACTCATTTCAACTGAAGTTGAACACTGATAAAAGGCATTGCCTTATCCTCTCATCCCAGCACAACAATTACAAACTCACAACCTTAACCACTTCAGATCATTCCCTCCCCATTTCCGACAGTCTCAAATACTAGGTGTTACTATTGATCGCAATCTTACACTTGAGACCCAAGTCAACTCCACCGTAAAGAAAATGTTTCATTCAATGTGGAAACTCAAGCGTATAAAACCTTTCTTCCTGCATGCGAAGGGGGAGGGAGATGCGGTATGTTTAAAGTGTGGGGGGAGTTCCAGCACGTTTTATCATGCAATGTGGAAGTGCCTGCTGGTACGAACATTTTGGCAGCGGGTACGGAGCTTCTTGTTTAGGCTGGGGAATAAAGTTTGGGGGACAGAAGAGCAGTTTCTGTTGGATAGGCCAAGGGCTTTTGCTTCCCAGGGTCGATATGCAGGCCTACTAAGTAGGAAGTTGAGTTTGGTAGCTCGAAAATGTGTCTTACAGTACTGGACTAGCCCGGAGGCCCTTGCCTACTGGCACTGGCAGAACCAGGTGCACCTTTTGGCATCATGGGAAGCCAGAGAGGCGAGACAATCAACTAGGCGTAGAAAACTTTTTCTTCAGATATGGTCACCTTATCTGGAAATTCTTAGCCCTAAGGGGTGCAGCTTGCTAATTAACCCATAAAGAAGAACTCTCAGAGATAATAGGACCTAGTCATAGACTGGGATAGGGAGGGTGGGATAGGGGGGAGCTAGGGGTGGACTACTTGGGAGGGGGTGATATGTGTGATGTTCTGTTTACAACTAAGCAGTATTAATGGGGGGAGTATTGGATGAGGAGGAAGTCAGGGAGGAGTGAGAAATAAAGTCTGATGACGACCAAGATGTAAGGGTTTGATGATACATATTAAGAGATAATGGGTTGTATATTGTAGTAGCAGAGAGCTCAATATGTTGAAGTCAGTACGTCATTAATAATAATTGTTGGAACTTTGATAAACCTGTAGGAGCGGTAGTTGTATTGAGAGTGGATAAGAAGGGGATGGAAGAGTAAAATGCTGATGATGTGGTTATTACTGTGATCTGATGGAGATAGGTTTGTTTGTAACTCAGTATATTGAGTCTGTTGACTATTTAGTTGTATCATCATTATATGGTTGGGGGGCAGGGGGCAGGGGTAGGAGGGGGAAGAAAATGTTACAAAGTTTTAGAACCCCACCTCATCCCACAGGTGATGTGGTCTCTCCTTCTCTCACCTGCTGTCAAACATTCTCCCCCCCCCCTCCCCCCACATACCTTTTAAATAGCAGATTTTCACCGGCAACGGGCAGCAACTAATACACACTGCTGATGTTGGCTCCATACCCTTCCCTCTGATGCAACTTCCTGTTTCCGCCTAAGCAAGAATACATAAGAGTGAAGGCTATGGGGCCGGTGCGAGCAGTATGCATTAGTCACTGCTCACTGCAGGCGAAGATCTGCTATTTACAAGGTATGCAGGAGGGACAGTTGTTGGGAGTTTTCGGCTGGCGAGGCTTGGGGATCCCTGCCAGCCACATTATAGCTATGCTGGTACTGGGTGGGCCTGAGCCCAAAGTGGGTGGGCCTGGGCCCACCCAAGCCCACCCTTGGCTACGCCACTGCTTTGCACCCCGGTATGACAGTGTCCCACTGGTTATCCTCCTTTCACCAGGTCTCAGTAATGCCTATTATGTCCAATATTTCATTTAGTGCAATATAATCCAATTCTCCCATCTTATTTCTTAGACTCCTAGCATTTGCACATAGACATTTCAGAGTATGTTTGTTGTTCCTATTTGCATGATGCTTAGTACTTTACACTATTGATTTGCCATCTTTTGTCTGATCTTTAGTTGTATTTAAGGGCACCTGGCCTACCACGGTCTGTTGTGCAACCTCACTATCCAGAAACCCTATCTTCCCTGTTTGTAAGGTATCCTTGCAAGATACCTTATCCCGAACCATACGCTTTTGAGCGACTGTCGGCCTTTCCCCCATTTCTAGTTTAAAAGCTGCTCTATCTCCTTTTTAAATGCTGATGCCAGCAGCCTGGTCCCACCCTGGTTAAGGTGGAGCCCATCCAGGGCTGTACCAACACGGTAAGTGGGGTAAGCACCGCAGGGGGGCACGACCTCTGGAGGGCACCGCCCAGGTCCGCTCACTTGCAAAATCTTTTACCTGAAGTTGTGATTCTCCTCTCTCCCCTGCCCTTCCCTCTCCGCGTCAGGAAGTGAAGGCAGCCCAGCAGTGCTGAGGCAGACACGCTCTGCTAAAGTTACTTCAAAGAGTACAACCAGTGCTATATATGTCTTTGGTGTGGGAAGAACTCCTCATTCAGGGTGAGCTTGAATAACATTCAAATTAAAGAGAACAGGTTTGGAGGGAGGTGTGCAAGTGAGACTGGGGAGAAATAACAAATAAATAGTGTAATTGTTAAAATCTGTAAGTGGTTCAAAGTTTTTGTTTTTTTTCTGAGCATGTACACTGAGAGGAGGGCATGACTGCAATGATGTGTGCATAATTATCAGGTAACCTGAGATATCTACAGCTAAAAGCCATTTTATTGGCTGATGGTTCAAACAATGGGTTCAAAGAGGAAGTTTAGCTTCGAGCTGGTAAGTGAAAATCTGATTGCCTTTTTGTGTGTAATTACTAAATGTTTATTTCTTATATATATCCACCATTCAAGATGTATTGTAAGCCACCAGAATCTTCAAAACTTTTAGTATATGAACATTGCTGGGCAGACTTCTACGGTCTCTGTGTGATTGTGACTGAATAGATATGGATGGGCTTGAGTGTATATTTTAAGGGACTTCTTCATTAGTATCAGAACTTAGCATAAGAAGAGTGCTGGGCAGACTTCTACAGTCTGTGCCCTGAGAATGGCAAGGACAAATCAAACTCAGGTATACATATAAAGTATCACATACCGTGTAAAATTAGTTTATCTTGTTGGGCAGACTGGTTGGACCGTACAGGTCTTTATCTGCTGTAATTTACTATGTTACATTGAGCCTGCAAAGAGGTGGGGAAAATGTGGGATACAAATGCAATAAATAAATAAATATAAAATATTCTGCTTGGATAGGAAGAGTTATGTGAAATGTGGTATGTGATATGTGAAAATACATTTTGCTTTAATGAAATTGCTAAACTTTAGAGTCAGAGACTTATCAATGAGGGATACATACAGTGCTTTTTTTGTACCAGCACCTTTTTCCTGAGGTCCGGCTCACTTGCCCGCTCCCTTCTGTTCCTGTTCTCGCGCTCCAAAATCTTTTACCCGAAGTCGCGATTCTCCTCTCTCCCCTGCCCTCCCCTCCATCTCCAGCAATTCTCTCTCCCCTCCATGTCCAGCATGTCGCCTCCCTCCCCTGCCCTCCCCTCTCCATGCTGGATATGGAGGGGAGGGGAGAGGAGGGCAGGGAAGAGAGAATTGCTGGACATGGATGAGAGGGGAGGGCAGGGGGCAGAGGAGACATACTGGACATGGAGGGGAGGTCAGCGAAGAGAGATTCACTGGACAAGAAGGGCAGGGGAGAGAGAAGAATCGTTGGACATGGATGAGAGGGGAGGGCAGGGGAGAGAGGAGAATTGCTGGACATGGATGAGAGGGGAGGGCAGGGGAGAGAGATTCTCTGGACATGGATGGATGGAGGAATTGGCGGGGAGAGAGGAGAAATGCTGGTCTTGGATGGAAAAGAGGGGAGAGAGAATTATTGCTTTATATGGATGCAGGGGAGGGACGAAAGAGGAGAAATGCTGAACATGGATGGAGGTGAGGAAAGAAAAAAGAAGAAGATGCACATGGATAGAGATGAGGGAAAGGGAAGAGAGGAGAAAACTGCACATGGATGGAGATGAGGGAAAGGGAAGAGAGGAGAAAACTGCACAAGGATGGAGATGAGGGAAAGGGAAGAGAGGAGAAAAACTGTACATGAATGGAGAAAATAGGCAAAAGCTGGATCCACGTTATACCTCCTCCAGTCAATTCCACAGAGGAGGACACAGCTTTTACTTATGGATGTAGGGCAAGAAATGAAGAAGAAAGGAGGAAAGTAAAGAAATAAATGGAAAGGAAGCCCTGGAAAAGGAGTTAAGGGAACAGATAGAGAGCAGCAGAATCAGAGACCGGGACCAATATGGATAGAAAAACAAAGTCACCAGACAACAAAGGTAGAAAAAAATCATTTTATTTTCATTTTAGTGTTTGGAATATGTCCACTTTGAGATTTTACATCTGCTATCTTATTTTGCAATGTATAGCAATTTGTTTTCTAAGAATATTGCTGACAATTCCTGTCAGTGTGGCAAGTGGTGAGCGATTATTTTCACGGTTAAAAATCATAAAAAATTATTTGCGATCAAGTATTTAGCAAGAAAGGCTTGTAAGCCTTGCCATCTTGTGCCACACGGGGGGGGGGGGGCGCCAACTGATAGTCTGCAGGGGGGCACCAGAGACCCTAGACAGGGCCCTGAGCCCATCCTTTCGGAATAGACTCCCCCTTCCCCAGAATGTTGCCCAGTTCCTAACAAATCTAAAACCCTCCTCCCTGCATCATCGTCTCATCCACGTATTGAGACTCCGGAGCTCTGCCTGTCTCTTGGGCCATGCGCGTGGAACAGGTAGCATTTCAGAAAATGCTACCCTAGAGGATCTGGATTTGAGCTTTCTACCTAAGAGCCTAAATTTGGCTTCCAGAACCTCTCTCCCACATTTTCCTATGTCATTGGTACCTACATGTACCAAGACAGCCGACTCCTCCCCAGCACTATCTAGAATCCTATCTAGGTGAAGCGTGAGGTCCGCCACCTTCACACCAGACAGGCAAGTCACCAGGCGATCCTCATGTCCACCAGCCACTCAGCTATCTATATGCCTAATGACCGAATCACCAACTACAACAGCTGTCCTAACCTTTCCCTTACCGGCAGCACTTGGAGACATATCCTCAGTGCGAGAGGATAGTACATCCTCTGGTGGGCAGGTCCTGGCTACAGGAGTACTTCCTACTTCACCAGGGTGATGCTCTCCTTCTAGGAGACCTCCCTCCCCCAAGGTAGCACAAGGGCTACCAGACTGGAGGTGGGACTTTTCTACAACATCCCTGTAGGTCTCCTCTATGTACCTCTCTGTCTCCCTCAGCTCCACCAAGTCTGCTACTCTAGCCTCAAGAGAATGGACACGTTCTCTAAGAGCTAGGAGCTCTTTGCATCGGGCACACATATATGACATCTCACCAACTAGGACATAGGCGGTCGGTGGCCCAACCGTTTGGGGAGGCTAAAGGGGGTGGGGTTAGGGATGGGGGCGAGGGGTGGAGCTTAAATCCATAATTGTCTGATAACACACAGAAAAAAAAAAATTTATTTATTGCACTTGTATCCCACATTTTCCCACTTATTTGCAGGCTCAATGTGGCTTACAGAGACTTGTTATAGCATATCTATACAAGGTTAAAGAAAACAATTAGTATTACATAGAGGTAAAGGAATAGAAGGAGGTTTGGACAAGTCGTTATTGAAAGATACATTCTGTGCCATTTTGTTTAGGTGTTGTGTTGTAGTTAGTTAAGGGTTCTCGTGGTAGGCTTTGCTAAAGAAGTAAAAATAAAAGTCACAATTAATACCTTTTATTAAATTTAGATATTAGATATGTATCATATGTCAAAGAATAAAGTGGTTGCCCAAAGCATATTCTAAGCACAATTGCTCAACTGCAAAACACTATGCACAACTTTGTGCAAAAACACACTCAGAACCTTACTGTACCATAAATATTACACTGGGCAGAACCTAATACACCAATATACCACCCATACGGAAAATGCAGACCATCAACAATATGAAACAAGGGATCATATCATCACAATTCTCATGTAGAGCCACAAAACACCCTAATTCATGTTTAATGTGGGATAAAATGCCGTAAATAAGTAAATAAATAAATATAAACTTTTAATGTTGAGCACCTGATTCTCAAAGTGGACATATTCCAAACACTATAATGAAAATAAAATGATCTTTTCTACCTTTGTTGTCTGGTGACTTTTTCTGATCATGCTGGCCCAGTATCCGATTCTGCTGCTATCTGTCCTCAGGTGTCAGTGCAAGTCTCTTTGGTATGAACTGCTCATGTGCAGGTCAGGAAGTCATCCTTGTTAAATATCTCCCTGGCAACCCAGGACACCTCCAGCCAACACCCCCCCCCCCCCCCCCCCCCCGCTCTCCCAGCAGTAAGGTAAACAAATTAAACCATAAACCAATTTCTACAACTGGGCTTTCACTGCAGCTCCTACTGTGAGGATGGAGGTAAATCAACAATTTAAAACCCCCAGAGCAGTGGGACTCCACAGCTGATCCATCCTGCTGCAGCAGGGGAGGCTTAGCCTCCCCAAGCCTCTTATACCGGGCGCCTATGAACTAGGAGATAATCATACATGTGACACTCAATGCAAAAGACTGGAAAGCAACTCTCTCGCTGCTGGACT
Organism: Microcaecilia unicolor; assembly: GCF_901765095.1. Classification (NCBI taxonomy): domain Eukaryota; kingdom Metazoa; phylum Chordata; class Amphibia; order Gymnophiona; family Siphonopidae; genus Microcaecilia; species Microcaecilia unicolor. The sequence goes on along the minus strand of NC_044035.1, from coordinate 204,518,806 downwards.
GCTGATTCCATCTTAGTGTTTTTGAGTTTTTCAATAATTTAAAACTTGCTACAGTATTAAGGATATTAGCCTAATGTAAAAGTGTCTTTTTAGTTTATATAGTACATTGTATGATTTATTTAGTGTTTCCTTCTTAGATGGTAATGAAATGTATTTAAAACTCTGTAAGAGCACTCCTTGCTTGTTACCTTAATTACAATAACTGACTATAAATGAAGAGTTGTCCTAGGGGTGGGTGGGTGTTGAGGAGGGTGGGTGGGAATACTAAATTAGATCCTGCAGTGCCTGTTAGATTCTATCTGTTAATGCTGTGGTACAAAGCTTTTAAAGCTAAGTGGAAAAGACTATGGAGATTAATTGTTAAAATTTGCTTTTTATATTTTTATTTTGCCTAACACTAACCTACAATTCCTCCTTTAAACCCCAATCTTTAAGTTCCCAAAGCACAAAGCAAAGTAGCGTTCACTTATCAGAGAAATGTCCTCTTCTCTCAGAACTTCTCAGAAAGAAAGTTCAGTGGGACCTTTCCTCTTTATATAGTTTTGAATCTAAGGGGCCTCTTTTAAACAGGCTCTTTGAAGCTGACTCAGCAACCTATGCAAGTATTCTACTTCCCCACACCTTTATTAACACTTAATTGAGGTCGCTGGATGAGCTACCTCTCCAGCAGCCAAGGAACAGAAAATAACGGCCTTTTAGACGAAAAGAGTTTTTGGCTGTTTAGTTTCTACCTCTAGAAAAGGTTTCAATTTAAAACTGTGGGGAAAATGCCTATTTCTGGGGCCATCGCTTAGCGAATAGGGCAATCATCTTTCGCTCCGACAACACGGCTGTAGTGGAAGCCCTTAATAAATTGTCAGCCAACAAACTTAACGTTACTATTAGAGCTAAACACATTCCGGGAAAAGAGAATTCTATAGCAGACACTCTCTCTCATTTTAAGTTCGCAGAATTCAAGGCCTGTGCCCCAGTGGCGGACGAGATGCAGACTCCAGTTCCAGACAGCGTTTGGCAATTTGGCCCATAGAATTTTGGGACCTGGTGCTACAATCCTTGTCAGATTCAACTCGGAGAAGATACACAGCAGCTTTCCTATCATTCATTCATCACAGGGAAGAGCAGGATCATACGGACATATTCAGTATACATGCCCTGGTTCACTTTTTTCTTACAGCCCGTAGAGCAGGAGTTAGTAGAGCACGTATAACAACCACGATAGCCAGCAGCAGTTTCTTCACGAAAGCAGTAGGGATAGAGAACCCAACGAGAAAATTTGCCATCACTAGAATGATGAAGGGATGGAACAGGGCAATGGTGACACAGCTAGATAGCAGACACCCCATTACTCTAGATGAACTGGCTCACATATTTGGTACAATCAGAGAGGTATGCGACAGCGCTTACGAGACACACCTATTCAAATATGCTTTCTCTTTGGCATTCCACGGGGCCCTGCGAATCAGCGAACTGGTCGCAAAATTAAAAACAGCCTCCCTAGACATGGGGGTGCTACTCCGAGATGTGACCTTGAAAGGCACATCCATTGACTTATTCATTCAGAAATCCAAAACAGATCAGTTGGCCAAAGGAACCCACATCCTGCTAAGTCAGAATGTGGAGAACCTCACATGCCCCGTAAGCAATCTTAAAGCATATTTGAGGGAGAGACCACAGGCACCCGGTTGGCTACTAATCCATGCAAACAATACCCCGTTAACCTGATTTCAATTTTCTAGAGTGCTACACCTTTGTGTCCAGCGAGCAGGCATGCAGGCCAATATGTACAGCACGCACTCATTTAGAATTGGGGCGGCAACCACAGCGGCCGCTCAAGGATTGCCCGCGGAAAGCATCAAGGAGCTAGGGCATTGGAAATCAAATGTATATAAACGTTACATTAGAAACACTAATCGAGCAACTCAACAACATAACAGTTCCTAATTAATCAATGAGGTTCACCTGTTGCAACACAGGATATACAAGCAAGGTACAAGGTAGACACACGGGACAGAAGGTAGCTAGGCAGAGCCGGAAACCGGATAACACTAGCTAGCCAAAACCAGGACTCAGGACGAACAAGCAGGGACCAGGATGTGCACACAGGATATACAAGGTTCAGGATGTGCACACAGAATATACAAGCAAGGAGTAGGGCAGGCTGCAAACACAGACTAAAGGCAGAAGGCTAGCAGACCACGCAGAAGGGCAAGCAGCCCACAGGTACTGGGAACCAAAGGGCACTAGCCCACACAGAAGGGCAAGCAGCCCACTGGTACTAAACAGAAGGGCAAGCCCCCCACAGAAGGGCAAGAAGCCAACAGGTACTAAACAGAAGGGCAAGCCCACACAGAAGAGCAAGAAGCCCACAGGTACTAAACAGAAGGGCAAGCCCACACAGAAGGGCAAGAAGCCCACAGGTACTAAACAGAAGGGCAAGCCCACACAGAAGGGCAAGAAGCCCACAGGTACTAAAAACAGAAGAGCAAGCCCACACAGAAGGGCAGAAGCCCACAGGTACTAAACAGAAGGGCAAGAAGCCCACACAGAAGACAGGCTTAGAAGCAGCGCAGCAACACACTAACTAACCTGTCGGCCTCTGGGCATGACACCAGACAATGACACCATGCGAAGGCACTGACTGCAAGCACAGGCCTTCCTTATAAAGGAACTCACTGATGAGTCACCACCAGCAGGACAAAAGCAGGAAGTTCCTTGCCTCCAAACAGAGGCTTGACACACAGAGGAAGTGAGCCCACAGGAAGGACAAACAGGAGCCATCTTGGATACTGGCATAGAGGAGGCGGCAGCCATCTTGGAAGAGGCATAGCCCACACAGGTGAGGTCCAGTAAGGCAATCAGCACACAGAGCCAGAGAGAAACTAAGACAGAGACAGACACAGAGACAAGCAGAAGCCAGCACAGCCATTGACTCCCAGAAACAGGGTAAGTATGAGGGTGGTCACGGCCACAGACGTGACACGGGGAGAACTTTGGTATGCATGCAAAAAAGGTATCAATCACTTGGATTGGACAGCTAATGCCGACCTTATCATGGAAGCTACAGACCCTACCGTCTCCTGATACAATAATAGTGCATTTGGGAGGCAACAATCTGGCATGGGTCAATAGCATTTCACTCCTAAAACATAAACAAAACGATCTTCTGAAATTGGCATGCCTACTACCAAGGTTCTGCTTAGCGTGGTCCAATATCATCCCACGGCGAGTGTGGAGGGGTGAGAGTTTGCACTGGGCTGTAGATAAGACCAGAAAGAAGGTCAGTAGATGGATGGAAAAATTTATGCACAACATAAAAAGGCATGTTATCTGGCATGATCTAATAACGGAATCCTGTGAGGGCATGTACCAGGCACAAGGGGTACATTTATCAGATGTGGGCCTAGACATTTTTAACTCTGACTTTCAGGAGAGTGGAGTTAAATGGGCAGTATTCACAATGGATATGGGTAGTTAGTGGGGTTCCTCAGGGGTCTGTGCTAGGACCACTGCTTTTTAATATATTTATAAATGATTTAGAGATGGGAGTAACTAGCAAGGTAATTAAATTTGCTGATGACACAAAGTTATTCAAAGTCATTAACTCGCGAGAGGATTGTGAAAAATTACAGAAGGACCTTACGAGACTGGGAGACTGGGCGGCTAAATGGCAGATGATGTTTAATGTGAGCAAGTGCAAGGTGATGCATGTGGGAAAAAAAGAACCCAAATTATAGCTACGTCATGCAAGGTTCCACGTTAGGAGTTACGGACCAAGAAAGGAATCTGGGTGTCGTTGTCGATAAAACACTGAAACCTTCTGCTCAGTGTGCTGCTGCAGCTAGGAAAGTGAATAGAATGTTGGGTATTATTAGGAAAGGTATGGAAAACAGGTGTGAGGATGTTATAATGCAGTTGTATCGCTCCATGGTGCAACCAAACCTTGAGTATTGTGTTCAGTTCTGGTCGCTGCATCACAAGAAGGATATAGTAGAATTGGAAAAGGTGCAGCGAAGGGCGACTAAAATGATAGCGGGGATGGGACGACTTCCCTATGAAGAAAGACTAAGGAGGCTAGGGCTTTTCAGCTTGGAGAAGAGACGGCTGAGGGGAGACATGATAGAGGTATATAAAATAATGAGTGGAGTGGAACAGGTGGATGTGAAGCATCTGTTCACATTATCGAAAAATACTAGGACTAGGGGGCATGCGATGAAACTGCAGTGTAGTAAATTTAAAACAAATCGAAGAAATTTTTCTTCACCCAACGCATAATTAAACTCTGGAATTCGTTGCCAGAGAACGTGGTGAAGGCGGTTAGCTTGGCAGAGTTTAAAAAGGGGTTAGACGGTTTCCTAAAGGACAAGTCCATAAACCACTACTAAATGGACTTGGGAAAAATCCACAATTCCAGGAATAACATGTATAGAATTGTTTGTATGTTTGGGAAGCTTACCAGGTGCCCTTGGCCTGGATTGGCCGCTGTCGTGGACAGGATGCTGGGCTCGATGGACCCTTGGTCTTTTCCCAGTGTGGCATTACTTATGTACATTGAAGCAATAACTTTCTGCTAGGGCCGCAGTGAGGATTAGGGGGAGCCCGCGGCAAGTGAGGAGTCACTGCCGCAGGCAGCAGCGTTAGGTTACAGCAGTTATACAGTAACAGCGATGGTTACACAGCAGATTAACAGATAAAAGTGAAAAGTGATGGGAAAATTCGTTATTGGAACAGTTGATTGTAAAGTTCAAATGTAAGCAAAGAATCATATGCCTGCATCATAGCTGATTCACAGCTTGTCTCCTGGCTTTGACGGCTGGGAGGCCCAGATCAGCAGATTGGGAAAGATCGTAGGTGCATCCTTCAACGGGATACATCGGAGAGACAATGGGAGCTACAAGAGGCAGTGTGGCGAGGAAACAGGGTGCTTCAACGGCACAATCTGTGGGACAAAAGAAGCTGTGTATCCATGCATAAGAAATGTTAACAATTATGATGTCAAGTAATGGAAGATTTGTATGTTAAGTTTAGAAATATAAATTTAGATGTACCTGGCTGCGGCCAAATAAATTCCAAATTCTGTTGAAAGCAGACTCCAGTGTATTTAATGTGGGACACAGAAAGTTACATCTGAGTAAGTGCCGAGTGCTCGCATTGTGGAAAGGAGCTGTGAGTGTATCAAAGTAGTGCTTGATATTATTTTGTTCTGTGCAAAGCAAGAAGTTCCATTACGTGGACACAATGAGACCGATGAAGCGTTAAAGAAAGGAAACGTTTTGGAATTGTTTAAACTCTTCAGCAAGTACAACAATGAAAAACAAAGTCGTTGAAAAACTATCTAAGAATGCAACTCTGACGAGCCCAGATATTCAGAATGAGCTGTTGAACTTGGTCACTTTACTACTGGTACGTAAAATCAAATCTGAAATACATGAAACCAATAACATATACTATGCAATTCTAGGTGATGAATGCAAAGATCTTTCCAAATGTGAGCTTGTTGCAGTATGCGTCAGGTACCTACACAAAGGGGTAATAAAGGAAAGGACAGTTGGATTTGTTGATACTGCAGACATGACAGCAAATAGGATTTCAGATAAAATCATAATGAATTAGATCTTGAGTTATGTGTTGGCTTCAGCTTTGATGGAGCATCTGTGATGTTTGGAAACAAAGGAGGTGTTCCTGTGATTTTGAAACGTAGATTTCGGAGGGCTGTTTATGTGCACTGTAATTCTCATTGCCTCAGTCTGCTCCTCTGCACAGCATCTAAAGCATGTCACTCTGTTAACACACTTTTTTGAAATTCTGAACTCCTTGCATGGTTTTATGACAGGAACACACAGACATGCTCATTTTTTGGAAGTACAGAAATAACTGCATCCTGATAGAAAATGCCTTGAACTTGATCTGCGAAAAAAAGTACTGTTATTTTATGATGTTATTCTTGAAGTGCTTGCTGAATTGTCAGACTCTGCTGGACAGAAAACTAGAATCCCAATTTCTCCTATAACAATTAGAGACAAAGAAATTCTTATTTCTGGCAGTTACATTTGGGAAATTGTTTTAAAGTAATGATTTTGCCACTAAAGGTCTACAGAGCACCACTGTGTCTGTTACAGTTTGCATTAATCCGATAGAGTGTCTAAAATAATCTTTAATTTAGGGAGAACACATCACATAACTTTGACAAAGTTCTTAAAGTTAACAGATGAGCTCATGGAGAAGTATGATATTGAAAAGTGGAATGTCTGTTCTCTCAAAAGGCAAAGCTACCTGCAAAGATTGGTGATATATATTTTTTGGAGAAAAAAAGTGAGGAGAATGAATGAGGATACCAAAAATATGTTTATTCACATAAAAAATGACAAAATTCTCATAAAAAATGACCCGACACGGCCGTGTTTCGGCCCAAAGGCCTCAGGAGTCTTTAGCAATCTAAAACAAAACAAATGAAAACAAAAGAGTGAAACATAACATTGAAATTGGAAAACAATAACAACTAAGGAATCGAAAATGTAGTGATACATAAAATTACACTAAAAGTGGAATTAAATGACACCTGAAGACAATGACAATGATAATACATGATAAATGAACATAGCATTGTAATAGAAACATATATGTAAACACAATGATCTGAAGACTTGACTTGAATATTAAAAATTAAAAATTATTACAAGTATATTTAAAAATTAATTAAAACATATATAATATATTGACAAATGTAGGATGTTAGAACGTGTGGAATGTACAATGCATGAATATGTATTAAAGGGCAATAACCATTGTGTGTGTATACAAATGGAGACAAAAGATTTAAAATTGTATATGATATATATATGTGTATATATACAGTATATGACTGGAAAATAAAATCCATGAACATATTGCATTTATAAAAAGGACATATGACTGAATGTGAACCATAAGAATGAATTATAAAATGATAAATGAAATAAAAACATATCATTATATATATATATTTTTAAAAATTTTAGAGAGCTTATTTGCCTATATTGCTGATTACCTTATCGATATAACAACATAGCCATACAAAATAAAAGTTGTTCATAACTTATACGATGGGAATATGTTGAAATTATTATCAAATACCTGGAATAGTGTGATGTGAAACGTGCACAGTGAAAATATGGTGTAGCGGAACTCTCTTGGATCTATACATATAATGATAAAAGTGAACATAAAAGACAAAATTTGTGAGATACCAAAAGATATATTTGAAAATATGGTGCAAAATAAATGATGTTGGGTATCACATTTGGAATAATTTTATTTGAAATAGTAGAATAAATGTGCAATAAATAAAACCTAAAGATAGTACATCCATAAGGATGCAATATAAAACCGGATACTGAATGAATATAATTGAATAGTGGTGCAAACTCTATTCTATGAGCAAAATGTGAAAAGATATGTGTGTATAAATTGCAATACAAAAAATTGGAGTCTTGTCGGAAGATATGCAGGTGCTGAACGTGCAGTGAAAAGTAGCCTGTAAAAGATGGAATGGGCTTACCTCCTCTCTTCAGAAAAAAGTTTTGATAGCCAGGAACAAGCCTGATATACTACGGAGAAGAGGAGAAAAAGAAGAAAAATTGGGCAAGAATGAAAATGCATACCGGTTAATAAATTAGAAATAAAGTGCAACAATGCGAGTAAGAATGTAAAGTGACGTCATTTGAAAAAGGTGCTTGCTTATGGAATTGTAAATCACCAATTTTTATAAAATAAACGAATTAAAAAAGACTGATTTATCAATTGTACTGACGCCAGTATTATGGACTCTTGGGTATTTGTTGGTCTGCTTACAGAGGAAATTTTTGTAAAACCTTTACTAAGTAGATCTCACTATGTCCACTATTTATTATGCATATATATCTCCCCTACCATTTAAAGCATAAATTACCAAAACGTTGTCTAAGCTAAACAAGCAAAAATCTACGAACTGGATCTCAAATGATCTGTTTTGAACATTAAGGAATGTTAAAAAGGAGAAATACTTTGATGTAAGTACTTACCTCCTCTCCGAAAAAGCGTGTGCAATTGCCAATTGCTATAAAAAATGGCGGTAACAAAAATACCTGTTAAATAGATAAAATGGAGGAAATGATGTTTTTCAAAAAATGGAGGGAAAAAGACGAACGTCTAAAGAAATGACAGCTAATTGAAAACGGAAATTGGAAAACTCTTAAACTAAACTAATTGGTGATGTTGATGATAGATTACATGACATAACCATTACCAATTTGTTTATACCGACCAAAGAATGATTGTGAATGAGGTGAGCGTTATTCAAAATGCTATAATTATGTGAAAATGAAGGGTGATTTTAGATACCATAAAATTTAAATAAGTGCTAATCGACATGATAGATTAGTGTATTGAAAGAGATATACAAACAGAAAAGACGATAGTTTGGATAATGGATTGGTAAACTGATGATTGTGTTTTTAGATATAATTATACCGGTATGGATCGTGCCCAAAGAAAATCGGCTTCGGTTACTATATAAGATATGAATTTATCTTCAAAGATTGTGTAGAAAAGTGATAATCATTAATGTTCTTCAGATTTCAAAACGATGTATTTGTTAGGTGAAGATATATGTATAAATTAATGATTGTTTAAACAGCAAATTAACTGACAGCAAACGGGCACCCTAGGAAACTGGGACAACCTAATGAATCCACTTAGGTGTTTAAACCAACAGGAGAACTAAAGGGTGACAGGACAAACTGAAATTGGCAACAAGAGATATGTAGTTGTTTAAGCCATGAAGGATTAAAAAAGCAAACAAATCTATGAGTGTAAATAAACATACTAAAAAAACATAGCTAATGAACCAACGGTGATATCTTGATGGATTATGCACGTGTTACAAAAAAATCCTTAATAGAAAATATGTTTTCTAATATAATGAAAATTCTGAAGAATATGAATATGTAAAAATTAAAAGCAATTTAAAAGAAAATATTAAGTGCACATTTAAAAGAACAAACAAAATTAATAATGATAATTTTGTTTTAAAATTATGGAAAAGTGTATGTAAGTGTTTAAATGAAACTAAAGTATCCAGGTTTACAAAACTAATATAGAATACAAAAATGTAAGGTGAAAAAAAAATATATTAGATATAATAGTGTGTATTTGGGAATAGAAGATTTTGTGATGTGGTGTGCAGGGACCATTTTGAAAATATGTTATATGTAATATTATGGAATTCTAATATAAAGAATTTTTGAGAAAACAGAAAATAAATTAATTAAAAAATTATACAACTATTCAAAATTGTTATGAAGAGATGTAGACTTTCCAAATGGTTGTGAATAAACCAAAAATAGAAGCAATTAAGTTTAAGCAATTGTCTAAATAAAACCAAAACATATAATTAAAAGACATAAATACATTAAATAATTCTGAAAAAAATCGCAGGGATTATAGGACATATGTTAATCTTATTGTGCATCATCAAAAAACTAGAGAATTATGACCAGACATACAGAGGCATAAATTATGGGAGGAAAACAACGGAACACAGTTGCAAATGTTTACAAGTGAAAAACATTTTTTATAGAAAAACATTATAATCAATTTCTGCATTTAGACCATTGGGGTGTATATTATTGAAGAAGAAGATAAGTCTTTGCTTTTCTCTTAAGAGGATTGTGTCCAGATTACCTTTGCGCCACTTCGGAATGAATTTTCTGAGAACGAAAAATTGAATATCTTCTATGGAATGATTGTGTGCAGTCCAGTGGTCTGTCAAAGGTGCCGATACTATTTTGCGTTTGATACAGCTCCTGTATTCAATTATACGTGTTTTTACTTGGCGTTTGGTTTTACCAATGTAGATCTTCTTGCAGGGACAAACGATGGCATAAATGACATTGTCAGAATTACAATTTGATTGATGGTTTAAAACATATTTCCTTCTGGTCTGGTAGTCCTCATAATGTGTAATGTCCAATGAGTGTTTGCACACCGAACATGTACCACATGGTTGATGTCCTCTCAGAGAGTATGACTTGAAATATGTACTCCAAGGCAAATGATAAAACAATATTCTCTTGGGTAGTGAAAATATTACAGAAAGACATTGTAATCTATTTCTGCATTGAGACCATTAGGATGTAAACTATTAAACAGAAAGATAAGTCTTTGCTCTTCTCTTAAAAGAATTATGTCCAAATTTCCTTTGCGCCATTTGGGGATGAATTTCCTGAGAACAAAAAATTGTAGATCTTCTATGGAATGATTGTGTGAAATCCAGTGATCTGTCAAAGGTGCTGATACTATTTTGCGCTTAATACAGCTCCTGTGTTCTATTATGCGTGTTTTCACCTGGCGCTTGGTTTTCCCAATGTAAATCTTCTTACAAGGACAGATGATGGCATAGATGACGTTGTCAGAATTGCAATTTGATTGATGATTTAAAACATATTGCCTCCCCATCTGGTAGTCCGCGTAATGTGTGATGTCCAATGAGTATTTGCACACGGAGCATGCACCACATGGATGATGTCCACTAGGACCGATCTGATGTGTAGAAATTTCAGGTAATGTAGAAGGTACAAGAATTTCTCTTAAATTTTTATTTCTGCTTTGTGCAAACACGATATTTTTCTCTCTGAAGCAACGATGTGTCTCAAGAATGGGCCAGAACATTTTAATTGTTTTTTTAATATGATGTGATAAATGTGAGAATTTCAGGACACATACAAGATCAGGGGGTAGTTTGTTTTCTGCCGGTTGTAATAAAGTCTCACGTTCTGCAAAAAGTGCTTTGTGGTATCCTTTCTTGATAATTGTTTCTGGGTACCCTCTGTCCAAAAATCTTTTACGCATAATTTCTGCCTTTACTTTGAAGTCACCAAGATCAGTACAAATTCTTCTCAGTCTCAGGAACTGCGAGTAGGGAAGATGTTGCTTCAAAGTCCTTTGATGGAAGCTTTGATAATGCAAATATGCATTCTTATCTGTAGGTTTACGATATATTGTAGTGACAAATGAATAAGCAGATTTTTGAATCTGAATGTCTAAAAAAGGTATTGAATCTGAATCATAATGCATTTGAAATTTTAAATTTGGGTTTCTAGAATTCAACCATATATGGAATTCTTCAAGACGTTCTGAAGATCCTTTCCATATGATAAAAATGTCATCTATGTATCGCTTGTAGAATCTGACTTCATTTGTAAAGGGATGTTCTGTGAGAAAAATCTCTTCAAAATGTGCCACATAGAGGTTGGCTAAATCTGGAGCCATGGAAGCCCCCATGGCGGTGCCCTTAATTTGTTGGAAAAAATTGCCTTGAAAGGCAAAAAAAAATTTTTGTAAGAGCTATAGTGGCCAAAGCTAGAATAAATCTATTTGGAATACGACAAACATCAGTTCTACCTTTCAATGTTCGATTTATGACAGATAATGCTTCCAATTGTGGGATGTTAGTGTACAAAGACTCTATATCTAGAGTGACTAGAATTGTGTCTGTAAGATCTCCATCAAAAGCGACTAACAGATTGATCATATGGGTAGAATCACGGACATATGATGCAATGTGTGGTACAAAGGGTCTTAAAAAGTGGTCAACAAAAATGGAAAGTGGTTCAAGTAAGGATCCATTAGCGGATATAATTGGTCTACCTGGAGGTTTGGCAGGATTTTTATGTATCTTGGGTAGTGTGTAAATGGTAGGAATTGTTGGATATTCCACTAACAGAAAATCTTTTTCTTTTTGAGTAATATATCCTGCTGTGTGCGCAAACTGAACTATCTCTTTGATATCTTTCTGTAAATCTTCAGTGGGATCCGATTCTAAGGGAAGATAGTATTCTAGATCATATATTTGTTTTTTAATTTCTACTATATAATCTTCTCTGTTTTGCACAACTATGCCTCCTCCCTTATCCGCAGGTTTTATTACTATTTCATGATTATTGGATAATTCTCTCATTGCTGTCTTTTCTGCTTTCGTAAGTTTATGGTATCTGGGATGTTTAGTTTTTTCTAACTTTGAAATATCTGCCAAAATACATTGTTGAAAAGCTTGTATTTGTGGATCTATATTGCCTGGTGGATACCATTTGGATTTCTTTTTGACAACTGAGTTTTCTGTATATGTTGTTGCAGATTCTGAAAAAAATAATGTTTGCAATTTCCTTATGAATTTGTGTAAATCAATCCTAGTTTGGAACGCATCATATTGTGCAGATGGAACAAAGGACAAACCTTTTTTTAAAACAGAAATATGGTTATTGTCAAACATGAAGTTTGAAAGATTAAAAATGGGCAAGTCTTGGGCCACTATCTCATTGTGTTCCAACCTCTGGCTCTGCCTCTCCCTCTGCCTCTCCCTCGCATGGGGGGATATTGTCTCTGTGAATATTGGTCCCTGTGTTGAAATGAACCATGGTCTAATTTCTTCTTGTCTCTCGCCCATATGCGGTCTAAAAAAGACGCTTTCTCGTTTTCTTCATGATTAATTGCTGGACTACTGGGAGGTGAAGTAAAAAATTCATCTGAATCGCTCCTGATGCGTTTCCTACTACGCAACTCAGTGGTATGGTTTGGTGGATATGTGGTGGAATTCTGTGGCCTGGTATTATTAAAATGAGAAAAAGGCCGACTAAAACTACGTGTACGTGATGAGGACATAGGTCGTCTAAAAGATTTCTTTCTATCTCTTGCTTTGCCCCACGGATATACATTACCCATACGGTAATCTCTCTCATCGCGTTTAAATTTATCTCTTTTAATTTGTTTGATTTCAGATCTAAAGGAATCCATGCGTTTATTGAAATCTTCATATGTTTGTTCAAAATTGGCGTCAGCTTTTTTTAAAATTTCAATTGATCCATTATATTCGGTTTTAAGATTATCACTTCTTTTCTTAGAAGTTTTTTCCACTTTGAGTGAATCTCCTTGTGTATAAAGCAATGAAGATTTGAGACATCTGTGGAATAAGATTATTGACTGTCAGATAACTGAATTGAAGAATCGTTTTCAAGATGATGCCTATGGAATGATGACTGCTTCTGCTGCCTGTATGCCAACATCTGAGACCTTTGGCAGAAGAGAGAATCTACAGTTTAAATAGCACGGACTCTAGCAAAACTATTATATAAAGTGCTCAAAGAGTACTTTGGAGGAAAAGCCCTCAGAAACCAACGGCAAATTGCTGAAGGTTTTAAACGCTATTACGTGATGTATATTTGAAACATATAAAGCGTTCAGTTTCTATCATTGGGCAAAGGTGTTACTCCAAAGAAAAATATTTTTATATGATTTTTTTGTTTCTTATTTTAGTTTTACTTCTTAAAGTAACAATCAACATTGATACTCTCAGCACCTCAGCAACAGAAAAAGATCTGCACTTAGCTTAGTTTAGTATGTTGAGTTCAGCACTATCGTTTAAATGTTCAACGGGGGCCACCGTTTCACCCCGGCAAGGCTTCCTTAGGAGCAAGTGCTGTTGACAATGCTGAGGGTCTGGAAAGACAAATGAAATGATTGTAAATGTCAAAATTATGAAGTAAAATAATATAATATGCACATCACCACAATCCGAAGGCTCACTCACTTGCTCTGGAAGCGTTCTACGATACAAATGAAAGCCCCTTAGATAGAATGGATTCTTCAATGGATGTTAAATTTCTGCTGGATAAATTAATCACCACTGGCTGTCTTTTTGGGACCGAGTCCATGGTCTGTTTCTCTGTCCAGACCGTCCTCTTCTGCTTCCTCTTCCCCTTCTGGAGGACCTCATGGCTAAAAAACCTTTGCTGTTGTCAGTGCTTGATAAGTTATCACTGCTGGTAGATGAAGAAGAGTCATAGAATCTTAATTGCCAGTTGATATTGTCCTTCTGCCCAACATCTGTCTCAAAAGTCCAAGGGTAAACATTATTGGTGACATAATCCTTTTCATCCCTCGATAACTTTTTAAGTTTAGATTTCCTGACATTATCTCAAAATTTCTCTATATTTTTTTTAAAGCTCTGATGTTGCTTCTCAAAATCGCTAAGTGCTGTATTGTTTTTGAGTTTCACTAGTTCTGCGTCAAGCTCCTCTTTCAATGAATTAAGACAAGATTAACTCTTCTCTATAATTAATAGCATAAGATCAAATGAACATTTATTAAGTATTTTATTCCATTTTCCACAAACTGTCGTTGCTGAAGCACTGTGGAGCCTTGTTTAAACGAAGATCCCTAGGGATCCTTTCTTTCTTGCAGTATTCAATTAAAAGACCACTGTTTAATTCTATTTTAATGATGTTCTTTTTTAATGTGATTTCATTCCAGCCAAAGGTAGTAGCTGAGCCATGTTGCTCAGTGCCGAAATCTATAGGAAAGCTAAGAAAATCCTTAGCCTGGTCATTTGAAAAGCTAAAAATCATGTTCCAAGGGCTGTGGGACATACTGCTAATTTTTGACAGAAGGCAAAACGTGGTATCTGCAGTACAGTATGTGCTAGAGTGAAATAGAGTACACTAATACAAATAGCACGGACTCTAGCAAAACTATTATATAAAGTGCTCAAAGAGTACTTTGGAGGAAAAGCCCTCAGAAATCAACGGCAAATTGCCAAAGAATATGTATTTATCTCATTATTTTTAAGCAACAAGCAAAATCTTTAATGAGTGATTTAGAAGAGATAGGATACTCTAAGAAGATCCTTTAAAAAATCCTATAAAAGAGCTAAATTCAATAATAGAGAGTTACTTCTATCAAGCACAAGTAGAAATAGACAGGAGGACAACACATTCACAATGGTGATGAAATATATTGAAACTGGTTCACATTTGGCACAGTTGGTGAGAAATAGATGGGATATCATGCAATCAATACCCATTTTTCAAGACAAATGTTTGCGGATTGCATTTTCAAGAGGAAGCAACATCAAAGATATTCTAAGTCCAGCAGACATAACATTTAAAAGTAAAAACATTGCGAGCAAGATTCATGGCCGTTATAAGTGTGACACATGTCAAGTTTGCAAAATTACTAAACAAAAACATTCTTTTATGCCCCAATTAATAAGACTTTTCAACTTCAACATTTCAGTATTTGCCTCTCTGATCATGTTTATTTAATGAAGTGTCCCTGCGACTTGATTTACATCGGCATGACGACCAGATCTTTAAAAATCAGGATCTTAGAACATAGATCTAATATCAGGATATTAGTTCGGAAAGAACCGCTAGTAGAGCACTGCATAGAAAAGCAACATAAGTTTGAAGATTTTGAATGTTTCGCAATAGACAAAGTCGAAACATTAAGCAGAGGCGGCAATCGCAAATTATTATTACAAAGATGGAAAGCCAGGTGGATTTTTGATCTAAAAACAATTACATAATAAGTACATAAGTAATGCCACACTGGGAAAAGACCAAGAGTCCATCGAGCCCAGCATCCTGTCCACGACAGCGGCCAATCCAGGCCAAGGGCACCTGGCAAGCTTCCCAAATGTACAAACATTCTATACATGTTATTCCTGGAATTGTGGATTTTTCCCAAGTCCATTTAGTAGCAGTTTATGGTCTTGTCCTTTAGGAAACCGTCTAACCCCTTTTTAAACTCTGCCAAGCTAATCGCCTTCACCACGTTCTCCGGAAACGAATTCCAGAGTTTAATTACGCGTTGGGTGAAGAAAGATTTTCTCCGATTTGTTTTAAATTTACTACACTGTAGTTTCATCGCATGCCCCCTAGTCCTAGTATTTTTGGAAAGCGTGAACAGACGCTTCACATCCACCTGTTCCACTCCACTCATTATTTTATATACCTCTATCATGTCTCCCCTCAGCTGTTTCTTCTCTAAGCTGAAAAGCCCTAGCCTCCTTAGTCTTTCTTCATAGGGAAGTCGTCCCATCCCCGCTATCATTTTAGTCGCCCTTTGCTGCACCTTTTCCAATTCCACTATATCTTTCTTAAGATGCGGCGACCAGAATTGAACACAATTCTCAAGGTGCAGTCGCACCATGGAGCGATATAACGGCATTATAACATCCTCACACCTGTTTTCCATGCCTTTCCTAATAATACCCAACATTCTATTCACTTTCCGAGCCGTAGCAGCACACTGAGCAGAAGGTTTCAGTGTATTATCAACGACAACACCCAGATCCCTTTCTTGGTCCATAACTCCTAACGTGGAACCTTGAATGACGTAGCTATAATTGAACCGTATGGTCTGAAAAGTTCAGTTGATTGACATATTTTCTATTAGATCATTGAATCTCTGACTTGTTTAGCCAATTAAAAAAAAGTGTTACCTTTTTAAGAGTTCATTCAGTGACACTATTTAAATCAGCTGTTCAATGCATGACGCTGAAGTGCCATTTTGTATCGTAGAACGCTTCCAGAGCAAGTGAGTGAGCCTTCGGATTGTAGTGATGCGCATATTATATTATTTTACTTCATAATTTTGACATTTACAATCATTTAATTTGTCTTGCCAGACCCTCAGCACTGTCAACAGCACTTGCTCGTAAGGAAGCCTTGCCGGGGTGAAACGGTGGCCCCCGTTGAACATTTAAACGATAGTGCTGAACTCAACATACTAAGCTAAGTGCAGATCTTTTTCTGTTGCTGAGGTGCTGAGAGTATCAATGTTGATTGTTACTTTAAGAAGAAAAACTAAAATAAGAAACAAAAAAATCATATAACACCTTTGCCCAATGATAGAAACTGAACGCTTTATTCTTTTCAAATATACATCACGTAATAGCGTTTAAAACCTTCAGCAATTTGCCGTTGGTTTCTGAGGGCTTTTCCTCCAAAGAACTCTTTGAGCACTTTATATAATAGTTTTGCTAGAGTCCGTGCTATTTGTATTAGTTTACTCTATTTCACTCTAGCACATACTGCAGATACCACGTTTTGTCTTCTGTAGAGAATCTACAGTTCCCAAGCACTTTGTATTGCATCACCATAGAAGAAGTGGAATTATCAGTGTTTGTTCAGCATCTAAAACACAATGTAGCAGAAGGTGTAAATTATTTATGTATTTATTTGTAACATTTGTATCCCACATTTTTCCACCCATTAGCAGGCTCAATGTGGCTTACATAATACTGTAAAGGCGATCGCCAAGGCCGGTTTTTCCTCCTTTGAAGTCCACTCTATCCGCCTTTTCTCTCCTCTGCCTCTTCGAATAGCAGTCATTTATCGTCCCCCTGATAAGTCCCTTTCATCCTTTCTCAGTGACTTTGACACCTGGCTTGCCTTCTTCCATGATCCTTCCTCCCCCTCTCTCATCCTTGGTGACTTCAATATTCCTGCTAATGATCCTTCCAACTCTTATATTTCCAAGTTACTCGCTTTAACGTCCTCCTTTAATCTCCAACTATGCTCCACCTCCCCCACTCATCAAAATGGTCACTGTCTTGATCTCATCTTCTCCTCCAACCGTTCACCCTCTAGTTTCCTTGCCTCTGATCTTCCCTCCTCTGATCACCATCTTATAACTTTCACACTTAAATCTCCTCCCTCCCAGTCCCGTCCTATCTCATCTAATTTATCTAGGAATCTTCACGATATTGACCCTTCATCTCTATCCTCCCATGTTTCAAACCTCTTCTCTACTGTGGCACCATCCACGTCTGTCAACGAGGCTGTTTCTTCTTACAACAATACTCTATCCTCTGCCTTAGACACTCTTGCACCTTTGATGACCCGCCCTGTAAGGCGTACAAAACGCCAACCTTGGCTGACTTCTAATATCCGCTACCTACGTTCCTGTACCCGCTCCGCTGAACGCCTCTGGCAGAAATCTCGGGCCCCTGCTGATTTCTTACACTTTAAGTTCATGCTGACCTCCTTCCAATCTGCTCTTTTACGTGCCAAACAGGATTATTATATCCAACTGACCAACTCTCTTGGCTCTAATCCTCGACTTCTCTTCACCACATTGAACTCTCTCCTCAAGGTGCCCCCTCCCCCAACTCCCCCTTCATTATCTCCTCAGACCCTTGCTGAATTCTTTCACAACAAGGTTCAAAAGATAAACCTTGCTTTCTCTACCTCACCACCTCTCCCTCCACTAGTCCGTTCCCCTCTCTCTCCTTCCCCTCATTCCCTTTCCTCCTTTCCTGAAGTTACTATTGAGGAAACTACACTTCTCCTTTCTTCCTCAAAATGCACCACCTGTTCCTCTGATCCCATTCCCACCCACCTTCTTAATGCCATCTCTCCTGCTCTTATTCCTTTTATCTGTCACATTCTCAACCTCTCACTTTCCACTGCGACTGTCCCTGCTGCCTTTAAACATGCTGTGGTCACACCTCTCCTTAAGAAGCCTTCACTCGACCCTACTTGTCCCTCTAACTACCGACCCATCTCCCTCCTTCCTTTTCTCTCCAAATTACTTGAGCGTGCTGTTCACCGCCGCTGCCTTGATTTTCTCTCCTCACATGCTATTCTTGACCCACTACAATCTGGTTTTCGCCCTCTCCACTCAACCGAAACTGCGCTTACTAAAGTCTCCAATGACCTATTACTGGCTAAATCCAGAGGTCAATATTCCATCCTCATTCTTCTTGATCTTTCCGCTGCTTTTGACACTGTCGATCACAGCATACTTCTCGATACCCTGTCCTCACTTGGATTCCAGGGCTCTGTCCTTTCCTGGTTCTCTTCCTACCTCTCCCTCCGCACCTTTAGTGTTCACTCTGGTGGATCCTCTTCTACTTCTATCCCTCTGCCTGTCGGCGTACCTCAGGGTTCTGTTCTTGGTCCCCTCCTCTTTTCTATCTACACTTCTTCCCTTGGCTCATTAATCTCATCCCATGGCTTTTCCTACCATCTCTATGCTGATGACTCCCAAATCTACCTTTCTACCCCTGATATCTCACCTTGCATCCAAACCAAAGTTTCAGCGTGCTTGTCTGACATTGCTGTCTGGATGTCTCAATGCCACCTGAAATTAAATATGACCAAAACCGAGCTTCTCATTTTCCCCCCCAAACCCACCTCCCCGCTCCCCCCCGTTTTCTATTTCTGTTGATGGCTCTCTCATTCTCCCTGTCTCCTCAGCTCGAAACCTTGGGGTCATCTTTGACTCTTCTCTCTCCTTCTCTGCTCATATCCAGCAGATTGCCAAGACCTGTCGTTTCTTTCTTTACAACATCCGTAAAATCCGCCCCTTTCTTTCCGAGCACTCTACCAAAACCCTCATCCATACCCTTGTCACCTCTCGTTTAGACTACTGCAATCTGCTTCTTGCTGGCCTCCCACTTAGTCACCTCTCCCCTCTCCAGTTGGTTCAAAACTCTGCTGCCCTTCTCGTCTTCCGCCAGGGTCTCTTTATTCATACTACCCCTCTCCTCAAGACCCTTCACTGGTTCCCTATCCGTTTTCGCATCCTGTTCAAACTTCTTCTACTAACCTATAAATGTACTCACTCTGCTGCTCCCCAGTATCTCTCCACACTCGTCCTTCCCTACACCCCTTCCAGTGCACTCCGCTCCATGGATAAATCCTTCTTATCTGTTCCCTTCTCCACTACTGCCAACTCCAGACTTCGCGCCTTCTGTCTCGCTGCACCCTACGCCTGGAATAAACTTCCTGAGCCCCTACGTCTTGCCCCATCCTTGGCCACCTTTAAATCTAGACTGAAAGCCCACCTCTTTAATATTGCTTTTGACTCGTAACCACTTGTAACCACTCGCCTCCACCTACCCTCCTCTCTTCCTTCCCGTTCACATTAATTGATTTGATTACTTTATTTTTTTTTTTTTGTCTATTAGATTGTAAGCTCTTTGAGCAGGGACTGTCTTTCTTCTATGTTTGTGCAGCGCTGCGTACGCCTTGTATCGCTATAGAAATGCTAAATAGTAGTAGTAGTAGTAGTAGTAGTAGATGTTAAACAAATACAATTTAAAATAGGGTTAGGTAAGGTTAGAGTAAACAGGTACAAAAAGGGATAAGGAAATAAAGGAATATATAATGTCCAATGTGATGTAAGGTATTGATGCATTGCAGAGTTGAGGCATTTAAGTAAGCCCAGTAGGGTAGGACTTGCAAAACAGATAGGTCTTTAATGATTGCCTGAAGTTTTGATGGTCATGAATCGCTTTCACGCTCTTTGGTAGTGCATTCCACATTTGTGTACTTAAGAAAAATTGGATGCATAGGTTGATTTGTATCTGAATCCAATGCAGCTTGGATAATGGAGGTTCAAATAAGTACTTGACGCTCTGGTTCTGTTTCTGGTCAGAAGATCTATCAAGTTAACATATATCTTGGAGCATCACTGTAGAAATCTTGTGGACCAAAGAGCAGATTTTGAAGGTAATGCGCTCCTTGATTGGGAGCCAGTGCAGTTTTAATCGGAGAAGTTTAGCGCTATCAAATTGTGTTTTATCGAATATCAGCCTGGCAGCTATACAGTATATTGTGCTGTCTGGAGTTTCTTCATAAGCTGTACTTTACATCCCACATATAATCCATTGCAGTGATCTGAATGGCTCAGAACCATTGATTGTATCAAGTTACAGAATATTTCCCTTGGGAAGTAAGGTCTTATACGTTTAAGTTTCCACATAGAATGAACATCTTCTTTATAACAGAGTTAACTTGGATCTCAAGTGTAAGATGGCTATCAATAGTAACACCTAAGATTTTGAGGCTATCAGAAATAGGAAGAGAATAAACAGGAGTGCTTAGGGTTGTGGGTTTATAATTATTGTATGGGGATGAGAGGATAAGACAATGTGTTTTTTTCGGTGTTTAGTTTCAGTTGAAATGAGTTAGCCCATGAATCCATGATGTTCAGACAATGCGTGATTTCATTGGAGATTTCAGAAAGGTCATGTCTGAAGGGGATATAAATTGTGACATCATCTGCATAAATGAACAAGTGAAGTCTTTGACTGGATAAGAAGTTGGCCAAAGGGGACATCATTATATTGAAGAGTATTGGTGATAATGGGGAACCTTGAGGTACTCCACAATGTGCATTCCAAGGTGATGAAATGTTTGTTTTTGATTTAACTTGGTATGTTCTGGTGGTTAAGGAACCCTTGATCCAATTAAGTATATTACCTCCAATCCCGAGGTGTTCAAGTAAACCCAAAAGTATACTGTGGTTTATCATGTCAAATGCGCTCAACATGTCGAATTGGAGGAGGAATATACTTTTACCTATGGCAATTTCATGTTTGAATTTAGCTAGAAGAGTTACTAGTACAGTTTCCGTACTATGGAAGGGGCAGAATCCTGACTGTGATTTATGTAATAATGAGAACGTGTCCATATATTCCATTAGTTGTTTGGACACCATGCTCTCCATCAATTTTACTACTAGTGGGATGGATGCAACTGGGCGATAATTGGTAAGGTTGTTCGATTTTTTCTTTGTGTCTTTAGGTACTGTGGTAAGTAGGATGTTGCCATGTTCTTTGGGGAACATCATAATAGCCATCATTAATTGAAGTGCTAGACAACTGCAATATGGACATCTTCCCAAATGTTCATGCCCTATTAAGAGTACTTATCACTCTGCCAATAACAACCTGCACAGTGGAATGACTCTTTTCTACTGTAAATAGGATGAAAACAGCATCAAGAGCCTCAATACTCACCAGCTGCCTCCATAATCTATCACTTTTATGTTTTGAGAGAGAACTATGCGATTCATTGGCCTATGAAAGCATTATTGATATATTCAACAGCAAAAGTGTCATGTCCCCTACCTCAATGCAAGCAGCATCCTCGGGCTGCACAGGGTTCCATCGACATGCACACTTGACTGGCACAGCCCTGAGCCATGTGTGTGTGGTTCTTCTCTGGCTGCAGGCTCCTTGATTGCTTTGCTTCTATGCACCTGGCTCTGCTCTCTCTCTGCTTGGCTTCCAAGCTCCTTGATTGCTTTGCTTCCACCCACCTGAGTCTGCTCTTCCTCTGCCTGGCTTCCCTTGTGTTATGATTCTGCCGGGGTGGCAGGGGAGGGGTGTGGACTTCATTCCTGATTGACTGTCAGCAGGGCCGGTCTTAGCAAGTGCAGGGCCCTATGCAGACCAATTTGATGGGGCCCCACCCTAGCTCCAGGGCCGGCCACCCCTCCGAGCTCCCGGGTCACTCCCTCCAAGCTCCAAGGCCCCCAGCTCCAGGGCTTCCCCCCCTAGGGCTCCCAGCTCCAAGGCCCCCCTCCCTCCCTCCTGGTCATTTTTTAACACCCCCCTCCAAAATCCAGTACTAGGTATGCCGAGAATACAAAACACTCAGGACCTATAGAGCAATTCTACCATACCATAAGCAGTCATTTCTACGAATAACACAAAGAAAAGGAAAACATCTTAAAACACTACAGTGAGCACTAGAACATCAATTCACCTATTGTAAAATGAAACCAGACAGAATAGTACAGATCGTTGATCCTGCACAGTCAATGCCAACTGAAAGCCATGTCTTTTTCACAAACACAGATACACCCTAATCCACTATAGAATAAGTAGTAATATTTAAACTTTTTATTTAGACAAAAATTAAACTGTACCCCTAAGATGCCAGACTCTGCATACAATGCAACACCACAGAAACAGAAAATGTCCCCTAGTACTGTGCAAAATATAAAGACAGCAGATGTAAATTTGGAAAAAAAAAACTAACAAATACCAATCACCACTTTACAAATTAACAAATAGAAATAAAACAAATATAGAACATAAAATAATACTATTTTATTGGACTAATAGATTTAGCTTTCAGAGGCCAAAACATCCTTCCTCAGGTCAATATAGTATAGTACTGTTACAGTATCCTATCCTGCCCTGAGGAAGGGGGTTTTGTTCTCTGAAAGTTAGCCAAAATGTATTAAAATTAGTCCAATAAAAAGATTACCTTGTTTACATGTTCTATTATAAACATTTATTAACACATCTACAATACTACTTTATCCTAGAACAAAAAAATAAAAATATATATTTTATTTACAGTTTGTTGTCTCTGGTTTCTGCTTTCTTCATCTTCTTTTCACTGTCTTCCTTCCATCCAGCATCTGTCTTCGCTCTCTCTCTGCCATCCAGTGTCTGCCCTCTCTGCTGTTTCCTCTATCCAATGTCTGCCCTCTCTCCCTGCCCCTTCCATCCACATCTGCCTTCTATCTCTGCCCCTTCCATGATCCATCCACCATCTGCCCCTGTCTGCCCTCTCTCTCTCCCCCATCCATTCACTGTCTGCCCTTTATATCCCTTCCATCCCCTGTCTGCCCTTTCTCTCTGCCCCTTCAATCCACAATATGCCCTCCCTCTCCCATCCATCCAGGGTTTGCCCTCCCTCTCGCTCCCCCATCCAGGATCTGCCCCTCTCTCCGCCCCTTTTTTTCAGCCCCACTATCCCATCAGTCCCCCATTTCAGCCCCCCAGCCACTTCTCCCTGTCCCCTTTTCAGTCCCCAGTTTCAGCCCCTGCCCCTTTTCAGCCTCCAGTCCCAGTACTAGCCCCCTTATCCCACCTACCCTCCTTTTCAGCCCCCAGTTCCAGCCCCCTTCATCCACATGCCTTGTATTAGGGCCCCCTTTTCAGAACCACCATTCTCCCACCTGACCCATGCATGGCCCCCATTTTCCCATATGGCCCCTTCTCAGACCCCAGTGCAAGTCCCCTTCTCCCATCCAAGAACCCCAGTCCCCTCCCCACCCGTCCCCTTCAACCATCCAAGAACCCCCTCCCCACCTCAGTCTCCTTCCCATTTGAGAACCCCCACCCCACACCCTTCTCCCATCTGAGTCCCTCCCCCCCCCCCGACCCACCTACCAGCTCCATTCTCCTGCCGCCCACCACCCTCACTGCCTTTAAAAAAACTATTTCGAAGTGCCGGAGTGATAGGCAGCACCTTGCGTTTGCCCTGCTACTAAAAATCTCTTCGACGTCGTTGGGCCTTCCCACATTGAGTCCCGCCCACCCTCTCGGTAATTGGAAGTTACCTCAGAGGAGGGCGGGACTCAATGTGGGAAGGCCCAACGACGTCGAAGAGATTTTTAGTAGCAGGGCAGACGTGAGGCGCTGCCTGTCACTCCGGCGCTTCGAAATTGTTCTTTTAAAGGCAGGACAGGGTGGGAGCAGCAGGAGCGGAGCACCCCCCACCCGCTGACATCCGGGGCGCACCGCCCCCACCACGTCACCATCGCGCACCATTCGGAGGGAGGGAGGGAGGGAGGACTGGAGCTCGGGTGGTCGGGGCGGGGCCTCGGTCGCCTCGCCTTAAGACCGGCCCTGACGATTGAGGTCTACAAAATCCTGAGTGGTGTAGAATGAGTAGAAGTAAATCGTTCCAAAGGTACAAAGACTAGGGAAACTCAAGGAAGTTACATGGAACTACTTTTAAAACAAATAGGAGGAAATATTTTTTCACCCAACAAATAGTTAAGCTCTGGAACTCTTTGCCAGAGGCTGTAGTAACAGCAGTTAGTGTATCTGGGTTTTAAAAAGGTTTGGACAAGTTCCTGGAGGAAAAATCTATAGTCTGCAATTGAGACAGACATGAGGAAGCAACTACTTGCCCTGGGATTGGTAGCATAGAGTGTTGCCACGATTTGGGTTTCTGCCAGATTCTTATGACCTGGCTTGGCCACTGTTGAAAACAGGATAGTGGGCTAGATGGACCATTGGTCTGACCCAGTATAGGTACATAAGTTCTATAAAGGAGGAAAATCTTTTGTTGTGGTGTGAGCTTCCTTCTTTCACCACTTAGAGATATGCAGGATGCTTTCAGAAGATAAAGCATATATATTTAGCAACATGTGTAAGACAACCAAACAAGGGGCCACTAACAGCACAAACAAAACAGCAGGAGAAATGTAGTATAGTTGGCCCAGATGAAAACAGGAGGTGGAGCCTTGGATCGGAGGAAGAACTTTTTATTAATGAACCCGAAGGCTGTGTTTCGGCTAGAAGCCTGCATCAAGAGTCATATCATAAGGGCTTCCATGAGCAACTCAAATCAGAAAAACATCCAAAGTATAATATTATAAGCGATCCAAGGTTCCGCCTCCTGTTTCCATCTGGGGTCACTACACTGCATTTCTCTTGCAGAATGAATGTTCCTGCTAAGTACTTCCAGATGTGCTTTGTTGGCAGTCCTTAGAAGAGACATTATTGAGCAAACACAGGATATAATAGAATCGCATGGAAGTACTCGCAGATAGACAGCGTTTCTCCTTTATTTCCTGAGCTACGTGTCAGACAGATCATCATGTAAGGTAAGCCTTTCTGTTTTTCCTATAATCTGCTCTGCATAATGTATAGAATTGTAGATTACATTCTAAAGGCTTTGCTGGTCTGTCTAACTAATATGCAAGGGCTGAGGTTGAGCTCTTGAAAGTGATTGAGATCTGCTTTTACTGGTCACTTTGAAGTTTATACTTGGTAATGTTTTTAGTGTGGAGGAATAAGAAAGGCTATTTCTTCAGATGCTGATATAAATCTCTCAGTCTATACATTTGCTGTTGTAAATGAATATATACATAAAACTTTGTGTGTAATATTCTTAATGAATATCAAAGTGTACTGTTCATATTTAATTCTTCTTACGATATGGACAAAGCACTGAAAAATGAGTTGTAGTTCAGGATTTTCAGCTAAAGTCCAAGTAATGTTATGTCATACCGATTTAAGTGTTGAAACTTAAAATAACTGTTTCTACTAAGATTTCTATATTTGTTCCACTTTCTTCAATTAAGGACTTGAAGCAGCTTACTACATAATTTGCATATTAACGAGAGCCTTGACTCAGATAGATTACAAATTCAGCAGGACACAAATAACACCTTTGAATCATTGTGGGTTGAAATTCCATGTATAAAAGAGAAAAGGACAGTGATAGGCGTGTACTACCGTCCGCCTCGCCAGGATGAGCAGGTAGACGCAGAAATGATAAAAGAAATCAGAGACGCAAACAAAATGGGCAATGTGATAATAATGGGTGACTTCAATTATCCAAATATAGACTGGGTAAATGTAACATCGGGACATGCTAGAGAGGTACAATTCCTTGATGAAATCAAGGACAGCTTTATGGAGCAGCTGGTGCAGGAGCCGACGAGAGAAGGAAAAATTCTAGACTTGGTCCTTAGGGGAGCGCGTGATCTGATGAGGGACGTTATGGTACTGGGGCCGCTTGATAACAGTGATCATAATATGATCAGTTTTAATATCAACCTTGAAGTAACTATACACAGGAAGTCAAATACATTAGCGTTTAACTTTAAAAAAGGAGACTGTGATAAAATGAGAAGAACGGTAGAAAAAAAACTTATGGGGACAACTGAGAGGGTAAAAACTGTACAACAGGCATGAACGCTGTTCAAAAATACCATCCTGGAGGCCCAGGCCAAACATATTCCACTAATTAGAAAAGAAAGACGGAACTCCAAAAGACAGCCGGCCTGGTTGAAAAGTGAGGTGAAGGAAGCTATTTGGGCTAAAAGAAATGCTTTCAGAAAATGGAAGAAGGAACCATCTGAAAATAACAAGAAGCAGCATAAGGAGTGTCAAAGCAAATGCAAGGCGCAGATAAAGAAGGCCAAGAGAGATTACGAAAAAAAGATAGCATTAGAGGCAAAAAAAACATAGTAAAAAATTTTTTCAGTATATTAAAAGCAGGAAGCCGGCAAAAGAATCAGTTGGGCCACTGGATGACAGAGGGGTAAAAGGGGCGATCGAGGAAGACAAAGACGTAGCGGAGAGGTTGAATGAATTCTTTACTTCGGTCTTCACCGAGGAAGATTTGGGTGGGATACCGGTGTCGGAAATGATATTTCAAGCGGACGAGTCGGAGAAACTTACTGACTTCATAGTAAACCTGGAGGACATAATGGGGCAGTTCAGCAAACTGAAGAGTAGCAAATCTCCTGGACTGGATGGTATTCATCCTAGAGTACTGATAAAACTGAAAAATGAGCTTGCGGAGCTACTGCTAGTGATATGCAATTTATCCTTACAATCGAACGTGGTACCGGAAGATTGGAGGGTGGCCAATGTAACGCCCATTTTTTAAAAAGGTTCCAGGGGAGATCCGGGAAATTATAGACCGGTGAGTCTGACGTCGATGCCAGGGAAAATGGAGGCGGCTATTATTAAAAACAAAATTACAGAGCACATCCCGAGGACATGGATTACTGAGACCAAGTCAGCACGGCTTTTGTGTGGGGAAATCTTGCCTGACCAATTTACTTCAATTCTTTGAAGGAGTGGACAAAGGGGATATTGTGTATCTGGATTTTCAAAAGGCATTTGACAAGGTACCTCATGAAAGGCTACAGAGGAAATTGGAGGGTCATGGGATAGAAGGAAAAGTCCTATTGTGGATTAAAAACTGGTTGGAGGATAGGAAACAGAGATTGGGGTTAAATGGGCAGTATTCAAAATGGAGGAGGGTAGTTAGTGGGGTTTCTCAGGGGTCTGTCCTAGGACCGCTGCTTTTTAATATATTTATAAATGATTTAGAGATGGGAGTAACTAGTGAGGTAATTAAATTTGCTGATGACACAAAGTTATTCAAAGTCGTTAACTTGCGACAGGATTGTGAAAAATTACAGAAGGACCTTACGAGACTGGGAGACTGGGCGGCTAGATGGCAGATGACGTTTAATGTGAGCAAGTGCAAGGTGATGCATGTGGGAAAAAAGAACCTGAATTATAGCTACGTCATGCAAGGTTCCATGTTAGGAGTTACAGACCAAGAAAGGGATCTGGGAGTCGGAGTGGTCCATCAACCGCCTAGAGTTAAAGCGGTGTTTCAGGTGCTTCTGGTCTTTCAAGTGACCCTGGAAGGATTGGCTGTCAGAGTGATGTCGGACAACACGACAGCAGTGGCCTACATAAATCGACAAGGCGGCACTCAGTGAAGAGCTCTAGCCACGCAGTCGTGTTGTCCGACTTGCATGTGCAAGGTGATGCATGTGGGAAAAAAGAACCTGAATTATAGCTACGTTATGCAAGGTTCCATGTTAGGAGTTACAGACCAAGAAAGGGATCTGGGAGTCGGAGTGGTCCATCAACCGCCTAGAGTTAAAGCGGTGTTTCAGGCACTTCTGGCCTTTCAAGTGACCCTGGAAGGATTGGCTGTCAGAGTGATGTCGGACAACAAGACAGCAGTGGCCTACATAAATCGACAAGGCGGCACTCAGTGCAGAGCTCTAGCCACGCAGGCCGAACAAATTTGCCAGTGGGCCGAGCTGCATCTACAGTTTCTGTCGGCAGCTCACATTGCAGGTCAGAGCAACGTGCAAGCTGATTATCTAAGCAGGCATCAGATCGATCCAGCGGAGTGGGAACTTGCAGACGAAGTACTCCTGCAGATATGTGCCAAGTGGGGCAAGCCCGTGATGGATCTAATGGCGACAAGCACCAATGCCAAAGTCCCGTGCTTCTTCAGCAGACGGAGAGATCCTCGCTCGGCGGAGTTGGATGCCTTGGCTCAACCCTGGCCTCCGGGCCTACTGTATGTGTTCCCTCTGTGGCCCTTGATAGGGCGAGTGCTTCTGCGGATTCGGCTGCATCCAGGAGAAGTGGTTCTCGTCACCCCGGATTGGCCCAGGAGGCCTTGGTATGCGGACCTCCGACAGAGGCTCGTAGAGGATCCCCTTCAGTTACCTCTGGTTCCCAACCTGTTGTCACAGGGTCCGGTGACCATGGAGGATGCCGGCTGATTTGGTCTTATGGCCTGGCGATTGAAAGGGCGCAATTGAGAGACAAAGGCTATTCCAATAAAGTAATTACCACTCTCTCCTGCAAGCCCGCAAGCGTTCCACTTCCATGGCTTATGCCAGGATTTGGCGCCAGTTTGAAGTCTGGTGTGCTTCTAAAGAGATCACACCCCTGCGGGCTCCTGTCTCGCCGATTCTGGACTTTTTGCAGGATGGTGTACAAAAAGGCTTGGCCTATAATTCCCTGCGGGTGGCAAGTGGCAGCGTTGGCCTCCCTGCGTGGCAAGGTTGAAGGCGTGTCTTTAGCTGCTCATCCAGATGTGGCACGGTTTCTTAGAGGGGTGCTTCGGCTCCGTCCTCCCGTGCATGCACTTTGTCCAGCATGGAACCTGGGGCTAGTGCTGAAAGCCCTTCAGGGTGCTCCCTTTGAACCGCTTCGGCGTGCTTCAGAGAAAGATTTGACACTGAAGGCCGTCTTTTTAGTGGCCATTACTTTGGCGAGACGGGTGTCAGAGCTCCAGGCGCTGTCCTGTAGAGACCCTTTTCTGCAGTTTTTCGGAGTCCGGGGTCACGGTTTGGACCGTGCCTTCCTTCTTGCCTAAGGTGGTTTCAGCATTTCACCTAAACCAATCTATTTTCTTGCCCTCCTTTGTCAAGGAGGGGTTTCCAGAATCTTTTGGGCAACTGCACCTGTTGGACGTGCGCAGGACTCTGCTGCAGTATCTGCGAGTTACTAACTCTTTCAGGACCTCTGATCATCTGTTTGTTTTGCTACCAGGGCCTCGCAGAGGGTCTCTAGCGTCTAAAGCCACTATTGCCCGCTGGCTCAAAGAATCTATCATTTCAGCTTATTTGCTTGCCGGCCGGCCTCCGCCTGATGCCTTTAAGGCGCATTCCACTAGAGGAATTTCCTCTTCTTGGGCTGAAACTGGAGCACTCTCTCTTCAAGAGATTTGTAGTGCAGCAACATGGGCTTCTAAGCTCTCTTTTGCCCGACATTACAGGCTGGATGTGGCTGCCAGGAGGGACGCACATTTTGGAGCGCAAGTGCTGGCGCGTGGTGTGGCTTGTTCCCGCCCTATCTAGGGATTGCTTTGATACATCCCATCTGTAATGGCTGCATCTGCTTGATGACAAGGAAGGGAAAATTAGGTTCTTACCGTGATAATTTTCTTTCCTTTAGTCATAGCAGATTCAGCAATGATCCCTCCCTGTCTGATTGCTATCTGCTGTAAATCTATTTCAGGTTCTGTTCATGTTTCCTGGAGATTCCGTCCTTGGGAGAAAGTCGGAAACAGTCTTCAGGATTCTTGTTCAATTAAAGGAGGATGACTTAATTCCCTCCAGTTTCATGTTTTGGAGGATGAGTTTATTCCCTCCGGGAGGATGAGTTTATTCCCTCCAGTTATGTCTCAGTGGAGGATGAGTTTATGCCCTCCGGGAGGAAGTTTCATTCCCTCCATTCTGAGTTAATGCCCTTTGTTGTAGGGCCATCATTCGCTGTAAGGAAAGCTCATGTTATTCCCATTGCGGTTTGCTATACTGCTTTGGAAGCTTCAATTACTGAAGGAGAGGCAGTGGAGCAAGCTGATATGAGGCACTGAAAAAAGTGTGCTCTCTATCTCCCTCTGCTGGTTGATGGACACAACCCATCTGTAATGGCTGCATCTGCTATGACTAAAGGAAAGAAAATTATCACGGTAAGAACCTAATTTTCCCATCTCCTCCTACTCGTTTCCACTCATCATTTGGCGTTCCTAGGGGGGCTGACACCTTGGGTGGATCGCCGATGCACCCGCCCCCCGGGTGCAGCGTGACCCCCCCCCGGTGAAAGGATGCCGCTGGGTGGGGGGCGGGGGGTTGCCACGCGCCTGTCTGCTTCGTTCGTTTCCATGCTCCCTCTGCCCCGGAACAGGAAGTAACCTGTTCCGGGGCAGAGTGAGCACAGAACGAACATAGCGGACAGGCGCGCGACCCCCCCCCCAGCGGCGTGCACCCGGGGCGGACCGCCCCCACCGACCCCCCCCTTGGTACGCCACTGCCACTCATTCTCTCTCTCTTTCCCTCTCTCTATCCTTCCAGTGTCCCCACTTTTCTGTCTATCATTTTTACTCCCCTCTCATCATTAACATCTCCTGCCTCACTCTCCACCCACCCCCCTTGTCTTCTGTTCTCCTTATCCTTGGTATTTTCTGTTTCCTGTCACCACTGCAGCTTCTCCCAATGAGCAGCAGGGGTGGCAAAACAACAGAAAGCAAGTGCGGAGCTGCAGCCTTCAGGCACATGCTGTTGGCTCTGCCGGTCCTCTGCCCTGGAATGGGAAGTTGATGTCAGCGGGGGCAGAGGAGCTGACAGCGTGTGCCTGAAGGTTGTAGCTCTGCGCTTGCTTTTTCATGGGGAGAAGCAGCAGTGGCGGTGCAGTGGTGGCAGTCTGTCTCAGCGCCAGTGGGAGAATTTCCCACTTTGGTAGGAGTGCGGGAGATGACCCAATAAAGCTGAAGTCTCCTGCTCAATGTGGGAGACTTGGCAGGTCTGCCTTAACACTTTGACTGCCAGCTGTCATACCCATTATCCAACATGAATTTCAGTGTTTTTCTAATCATTATAAATATATACAACTAGTAAAACATGCCCGTTTCTGACACAAATGAAACGGGCGCTAGCGAGGTTATCCTCCGAGTTCCATCTTGGTCCCCTCCCCTCCGAGTTCCATGCCCCCTCCCTCCCTCCCTCCCTCCCTCCCTAACCTCCCCTCCGAGTTCTATGCCTCCCTGTCCTCCAAGTTCCAGACCCCCGCGCCTCCCTCTCTCTCCTCCCCTCCGAGTTCCAGGCCCCCCTTCCCTCCAAGTTACAAGCCCCCCTCCCTCCCTCCTGTAGGAAATGAGGACGGGACCAGAGGCAGAGCTAAGACAGAAGGGAAGGCAGCCTGAAGTGCCATGCCTGCTCACCTTTTACTGCTGCTGGCGGACCCCAAGGTAAGAACTTTTAAATTCAGGCTGGCACGCAGGAAGGCGAGGGGCAGGTAGAGGACTGGGAGAAGAGGGCGGGCAATGCAGGTCGGGCTGCCACTTGGAGGGGAGAGAGAGAGAGAGGGAGGGAGGCACGGGGGTCTAAAACTCGGGAGGAGAGGGGGGGCCTTGAACTCGGAGGACAGGGGAGGAGGGAGGGAGGTGGTCGATTTTCCCGCGATTGAATCCTCACCTCCAACGTTCTGTGGCTGGCTGGTGCTGGTTTTCCTTCACTCTCATTGATCCGCCCTCTGACGTCATCACATTCCGACGCGAGGGCAGACCCATGGGAATTGTGTTACGAACCCAGGCATCCAGACATAGAACGTTGTCCAGATGTAGAACGTTGCAGGTGCAAATTATTTTATAGAATGTTTTGTTTCATACAAATAATGATATTTCTCACACTTATTGAGACAATGTCAGTTATGCAGTGGAATGGCCATTGTTGGGCTGTGCAAATAATGGAATGGAGGCAGTGCATGCAAATCAATTTCATGCATATTCATTGTGGATATTTTGAAAGGCAAGGGGGAAATCCAGGACCAACTTAGGAAATACTGCTCTAGGTAATGGTTAAGAAGGCCATGGATACTGTTAATTTTCATTTTAATAGAACAAATATTTGAGTTTACAACTAAGGGGCCCAATATTCAGTGGGAGCAGCTTCTGCTCAGATAAGTCCTGCTCACCAGGCCACACCTGGACAGTGCCATTAAAAATCCAGTTAGTACTAGGGGCAGAGTCTGGGTGGAGCTGGGAGTTACCTGCTTAATGACAGTATTCAGTCTGTGAATACTATCTGGAAAGAGAACAGCAAAAAGGCTATCATAACTTTATCTAGGTATTGGTCTGAATGTTGTTGATACCTGTATATAAGTGCTAGTGGCTGCATTATGCTCATATATTCAGTGTGTGTATCTGGGAATGGCCTGGTACAGAATATCCAGGTATAAAAAGCTCAAAGTGGCTGGCATTTAAAAAGTGCTTGTCACGCCCTGTAACCCCAATCTGTGAGCCCCTGTGCCAAACAGAGTTTGGCGGCCAGACAACCCTGGTCTTACCTGTGGAATCAGGGCAGGAACTCCTACAGGAGGCTGGGCTGGACGCGGAATGGGCAGCAGGCAGATGACTCAGTCCAGATCCAGGTGCAGGGACAAGGCAGAGGGGAAACCAGAAGCACAGTCCCGAACCAGGCAATGGTTTAAGAGCAGATGGCAACCAAAAACAAGTCCAGGTCCAGGCAGAATTCCAAGGCAGGCGGCAAACATTAGCAAGTCCAGGTCCAAGCAGAGTTCCAAGGCAGGCGGCAAACATTAGCAAAGTCCAGGTCCAAGCAGAGTTCCAAGGCAGGCGGCAAACAATAGCAAAGTCCAGATCCAAGCAGAGTTCCAAGACAGGCGGCAAACAATAGCAAAGTCCAGGTCCAAGCAGAGTTCCAAGACAGGCGGCAAACAATAGCAAAGTCCAGGTCCAAGCAGAGTTCCAAGGCAGGCGGCAAACAATAGCAAAGTCCAGGTCCAAGCAGAGTTCCAAGGCAGAAAGCAGTCCAAACGACACAGTACTCAGGAATCCGCAGATGCAGAAGCCGAAGCAAAGAGTACTGCCAGCGTCTGCCCCCACCATAGAAACAGAAATCAGCTGTCCGGGGGTGGAGCCTTCAGCCAACCCACGGACTCTGGATTGGCCGGGCCACGGAGAGAGGGCGGAGTCCAGACGCGACTAGCCAATCCGGGCACAGGAGGAGTGTCCTTGATGCTCCCGGGCCCCGCGCCCGGAAAAGACTCTCTACTTCATGAGCGCCGGCGCTGCCAAGATGGCCGGCGCTCTCCAACCGCTACCGAGCAGTAGCGTCAGGCCGGTGCAGTCCAGGAGGCAGGCAAGATTCCCCTGACATGCCGCAAACAGCCCGCAATGCGCTGATCTCTCACACTCGTGGGGCAAGGCATCGCTGCGGGAAGAGCGGCACAGGTAGGGGACGCGACAGTACCCCCCCCCCCCCCGTAAGCCCCCCTCCTCCGTCTCGGCCCCGGTTTATCAGGGCAATGAGAGTGGAACTCCTCTAACAGATCAGACGCATGGACATTACCAGCTGGCTCCCAGGAGTTATCCTCAGGACCAAAGTTCTTCCAAGAGATCAAGTAAAATAGCCGTCCTCTCTGGAGTTTAGAATCAA
Organism: Microcaecilia unicolor; assembly: GCF_901765095.1. Taxonomy (NCBI): domain Eukaryota; kingdom Metazoa; phylum Chordata; class Amphibia; order Gymnophiona; family Siphonopidae; genus Microcaecilia; species Microcaecilia unicolor. Next base: position 204,484,957 of record NC_044035.1, on the reverse strand, counting down.
GAATCTCCTTTACCTCAAACTCAGGGTCAGAGTCTGGAACCAGGATCTTCTTTGGTACAGGATGCCATCGGGAAGTCTGAAAAGGCTTACGCAGAGAGACGTGAAAGGCGTTGTGAATGCGAAGATTACCAGGTAAGCGAAGACGATAGACCACCGTCCCCACTCTAGCTTGCACAGAAAATGGACCAATGAAGCGTGGCGCAAACTTAAGAGAGGGCAGACGAAGTTTGAGGTATTTGGTGCTGAGCCAGACCTTCTGTGCCGGATGGAATATGGGAGCGGTACGGCGAAGACGGTCAGCAAACTGCCTGCTGCAACTGACGACAAACAGTCCTCCAAGTGCCATTAACGGTGGCGAGGGTAGACCGGATCAGTGGAGAGACTTGAGTCAAAGGAATTGGTGGAGGAAGACAAGGATGACGTCCAAAAACAGTAAAGAAGGGCGATGTCCAAGAAGCCGAATGGAGGCTGTTGTTGTAAGCAAATTCGACCCAAGGCAGGAGGTCTGTCCAATTATCCTGTCGATCATTAGTAAAGGCCCTGAGAAAGGCCTTGTCTGGTTGGTTCGCTCTGCCAAGCCGTTGGTCTGGGGATGGTAGGCTGAGGAGAAGTGCGTGGCAACCCCAAAAACTGAGCACAAAGATCTCCAAAATCTAGAGGTGAATTGAGAACCTCTATCACTGATGATGCGTTGCAGCAACCCATGCAACCGAAAATGTGCTGGATGAAATGGGAGGCAAGAGTTGCAGCAGATGGCAGGGACCGCATAGGAACAAAATGCACCATGCGGGAAAAACGATCCACCACCACCCAGATGATCGTGTTGACCTTGGAACAAGGAAGATCAGTTATAAAGTCCATCGAGATCTCCTGCCAAGGTAGCTGGGGCACCGGCAATGGTTGAAGATGACCCCACGGTCTGCCCGGCAGAGACTTGGTACGAGCACAAGTGGGACAGGTAGAGACAAACTGCTGGATCTCCTGAGCAATGTGCGGCCACAAAAAATAACTGGAGATAAGATGATAAGTTTTACGAAACCCAAAATGTCCAGCAAAAGCAGCAGAATGACCCCACTGGAGAATCTTGCAGCGAGACCGGGCAGGAACAGGGGTCTTAAGGGAAGCGGAAGCCCCCGCAGGAGAGGAAAGGCAAGCAGGAATGAGCATAGGACAGACTTCCTCAGGTTCTTCTGGCACATCAAAAGCCCGGGAGAGAGCATCCGCCTGAACATTCTTTTCGGCGGAACGAAATACCAAGTGAAAGGAAAAACGGGCAAAAAACAGGGACCTTCGGGCCTGCCGTGGATTTAGGCATTTGGCATCTTGTAGATAAAGAAGATTCTTGTGATCAGTAATGACTGTAATAGGGTGAGCAGCCCCTTCCAGCAGGTATCGCCATTCCTGAAAGGCGAGCTTCAGTGCCAGCAACTCTCTGTCCCCGATGGTGTAATTACGCTCCGCAGGGGAAAACTTCTTAGAAAAAAAAACCAAGGATGTCTCTTACCAGAAGGAGCCATCTGGGACAACACAGCCCCCACCCCCAGAGCAGACGCATCCACTTCCACAGTGAAAGGCTTCGTTACATCAGGGCTATGAAGCACAGAAGCAGACAAGAAAGCCGCCTTCAAGGTAGAGAAAGCTTCCAGAGCAGCTGGAGACCAATTCCGGACATCCGCACCCTTCCGAGTAAGCGCGGTCAAAGGAGCCGTGATGAGAGAATAATGGGGAATGAATTGCCTGTAGTAATTAGCAAATCCAAGGAAACGCTGCAGAGCCCGGAGACCTTGGGGAAGAGGCCAGTCGCGGATAGCCTGTAACTTGGCGGAATCCATCTGTAACCCAACAGCAGAGATAATATGTCCCAAAAAAGGAATAGTTGATTGATGAAAAGCATACTTTTCTAATTTGGCAAACAGTCGATGAAGCACCGTGCGCACATGCCTGGGATGATCCTGAGGAGAAGCGGAGAAGATCAGGATGTCATCCAAGTAGACAATGACAGATGAATAAAGGAGATCTCGAAAAATAAAGTTAATGAAGTCTTGAAACACAGCAGGAGCATTACAAAGACCAAAAGGCATGACACGGTACTCAAAATGGCCTTCATGAGTATTAAACGCTGTCTTCCACTCATCCCCCTGGTGGATACGAATCAAGTTGTAGGCCCCCCGGAGATCCAATTTCGTAAAAATAACAGCTCCCTGGAGTTGATCAAAAAGTTCCGGGATAAGAGGAAGAGGATAACGATTCTTGACCGTGATCTTATTAAGCCCTCGGTAGTCAATGCAGGGTCGCAATGACCCATCCTTCTTGGAGACAAAAAAGAACCCAGCTCCAGCAGGAGAAGAAGAAGGTCGAATGAACCCTTTATGGAGATTCTCCCGAATATACTCCTGCATGGCTGCAGATTCATCCAGGGCATATAATCTTCCTCCATGAGGTATTGTTCCTGGTAACAAGTCGATTGGACAATCAAAGGGGCGATGGGGAGGGAGGGAGTCAGCCTCCCGGGCATCAAAGACATCCGAAAAATCATCATATTCCTTCGGAAGGCAGGCCTCACAGGGATGAAGGACTCCAGGTAAAGCTGGCACATTACTAGGAGGAGAGTGCACTGATGTCAGACAGGTCTCAAAACAACGAGTACTCCATTGACTGATCTCTCCCGAAGGCCAATCAATGCAAGGAGCATGCAGCCGCAGCCAGGGAATCCCTAAAATAACTACTACTACTACTACTTAACATTTCTAGAGCGCTACTAGGGTTACGCAGCGCTGTACAAAATAAACAAAGAAGGACGGTCCCTGCTCGAAGGAGCTTACAATCTAAAGAACGAAATGTCAAGTTGTGTAGTCTAGATTTCCTGGGTAGAGGAGTAGAGGCTAGGTGCCGAAGGTGACATTGAAGAGGTGGGCTTTAAGCAGAGATTTGAAGATGGGGAGGGAGGGGGCCTGACGTATGGGCTCGGGGAGTTTGTTCCACGCGTGGGGTGAGGCGAGGCAGAAAGGGCGGAGCCTGGAGTTGGCGGTGGTGGAGAAGGGTACTGAAAGGAGGGATTTGTCCTGAGAGCAGAGGTTACAGGTAGGAACGTAAGGGGAGATGAGGGTTGAGAGGTAAAGAGGGGCTGCAGATCGAGTACATTTGTAGGTTAGTAGCAGAAGCTTGAATTGAATGCGGTACCTGATCGGAAGCCAATGAAGTGACTTGAGGAGAGGGGTGATGTGAGTGTATCGGTTCAGGCGGAAGATAAGACGTGCAGCAGAGTTCTGAACGGACTGAAGGGGGGATAGGTGGCTAAGTGGGAGACCAGTGAGGAGTAGGTTGCAGTAGTCAAGGCGAGAGGTAACGAGAGAGTGGATGAGAGTTCGGGTGGTGTGCTCAGAGAGGAAAGGGCGGATTTTGCTAATGTTATAGAGGAAGAAGCGACAGGTCTTGGCTAACTGCTGGATGTGCGCAGAGAAGGAGAGGAAGGAGTCGAAGATGACACCGAGGTTGCGGGCAGATGAGACGGGGACGATGAGGGTGTTATCAACTGATAGAGAGTGGAGGTAGAGGAGAAGTGGGTTTGGGTGGGAAGACAAGAAGTTCGGTCTTGGTCATGTTCAGTTTCAGGTGGCGGTTGGACATCCAGCCAGCAATGTCGGATAAGCAGGCCGATACTTTGGCCTGGGTTTCCGCAGTGATGTCAGGTGTGGAGAGATAAAGCTGGGTGTCGTCGGCATAAAGATGATACTGGAAGCCATGAGACTAGATCAGGGAGCCCAGGGAAGAGGTGTATCTACACGATAGAGAAAAGAAGGGGTCCAAGGACAGAACCCTGAGGGACTCCAACAGAGAGCGGGATAGGGGTGGAGGAAGAGCCATGAGAGTGTACTCTGAAGGTACGATGGGAGAGATAAGAGGAGAACCAGGAGAGGACAACGCCCTGGAACCCAAAAGAGGACAGTGTGTCAAGAAGTAAGTTGTGATTGACAGTGTCAAAAGCGGCGGATAGGTCGAGGAGAATGAGGATGGAGTAATGACCTTTGGATTTGGCGAGGAACAGGTCATTACAGACTTTGGATAATGCTGTTTCTGTCGAGTGAAGTGGGCGAAAGCCAGATTGAAGCGGATCAAGGATGGTATGAGAGGCGAGAAAATCAATGCAACGGCTGTGAACGGCGCGTTCAAGTATTTTGGAGAGGAAGGGTAGGAGGGAGATGGGGCGGTAGTTGGAGGGACACGTAGGGTCAAGTGAAGGTTTTTTGAGGAGAGGTGTGACAACAGCATGCTTGAAGGTGTCAGGGACAGTCGCGGTGGAGAGAGAGAGGTTGAGGATATGACAGATGGGAGGGGTGATAGTAGGAGAGATGGTGATAAGTAAGTTGGTGGGGATGGGGTCTGAGGAACAGGTGGTAGATTTCGAGGAGGAGAGAAGATGGGCGGTTTCCTCTTCAGTGATATCAGGAAAGGAGGAGAAGGAGGCCTGGGTTGATTGGTTGAGGGAGTGGGTGATAGGAAGAAGAGGAGAAGAAGGTTTAGTGGTGAATTCGAGGTTGATCTTCTGGACCTTGTCGCGGAAGTAGTCAGCTAGTGATTGAGGAGAGAGTGAGGGGGGGGGGAGCGGAGGGCACTTTGAGGAGGGAGTTGAGGGTGGCGAAGAGACGGCGAGGGTTAAAGCTGAGGGAGTTAGTCAAGTGAGTGTAGTAGTCCTGTTTGGCAAGGAATAGGGACGACTGGAAGGAGGATAGCATGAATTTGTAGTGAATGAAGTCAGTATGGGTGCGAGATTTCCTCCATAGGCGTTCAGCCGATCGGGAGCAGGAGCGAAGGTAATGGGTGCAAGGGTTAAGCCAGGGCTGGGGATTAGTGCGCCTTGTGGGACGGGAAACAGACGGTGCAAGGGTGTCTAGGGAGGAGGAGAGAGTGGCATCGTACTTGGAAACAGCCTTGTCGACGGACTCGGAGGACGTGATGGACGGGAGGAGATCGGAGATACTAGCGGATAAGGTGGGGGGGGGGGGGGTCAACAGCCTGGAGATTCCTGGAGGTCGTGGTTAGTGTTGGGCGGGACTGATGGGGAGGGTGATGAAGTGTGAATGTGATCAGGTGATGGTCAAAAATGGGAAGAGTAGAGACGCAGAGATTAGAGGGCGAACAGGTAGAGGAGAGGACGAGATCAAGACAGTGTCCAGATTTCTGAGTAGGGGTGGTGGAGCTCAGTTGGAGGTTGAAGGAAGAAGTTAGGGTGAGGAATTGAGAAGCGTATGAGTCGGTTGGGTTATCAGTGTGTATGTTGAAGTCACCAAGAATGAGGGATGGGGATGAGGGCTCCAGAAAAACGGAGAGCCAGGCATCGAAATCAGTAAGGAAGGAAGGGAGGGACTTATCAGGGGGGCGGTAGATGACTGCAACTCGGAGAGGCAGGATGAATGGCTTGAGGTAAAATAAGAAATTGTATCTCCTCATGATGAAGAAGCCCCACTTGCATCCGAAGCGGAAGGGTGAGATGGGTAATAGGCTGAGGAAGAGCAGAGCCATGAATCGAGGTCACCTGTAGAGCTGGTTTACAGGGAGTAATAGGCCTCCCAAGCCCCTGAAGAAGCCTAGCATCAATAAAATTGCCCCCCGCTCCTGAATCCAGTAAGGCTAGGGTGTTTATTCTGAATTCTCACCAAAGTAAGATAATCGGTACTGTCATCAAGTTATCTGGAAGGGCACCTGACTGACCCAAAGCCACCCCCTCCACAAGCCTAGGGTCTAAGCATTTCCCGGCTTGTTAGGACATCCTTTTACAAAATGCTACTACTACTACTACTATTTAGCATTTCTATAGCGCTACAAGGCATACACAGCGCTGCACAAACATAGAAGAAAGACAGTCCCTGCTCAAAGAGCTTACAATCTAATAGACAAAAAATAAATAAAGTAAGCAAATCAAATCAATTAATGTGAACGGGAAGGAAGAGAGGAGGGTAGGTGGAGGCGAGTGGTTACAAGTGGTTACGAGTCAAAAGCAATGTTAAAGAGGTGGGCTTTCAGTCTAGATTTAAAGGTGGCCAAGGATGGGGCAAGACGTAGGGGCTCAGGAAGTTTATTCCAGGCGTAGGGTGCAGCGAGACAGTAGGCGCGAAGTCTGGAGTTGGCAGTAGTGGAGAAGGGAACAGATAAGAAGGATTTATCCATGGAGCGGAGTGCACTGGAAGGGGTGTAGGGAAGGACGAGTGTGGAGAGATACTGGGGAGCAGCAGAGTAAGTACATTTATAGGTTAGTAGAAGAAGTTTGAACAGGATGCGAAAACGGATAGGGAGCCAGTGAAGGATCTTGAGGAGAGGGGTAGTATGAGTAAAGCGACCCTGGCGGAAAACGAGACGGGCAGCAGAGTTTTGAACCGACTGGAGAGGGGAGAGATGATTAAGTGGGAGGCCAGCAAGAAGCAGATTGCAGTAGTCTAAACGAGAGGTGACAAGGGTGTGGATGAGGGTTTTGGTAGAGTGCTCGGAAAGAAAGGGGCGGATGGTAGGAAAAGCCATGGGATGAGATTAATGAACCAAGGGAAGAAGTGTAGATAGAAAAGAGGAGGGGACCAAGAACAGAACCCTGAGGTATGCCGACAGGCAGAGGGATAGAAGTAGAAGAGGATCCACCAGAGTGAACACTAAAGGTGCGGAGGGAGAGGTAGGAAGAGAACCAGGAAAGTACAGAGCCCTTGAATCCAAGTGAGGTCAGGGTATCGAGAAGTATGCTGTGATCGACAGTGTCAAAAGCAGCGGAAAGATCAAGAAGAATGAGGATGGAATATTGACCTCTGGATTTAGCCAGTAATAGGTCATTGGAGACTTTAGTAAGCGCAGTTTCGGTTGAGTGGAGAGGGCGAAAACCAGATTGTAGTGGGTCAAGAATAGCATGTGAGGAGAGAAAATCAAGGCAGCGGCGGTGAACAAGCACGCTCAAGTAATTTGGAGAGAAAAGGAAGGAGGGAGATGGGTCAGTAATTAGAGGGACAAGTAGGGTCGAGTGAAGGCTTCTTAAGGAGAGGTGTGACCACAGCATGTTTAAAGGCAGCAGGGACAGTCGCAGTGGAAAGTGAGAGGTTGAGAATGTGACAGATAAAAGGAATAAGAGCAGGAGAGATGGCATTAAGAAGGTGGGTGGGAATAGGATCAGAGGAACTGGTGGTACATTTTGAGGAAGAAAGGAGAAGTGTAGTTTCCTCAGTTGTAACTTCAGGAAAGGAGGAAAGGGAATGAGGGGAAGGAGAGAGAGGGGAACGAACTAGTGGAGGGAGAGGTGGTGAGGTAGAGAAAGCAAGGTTTATCTTTTGAACCTTGTGAAAGAATTCAGCAAGGGTCTGAGGAGATAATGAAGGGGGAGTTGGGGGAGGGGGCACCTTGAGGAGAGAGTTCAATGTGGTGAAGAGAAGTCGAGGATTAGAGCCAAGAGAGTTGGTCAGTTGGATATAATAATCCTGTTTGGCACGTAAAAGAGCAGATTGGAAGGAGGTCAGCATGAACTTAAAGTGTAAGAAATCAGCAGGGGCCCGAGATTTCCGCCAGAGGCGTTCGGCGGAGTGGGTACAGGAACATAGGTAGCGGATATTAGAAGTCAGCCAAGGTTGGCGTTTTGTACGCCTTACAGGGCGGGTCATCAAAGGTGCAAGAGTGTCTAAGGCAGAGGATAGAGTATTGTTGTAAGAAGAAACAGCCTCGTTGACAGACGTGGATGGTGCCACAGTAGAGAGGAGGTTAGAAACATGGGAGGATAGAGATGAAGGGGCAATATCGTGAAGATTCCTAGATAAATTAGATGAGATAGGACGGGACTGGGAGGGAGGAGATTTAAGTGTGAAAGTTATAAGATGGTGATCAGAGGAGGGAAGATCAGAGGCAAGGAAACTAGAGGGTGAACGGTTGGAGGAGAAGATGAGATCAAGACAGTGACCATTTTGATGAGTGGGGGAGGTGGAGCATAGTTGGAGATTAAAGGAGGACGTTAAAGCGAGTAACTTGGAAATATAAGAGTTGGAAGGATCATTAGCAGGAATATTAAAGTCACCAAGGATGAGAGAGGGGGAGGAAGGATCATGGAAGAAGGCAAGCCAGGTGTCAAAGTCACTGAGAAAGGATGAAAGGGACTTATCAGGGGGACGATAAATGACCGCTATTCGAAGAGGCAGAGGAGAGAAAAGGCGGATAGAGTGGACTTCAAAGGAGGAAAAACAGTGAGATTGAGGTGGAAGAAGGGGTTGAAATCTGGAGGAGGGAGAGAGAAGTAGTCCAACACCGCCCCCACGACCAGCAGGGCGAGGAGTATGTGAAAATAGATAACCGCCATGGCACAGGGCTGCGACTGAAGCAGAGTCATCAGGGTAGAGCCAGGTTTCTGTTATGGCGAGTAGATGGAGGTGACGCGAGATAAAGAAGTCCTGGATATAGGCGAGTTTGTTACAGATAGAGCGGGCATTCCATAGGGCGCAAGAGAAGGGCAAAGAAGAGGAGGGGAGTAGAGAAATAGAGATGAGGTTAGAGAGGTCGCGGTGAGATCTGTAGAATTGGGATAATAGTTGGTGAGGGGGGCCAGGATTAGGATTGATGTCACCGGCTGAGAGTAAGAGAAGGAGTAAAAGAGAGCGGAGGAGAGTAGGAGAGGTGTGGCCACGAAGGCGTCAAAGGCGAGAGGTATTTAGGTGGAATGGGGAAGGCAAAATGGACGGAAGAAAGAGGTGGAGATTAAAAGCCAAGAGGGAGGAAGAGGGTAGGAGAGAAGGTGAGGTGATGAAGTCGATGGATGGGCAGTGAGTTCCTGTAGCGGAGAGGGGGGTGAGGGAAAAGATTAGGAAGGGACAGGGCTAGGAAGAGAATGTGAATAGGGGCCATAAATGACTGAGGTACTTTAGCAACTGGGAAGAAGATTAGATGTAAAGAGAAAAATGCCCCGGCACGCAGCACTTAGAGCGGAGGCCCTGAGTGGATCGGAGTGGACTTGGGTGTCACCCCAGAGAAGGCTGTAAGGATATGCAGCAGACAAGTCGTTGGTGAGGCCACACTTGGAGTATTGTGCTCAGTTTTGGAGGCTGTATCTTGCTGAAGATGTAAAAAGACTGGAAGCAGTGCAAAGAAAAGCTACAAAAATGGTATGGGATTTGTGTTGCAAACCATAGGAGGAGAGACTTGCCGCCCTGAACATGTATACCTTGGTGGAAAGGAGAAACAGGGGTGACATGATACAGCCATTCAAATATTTGAACGTTATTAATCCGCAAACTAACCTTTTCCGGAGATGGGAAGGCAGTAGAACTAGAGAACATGAATTAAGGCTGAAGGGGGGCAGACTCAGGAAAAATGTCAGGAAGTATTTTTTCATGGAGAGGGTGGTGGAGGAATGCCCTCCCGCAGGAGATAGTGGAGGTGCTGGAGATGAAAATGGTAAGGGAATTCAAACATGCTTGGGATACAAACAAAGGAATTCTATTTAGAAGGAATGGAACCACTGAATCTTAGCAGAGATTGGGAAGCAACACCAGTAATTGGGAAGCAAAACTAGTGCTGAGCAGACTTCTACGGTCTGTGCCCTGATTTTAACTGAATAGATGTGGATGGGCTGGAGTGTAAATTGGAAGGGGCTTTGACGTTAACTTTAGAATTTTTAGTACAAGAACAGTGCTGGGCTGGCTTCTATGGTCTGTGCCCTGAAAATGGCAAGGATATATAAAGTATCGCATATCACGTATAATGAGTTTATCTTGTTGGGTAGACTCGATGGACCGTACAGGTCTTTATCCTCCGTCATGTACTATGTATTACTGTGCACGTCTTCCCGCTCACCGTGCGGACACGCTCCTCAGTTGAATCCAAAAGATGAAAGAATACAACTCCAAAGGGGAGGTGGGAGGGTTTGTGAGAATATGCAGCCTGCTGTCCTCGGAGAACACCTGCTACAGGTAAGTAACTACTCTTTCTCCGAGGACAAGCAGGCTTACTCAACACAACAAACAATGGTCAATTGGGCCTCGCAACGGCGAGGACATAACAAAGATTGACCTGAAACAATAAACATCTAACTGAGAGTGCAGCCTGGAACAGAATAAAAATGGGCCTAGGAGGGTTGGAGTTGGATTCTAAACCCCAAACAGATTCTGCAGCACCGACTGCCCAAACCGACTGTCGCGTTGGCTATCCTGCTGAAGGCAGTAGTGAGATGTGAATGTGTGGACTGATGACCATGTCACAGCCTTGCAAATCTCTTCAATATTTACTGATCTCAGATGAGCCACCGATGCAGCCATGGCTCTAACATTGTGAGCCGTGACATGGCCCTCTATAGTTAGTCCAGCTTGGACTTAAGCGAAGGAGATGCAATCTGCTAGCCAATTAGAAATGGTGCGTTTCCCGACAGCAACTCCCCTCTTGTTGGGATCAAAAGAAATAAACAACTGGGCGGACTGTCTGTGTGGGCTTGTCCGCTCCACGTAAAAGGCCAATGCTCTTTTGCAGTCCAAAGTGTGCAGCTTGCTTTCGCCAGGACTTGTATGAGGAGGGGTAAAATGTTGGCAAGACAATTGACTGGTTCAGATGGAACTCCGACACCACCTTCGGCAGGAACTTAGGGTGCATGCAGAGGACTACTCTGTTTTGATGAAATTTAAGATAAGGAGCATGAACTATTAGAGCCTGAAGCTCACTGACCCTACGAGCTGAAGTAACCGCCACCAAGAAAATGACCTTCCAGGTCAAGTACTTCAGATGGCAGGAATTCAGTGACTCGAAAGGGGGTTTCATCAGCTGGGTGAGAACGACATTGAGATCCCATGACACTGGAGGAGGCTTGATAGGGGGCTTTGACAAAAGCAAACCTCTCATGAAGCGAACAACTAAAGGCTGTCCAGAAATAGGCTGACCTTCTACACGATGATGATAAGCACTTATTGCACTAAGATGAACCCTTACAGAGTTGGTTTTGAGACCAGACTCAGGCAGGTGTAGAAGGTACTCAAGCAAGGTCTGTGTAGGACAAGAACGAGGATCTAGGGCCTTGCTGTCACACCAGACGGCAAACCTCTTCCATTTAAAAGAATAACATCTCTTCGTGGAATCTTTCCTGGAAGCAAGCAAGACTTGGGAGACACCCTCAGAAAGACCCAAGGAGGCAAATTCTAAGCTCTCAACATCCAGGCCGTGAGAGCCAGGGACTGGAGGTTGGGATGCAGAAGCACCCCCTCGTTCTGAGTAATGAGGGTTGGAAAACACTCCAATCTCCACGGTTCTTCGGAGGACAACTCCAGAAGAAGAGGGAACCATATCTGACGCGGCCAGAAGGGAGCAATCAGAATCATGGTTCCGTGGTCTTGCTTGAGTTTCAGCAAAGTCTTCCCCACCAGAGGTATGGGAGGATACGCATACAGAAGGCCTGTCCCCCAATGAAGGAGAAAGGCATCTGATGCTAGTCTGCCGTGGGCCTGAAGTCTGGAACAGAACTGAGGGACCTTGTGATTGCATTGAGTGGCAAAAAGATCTACCGAGGGGGTGCCCCACTCTCGAAAAATCTTTCTGGCAATAGTCATGTTCAATGACCACTCATGAGGCTGCATTATCCTGCTGAACCTGTCGGCCAGACTGTTGTTTACGCCGGCTAGATAAATGGCTTGGAGAAACATGCCATGTTGGCGAGCCCACAGCCACATCTGGACGGCCTCCTGACACAGAGGGCGAGATCCGGTACCCCCTTGCTTGTTGAGGTAGAACATCGCAACCTGATTGTCTGTTTGAATTAAAATAATTTGGTTGGATAGCCGATCTCTGAAAGCCTTTAGAGCGCTCCAGATTGCTCGCAACTCCAGGAGATTGATCTGAAGACGCTTTTCCTGAAGGGACCAAGCTCCTTGAGTATGGAACCCATCTACATGCGCTCCCCACCCTAGGAGGGATGCATCCGTTGTCAGCACTTTTTGTGGCTGAGGAATTTGGAATGGACACCCCAGAACCAAATTGGATCGAATTGTCCACCACTGAAGGGAATTCCAAAAACTGGCGGACAGTTGGATCACATCCTCTAGATTCCCTGCAGCTTGATACCACTGGGAAGCTAGGGTCCACTGAGCGCATCTCATTTGTAAGTGTGCCATGGGAGTTATGTGAATTGTGGAAGCCATGTGCCCCAGAAGTCTCAACATCTGCCGAGCTGTGATCTGTTGAGACGCTTGAATCCTGGAGCCCAGAGTCAGAAGGTTGTTCGCTCTTGTCTCGGGAAGATAGGCACAAGCTGTCTTTGTGCACAACAGAGCCCCTATAAATTCCAATTTCTGGACTGGAATGAGATGGGACTTTGGGTAGTTGATTACGAACCCTAGTAGCTCTAGCACCTGAATAGTCATCCGCACGGACTATAAGGCTCCTTCCTGGGAGGTGCTCTTCACCAGCCAATCATCGAGATAAGGGAACACATGCACTCCCAGTCTGCATAGAGACGCTGCAACAACTGCCAGGCACTTGGTAAATACTCTGGGCGCAGACGCCAAGCCAAAAGGCAACACACAGTACTGAAAGTGCTGTGCTCCCAGCCAAAACCGCAGATACTTCCTGTGAGCTGGAAGTATCGAGATGTGAGTGTAAGCATCCTGTAAGTCCAGAGAGCATAGCCAATCGTTCTCCTGAATCATGGGAAGGAGGGTGCCTAGGGAAAGCATCCTGAACTTTTCTCGGACTAGATATTTGTTCAGGCCCCTTAGGTCTAGGATGGGACACATCCCCTCTGTTTTCTTTTCCACAAGGAAGTACCTGGAATAGAATCCCAGCCTTTCTTGCCCTGGTGGCACGGGCTCGACCGCATTGGCGCTGAGAAGGGCGGAGAGTTCCTCTGCAAGTACCTGCTTGTGATGGGAGCTGAAGGATTGAGCTCCCGGTGGGCAATTTGGATGTTTTGATTCCAGATTGAGGGTGTATCCTAACCGGACTATTTGAAGAACCCACCGGTCGGAGGTTACAAGAGGCCACCTTTGGTGAAAAAATTTCAACCTCCCCCCGACAGGCAGGTCGTCTGGTACGGACACGTTTATGGCGGCTATGCTGAACTGGAGCCAGTCAAAAACCTGTCCCTGGTTTTTGCTGGGGAGCTGCAGGGGCCTGCTTGGGCGCACGCTGTTGACGAGAACAAGCGTGCTGTGGCAGAGCCTGAACCGGCTGTCGAGAAGCAGGAGTATACGCCTTGAGGCGTAAGAAACACTTCTCTTCCCTTTAAAAAACTTCAGAGACGAGGAAGCGGATGCAGAAGGCGTCTGGCGGGAGAGAGAATCCATAGCGTTATCACGCTGGTAGAGATGATCAATCAACTCCTCGACCTTCTCTCCAAAAAGATGATCTCCCCGGAATGGGATATCTGCAGTTTTCTGCTGAGTTCTCTCCTCCAGGTTAGAGGCACGCAGCCATGAGAGTCTGCGCATCACTATACCCATAGCAGAAAATCTAGATGTCACATCGCAAGTGTTGTAAATGCCCCCGGACAGGAACTTGCGACACGCCTTCTGCTGCCTGACCACTTTGCGAAAAGGTTCAGCCTGCTCCGGTGGGAGTGTATCAACTAAATTCTCAAGCTGCCGCACTGAGTTCTGCAAATGAATGCTCGTAAAGAGCTGGTAGGATTGGATTTTGGATGCGAGCATACCAGCCTGATACGCCTTCCTCCCAAAAGAGTCTAAGGTTCTATGTTCTCGCCCCGGGGGCGCCGAAGCAAAGTTTCTAGAACTCTTAGCTCTTCTGAGAGCGGAATCCACCACCGCAGAGTCATGAGGCAACTGAGGCCTGACAAAACTGGGTTCCCCGTGGATCCGATACTGGGATTCAGCCTTTTTGGGGATAGTTGGACAAGAAAGAGGCTTCTCCCAGTTCCTTAACAAGACTTCCTTAAGGGTATCATGAAAAGGAACTGTGGTAGAAGACTTAGGTGGAGATGGATAGTCCAGGACCTCGAGCATCTTAGCCCTGGGCTCATCCACAATTTCCACAGGGAAGGGAATGGCCTCAGACATTTCTCGCACAAAAGATAAAAAAGACAAACTCTCCGGAGGGGAGAGCTGCCTTTGAGGTGAGGGAGTAGAGTCAGATGGGAGACCTAGAGAATCCTCAGCAGAGAAAACTCCATGACCCTCATCTTCCTCAGATGAGCCATCGGATGGAGCTAATAACTCAGAAAGAGCAGCTCGGATCCGAGCCCATCTCGACATGGAGGTAAGGTGACCTCGATGACGGTGTCAAGAAGTCGACTCCCCAGGCGACTCCGGTGAAGCTTCCTCCACCGACGCCGATGGAAAATCGACCCGGGAGGGTGCCGACACCAATACTGGAGGCGGTACCAGTGAAGGAGACCTCACCCCAGACGAAAGGCTAGATGCCGCAGGAGCCTCTGGCACCGATGGTACCAATACCTCCGGTGCCGGGCGCAATTGGTGCAGCATGGTCTCCATAAAAACAAGAAACAAAGCCTTGATACGCTCATCTAGAGTAGCTGTCGGAAAAGGCTGTGGTGCCGGTGTGGGCGCCGGAGGCACAATCTGTAGAGGCTGGGAGGTCGGTACCGGACTGCCAGATGACCTCTCGGCACCGACGCTTCTCGGGTACCAAATGCCTCGATGACCCGGAGCTCCCGGTACCGTGTCAAGAAGGAGATCGATGACGGTGCCTCTTGGCCTTTGCCCGACGCCCGTCATCGAGACTCCTCGGTACCGGTGAAGAGGACGTGGAATCCACATCTCTCTTCGGGGCCGGGTCTGATAAAGGTCGGTCCCGGGGGGCCTGCAAAGCAGGAGGCGCCAAGGCGGGTGGAGACCCACTTGATGCATCACTGCTCCCAGCGGGCATCAGTCTCTTGGCAGCCGGTACCGTGTCTCCCGATGCCAATGCTACCCTCGGTGTCGATGGTACCGATGTCGACGTCGAGGTACCGGATCCAAACAGTTTCTCTCTTTGGGCCTCCCGAGAAAGTTGAGTGCGCTTTTTCATTTTCAGGCACAACTTACAACTTTCCGGATGATGGTCGGGCCCAAGGCACTGAAGCACCAGGAGTGCGGATCAGTGCCAGAGATGGTCCGGTTGCAGCAGGCACAAGGCTTGAAGCAGCTGGGCGTCTTCGATTACATCGTGGGAAAAATCGCCTCCGCAAAATCAAAAGACGCGATTGTGTCAGAAAAAAATAGACACTCAAGAGTGGGGAAAAACAATATCCGACCGAGCGACCTAAGAACGGTCGCACGAAAAAAGAAAGGACACTTAGAAAAAAAAAACACTACAAAAGTAAAGGTATAATAATTTTTTTTTTCCGTTTTTAAACAATACCCGAAAGGGTAAAATCAAACAGGAAAAGACTTAACTCCGAAAACCTGAAGAAACGCGAAGCGCTATCGAACTCCGTGTCTCCTCAGATGCGGAAAAAGAAGAACTGAGGAGCGTGTCCGCGCGGCGAGCGGGAAGACGTGCGCGCGCATGCGCGATGCAATTAGTCGCGTGACGGAACACTGTTCGAAGAGACTTTTAGATTTTGCTAGAAAATCCTCCGGGCCGACGTGACGTCACCCACATGTGAGAATATTAGCCTGCTTGTCCTCGGAGAAAGCTTATTACAGAGCACTGCAAGAAGACTAATATTTGTAGTCCAAAGGCATTTCCTGCCTCTCTTAAAGGCACAAGCAATGTAAACTGCTACAGGCAATGCAATCTGATATAACAACGTCCACATATACATGCAGTGGTGTACCAAGGTGGGGGCGGTCCACGCCACTGGGGGGGTGCCGCGCGCCTGTCAGCTCTTCGTTTTCTTGCTCCCTTTGCCCCGGAACAGGTTACTTCCTGTTCCGGGGCAGAGGGAGCATGAAAACGAAGAGCCGGCGGACGCGCGGCACCCCCCCCCCCCCCCAGCAGTGTGCACCCGGGGGGGGGGGGTTCTTTTGCCAGGGGGGGGCGTCGTGCTGTTCCGGAGGGGCGCTGCACCCGGGGAGCACAGGTATACAGTTTTACTTTGAATTGCGCTGCTTCGCTGTGTGTTCAGGCTTGCAGATGTTTATGTAGGTTCGGCGTGGAGAAATTCTCTCTTCTTGTTGCATACCGCCTTTCCTCAGATTTTGGATGTCCGGCTTTCGCTGTTTTCAGAACCTGGTACCATGCTCTGCTCTAGCGTTGGTGGTTTCTGGTTCCATGTTCTGGGGCATATCGTGATTAGCATCTGATGTTCGTGAGCCCTCTTGGGGGTTGGGGTATGCCCGTTCTCCGTCTTGAGGGTTCGGTTAAGTTTTACTGGGAGTCTTTACCGGTTTGGAGAACCCACCCTACTTTGGGGACTGCTTTTCTACATCCCACTCGTCTCTGGATTGATCTGTGGGACGCTACGGAAGGTAAAATTATGTTTTACTGATAATTTTCTTTCCATTAGTCCCAACAGATCAATCCAGAGGCCCGCCCTTTATTGTGTGTGTGGTGGCTTAAGGTACATAGTCACCAGAGGGGTGTTTGTTCCTGTTTTGTTCCACTAGGTTCTCTCTTTCTTAAGGGATCGTTGGATACTGATGGACAACTACGAAGCATGGTCTACTCTCATGTTGACAATTTGACACTTAGGTGTTTTCTCTCCCGCTGGTGCGGTGGAGGAAGAGCCTGCAAAGGTGTTCTTGAGACAGGAGTGAACTGTGATGGTGGATTGCTTGGCTTTTCACTTGCTTTGGTATCGACAATACTGAGAGTAAGATGGCTGCACGTGTCTATATATAGTAAACTCTCTATCTCCACCTGCTGGTAGAGGGACACAACGCACTTGTCTCTGGATTGATCTGTTGGGACTAATGGAAAGAAAATTATCAGGTAAGACATAATTTTACCTAGGTTTGCCCTTTCCCTGCCTTACCCATACCTCCGTGGACGTGGACACATTGCTTAGCTTTCCCTGTCCTTCCCCACCAACAGTGGATGCAGGCACATAGGTTCGCCCTTTCCCTGCCTTTCCCACACACCTGAGCCTCTGGAGTTCTATTTACCTCTGCTTTCCTCACAGCGTTAAAAAAAAAAAAAAAAAAAAAAAAGGAACAGAGGTTTTTCCTTGCCTTTTTCTGTGGGATCGGAGCTGTGATACTCGGCCCAGTGAGGTAAGAGTGTTTTCTGACTCCTCCGGGGTGGGCCCGCGATTTGGCGCGAACCGCCATTTTGAATTTTACTGCCGTTTTCGGCGATGGCTGTGGAGACAGTAAAGCGCTGTTCCAAGTGTGGCAAGCGCAGATCAGCAGCGGGGCTCTGTAAATCGTGCTGTACAGACGTTAGAGCCGGCCCGAGCATGGCGAGCGACGATTCTTTGCACTCTGAGCTGGCAGCGGACACCATTTTACCACATGGCGCAACCTCCGCTGAGACGGAGAGTGCTGAGCCCGGGGGGAGGCCTCGGAGTGAGGCTGATATGGGAGCTACTAGCCCCGGCAGAGATCCGGGTGCCCAGGGTGAGTTTTTCTCCCCTGATTTTGTCTTATTAATGCATAAAGCATACATGCTTAAAAGAGCTCTCCCACAAAGCCCTGCAGGGGCCTCGTCTAATGCCCCCCCCCCCCAGTGGATTCTAGCCTGGGTATGCCCTCTGAGGTGTTATTCCCTGATAATTGGCAGAATATGAAGCGCAGAAGGGCTCTTTCCCCTTCAGAGAGTGCTGCACCTCCATTTTCCCCCCCATGGTCGGGCTGCGAGGATTCGGAGGACTCTGGCAGGCCTTCATGGTCTGAGGAGCCAGAGTCTGGTGCAGAAGTGACTCAGGATCTGGACGATCCCTCTGTGGTGAGGATTTTCCACCATGATGAGCTGCCAGCGCTTATTTCTGATGCCCTGCAGGCTCTCTCTATTGAGGACCCTGCCAGTGGCACAGCCTCCTCTGTGAATCCTAGGATGGCTAGTACCAAAAAGCCTGCTCGAGCCTTTTCTTTGCATGACTCCATCCAAGAGCTTATTTCAGCTCAATGGGCTGACCCCGAGGGACCTTTGAAAGTTTCCAGGGCTATGGGGCAATTATACCCTCTGAGTGAGGAGCATATGGCTCGCTTTGCTATGCCTAAAGTGGATACCCTAGTCACAGCTGTGACAAAGAGAACTACCCTCCCTGTTGAAGGAGGTGTTGCCCTGAAGGATATTCAAGACCGTAGACTGGAATCAGCACTTAAACGGTCATTTGAAATTGCAGGTCTCACTATTCGGGCGTCTGCATGCAGTTGTTATGCTGCTACAGCCTGCCTGGCTTGGTTGCAACAGGCAGTGGAACAGCCCAGTGATGGAGCGGAGCCCTTTTCAGATGTGGCTCCGCGGATGGAGTCGGCCTTGTCCTTTCTTGCTGACGCCCTTTATGATATTGTCAGAGCTTTGGCTAAACACATGGCAGTAGCAGTGGCGGCTCACCGTCTTCTTTGGCTACGGCATTGGGCGGCGGACATGGCCTCTAAGCAAAGGTTGGTGAAGTTGCCCTTTCAAGGCCTTCTCCTGTTTGGTGAGGAGTTGGAGAAAATTGTGAAGGGCCTGGGTGAGGCTAAACCCCAGCGCTTGCCCGAAGATAGGCCTCGGCCTTCCTCTAAGGGTGAGGCGGTCCACTCCTCTTACAGACCTCGCTTCCGTGAAGCTCGAAGATACCGCCCGGGGCGTTCTGCTGGGTTCACTTCTCGTGCCCGTTTTCAGCAGAGGAACTCCTTTCGCTCGGACAAACGTTCCACAGCCACTGGCTCAAGGCCTGGAGTTCAGGGGCGACCCTCTCAATGATGGTGCGCCGGCCCTCTCCTCGAGTCCTGTCATCGGAGGACGTCTTTCCCTCTTTGCCGAGGAGTCGGCCAACATTTCCTCAGATCAGTGACGCCCCTGTGGAGTCCCGATGCGGTTCTGCTGCCAAACGGGCGGCGGTAGAGGAGACTTTGCAAGGTCTGATTCAGATAGGGGCCGTGTCCCCGGTACCTCCCAGCGAACACGGCTGCGGCCGCTACTCCATCTACTTTGTGGTGTCGCGAAAAGGAGGGTCTTTTCGCCCTATTCTGGGCTTAAAAGAATTAAACAAGTCCCTGAGAGTGCGGCATTTTCACATGGAAACCCTGCGCTCCGTCATTGCGGCGGTACAGCCAGGAGAGTTTCTCACGTCTCTGGACCTGAAAGAAGCTTACTTGCACATTCCAATTTGGCCCCCGCACCAGAAGTTTCTGAGGTTTGCGGTGATGGGAAAGCATTTCCAGTACCGGGCCTTGCCTTTTGGCCTCGCCACAGCTCCCCGCACCTTTTCGAAGGTTATGGTGGTAGTAGCTGCCTTTCTAAGGCGAGAGGGTATTCGGGTTCACCTGTACCTGGACGACTGGCTCATTCAAGCAAACTCTGCTGCATAGAGTCAGCATGTCACAGCCAGAGTGGTCTCAGTACTTCAATATCTGGGCTGGGTCATCAATTTGGCCAAAAGTCACCTGACCCCCTCGCAGTCTCTAGAATATTTGGGGGCCAGGTTCGACACAGCCTCGGGGTATGTGTACCTACCTGAGCAAAGGCGGTGCAAGCTTCAGAATCAGGTTCGTCTGCTCCTGAGGATGCCCCGCCCGCGAGCTTGGGATAATGTCCAGCTGCTTGGATCGATGACGGCCACCATGGAACTGGTGCCCTGGGCGAGAGCGCACCTGAGACTTCTACAGTATGCTCTACTCCAAAGATGGTCTCCAGTATCTCAGGATTATCAATGCAGACTCTCTTGGCCCCCTGCGGCCCGACTCAGTATGGAGTGGTGGCTCTCAGACAGCATGCTGCGGCGAGGAATGCCGCTGGCGCTCCCTGATTGGTGCCTAGTGGTGACAGATGCCAGCCTGAAAGGCTGGGGCGCACATTGCAAGGGGAAGCATGCCCAGGGTCTATGGACACCTGAGGAGTCGGAGTGGTCCATCAACCGCCTAGAGTTGAAAATGGTGTTTCAGGCGTTTCTGGCTTTTCAAGCGACCCTGGAAGGATTGGCTGTCAGAGTGATGTCGGACAACACGACAGCAGTGGCCTACATAAATCAACAAGGCGGCACTCAGTGCAGAGCTCTAGCCGCGCAGGCCGAACAAATTTGCCACTGGGCCGAGCTGCATCTACAGTTTCTGTCGGCAGCTCACATTGCAGGTCAGAGCAACGTGCAAGCCGATTATCTAAGCAGGCATCAGATCGATCCAGCGGAGTGGGAACTTGCAGACGAAGTATTCCTGCAGATATGTGCCAAGTGGGGTAAGCCCTTGATGGATCTAATGGCGACAAGCACCAATGCCAAAGTCCTGTGCTTTTTCAGCAGACGGAGAGATCCTCGCTCGGCGGGGTTGGATGCCTTGGCTCAACCCTGGCCTCCGGGCCTACTGTATGTGCTCCCTCCGTGGCCCTTGATAGGGCGAGTGCTCCTGCAGATTCGGCTGCATCCAGGAGAAGTGGTTCTCGTTGCCCCGGATTGGCCCAGGAGGCCTTGGTATGCGGACCTCTGACAGATGCTCGTAGAGGATCCCCTTCAGTTACCTCTGGTTCCCAACCTGTTGTCACAGGGTCCGGTGACCATGGAGGATGCCGGCCGATTTGGTCTTATGGCCTGGCGATTGAGAGGGCGCAATTGAGAGACAAAGGCTATTCCAATAAAGTAATTACCACTCTCCTGCAAGCCCGCAAGCGTTCCACTTCCGTGGCTTATGCCAGGATTTGGCGCCAGTTTGAAGTCTGGTGTGCTTCTAAAGAGATCACACCCCTGCGGGCTCCTGTCTCGCCGATTCTGGACTTTTTGCAGGATGGTGTACAAAAAGGCTTGGCCTATAATTCCCTGCGGGTGCAAGTGGCAGCGTTGGCCTCCCTGCGTGGCAAGGTTGAAGGCGTGTCTTTAGCTCCTCATCCAGATGTGGCACGGTTTCTTAGAGGGGTGCTTCGGCTCCGTCCTCCCCGTGCGTGCACCTTGTCCAGCTTGGAACCTGGGGCTAGTGCTGAAAGCCCTTCAGGGTGCTCCCTTTGAACCGCTTCGGCGTGCTTCAGAGACAGATTTGACACTGAAAGCCATCTTTTTAGTGGCCATTACTTCGGCGAGACAGGTGTCAGAGCTCCAGGCGCTGTCCTGTAGAGACCCTTTTCTGCAATTTTCAGAGTCCGGGGTCACGGTTCGGATCGTGCGTTCCTTCTTGCCTAAGGTGGTTTCAGCGTTTCACCTAAACCAACCTATTTTATTGCCCTCCTTTGTCAAGGAGGAGTTTCCAGAATCTTTTGGGCAATTGCACCTGGTTGGACGTGCGCAGGACTCTGCTGCAGTATCTGCGAGTTACTAACTCTTTCAGGACCTTTGATCATCTGTTTGTTTTGCTATCAGGTCCTCGCAGAGGGTCTCCAGCGTCGAATGCCACTATTGCCCGCTGGCTCAAAGAATCTATCTTTTCAGCTTATTTGCTTGCCGGCCAGCCTCCGCCTGATGCCTTTAAGGCGCATTCCACTAGAGGAATTTCCTCTTCTTGGGCTGAAACTGAAGCACTCTCTCTTCAAGAGATTTGTAGTGCAGCAACATGGGCTTCTAAGCTCTTTTGCCCGACATTACAGGCTGGATGTGGCTGCCAGGAGGGACGCACATTTTGGAGCGCAAGTGCTGGCGCGTGGTGTGGCTTGTTCCCACCCTATCTAGGGATTGCTTTGATACATCCCATCTGTAATGGCTGCATCTGCTTGATGACAAGGAAGGGAAAATTAGGTTCTTACCGTGATAATTTTCTTTCCTTTAGTCATAGCAGATGCAGCCATGATCCCTCCCTGTCTGATTGCTATCTGCCGTAAATCTATTTCAGGTTCTGTTCATGTTTCCTGGAGATTCCGTCCTTGGGAGAAAGTCGGAAAACAGTCTTCAGGATTCTTGTTCAATTAAAGGAGGATGACTTAATTCCCTCCAGTTTCATGTTTTGGAGGATGAGTTTATTCCCTCCGGGAGGATGAATTTATTCCCTCCAGTTATGTCTCAGTGGAGGATGAGTTTATGCCCTCCATTCTGAGTTAATGCCCTTTGTTGTAGGGCCATCGTTCGCTATGAGGAAAGCTCATGTTATTCCCATTGAAGTTTGCCATACTGCTTTGGAAGTTTCAAATACTGAAGAGAGGCAGTGGAGCAAGCTGATATGAGGCACTGAAAAAAGTGTGCTCTCTATCTCCCTCTGCTGGTTGATGGACACAACCCATCTGTAATGGCTGCATCTGCTATGACTAAAGGAAAGAAAATTATCACGGTAAGAACCTAATTTTCCCATTTTACTCACACCTAAGGCTGATCAGACCCTAGGACCTACCAGATGTTTCTGCTATTTTAAAACACCTAGAGGGGCATAATCGAACGCGAACGCCCATCTCCATGGGCGTCTATCTCCAGGAACGTCTACGAGAAGAGGCGGTCTGAACCGTATGTTCGAAAAAGATGGGCGGCCATCTTTTCTTTCGAAAATACGGTTTAAACCTAGGTAAAAGCCTAGGATTTGGGCGGATTTGAGATGGGCGCCCATGGTTTTCAGTGATAATGGAAACCGAAGGCGGCCATCGCAAATACGAACAAATCCAAGGCATTTGGTCATGGGAGGGGCCAGCATTCGTAGTGAACTGGTCCCCCTCACATGCCAGGGCACCCTAAGGGGCACTTTAAAAAAATAAAAAAAAACATTAAATCACCTCCCAGGTCCATAGCTCCCTTACCTTGGGTGCTGAGACCCCCAAATCCTCCCCAAAACCCACTCCCCACAACTCTACACCATTACCATAGCACTTATGGGTGAAGGGGAGCGCCTACATGTGGGTACAGTTGTTTTTGGGGGGGGGTTAGAGGGCTCCCATTTACCACCACAAGTGTAACAGGTAGGGGGGGGGTATGGGCCTGGGTCTGCCTGCCTGAAGTGCACTGCATCCACTAACAACTGCTCCAGAGACCTGCATACTGCTGTGATGGAGCTGGGTATTACATTTCAGGCTGGCATACAGGCTGGAAAAAGTTTTTAAAGTTCTTTTTTTTGGTTGGGAGGGGGTTAGTGACCACTGGGAGAGTCAGGGGAGGTCATCCCCGATTCCCTCCGGTGGTCATCTGGTCATTTAGGGAACTTTTTTGGGACTTGTTCATGAAAAAAAAGGGTCCAAAAAGTGACCTAAATTCGCGCTAAAAACGCCTTTCTTTTTTCCATTATTGGCCGAGGGCGCCCATCTCTCCTCGGCCGATAAACACGCCCCAGTCCCGCCTTCACCACGCCTTTGACACGCCCCTGTCAACTTTGGCCGTTTCCGCGACAGATTGCAGTTGAAGACGCCCAAAATCGACTTTCGATTATACCGATTTGGGCACCCACGGGAGAAAGACGCCCATCTCCCGATTTGGGTCGAAATATGGGCGTCTTTCTCTTTCGAAAATAAGCTGGCTAGTCAGATAAAAGTGACATAGGACCTAGCAATGCTATTTTAAAACACCTAGAGGGGCATTTTCGAATGTGGACGACCATCTCTAAGGGTGCCCATCTGTAAGGACGGTGCCACGAAGGGGCGGGGAAACCCATATTATCGAAACAAGATGGGCGTCTATCTTTCGTTTCGATAATACGGTCGGGGACGCCCAAATCTCAACATTTAGGTCGATCTTAGAGATTGTCGACCTAAATATTGAGATCGTTGACCTTAGAGATGGTTGTCCCCAGTTTTCGACGATAATGGAATCCGAGAACGCCCATCTCAAAAACGACCAAATCCAACTCATTTGGTCATGGAAGGAGCCAGCATTCTTAGTGCACTGGTCCCCCTGACATGCCAGGACACCAACCGGGCCCCCTGGGGGGCACTGCAGTGGACTTCACAAATTGCTCCCAGGTACATAATTCCCTTACCTTGTGTGCTGAGCCCCCCAACCCCCCCCCCCCCAAAAAAAAAGAACCCACTCCCTACAACTGTACACCACTACCATAGCCCTTAGGGATGAAGGGGGACACCTACATGTGGGTACAATGGGTTTCTGGTGGGTTTTGGAGGGCTCACATTTACCACCACAAGTGTAACAGGTAGGGGGTGGGCCTGGGTCCACCTGCCTGAAGTGCACTGCACCCACTAAAAACTGCTCCAGGGACTTGCATACTGCTGGGTATGACATTTGAGGCTGGCATAGAGGCTGGAAAAAAATGTTTTTTCATAATTGTTTTTTGGGTGGGAGGGGGTTGGTGACCACTGGGGGAGTAAGGAGAGGTCATCCCCGATTCCCTCTGGTGGTCATCTGGTCAGTTCGGGCACCTTTTCGAGACTTGGTTGTGGAAAAAAAAGAGATCAAGTAAAGTTGACCAAATGCTCGTGAGGGACACCCTTCTTTTTTCCATTATCGGCCGAGGATGTCCATCTGTTAACCACACCCCGTCCCGCCTTCAGTATACTGCCAACACGCCCCCGGGAACTTTGGTCGTCCCTGTGACAGAAAGCAGTTGAGGACGCCCAAAATTGGCTTTTTATTATGCCGAATTGGGCGACCCCGATAGAAGGATGCCCCTCTCCCGATTTGTGTCGGAAGATGGGCGTACTTCCCTTTTGAAAATAAGCTAGCTAGTCAGATAATAGTGACATAGGACCTAGCAATGCTATTTTAAAACACCTAGCCTGCGTGCAAAAGTCAGAACTAGGACCTAGCAGTAATAACAAGAAATAATTTGAAGATGTCACTTACCAATTTTCGTGTTAAACAACACAGTCAGCGTGTCGGGATTCCTGCAGCTTGAATCCGAGCACCGTAAAGCTCTACGCTAATCATGTCGGTGGCACCAATGTAATTAAGATTTAGGTCTTTTTACCACCATCCCAATAATCATAAGTATGCCGGTAAAAGAATGGAATGATGAAAGACCAAGGCCATGTAACATAGTAGATGACGGCAGAAAAAGACCTGCACGGTCCATCCAGTCTGCCCAATAACGTATGAGGAAAGTAATTTATTAACTTACCAATAGAGTATACAGAATTAAAATAAATTTTTCTCATAGGAGTACAGTTCTGCTTATACAAAAGTATTGGCTGAGACTGTCTCAAACATTTACTAATCAGGCTGCTGCTTATATGCTGTTTCTACACAAAGCCTTTTCATAAAAGACATTACTTCACTCTTTTCACTTATCTTTTTCTCTTGCCAAAAACTCCCTGCTACTTTTTTTTAATTTATAACGGTTTTTATTGATGATATATCATGTCAAACATAACCAATAAAGTCAAACACTGTGTAAACACTCAGTCATATTGTAATTGTACATCTGCATCAAGTCTAACATCATCATCATTATTTCAGTTTCCCCCCCCTGCCCCCCCTCCCCCCTCATTTTGCCCCTTTACCTATGTCTACTGTTTTCATGGTATTGATACTATCAATGTCTGTTACAGGAATTAACAAGTCCAAAGTCTAAGGCCCACATCTGCTGGATGTTGCACTGTCTAGGACGGTCCCAATTTGTTAAGCACTGCATTTCTAGCCTTGTGGGAGATATGTTGTAAATAGACCATATTTTGACAAATATTTTCCTTTTCTTCGGAGCACCATACGCCTCCCTGGCCTCCCAGAGCATTAGCTCGTGGAGCCTGTTCCTCCAGTACCAAAAGGAGGGAGGTTCGGCCTGCAACCAATGTCTAAGTATACATTTCTTCCCCACTGCGTAGGCCTTGCACAAAAATAACTCCTGATCTTTATCGGAGATCCCATACGCAGTTCTTTTATTCAAAAGCACTCCCCTCCAAGAGGGTAACAATCTATGTCCCAAAAGTTGTTCAAAATATGTCTGTAACATTTTCCAAAAGTGTTTTATTCGAGCACATCGCCAAAATGCTGTAAAAAAGTGTTATTGTCTCCATGGCACTTAGGGCATTGTACATCTGATATCCATCCTGCCTTTACTGCTTGTGATTGCGATATGTATCCCCTGTGAATTACCCTGTATTGACTCTCCTGTAGTTCCGCCCCTCCCACTTGTCTCGGGATATCTTTTATCAATTTAGCAAAATCTATGCCTTTCAGCTCGTATCCCAGATCTTTGCTCCATAACTTTTCAAGTGTCTTATAGGCACGGGGGGGGGGGGGGGGGGGGGGGGGGGGGGGGGCTAAGAGCCTCCAACACTTTATGTAAACTCGATATTGACACCTGCCCATATGCATCCCCTTTCAAAAAATCACGAAGCCTAGATCCCAGCCTCGTGCCCAGAGCATTTTGATCCATACTGAACCAATAATGATGTAATTGCCGATATGTGTAATGATCATTAGAACTCCCTGCTACTTTATCTATTACCTCATGTTCTGTTTCCTGAGCTCCTGTTCACATACCATTCTAGCTACAGTCTTTGTCTGTTAGTTTGGTCAGCCTTCACCTTGAACAACATCCCTTGATCCATAACCATGCTGCTATTTCTTCACTAGCCTTTAAGTACCTAACACTGCAAAGTTGCATATGGGAACAGCCTAACTCTCCTCCCCCCCCCCCCCCCCCCCCAAGTCATACCACTTTAAAATCAGAAGGCATTAACTTAAATGTTTTATTGTGGATATGTTTACTTTACAACAGACAGATCGATTTGTCACCTTCACAAACACTATGCTCCTCCTCTCATTACCACTTTACATTTGTTCATATTAATGCTATCCTCTGTATGTCTGAGTCAAAGATGTCTGCTGTTGGCGTTTAACAAGCCTCACCAGAATTCCTTTTTTCTAGAGCATTTGTTACTTTTCCAAATCATTGTTTTGTTACCCCCTAGGACTCCTTTTTCATTTGATAAGGACTGGTCTTCTTTTTCTGCTATGTATAATAATTTAGTCCCAGGTTTAAATATTTGTGGGTTTAACCCATTAGTGCCCTATGTTCCCATAATAAGTCATATGGGAACAAACTGATTTGTTACAGTGGGCACTAATGGGTTAAGTCATCCTTTTGTTGCTCTAGACAAATATCTCTTGTGTGTGCAAATGAATTCAACACAAAAACACCAGATCTTATGTAACCATCATTACCTAATGAATGCCTAATAAATCACTTCCTTTTTGTGAAGGTTAGAACACCATAGATTGCTTCAGGAATATTTGAAATTTAAAATTAATTTACAACTCAACAGAAATAATCACTGACAAAGGTTGAATAAAAATAATGAATTCTGACATGTTTTACTTTCCACAGGAATTGAAAATTTCCACATAAGAACATAAGTGTTGCTATACTAGGACAGACCGAAGGTCGTCAAGCCCAGTATCCTGTTTCCGACAGTGTCCAATCCAGGTCACAAGTGCCTGGCAAGATCCCAGAACAGTAAAAATAGATTTTATACTGCTTATGCTAGAAATAAGCAATGGAGTTTCCCAAGTCTATCTTAATAATAGCTTATGGAAATTATCTAAACCTTTTTTAAACCCTGGCAATCAGTGGCGTACCTAGGGTAGTTGACACCCAGGGCTGGTCATTTTTTAACACCCCCCTCCAAATTCCAGTACTAGGTATACCGAAAATACAAAACACTCAGGACCTATAGAGCAATTCTACCATACCATAAGCAGTAATTTCTATGAGTCACACAAGGAACAGGAAAGCATCTTAAACACTACAGTGAGCACTAGAACATCAATTCACCTATTGTAAAACAAAACCAGACAGAATAATACAGATCGTCGATCCTGCACAGTAAATGCCAACTGAAAGCCATATCTTTTTCACAAACACAGTTACACCCTAATCCACTATAGAATAAGTAATCATAAACTTTCTATTTAGACAAAAATTAAACTGAACCCCCAAGATGCCAGACTCTGCATACAATGCAACACCACAGAAACAAAAAATGTCCAGTGGTACTGTGCAAAATATAAAGACAGCGGATGTAAATTTGAAAAAACTAACAAATACCAATCACCACTTTATAAATTAACAAATAGAAATAAAACAAATAATATCATTTTATTAGACTAATACATTTAGCTTTCAGAGGCCAAAACCTCCTTCCTCAGGTCAATACAGTATAGTGCTGTTACAGTATCCTATCCCGACCTGAGGAAGGGGGTTTTGTTCTCCGAAAGTAAAATGTATTAAAATTAGTCCAATAAAAAAATTACCTTATTTACATGTTCTATTTATAAATATTTATTAACACAGCTACAATACTACTTTATCCTAAAGCAAAAAAATAAAAGAATATATTTTATTTACAGTTGTTGTCTCTGGTTTCTGCTTTCCTCATCTTCTGTTCACTGTCTTCCTTCCACCCAGCATCTGTCTTCGCTCTCTCTCTGCCATCCAGTGTCTGCCCTCTCTGCTATCCCCTCCATCCAATGTCTGCCCTCTCTCCCTGCCCCTTCCATCCACTGTCTGCCCTTTCTATCCCTTCCATCCACTGTCTGCCCTTTCTCTCTGCCCCTTCAATCTACCATTTGTCCTCCCTCTCCCATCCATCCAGGGTCTGCCCTCCCTCTTGCCCCCCACCTGCCCCCAGTTTCAGCCCCAGCCCTTTTTTCCCACCAGTGCCGAGCTTCAGACCCAGCCACTTCTCACTGTCCCCTTTTCAGCCCCCAGTCCCCACAGTTTCAGCCCCTGCCCCTTTTCAGCCTTCAGTTCCAGTACTGGCCCCCTTATCCCACCTACCCTCCTTTTCAACCCCCAGTTCCAGTCCCCTTCTCCCATCTGAGTCCCCCCTCCCTGACCCAGTCCCCACCTGCCTACCAGCTGTGTCGCCAGACGACCCTCTTCTGCCACCCGGCACCTGACCCAGCCTTTAAAAAAAATCTCTGAAGCAGCGGCGCCTGACGTCTGCTCTACTTGTAAAGGAAGAAAAATCGCCTCGTCGGCCGGCCTTCCCTCACTGTGTCCTGCCCTCTGATGTAACTTCCTATTTCCGCGAGGGTGGGACACAGTGAGGGAAGGCCGGCCAATGAGGCGATTTTTCTTCCTTTACACGCAGAGCAGACGTGAGGCGCCACGCCACCGCTTCAGAGATTTTTTTTTAAAGGTTGGGTGAGGTGCTGGGTGGCAGGAGAAGAGGGTCGTCTGGTGACACGGAGTTGGTAGACAGGTGGGGACTGGGGCACCAATGGAGCACCCCCCACCCGCTGACAACCGGGGCGGACCGCCCCGCCCTTGGTACGCCACTGCTGGCAATAGATTCTAGAGTTTAATTACATTCTTGAGTGAAGAAATATTTTCTCCAGTTTGTTTTAAATTTACTACTTAGTAGCTTCATTGTGTGCCCCCTAGTCCTAGTATTTTTGGAAAGAGTAAACAAGCGAATCACCTCTACTCGTTCCACTCCACTCAGTATATCTCCCCTCAGCTGTCTCTTCTCCAAGATAAAGAGCCCCTTTATCATTTTCTTCTCCCTTCTCTATACCTTTTCTAATTCCATTATATCTTTTTTGAGATGCAGTGACCAGAGTTGCACAGAGTATTTGAGATGCAGTTGCACCATAGTTATGTGAATAAATGTCCTCACTAAACTGAGTTTGTTTTCCAGGGAGGTTTTGGCTTTGTTCTTACTGAGAGGCGATGGTTCTAGGCATCAATCCACTGCCCAGAGGCTTACCAGCTAAGGGGGAAGGGGGAATTCAACTCTGATCTGTGTGAGAATGGAATGCTTTATTTTGACTAACTTCAGTAGTTAAAACTGAAGTGTCTGAACTGTATCAATTCAGAATTAAATGTGGCTTGATTTCTATATGTTTCTTTGTTGTAGTGCTCTTTTGAGAACTAGTAACTGAGTCTTATATTTTGACTAACGTTGTCTAAAACACTTTTGTGTCTTATATGTGTCTTGAAATGAGAAATTATTCTCCGCATTTGATCAACGAGATACTTTCTATGCCTGCTTTCTGAAGGAACCTTATCTTTGTTTTGGTTTCTCCTGTTTTTCTTTTGCCATGGCATCTAAAAGAATCATGATGCCAAATTTTAATTTTTGTTTTTCATAAATGTTAATACAATTTTTAGTTTTAGATTTTGTTTTTCCTAGTATTTTAAAATCAGAATTCAGTATGCATTGATTACAAGTTGCCATACATGTTTTTTGTAAGTGAGCAGACTGGAAAACTCTTTTTATTGGAAAAAACTAAAAACAAATAACATACAAATCAAAAACAAGCCCCTAGCTATACACGGTCCTCCTATCTATGTACACCCCCTCCCCCTCCTCAATAGTACAGTGGAAACTGTTTATTAGAAAGACCAAAGAAAAAAACCGGACATGCAAATCAAACCCCAGGCTCCTAGCTAGACATGGTCTGCCTATCTATGTACACCCCCTCCTCAATAATACAATGGATCAACCCCCCCCCCGACCCCCCACAACCCCTTCAGACAACTGGCACACAATCCCCTGGGAAGCATGTCCCCTCATGGCGGCTTAAGCCTCACGTGTCTCCACCACCTCGAAGCCACCCCCACCCCTTTTTCTACCCTTTCCCACTTCGCCGCTTCCTGCACCGCCCTTACCACATCCCAGCTGACTACCTCCGCCGGCCGGACCTCCTGGTACAGGGACACCCTGCAGCGCGCCATCCAGAGGCAGTACCGCAATATCACCGAAATCAGAAAGCGTGTTACCGGATCCCCGCGTCCCTCTCCACCCTCTGGGCCATACACCCAGTCCGCATAGCTGTAGTTGCGGAAACTGGGGATCTGCAGCAACGAGGAAACCCGGTCAGAGACCTGGACTGTAAATGGGCACCTCACCAGGAAATGCTCCATCGTCTCTTCAGTTCCAGCACATTCCTCCCGTGGGCACCCTCTATCCCGCACATTGCGATATTTCAAATTTCCTCGGACGTACAGTCTACCGTGAAAGGACAGCCACGCCAGGTCTTTATACTTCACCGGGATGCGGTTCGAAGCAATCAACCGTAACCCCTGCTGCATCCGTGGGGCCGGCGCGTCCCTCAGCGCCAGAGGAGCTGAGAACACCTGCGCCCGTACTCTGTCCATCCAGACCCCCCGTTGTCCTGCCTTCACCTCCCCCACCGTCAGCCCCCACACCCTCACCAATTTCACTAGGGTCTTGCAATAACTCACCCCCCCCGGAGCCCCCCTTCGCAGTGCCACTACCCTCCCCCCCTCCCGCCATAGGTCCCAATATCTCGGCCACCACTGCAGGACACTCCTAGCCCACCCCGGTGGCTCCCGCCCTACCGCCCTCCCCAGATTGAACTGCAGGAACAAAGCGCTGAAAAACAGGACTGGGTTTATCATGCCCACCCCCCCCCTCCCTCCTAGGCAGATAGGTAACATTCCGTTTTACCGGATTCGTCCTGTTGCCCCAGAGCAGCCGGAAGAACACCCCATACAAGGCCGTGTACCGGCTCTCCGGCAGCAGGCAGATGTAACTGACGAACAGAAACAAAGGAACTAAGTGTGCCTTGATGAGCTGTACCCGCTCCCCCATGGTCATTTTCCACCCCTTCCATCTATCCACCCTCCCCTTCACTTCTTGGAGACACCTATCCCAGTTGTAGAGCCTATAATCCCCCTTCTCGAAGTATATTCCCAAGACCCGTATACGTTCCACAGCTGTAGGAAACCTACCTCCCAACTCAAATTGCAGCCCCTGATCCCCAACCCACAGGCTATTGGACTTTGAAAATTGACCTGCGACGCTGTTGCCTGCGAGTATTCCTGGATCAGGTTCTGCAATCTACCTCCCTCCCTCTGGTCCGCTACCCACACTGTAACGTCATCTGCATACGCCACGACCCTTAACTGGTTATTGTCCCCCACCTCCACCCCTTCCAGCCCCTCCGCCCCCCCCTTCTCCAGCCGTCTTATAAAAGGGTCGATGGCGTATGCATACAACAGCGGGCTGAGTGGGCACCCCTGTCGGACCCCTGCCCCTACCTCAAACCCCTGCCCTCTCCACCCGTTAACCAGGGGAAAACACCCCGCATGCCGATAGAGTAGCTGTAATTGCTCTATCCAACCCTTCGGAAACCCATAGCGCTCCAGAATGCTCCATAGGACACCCCACTGCACTCTATCAAACGCTTTTTCCTGGTCGAGTGTTACCAACAGCCTACCATGCCCTCCCACTCTACTGCGTTCTACCCCTCCCGCACCCACGCTGCAGCTTCCAAGACCCCTCTCCCTTTAACCCCACATGCTTGCGAGGCTGCTAGCAAATCCCCAGACACCTGCCTCATTCTCTGGAATAGCATTCGCGCAAAGATTTTTCGATCCGTATTAAGCAGTGCTATAGGCCGCCAGTTGGCCAGCATCGCCGGGTCCTTCCCCTTACTTAGTAGGATAAGAGCCGCCTCTGTCAAGGAACTAGGCAAGGAACCCTCCAACTGGGCTGCCCCCCATACCCTCACCAGGATCGGCACCAGCTGCTCCTTAAAGGCCTGGTAGAACTCAGTTGTTAGCCCATCCGGCCCCGGCGAGGTCTTCCTGTGGAGCGCCCCGATGGCTTCCTCCACCTCCTGTTCTGTCCACGGGTTCAAGAGGGCCTGAAGCTGGGGTCCCCCGTGACCTATCCCCGGGGTTCCTTCCACATAACACTCCATCTGCTCCATATCAATCTGCTGGGCTGAAAGGAACGCCGCAAAGTGGTCCCTCACTGCCCCCAGAATCCCCTCCTTGGTGTCCTGCAGGACCCCCTGTGCATCCCGCACCCCCTCCATCACCCTGCGCGCCCTCCGCTCCCGGCAGCATGCGAAGGGGTCCGGGCTACACATTTTCCCGAAGTCCCGCTCATACACCAAGGAGGTGTAGCGGTTGTACTGTACCTGCTCCAGGAGTGCTTGGAGATCATGTATTTCTTCCTCCCTCCCCCCTTGTGAAATCAATGTGTCCCTCTTTTTCTTTATTGCCATGCCCAACTTTGTCCTTTCCCTCCCCTCCCTTCTCGCCTGTCTGAGAAAGAATCCCCGCGTTCGTCTTTTCACTGTATCCCACCACTCCCCCAATGACTGAAATGCCCCCTGCACTGACACCTGATCTTCCAAAAACCGGCGGTACTCCTCCCGCACCTGCTCGCTACCTAACCACTTTAAATTTAGTCGCCATAACCCCCTCCCTGGCCTCTGCGCTGCCGCCCCCCCCACCTGAAGGAGGACCATGTGGTGGTCTGAAAAGTCCACGTCCACGGTTCGTGGACCCCCCAGACAAACCCCCTTCTTTACCAGGAATCTATCGATTCTACTTTTACACTGCCCTCGAAAGAACGTGAACCCCTCCTGTTCCTCACAGAAGGCCACATGCGCGTCTACCAGCTCCGCCTCCCGCATGATCCCTGCCAGCCTCACCCCGTCATAGCCCACCTGTACCGATCGTCCCCCACTATCCTTTTTCCGCAATATGGTGTTAAAATCTCCCCCCCAGACTACTTGGCGCGAAGTGTATAGGTAGGGCTTGATCTTCCCAAAGAGGAGCACCCTTTCCTTCTTGCTTTGGGGCCCGTACACATTCACCACCCTCAGTGCTCTATCCTCCCAAATCGCATCCACAACAAGACATCTCCCCACCCCCAGCTCCACCACTCGCTGAATATTCACCCGGTGGGACTTAAATAAGATCCCCACCCCACCATACCTCTCCCCCGCCAACCCCCACACCGAGGGACCCCACTTCCAGGCCCGCCTTGCCCGCCTGATCACCTCAATGGACCGCAGCCGAGTCTCCTGGAGCAGGAAGCAATCTGCTTGGACCCTCGCGAACCAGTCATACGCTAAACCCTGCTTCTTCGGAGAGGCGATGCTGGCCACATTCAGCGTGGCAAATGTCAACACTAAGCCTGCCATCCTCATTGCGAGTCACGGGTCTGCTCACTCCCAACTTCTTTCCTTATCTCCTGGGATACCCCCTTCTTACCCTGAAGCAGGTCCTCTGCTATGCGGTCTACATCATCCCCTGCCAGATCCCCCTCCCCCCCCCGCAGCCGTCCTGTCTGCACCTTACCCCCCCCTCCCCCTTTCTTCCTTCCTTTCTTCTTTGCTCTATCCGGACCCACCCCCTGATCCCTCCCTCTCCCCTCTTCACCCCCGCCCCCTACCTCCTCCTCCGAGTCCTCCACCTCCCCCAAGTCCTCCAAGTCCTCCAGATCCTCCTCTAGCTCCACTCTGTCCCCCCAAGCCTGCACTTGGGCCTTCACCACCTGCCCGGCCCCCTCAGCTTTCCTCTTACTCCCCTTTCCCCTCCCTCCCTCCCTTCCCTCTTCCTCCTCCCTCACCCCTCCCCCTCCCCCCAGAGCCTTCCCGCCCTTCTTCCTACCACCAGTACCCTCCTCCAGTGCTTCCTCATATTTCCGTTTGCCCTCCCCAATCCCCCCTGCCGCCCCTCTTCCTCCATTAACTCCACCTCTTCTCCTTCCCCCTGTTCTTCCTCCTCCCTCCCAACCTCCCTATCCTCCTCCTCCTCCTCCAACACCTGAAATCTGTTCCCCCCCCTCTTCCCCTGCAGCGACCCCTCCCTGCCCACCCCTACTTTCCCCCCCCTCCGAAACTTCCCTTTCCTCTGTGGCACTTGTACCCACTCCCCCTCTCCCCCCTGCTCCACTCCTGACCCAGCCCCCTGCCGCCCCCCCTCCTGCATCCCCTCCTTCTCCCCCCCTTGCCCCTCCCTGCCTATCACCCCCTGCCCTATCCCCTCCTCCATTACCCCCCCTCCACGTCCCTTCCCCCACATATCCCACTCGTTATGGGCCGCCCTAGGGCAGTTCCGATATGCATGGCCTAACCCGCCGCAGAGGTTGCACCTGATCGCGGTGCAGTCCTCTGTGGCATGCTGATCCCCGCATCTTCCACACTTTACCACTGGGCATGACATGCTGAAGTGCCTAAACGAACCACATCTGAAGCACTGCCGCGGCTGCCCCTTGTAAAAGCACAGTATCCTGTCACGACCGATAAAGGCAGCCGAAGGAATGTGCTGGACCACATGGCTCTCCTGTCTCAATTTGACCAGGGCTCCCCAACCTCCTGCCCAAACCCTGCTTGGATCCGGTAACTTTGCAAGTGGGGATCTCAGCTCCGCGTACCTCTGTAGCCAGTAGGCTAAATCTGCCCCAGAGATAGACTCATTTCTCACGAGCAGGGTGATCTGCACCAGGTCCGGCTTGCTGACTGGAATGGCCCTGAGGTCCCGCCACTCCCCCTTTCCCCTCACCCCCTCGTACCTTTCCCAGAATATTTCCATCCCCCTCTGGGTCATGAAGCTCAAGTCATATTCTGGGATGTTGATGGGGTGTATACACGCGTAAAAGTCCTCGGGTATAAACCCCATCCCCATCACCAGCCTCAAGACCCGATCCCTGGAGGGCATTGCCCCCTCCCCTATCCATTTCAGCTGTACCACATTTCGCCGCTTAGGCAGCTGTCCACCCCCTGTCCCCGCTCCCCCCCAACCCCTCCCTGGGCCCTCAAAACCACCCGATCTCCCCCCCTCCCTCCTTCCCCCTCCCTGGACTACTGCCGCAAAGGACTTGGACCCCAGCCCCCACCGCCCCCCCTCCACACTTGTTCCAGCCCTTCCCTCTGCCTCCCCCCCCTTCTGTCCCTCTGCCCCTCCCCTCATCCCTCTCCCTTCCTCAATATCCACCGCCCCCTCCCCCTCCCGTTGTCCCCCGTCCCCTTCCCTCTCAGACAAACATCCAGCAACGTCCATAGTCAGTTCTGCGGCTTGGGCTGCCTCCAACTGATTGTCCTGCCCATCACCACTTCCTGGAACGTCCCTGCTCGTCCCTGCCACTGCAGGCTCCAGCCTCTGGGCTAATCGCCTCCTCTCCTCTGTCTCCTGGCGATACTCTGGCACCTGCCCAGTCAGGTCTGCAGCTGGCGATACCAGACTCCCTGCTCGCTCTGCCCCCGAACTCCCTCCAACCTCCGGCACCAGGGGCGAAGCCTCCGGAACTCCGCCGCTCCCCTTGGCTCCTCGCTCCCAGCCGTCCTGCTGGCAGGTCTGCTCCACCACCCGCTGCACATCTGTTAGACTTGCCATGTCCACTTCTGTAGTCAACGAAAGTCTCTCAACAATCGGGTTACTTCCCCCTTGCTTCTGGTGCAGTCCCTCCTGCGTTCTCCCAATGGCTGGCGCTTCCCGGGGGCATGGCTTGTCTGTTCCTGATTCCGCCACAGGCTGGCTGTTAGCACCCCCCGATTTCACCTCTTGTAATGGACAGCTGGTCAAATGAGCTCCCAGCTGCTGCCCGCTCCTATTCCTCTCTCTCCGACCCCTCTCCTGTAAACCGCCAGCTACTCCATGCTCAGGGAAGACCTCCCCTGCTCCCGGACTTCGTGGGCGGGGCTTCTCCAGATGCCATGCTGCTTCGGTTTCCACTTCAGTCATTGCAGACCCGGCCAAAAATACCGGAGTCTGCCTCTGCTGACCCTTTTCCAACAGGGCCTCCTTCACGGCAACTGTCTCTGCTGTTTGCACAACTGCAGGTAAGCCCTCTGAGACTTCGACCACCACCTCTGTAGAAAACAGGCTGCTACCTGCGTCTCCCTCTGCTGCCTCCATTATCTGGAGTTTTGAAAAGTTACTGAGTTCTGTCCTCCCCTCCACAGGTAGGATCTCTACTCCAGCCCCCACCTCAGAGCCATGTCCTGCCGCTGCCTCCTTATCCTCTGGCTGCTGGGTAAGTGCTCTAGACTGTGTTGCCAACTGTCTCATGTATTTTAAAGTGGGGTCACCTCTGAACCCAGACAACTCTTTTGAGTCTAATGCTGCTGAAGACACTGAAGCTTGCTGCAACTGTAGTGTTCCTGAACCCCCAGACTGAGGTATTGAAGCCATCCTTTCTCGGTTAACAGAGAGCTCCCTCAAAGGATTCACAGAGCCCTTTTTTAAACAGTTCAACAAGTGTTCTTTTTTCCCCAACAACTTTGATATCCGGGCTTCCTCTTTAACATACATTTGTCTGTGCTCCGCTGGGGCAAATTTACACATAGTTCTTGCCATTTTCAGACGTTTTCCTAGCTCCACTAC
This sequence comes from Microcaecilia unicolor, assembly GCF_901765095.1. Lineage (NCBI taxonomy): Eukaryota > Metazoa > Chordata > Amphibia > Gymnophiona > Siphonopidae > Microcaecilia > Microcaecilia unicolor. Next base: position 204,448,040 of record NC_044035.1, on the reverse strand, counting down.
TTCTTTTTCCACCAGCTTAATTCGTCTTACAATATTTACCACACTACTTGCTGGATCATCAGGGTCATAGCTCACTTCAAGGAACTCCTCATCTGACGATCCATTCTCCTCACTCTCACTCTCAGCTGCCTCCAGCAAAGGCTTCTGGCAAACTTCCATCGCCTCTTCCTTCTCCCTTCCTTGGAAGCGCCCTTCTGGGGCCTGTACTATCTTCCTCCCCCCTCCACTGTCTTCTCGCTTACCTTCCGCAAGCTGGGCCATGGAGGGGGAAATGCTCTGGTGGCCTCCACTGGGCTGCTTCTCCCTTCGGTCCACTGGACTCCTTTCCCTTCTCCCGGTAGTCAAACCAGGGAGAGAGCCACTCCTTTCGGCCTTCTGGTCCCGGGCCCCAGGAGGCCCCATAGCCTGGGACTTTCCTGAGGCCTTCTCCCCAGGGACCCTCCTCATCTTTGGGGAGGGAGCTAGGTCTCACTCCCTTTCCACTGGAAGTCAGCAGAGCTCACTAAAACACCTCCTTCCTCCTCAGCAGACTGGATGGACCGTACAGGTCTTTATCTGCCCTCATTTACTATGTTACTATCCAGCTCATTTTCGAAAGTGATCGCCGGCCATCTTCCGACGCAAATCAGGAGATGGCCGGCAATCTCGCAAAAGCGGCCAAATCGGTATAATCGAAAGCCGCTATTTTGACACCATTGCCGCTTTCCCGTCGCAGAGCCGGCAAAAGTTCAAGCGGGCGTGTTGGCAGTGACGCGAAGCGGGGCATTGGCGGGGTTACGAAATGGCTGGCTTTAGCTCATAATGGAAAAAAAAAACCCAGCGATGAAGAGCATTTGGCCGCTTTTACTTGGTCCCTTTTTTTTTCAGGTCCAAGCTTCAAAAAGGTGGCCGAACTGACCACATGACCACCAGAAGGAATCGAGGATGACCTCCCCTTACTCCCCCAGTGGTCACCAACCCTCCTCCCAGCATTAAAAACAGGTTACAAATACTTTTTTGCCAGCCTCTATGCCAGCCTCAAATGCCGTACCCACCTCCATGACAGCAGAATGTGTTCTGTCCTCCGACAGCCTTTACCTGCTTGTGATGTGGCTCTGGGGTGGCACCTTTTCTGTTATTTGCACAGCAGAGTCACATCAGCAATACATTGTGGTGGGTATAGATATTGGTAGTTGGTAGGCTCTGCTTTTCCCCCTGCTTACTGGGTCAGAGTGTGCCCCGTTTTGTTTCCTGTTGTAGTCCATGCGGTAGTGGCCATTTTTGTAAGACAGTTTTAGATCCCTTTCCTGTGTTACCCACGTCAGAGAACGTAGTTCTTACCTTGAATGGTGCTGAAAGAGGGCATTGTACACCATTGTGCCAGCTCTGACCTACTGCTAATCTTAGTACCAGGGGACTCTTTGCCAGCAGGGCACAACCTCTGATCTGCAGTTAACTGTGAGTAAACGTGGTTATTTCAAGAAAGGACTTTTTCAGAGAGATTAGTCTTCAGGTGTGAACTGCTGTGCCAAAGTTATACAGCAGCAATAAGTCCTAGAGGCTGTATGCAGGTCCCTGGAGCAGTTTTAGTGGGTGCAGTACATTTGTGGGTAGTGGGGTTTTTTTTTTTGGGGGGGGGGGTTGGGGGGGGCTAGGCTCCCAAAGTAAGGGAGCTATGCACGTGGGAGCTTTTCTGAAGTCCACTGCAGTGACCCCTAGGGAGCCCAGTTGGTGTCCTGGCATGTCAGGAGGGCCAGTGCACTAAAAATGCTGGCTCCTCCCATGGCCAAATGCCTTGAATTTGGCCGGGGTTTGAGATGGCCGACATAACTTTCCATTATCGCTAAAAAACGAAGCCGGCCATCTTAAACCCCGGTGAAATCCAATGCATTTGGCTGGCTGGAACCGTATTTCGCTGGCGCCGTTCGATTATTCCCCTCTACGTTACTATAAGTGCATAATATGTTGACAATACCCTGTTTCCTTTCTTCGGTCCTATAGCATCCAGGGTTTTGTCCCCACAAAGTGCTCTCAATGCCAGAGTGGCCTGATTTTTTTAATCATGTTAGAAATCAAGAGGGGTTGGGATTGCTGTGACTGGAAGGGGAGGGGGGGGGGGGGGAGAATTTTAAACAAACCTTTTCTGCTGTTTTCAGGCATACCTGCGCTGATTCCTGACAGCGCTGGTGTTCCTGTCACTGAAACACCAATACACTAAACATGCTTGCAGGGCATATACATGTGTGACTTTAAAATATAGTTGTCCAGTGGATGGTTATGTTGTAGAAGTGGATTTTGGTTACCCTGTCAGATTAAATCCCATGTATTTGGCTTGGCTGCATACCTGTGGGGTACCTATATGCAGTGGTGTGCTGGTAAATTTTTAACAACAGGCTCTCTCCTTGGTCCACCTCTGTGTCCCCCCCAAATTGCACAGCTGGCTATAGCCGGGGGGGGGGGGGGGGGGCGGAATGCATTACTCTCTCCAGGAAAAAAAAATTAAATGATCCCAGGTTCCAATCTAATTCATGTTTAATATGGGATAAAATGCCATAAATAAGTAAATAAATATAAACTTTTAATGTTCAGCACCTGATTCACAAAGTGGACATATTCCAAACACTATAATGAAAATAAAATTATTTTTTTCTACCTTTGTTGTCTGGTGACTTTGTTTCTCTGATCATGCTGGCCCAGTATCTGATTCTGCTGCTCTCTATCTGTTCCCTTGACTCCGTTTCCAGGGCTTCCTTTCCATTTATTTATTTTCTTTCCTCCTTTCTTCTTCATTTCTGGTCCTCCACAGACTTGACTATACAGTGGATCCAGCTTCTGCCTATTTTCGCCATCCATGTGCAGTTTCTCTCCTCACTTCCTTTTCCCTCATCTAATCTCCTTCCTCTATCTTCCCTCTATGTCCAGCATTTCTTCTCTCTCCCTTCCCTCCCCTCCATCCATGTCCAGAATTTCTCTTGCCCTCCCCTCCATCCATGTCCTGAAAACTCTCCTCTCTCCCCTGCCCTTCTCTACCCATCCATACCCAACGATTCTCCTCCCTCCCCTGCCCTCCCCTCCCAAACATGTCCAGCGATGTCCTTTGTCCCACCCTCCCCTCCCTCCCGCTCCCATCCATCTTTTTCAATTACCTCCATCGAAGCGCCGCGCTATTTAAAGCCCTGCTGCCCGTCTCCAGCCTTCCCTGCTTGCTTCTTGATGAGTTCGTTCCCTCAGTCCCGCCTTCGCGGAAAAAGGAAATGACGTCAGAATGATATCAGAAGGCGGGACTAAGGGAACAAACTCATCATGAAGCAAGCAGGGAAGGCTGGAGACTGGCAGCAGGGCTTTAAATAGCGGGGTGCTTCGACGGAGGTAATTGAAAAAGACGGATGGGAGCGGGAGGGGAGGGTGGGGGCGAAGGACATCGCTGGACATGTTTGGGAGCGGGAGGGGAGGTAAGCATGGCTTGTGATGGCACCCTCCTGCCATGCTTACCTCGTGCAATGGAGCCGGCTCGCCGCGAAGAACAACCGGCTCGCAAGAGCTGTCAAAATTTAACAAGAGGCTCTTGCGAGCCGGTACGAGCTGGCTCCAGCACACCACTGCCTATATGATTTCATGGTCTTAGCCTCCTGGAAGTTGACTCATTTACCGTCAAGCAACAGAGTGTCACTTGCTTGCATAGGCTAAGAAAGCATGAATACCTGTGGCCTACAGGATTTCCTTTCTGTCCATAAGTACATAAGTAATGCCACACTGGGAAAAGACCAAGGGTCCATCGAGCCCAGCATCCTGTCCACGACAGCAGCCAACCCAGGCCCAGGGCACCTGGCAAGCTTCCCAAATGTACAAACATTCTATACATGTTATTCCTGGAATTGTACAGCCACATGGGTTTGTTTTGCCTGTAAGTCAGAAAGGTCTGTAGTTTGATGCCACATAGATAATGGGTACATCTGCCTTCATACATGTTAAGTACTTGTTAGTATGAAGGCAAATGCAAAATTATTTGACAAGCTTTAGATAAGTACATAAGTACTGCCATACTGGGACAGACAGAAGGTCCATCAAGCCTAGCATCCTGTTTCCAACAGTGGCCAATCCAGGTCACAAATACCTGGCAAGATCCCAAAAATGTACAATACGTTTTATGCTGCTTATCCTAGAAATAAGCAGTGGATTTTCCCCAAGTCCATTTTAATAATGGTCTATGGACTTTTCCTTTAGGAAGCCATCCAAACCTTTTTTAAACCCCACTAAGCTAATCACCCTCACAGACAGTGTCCCGCCCTCGCAGAAACAGGAAATACTGTACGTCATCATAGGAATGTGGGATACTGTGAGGGAAGGGAAAGGCTGAAGGCAAGCCCGCTTGCTGATCTGTTTTCTTCACTGTCGCCACTGCTGAAAATAAAAGGTTTAAACATGCGGGGGGGGGGGGGGAGGCAGGAAGGAACAGAGAGGAGGGCTGTTGGGGAGAGAGGCGAAATAACTGGACATGGAGGGGACAGGACGGCAGGGGCAGAGAAGAATCGCTGGACATGAAGGGGAGAGGAGGGCAAGGGAGAGAAGAGAAATTGCTGGATATGGAGGGGAGGGCATAGGAGTGAGGAGAAATTGCTGGACGGATGGATGGAGGGGGCAGCAGATAGAGGACATTTGCTGGATATGGATGGAGGTGAGGGCAGGGGAGAATGGAGAGTTGCTGGATATGGATGGAGAGGAGGAGGAAACTAGAACGGGGACTGAAAAGGGGGAGCTGGGGAAGTCACTGGACATGGATGGGAGGGGAGGGTGGGGGGTCAAAGGAGAATTGTTGGACATAGGGGGAGGGCAGAGGAGAATTGCTGGACATGGATGGGAGGAGAGAGCTGGGGAAGAGAAGAGAAATCGCTGGACATGGAGAGGAGGGGAGGGCAGGGCAGGGGAGAGAGGATAATTGCTGGACATGGATGGAGGGGGCAGGGGAGAGAGGAAATTTGCTGGATATGGATGGATTGAGGAGAGGGCAGGGGATAATGGAGAGTTGCTGGACATGGATGGCAGGGAGGGAAGACAGGAAGGAGATGCACATGGATGGAGGAGAGGGCAGGGGGAGAGAAGAGAAATCGCTGGATATGGAGGGGAGGGCAGGGGAGAGAGGATAATTGCTGGACATGGATGGAGGGGGCAGGGGAGAGGAAATTTGCTGGATATGGATGGATGGATGGAGGAGAGGGCAGGGGAGAATGGAGAGTTGCTGGACATGGATGGATGGAGGGGAGGGAAGTCAGGAAGGAGATGCACATGGATGGAGGGGGGTGGAAAGAGAGGAGAAATGCTGGACATGGATGGAGTGGAGGGCAGGGAAGAAAGGAGAAGTGTTGGACAAGGATGGAGGGAAGGAAAGACAAAGGAAGGAGATGCACACGGATGGAGGGGAGGGGAGTGAGGAGAAATGGATATGGATGAAGGGGAAACTGCTGAATTTAAGGGCTGGATTGGAACACTTTGAGGGCAGATACTGAAACTCAAGGAAGGATAGGGACAGGGCTGCAGATGGTAGACAGGACGCATAAGGACACAGGAGGATGGTGGACATGGTGAGTGAAAAAATATAACGAAACAACCACAGAAGGTGATCTCTCCACAGGAGACATGAAGAACACCAGGTACGCACAGTGGATCCAAAAAAGAGTCCTCTCTCATGTGTTTTTATTCTTCCTTTCTATCCCGGGAAGAATTGCCCCTCTCCCACAATGGACATGTGTCCAAATGGACGAGGGGAGTCTCCCAGAAGGCTTAAAATATATTCCTCTAACATGATCTCTTTCATCTGACTCCTGATATCCGTGAATATCAGTAGATGTGTAAGGGTCCTACCCATAACTAATTTAGGCTCAGGAAGTTAAGCATCCTGCTAGTCATTAGTTAAGAAAGAGAGAAGACAGATAGCAAGGAGTGGCCTAGTGGTTAGGGTGGTGGACTTTGGTCCTGAGGAACTGAGTTCGATTCCCGGCACAGGCAGCTCCTTGTGACTCTGGGCAAGTCACTTCACCCTCCATTGCCCGCCGCATTGAGCCTGCCATGAGTGGGAAAGCGCAGGGTACAAATGTAAAAATAAAAAAAAATTATATCTTACCACAATAACACAGTAGGATCAGGAATACAAGCAGATAGGTGGACAGCACTTTGTGTAGCAAGTCAGAAAGTCTGGCACGCCCAAAATCTACCCACCTTATATATTCTCATATCTCCATTCTAAGTAATGGGGCCCATAAGCTACCATGTTAAGTTGTTTATCCCAAGCTAGCTGACCACAATCTTGCCCAATTGCAAAGTTGACACCCCTTTTTCTTAATCATTTCCTTGCACTTGGCATGACGCATTCATTTCTCAACTTGTTTTTCTAACTTAGATTAGAGAAAAGTCCACTGTGTAACTGATAGTTTCCATTTTAATTCTCTAATCTTCCATTTTGTTTCATTTTTTCCTTGACCTAACTTTCCAATTTAAGTCATTCAGGCCTTTTCCTAAGCCAGACAACTACACTTGGCTTTACCATCAGACCTCTATCTGTGCTAACAACTAGGCCATACTTTTCCAGTAAGCTCCCAGTTATGTCAGCCATCAGATTTCTGACTCAGCCAAGGTCTGTAATGGCCTGAGCTCTATGACTGGGCTCGCCACCATTCCAGTGGGGGGTCTCTGGCTGTACCATAATTATACACATGTAATGTCTTCCCAAACAATGTCTTTATTAAAATCAATAAAAGCCCGACACGAATCGTGTTTCGGCCACACCGGCCTGCATCAGGGGTTTATCAGCTTTGGTTGGAACAGATGAAACAGCTGAATTACAATGAAGAAATCTCAATGGAATGGGAGCTTGAGAGCACTGAGGAGCACAGCACCTGAAGACATCCTTGTTCTTTACAATTTCATTGTAATTCAGCTGTATCTGTTCCAACCAAAGCTGATAAACCCCTGATGCAGAGAGGACTCTTTTTTGGATCCACTGTGCGTACCGAGTGAAAAAATATCAAATGGAAAGAAGACACTGGGACCAAAGCAAATAGAAAAACTAAATGATCAGACAACAAAGGTAGAAAAAAGTATTTTATTCAGAATTTATTAATTGGAATATGTCAGCTTTTGGAAATGTGCATCTGTGATATTTTGCATGTAAGTTTCAATTTTTCTAGTATTGCTGCATGCCGCGTCTAAGTTCTTGAGGTAACTTTCCAGTTCAGTATTTTGCCTTCATATTTTTTTATTTCTAGTTCCTTGTGTCATATCTGTTGTCATGTGTTTTTCATGTGTGATCAAGGTGCAGTATTCTGCTAGTATTTTTTTTTTTAGTTATATTTGTACCCCGTGCTTTCCCACTCATGGCAGGTTCAATGTGGCTTACATATACAGGTACTTATTTGTACCTGGGGCAATGGAGGGTTAAGTGACTTGTCCAGAGTCACAAGGAGCTGTGCCTGAAGTGGGAATCGAACTCAGTTCCCCAGGACCAGAGTCCACCACCCTAACCACTAGGCCACTCCTCAGTATTTGCAGCCCTTTTTGTATTTTTTCATTAGGTAGTGTTTTAGAGCCCAGTGTAATTACAGTGCTACCTTTCCATGCATAACATTGTAGCTCGTCCTGTCCTTGGAATTAGTGCTGTTATGGTTTGGTAAGGTTATGAGTGTGTTTTTGTACAAGTTTGCATATAGTGTTTTGCAGTGGAGAGATTGTGTGTTGGCCTTACTGAGGTGGCACCAAAACATCAGAAAGGGTTTTAGAGCCTAAATCATGACACACTACCTCTTGAAGGATCTACATATAGAGTTTATGCATTTCTAAGGTCTACACTGGCATGGTATGGGAAAGGGGGTGGGGAAATACTACAAATGAATATGCTAATATGCCCCTCCCCATCCTTGGCCCCTCCAAAATGAAACAAACTACGCCCATGGTGTCTATACAACTGCAAGTCCGCCAAAGGACATGGTTTAGGTTTACAAAGATTTCTCTTGCCTAAAGGCCCATACTTTTAATAACATAACACAACATCACAGGCCTTTATTTATCAGGATACATGTGTTTTTGAGTGTACCAAATTTTGCTGGGGAATTAATATATCCAAGGTGCATAGTAAAGAACACATCTGTAGATGTCACCTATATGTTTAAAGAGTTACCTTGTCTATCCTACACACATATAACATACTGTCAGTACACACAGATGTTTTCTACACATTGTGTGGGTTTTGCCTCCATCACTCATTATGTTCATTTGCCTTTTGACACTTGTGTTTGGTGTTTATGTTGCACTATGCTATTCCATCATTATTGTTGTTCATGTATTGCAAATCCACTGTTAAGCATGCATTATGTGGAGATTGTATTTCATCACGTTTACCTGAATTTTTATGCTGCATGATCAGAGACTGATTACAGCCTGATAAATTGTGCCATGCACTACACATTTATATGCAGCCCTATACAAGGGACGTCTTCTGTGTTGTGCATAGACATTCAGCAGTCTTTATGCATATTGGTAGCATTGCTACTTTGTTGTCCATTTCATTACTTTTTCAGTTGCTGTGAGCTTGCATGTTGTTCTAGACTTTGAGGCTCCTCCTGCCCAGAAAAAGGTAGAAGAAGCTTCTGCAGAATATGATATTTGAACTGCTGACAGGGGAACAGATGACCGCCAGATCTGAGCCTACAGTGACATCCTGAATTATTTAAATGACAACCTGCCTCCTGTCTGCCATTATCCAGAGAGAAACAGCACCTAACAGCCCTGCTTCTCCTGCCTGCACATTCTGTCATCAGTATCCACAGACTCAGCATCTGACAGCTCCCTGATTCTCCACCTCTGGTGCTCAAGAGAGAGAGAGAAACCTCCATCATTCAGGTTGTAAACTGCCATTTTCATTTTGCTGGGAAGTAGTTGCCCTCACTTTGGGACTTAGGGTCTTAGTGTGCATGCTCTATACCTTGTCCAGATAGGTATGCAATCATTCACTGCTACACCATCAGTTTTAGTCTACCATCTGTGCATTATTTCTAAGTTTACCTCTTTATCTGCTACCAATAATAAATTACCTTTCTATTTTCACACTATTTGAGCCGTGTGTCAATCTTTTGAACTCGGATTCACACTTAGAGGGACATCTTATCATACCTAATCTAAATACCTGAGTGCTACCTTTTTCTGTCTTTTTGTACTAAGAATGTACATCCCCTCAGGCAGACTATATGAACCATACAGGTCTTTATCTGCCGTCATCTGCTATGCTACTATATAATTGCCTGCCCTCTACCTGAGGTGAGGTATTGTAGTTCAGTCCTACAAAGTAGTAAGTTTAAAACAAACCGGAGAAAATTTCTTCACTCAATGTATAATTAAACTCTGGAATTTGTTGCCAGAGAATGTGGTAAAAGCAGTTAGCTTAGCAGGGTTTAAAAAAGGTTTGGATAATTTCATAAAGGAAAAGTCCATAAGTCATTATTAAGATTGATTTAGAAAATCTACTGCTTATTTCTAGGATAAGCAGTATAAAATCTGTTTTACTGGGATCTTGCCAGGTACTTGTGACCTGGATTGGCCACTGTTGAGAACAGGATACTGGGCTTGATGGACCTTTGGTCTGTCCCAGTATAGCAATGTTTATGTTCTTAAGCATCTAAGCAGTGGATGCTGCCCCCTCTCCCCTGTACAGGGATTCATACGATTTTTTAAATTCCTCTGCAATGGTTGAGTTAGTGACTACTTTGTTATCTTTCCCGTCCACCAAAGGTTTCACCCACCTTGTTGCTGTATGCTTTTTAATTGCCAGGCCAGCAGCTTACCTGCTCTGTTTTCATGTTCCATGTGGTCCCAAGTCAAACATGCAAGGTGAAAATCAATATTTTGCTTATCTAGAAGATTAAGAGCTCTTTGTTGCTCCTGCCATGCAAAGATTTCAGGATCTTTAAATTTTTTATGGAGGGTCTGTAGAGAAACTGCCTGATCTTATTCTCTCATTTCCCTGCATCCCAAATAATATATAAAGGAATTTCTTTCATATTATTCTTCAAATTCTCCTCCCATTCTTTCTGCAGCCATAATTGCACATCTTCCCTTTATAGGAAAGTTACATTTGCCCTTCACAGACTATCTTCCACATTAGTGCCAGCCACCTTCAACCTCCTCAAGACCATTATAGACATGGCCCCCAGCCTCCTCAAAACCACACCTCAGACATGTCTCCCAGGTTACCCCAACTGCCCACAGTTGTCCCTGTCCCTGCCTCCTGACAGCCAGCTGCTCCACTTTCCAAGCCATGTAGGATGTCTTGATCCATAGGCGGTCGGTGGCCCAACTGTTTGTGGAGGCTAAAGGGGGCGGGGTTAGGGGTGGAGCCAGGGGTGGAGCTTATAGCCACAATTAACACAGAAAAAAAATAAGTAAAAATAAAATAGTCACAATTAATACCTTTTATTAAATGTAGATATTAGATATGTATCATATGTCAAAGATTAAAGTGGTTGCTCAAAGCATATACTAACCACAATCGCTCAACTGTAAAACACTATGCACAAATTTGTGCAAAAACACACTCAGAACCTTACTGTACCATAACACTAGGCAGACCCTAATACACCAATATACCACCCATATGGAAAATGCAGACCGTCAACAATATGAAACAAGGGCTAATCTCGCTACCCGAGTCCTCTTTTGCAAAAGAGCACAAAGACTACAGGCCTGCGGGCGGTGCCCAGCCCCCAGACACTGAAGACACGAAGCGTGCCTATCAGTGAGCAAGATTATCCGGGCGCACTGGGTGCACTTCTTGAAGCCGCTGGAAGGCTTCGATGACGGGCGGAAAAATCGCGCCGGCGAAATCAAAATTCACGATGATGACAATAGGCACCGAGAAAAAAAGGGAGAAAAACCCGTACGGGCGGCCAACAAGGCCGCTCCCGAAAGCGAAAGGATACTTACGCTGGGAAAAAGCTAGAAATATGGGAAAAAAGGGAACCTACTCTCTCTTTTTTTTTTTTTAACAACACAGAAAAGTAGAAAAACCGCGAAAGACGCGCGAGGTCTTCTGAGGGGCATGAAACGGCGGCAAAACATGACCGTCCCGAGCGCGGACAAAAGAAGACTGACGAACACGAGCTGGTTCGGGCGGGAAGACGGTCGCGCATGCGCGGTGCGCATGGGTGCGCGAGGGCTAGCAAACGTCTTTGCTAGTGAAGATTCCGATTGGAGGGGGGTGCAGTGGATGTCACCCATCAGTGAGAACAAGCAGCCTGCTTGTCCTCGGAGAACTGTAATTACACCGGGCTCTAAAACACTAGTACACAACCTAGTGAAAAAAAAAAGGGCTGTAAATACTACACACTAGTAGAATACTGCACCTTGATTACACATGAAAAACACATGACACAACAGATATGAAGGCAAAACTGGAAAGTTACCTCAAGAAGTCAGTCTCAGCATGCAGCAATACTAGAAAAATTGAAACTTACATGCAAAATATCACACATGCACATTTCCAAAAGCTGACATATTCCAGTTAATAAATTCTGAATAAAATACCTTTTTCTACCTTTGTTGTCTGATCATTTAGTTTTTCTATTCGCTTTGGTCCCAGTGTCTTCTTTCCATTTGGTATTTTTTCTCTCAACATGTCCACCATCCTCCTGTGTCCTTATGCGTCCTGTCTACCATCTGTAGCCCTGTCCCTATCCTTTCTCCAGTTTCAGCATCTGCCCTCAAAGTGTTCCAATCCAGCCCTTAAATTCAGCGATTTTCCCTCCATCCATATCCAGCATTTCTTCCCTCCCCTCCATCCATGTGCATGTACTTCCTCTGTCTTCCCTCCCCTCCATCCATGTCCAGCATTTCTCCTCTCTCCCTTCCACTCCATCTGTGTGCATCTCCTTCCTTTGTCTTTCCTTCCCTCCATCCTTATCCAACATTTCTCCTCTCTTCCCTGCCCTCCACTCCATCCATGTCCAGATTTCTCCTCTCTTCCCTCCCCTCCATCCATCCATGTCCAGCACCTTCCCTTTTTCTCTTCTGCCCTTCCATCCAGTGTCATCCCTCTTTCTCTCTCCATCCTTCTACCCATTACCCTCTCCCAATCCTTCCGTCTATTGTCTCACTCTCCTTCCATCCATTGTCTCCCTCTATCTCCCCTTCCTTCTAAACAGTTCTCTCTCTCGACCCTTTTCCATTCAGCATGTCCTCTCTATCCCCATCCTTCCAGTGTCTTCCCTCTTTCTGCCCCCCCTTCCAGCATTTTCCCTCTTTCTCCCTCCTTTCATTCAGCATTTCTCTGACAGCTAGGGTCTCCCCAGTTTCTCCCCAGCAGTTTCTCTCTCTCTCCTGCCCATGTCCCCTCTTTCTCTCCCCATCTTTCCACTAATCTCTCTCTCTCTGTACCCCTCTTCCATCCAGCATCTTCTCTCTGGCTCTCCCCTGCTCTTTTCCATGGCCCCTCTTTCTCTCCCCACCTCTCTCTGGCTCTTCCCTGCTCTTTTCCATGTCCCTGGCTTTCCCATGCTCTCTTCCATGTCCCCTTTTTCTCTCCCCATCTCTCTCTGGCTCTCCCCTGCTCTCTTCCATGTCCCCTCTTTCTCTCCCCATCTCTCTCTGGCTCTCCCCTGCTCTCTTCCATGTCCCCTCTTTCTTTTCCCATCTCTCTCTGGCTCTCCCCTGTTCTCTTCCATGTCCCCTCTTTCTCCCCATCTCTCTCTGGCTCTCCCCTGCTCTCTTCCATGTCCCCTCTTTCTCTCCCCATCTCTCTCTGGCTCTCCCCTGCTCTCTTCCATGTCCCCTCTTTCTCTCCCCATCTCTCTCTGGCTCTCCCCTGCTCTTTTGCATATCCCTGGCTCTCCCCTGCACTTTTCCACTTTCTCTCTCTCTCCTCCAGCGTCCTCATGCATCTCTCCTCTCCCTCATGCATACCACCTTTCTCTTCCCTCCCCTTCTTGCTTCCATCACTCTCACTCCTTTCTCCACCCCCCCTTTTCCCATTCCCTGCCATTGCTTTCCTTCCTCCCTCTTCCCCTTAGATGTGGCATCTCGCATCCTCCTCTCGCCACCCCCCTTTCCCTTTGGTCTGGCAGCTGGCTGGCATCGCTTCCCCCCCCCCCCCCCCCGGACTAGTGCTGTATCGCTCTCCCCCTCCGCTCCTGTCACGTCTTTCAACTTCGAGGCTTCCTTCCAGTAGCAGCAGCAGCAATGATGTAAGTGCTGCTTTCAGCCTGCCCCGGAAGCACTCTCTGTACAGCTTCCCACGTAGGAGGGACGCTGTCCAGAGAAGGCTTCCGGGGCAGGCTGAAAGCAGCGCTTACATCATTGCTGATGCTGCTGCTGCTACCGGAAGGAAGCCTCGAAGTTGAAAGACGACGTGACAGGAGCGGAGGGGGAGAGCAATACCGCACTAGTCGGGGGGGGGGGGGGTAAAGATCGCACGGTCCGCAAGCACCAGTCAGGGGGGAGGGAGGGAGATGTTCAAGGCAGCACCCCCTCACGAGCTGCACCCGGCACGGTCCGCCCCCACCGCCCCGCCCTTGCTGCACTTCTGGCTGGGGAGGCTTAGCCTCCCCAAGCCTCTTATACTGGGCGCCTATGTCTTGATCTGAATTGTGAATTTTTAACATACAGAGGGCAACCTCCAGTGCCTCAGCAGCCTCCCCAGGACCAGCCCGCCCCTGTCCAGTCTCTACAGGACCAGCCCACTGAGGATCAGCCTGTCGCTTCCCAGCCTATCCCAGACCAGCCAGCCCCTGAAAGGGCATAGGAAGAGGGCCATGGCCACCCCCAGCTGGAGGAGGAAGAAGGGTAGGACCCAGGGAGGGACAAGCTCCCATTGAAGAGAGAAGAAGAGGAACTTCAGCACCCCCTCCCCCTCCGCTGGAAGGCACAGCTTAGGAGGCCAGTGCTCCAGCATCAACCATAGCTGCTGGGGTGCCCAGCCAGGCAGACCCCCAACTCTAGCTCCTGCAGCAAGTCACTGCCATGCAGACAGGCTTGCTGCAGGCACAGCGACAGATCCTGCTTCAAATTGTGGGCCTGCTCCAGAGGTTCCATGAAGAATGCAGCCACACTTGGCGGGTTCCACAGATCTATTCCCCCAAGTTTGTTTGTTTTAATGTTTAATATAATATGTTTTGAATAGTTTTGCATACAAAGCTCTGTCTTTTCACTTTGTACACAATGTGTTGATATCCTGATATACAAGGCTGATATGTGCTGTGGTGCCATCACTACTAGGCAAGCCTTGAGAAAGAGAGATTGCAGAACATTTGGGGGGGGGGGGGGGGAGAGGAGAAAACAGGCCTGCAGTCTCCCGTTTCCTTTAGCACTCCCTTCTCTCAGGTCATAGCTTTAGGGCATCAGGAAGTGGGGCCTTTCCCATGTTGAGTCAAGAGGTCAGATATTGGCTTGTCAGGTCCTGGGAGCAGGCCAACCCCTCAGCTGGCGAGGAGATGTGCCAGAAAACTGTGCAGGGAATATTGCCACTACATGCACATGTGTCTCCAAACAGATTCCTGGCCCAGCTCTTCACCAACTGGAGGGCCAGCCTGGCAGGCTAATATCTTGTTTCTTAACTCTGCTCCGGAAGGGCTCCACCTCCAGCTACCCTATACCTATCAGCTTAGCCAGTGTCCCTCTGTGGATTATGGGAAGGTCTTGAATGTAGAAGCATTACAGGAGATGATCCCTTAAAGTTGGTACAGTGACCTGTACATAACAATACAAAGCAGGTCACAGTATGGAGCAGACTGACCACCTACCTCACACTATTGAACTCCGTAGCCATCTGTTCCATGGGGGGGTGGGGGGGTGATATCTGGTCCTTCTACAATACCAACACTGCCACCAGATATCTGTGTGAGAGGTCACTGGGATTGATGGGGCTGCATGGGCCATGTCAGAAGCATTTGTGGACACCTTGCATGCTGGTCTCCATTCAACGGTCAGGGCCCAAGTAACAGGCATAGCTCTGGATGCATGGATGAGATGATGGTACAGGGAGGAAGGTTTCAGATTTGTTAGGAACTGGGCAGAGCCGTACTCAGTCAAGTAGCCGGACAACCCCTAGCTTCACCTGGGAATCAACCACCGTTCCCCGGGAGTGGAGCCCCCAGGTGCAGGCGGCCACCAGGACTTCAGGATATGGACGGGGTTGGGCAGCCACATAGTGGGTAGTCGAGAACAGTCCAAGGGTCTAGGCAGGCAGCAACACAGCAGGTAGTCGAGTTCAGTCCAAGGGTCTAGGGAGGCAGCAACACAGTTGGTAGTCGAGTACAGTCCAAAGGTCTAGGCAGGCAGCAACACAGCGGATAGTCAAGGTCGGTCCAAGGGTCTAGGCAGGAAAGTAGACAGCAAAGCACACGATAACTAGCACCGAACCTCTATAGCAATAGAAGCCGAAGCAAAGATGGTGGCTCAGGCCAGCTTAAATAGGCCTCCAATCAGAGGGTCATGGTCTCAGCTGTGAGGCAAGAGCTCCCATAGGGCATGCCCAAAGGAACTCAAGATGGCTGCCTCCTAGTGAGCTACCTAAGATGGCTGCTCCTCAAACGATCCTTCCAAGATGGCTGCCCTTCAGATGATCTTCCCAATATGCTGCTCAGATGATCCTTCCAATATGGTCGCTGCCAGAAGAACAAGGTGGGGTTGCAACAAGCAACCAGTCAGGTGAGCTAGCCCATAGGACAGACTAGCTGTAAATCTGTGTTCAGCAGGCCAGAGAGCAGGGGAATAGTGTAGCCACCAGGCAGAAGCCACCTGCAAGAGATGAGAGCAGGAACAGTTACTAGAGGAGCCCTGTGGAATATGCATATGGCCCTATAAAGGGTGAAGGGTCCCACCTCTGGGCCTACTGATCATGGAGAGCAGGACAGGGAGAAGGTTACAAATGTTACCCTGATTGTTGGGTGAGTGAACTATTTAGGAAATTACAATCAATACATACAATGATCCCTCCTCAACCCTGGGAATGGGTGGACCCAAGCACCAAGTCGACTGGGGTTTAGCAGAGAAATGGAAATGTAAAGGATTGCCACTCACCATGAGAATACAGCTGAAGAGAGACGTGAAGGCCAAGGCCGGAGAGAAGGCACCAGATGTGAGCCTCACACCTGTGGAGACCATGGTGCACAGACCCATTCCCAGGGCATCATCCCCCCTCCCCCGCTGGTCCAGCCACAAATGGGTGTCTTCAGGATATTCACAGCTGCCCATATTTCCACAGTCCCATTGCTTCAGTTTTAAAACAATAAATAAGTACATGATATTAAAACAGTTTGTATCTCAGTCCACTGCTGTTCCTTGTGTTCCTGCTGACCAGTGCCTGTGCTCTATCTTGTCCAGCAGCCAAGTCCTGTAAAAAGCAAAGAGTCCTTAATTAGCAGAGACATAAGGCAGACCAGGTGTCAGGTCAGCTTCCTAGGATCAGGGGAGTTCAGCTGGCTCATGGCTTCCTAGGTTCAGCTGCCTGATGTTTGTGTGTGGGGTGGGGGGGGGGGGACAGAATGGCGTGCAAAACTGCTTCCCAGGTATGGAAGATTCCCAACTGATAATAAGCCACCTCCCACCCTGTAAATGTTAAGGCAAGGAAGAGATTCCAAAATGGCATCATTCTCCTTAAAACATTTCCATGTATGGGTCATAATCAAACAAAATCAGCCATCTCCCACACAATCTCCTCAAAATGTTTTCATGTGGTGTCATAAAATAGCAGCTTTTGCCTTTTTTTCCCCATCCATGTGCAGTTTTCCTCCTCTTTTCCCTTTCCCTCATCTCATCAGTATGCATCTCCTTCCTCTTTAAAATCCACGTACAGCATTTTTCCTGTCCCCCTCCATGCATGTCCAACATTTCTCCTCTCTCCTCCCCACCATCCATGTTCATCTCACTTCCTCTCTCTTCCCTCCATCCATTTCCAGCATTTCAACTCTCTCCCCTTCCCTCCATCCATATCCAGCATTTCTCCTCTCCCCCTCCATCCATGTGCATCTACTTCCTGTCTTCCCTCCCCTCCAAGAAAACAGCAGGGTAATCGATCTGCAAACTCCAAGATGGAAACCAAACAAAGCAGATACGTATGTGGAAAACAATATTTAATAAATACAGATCAATAAAAAATTAGCAAGCCCAACTGGGCTGAATCAGGGGCTACAAAACAAACAATTATATAACAATTAAAACAAATATAAACAAGTAGAAACAAAATAATAATTATATTCCATTACCATAATTACATACTTGGCTGATAATCATAGAACACCATGATAATACAATTCAATACATAAAAAATGAATTAAAATACCAAAATAATATTACTAAATTCTTAAGTACACAAATTAAATGATAGATGTAAATTAGACAGTATATATCAATAACATACCATTCAAAGATAGACAATATATATGTGTATGTATATTAATAAACAGAATTTGAATAAAATACACATTATAATAATAAATAGTCAAAAAATTCATAATATATTGCACATATAAAAGTATGAAAATAAATTAAAAAGCCAATGAAATATATGCTGCATTTATGTTTGAAGTAAATTCAACACATACCTAATAAATATCTGTATGATCATATAATCTCCACTTGAATATCTAAAAAAATATGGAATAAATGATAAATAATAAAAAATTAAAAGGAAAAAATGTAAAAAAAGAAAGAAAATTTAAAAAAATATTATTGCTGAAAATTATAAAAAATAAATAGAAAATAGTGAATGAAACAAATTAGTAAATGAAAAAAATTAGTGAATGAAAAATATATATATAAATCATAGACAAGTATCCAAATCTAAAACATTTTATAAATAAATAAATAAATAAATAAATATATATATATATATATATATATATATATATATATATATATATATATATATATGTATTCTTAAACTTAATTCAAAGATTAGATTTATAAAGTGTTTCGACAAAAATAAATTATGTGTGAATTTGAATTTCAAATAAATATAATTGGTAATATAAATAAAATATAATGATATAAATTACCTATTTGTTGAACTCACAATTGAACTGCACACCTTGACAGATGGCACTTCACGAAAAAGAATCCTACAACGGACATGTAACAATGTATCAGGGATATAATGCTGTATATAGTGAATGATATCACTAAGTGGAATGTCGTATTGCATTTAATGATGTATGTTAAACCGTTCGTAATTTACAGATGACCAATTTTATTTCTTTCTAAGCTCAGCACTACAAATGTGCAATATTTGTTTCAAGCTTAGCACTAAAAATGCGCGATATCGGTTAGTAGACGAACTGCCATGTGAATAAGTTATATATTTAAAACGAGTGCAGATTCCAAAGATCCAACAATAATTATTTCTAAAATGAAAGGTAAGCAATTAAACAATTAAAGATTCTACTTACTTTCAAAAGCCGTGAATCGACATATGCCACCATAAAAATCTGAATGAAAGAAAACAACCAACTGACTATGATGTTTTATACATAATGTAAAAGGTCAAAGTGTATGTTCAAACGAGATAAATCCTCAAAACCATTTAAAACGGGATTCACTGATGTCATTGATAGACAGGTAACGACTTAAATTATTTTTACACACTTTTTTAACTTCACATATTCTCAATCTACAGCGATAGGAGAATAGTATTTAACTTCTACAATGAATCCCGTTTTGAGGATTTATCTCATTTGAACATCTGCCTCGAGGCCTCCTGCTATGCAGGCCCCCCGGGACCAACCATCGTCGGACCCAACCCCGAGGAGGCGTGAGGATTCCATGTCGTCCTCGTCGGTACCGAGGAGTCTCGATGACTGGCATTGTGCGAAGGCAAAGAAGCACCATCATGGATCTCCTTCAACACAAGGTGCTGGGAGCTCCGTGGCTTCGAGGGATTTGGCACCCAGGAAGCGTCGGCGCCGAGAGGATCGCTCCCCCTCTATACAGTTGATGCACTGGTCTCTTAGCAGCTCGGTACCTGCACCTGAGCCTCAAAAGATTCTGCCACTGGCTGTTCCTCCAACCCCACAGCCTTCTCCGATGGCGGCTCTCGATGAGCACATCTGGGTCCTGCTTCCAGAGCTTCTGGAAGGACTGCTGCGCCAGTCTGCTTTGGTGTCGGGGGTGCCTGCACCTTCCGTACTATCTGCTGCAGCGGCATCTGGCTCTTCGCCTGCGGTGAGGTCCCCGTCCTTGGTGCCGCTTGTGGCACCGGTGTTGGCTGCCACCCAGGTTGACTCCCCTTCAACGTTGGTGGAGGAATCTTCACCACAGTCCATGCAGGCGTCGGCCTCTCGACATCGCCATCGAGGACGTCAATCCTCGGTGTCGAGGCAGGCTCAGTCTCAGAGTTCCCTAAGAGAGGTATTATCCAATACTGAAGAGGAGCATTCATGGGAATCAGTGGAAGACCCCAGATACTTTTCTTCCAATGAGTCATATGGGATTCCCTCTGAACCTTCCCCTCCACCTAAAAGGAGATTGTCTCCTCCTGAGAGACTTTCCTTTACATCTTTTGTCCAGGAAATGGCTACGGCCATTCCATTCCCTATGGGGGTTGAGGATGAACCCAGGGCTGAGATGCTCAAGGTCCTGGACTATCCTTCTCCACTATGGTTGTGATGGCTCCTTTACATAAAGTATTGAAGGAAGTCATTCTCTCTGTCTGGCCCCGTGATCCCAAAGAAAGCTGATTCCCAGTATCGGATCCACGGTGAACCTGGGTTGATGAAGTCTCAATTACCCCACAATTCCATGGTGGTGGACTCCGCCCTCAAAAGAGCCAGGCAGAGAAGCTAGGACCTTGGATTCTTTTGAGAGGAAGACGTATCAGGCCACTATGCACACTGCCCGTGTCCAGTCCTACCAGCTCTTCACGAGCGTACACTTGCAGAACTCGGTGAGGCAGCTGTCTAGCTTGGTCGATGCCCTCCCTCCAGAGCAGGCCGAGCCTTTTCACCAGGTGGTCAGGCAGCAGAAGGTATGTCGTAAATTCCTGGTCAGGGGCGCATACGACTCTTTTGATGTGGCATCCAGAATCGCTGCTCAAGGTATAGTGATACATGTCTCTGACTTGGATCATTCGGTCCAGCAGCAGATGGAAGATGTACCATGCCAGGGGGACAATCTTTTTTGTGCGAAAGTAGAGGATCTTGTTGATCAGATCAAGAAGCATAATGATGCTGTGGATTCTCTCTCCCACCGGGTGCCTTCTGCTACAACCTCCTCATCTAGGAGGTATTTTTTGGGGGAAGAGGAGTGCTCCCTATTCCTATGCTAGGCGTAGGTACACTCCAACTTCTCGGCAACCTACCCAGACTCAGTCCCAGCGTGTTCATTCTCTTCAACAGTGTGCACCTAAGGCCCCTGCTGCTTCCCAGCAAAAGCAATGGACGGGCTTTTGACTGGCTCCAGTTAAGCATAGCCTCAGTAAAAGTGTTCGTGCCGGACGACTTGCTGGTTGGAGGGAGGTTAATGTTTTTTCACCTCTTGTAAACTTCGACCGGTGGATACACCCTCAGTCTGGAATCCAAACCTCCAAATTGCCCACCAGGAGCTCATTCTTACAGCTCCCAGCACAAGCAGGTACTTGCAGAGGAACTCTCTGCCCTTCTAAAGGCCCATGCGGTCAAACCCGTTCCACCAGGGGAAGAAGGGCTGGGATTTTATTCCAGGCACTTCGTTGTGCAAAAGAAAACGGGGAAACAAATTCCTAGTCCTAGAAAAGTTCAGGATGGTTTCCCTGGGCACCCTTCTTCCCATGATTCAGGAGAACGATTAGCTATGCTCTCTGGACTTAAAGGATGCTTACACACACATCTCAATACTTCTAGCTCACAGGAAGTATCTTCGATTTCGACTGGGAACACAGCACTTTCAGTACTGCCTTTTGGCTTGGCGTCTGCGCCCAGAGTGTTTACAAAGTGTCTAGCCATAGTCGCAGCGTTGCTACCCAGACTGGGAGTGCATGTATTTCCTTATCTCTACGACTGGCTGGCGAAGAGCACCTCAGAGGAAGGTGCTCTAGAGTTCATGTGAATGACTATTCAGGTGCTAGAGCTACAGGGGTTCATAATAAATTACTACAAGTCCCATCTCACTCCTGTCCAAAAATTGGAGTTCATTGGAGCACTGCTGAACACAAAGACAGCTCGGGCTTATTTTCCCAAGACAAGGGCAGAAAACCTCTTGTCTCTGGTGTCCACAGTTCGAGCATCTCAACAGATCACAGCTCGGCAGATGTTGAGACTTTTAGGGCACATGGCCTCTACAGTACATGTAACACCCATGGCACGTCTTCATATGAGATCAGCTCAATGGACCCTAGCTTCTCAGTGGTATCAAGCTACAGGGAATCTGGAGGATGTTATCCAACTTTCCACTGAATTTTGAAATTCTCTTCAGTGGTGGACAATCTGATCCAATTTGACCATGGGACAACCATTCCAAATTCCACAGCCACAAAAAGTGCTGATGACGGATGCATCCCTGCTAGGCTGGGGAGCTCATGTAGATGGGCTTCACACTCAAGGAGCCTTGTTCTTCCGGGAAACAGGTCTTCAGAGCAACCTTCTGGAATTACGAGCAATCTGGAACGCTCTGAAGGCTTTCAGAGATCGGCTGTCCAACCAAATCATCTTGATTCAAACAGACAATCAGGTGCGATGTATTACACCAACAAGCAGGTGGGCACCGGATCTCGCCCTCTGTTCAGATGTGGCTTTGGGCATGCCGTCCTTCATGTTTCTCCAAGCCACTTATCTGGCAGGTGTAAACAACACTGAAGAACACAAACTCTAGCTGGTATTATTCAAAAAACCTGTGTTTTAAATCATCATTTAGAGAAATGCCCTCAGAAACCAAAGGCAAATTGCCAATGGTTTTGAACGCTATTACACGGTATGAACATACACGTAAGTAGCGCACCGTTTCACCCCGACAAAAGGCTTCCTCAGGAACAAATGCTGAATAGTAGTGCTGAGTCTAGAGATGTAGAATTCACAAATAGAAAATTAAACAAGATTAAAGAAAATACAATTAAAGAAAAATGCATACACAAGCCCTTCCAACCTGCTGATTCATTTGCTTACAAAGAATGCGTTCTGTGTTACAAAATGGCGCCGCAACATCATATGCTGAACATCAAAGTTTAAATAGGCTCCTCCTATAAATTCTTAAAGGGATAACCTGTGAAAAACTTCTATGATTGATGATAAAATTAACTAATAAAACATATGCCAGTCTACAGAGCTGTTTAGACCCCATGGTTCAATTGTTTTTAGATTGAAGATCCACTTAGCTTCCTTCCTTTGCAATAACAATTTACGATTGCCACCTCTTCTCAAAATATCCACTTTGTCTATTGCAAAGCTTTCTAAATCTTAAAAGTTGTGATTTTTCTCTAAGCAATGCTCTACTAAGGGTTCTTTGTCAATCATCCTTCTGATGTTGGATCGATGTTCTAAAATCCTAACTTTTAGGGGTCGAGTTGTCATTCCTATATAGGTTTTATGACAAGGGCACCTGATTGAATATACTACGTGGTCAGAAAGGCAATTAGTGAAGTATTGTCATTCATATGTCTTGTTGGTTCTTACATTGAAAAATTTTTTTGTGTTTGTTTTGTGATCTTACAAATTAGGCAAGTGCCACATTTATAATGACCTCAAATCTGTTTTTCATTTCTTTTCTTTCTTGATACCACATCCGGAGGGCTTAAAATATCCTTAATGTTGTTTCCTGTTGAAAACGCAATGCGCAGACTTTTTTCTTGAAAAATTGGAATAGATTGCTAATATCCCAACGGTTTTTCACAATGCGTGCCAGATTGGGACTTGCTTCTGTATATTGCATTACCATGGTGAAAGTATTGTCGTCTTCCTTTCTGATATTAGAGCTAGATAAAAGAAGGTCTCAATCATTAAATTTAACTCTTCTGTATGCTTTTTTGAGGACTTTTTTTGAATAACCCCTTTCTTTCAAATCAGTCATCAAGATTTTAGCTTGTTGCTTAAAAATCAATGGATCAGTGCATATTCTCCGTAGTCTAAGCATTTGTGAGAATGGGAGACTGTTTTTAAGCTGCACCAGAAGACAACTGCAGTTATGTAGAAAGGTGTTACGATCAGTGTCTTTTTTGAAAACCTTAGTTTTAAATTTGTTGTCACTTATAGACACTTCTACATCAAGGTAGTGAATGGCTGTAAATGAATGTTGTTCAGTGAATTGGATATCAGAGTTGCAGTTGTTTATCCAAAACATGAATTCCTCCAACTCTGTCATTGTGCCTCTCCAAAGCATGAAAACGTCACCTCCAACTCTGTCATTGTGCCTCTCCAAAGCATGAAAACGTCATCAATAAATCTCCACCAGTGGACTATCACATCGCTGAAAGGCGACTGGGCAATCCATTCTGCTTCGAATTGTGTCATACATAAATTTGCAATCGACGGAGCAAAGGTAGCTCCCAACGCAACCCCCCGCTGGTTTGCAAACAGAATGTACCGTTGAATATAAAATAATTTGGTGGGCACAAGATGCAGTCTAGCCCTGGATTTAAGTGTGTTCCTAGTAGTTTGCATTGCGTCATCCTGTGGAATGGATGTATAGAGCGAACAAACATCAAGAGTTATCGCACCTTGAGTATTGTGTTACTGCACCTTGAGTATTGTGTTCAATTCTGGTCGCCGCATCTCAAGAAAGATATAGTGGAAGTGGAAAAGGTGCAGCAAAGGGCGACCAAAATGATAGCGGGGATGGGACGACTTCCCTATGAAGAAAGACTAAGGAGGCTAGGGCTTTTCAGCTTGGAGAAGAGATGGCTGAGGGGAGACATGATAGAGGTATATAAAAGAATGAGTGGAGTGGAACAGGTGGATGTGAAACATCTGTTCACGCTTTCCAAAAATACTAGGACTAGGGGGCATGCGATGAAACTACAGTGCAGTAAATTTAAAACAAATTGGAGAAAACTTTTCTTCACCCAATGCATAATTAAACTCTGGAATTCGTTGCCGGAGAACGTGGTGAAGGCGGTTAGCTTGGCAGAGTTTAAAAAGGGGTTAGACGGTTTCCTAAAGGACAAGTCCATAAACCGCTACTAAATGGACTTAGGAAAAATTCACAATTCCAGGAATAACATGTATAGAATGTTTGTACGTTTGGGAAGCTTGCCAGGTGCCCTTGGCCTGGATTGGCCGCTGTCGTGGACAGGATGCCGGGCTCGATGGACCCTTGGTCTTTTCCCAGTGTGGCATTACTTATGTACTTATTAGCATTTGACAGTGATCAAAATCGACATTTTTTAATTTGGATAAAAAATGTGTGCTGTCTCTGATGTAAGACGGACTTTTGAAGACCTCAGATTTCAAAAAAGCATCTACATATGTAGACAGAGGTTCTAAAACAGACTGTCTACCAGACAGTATCGGTCTGCCTGGAGGATCGATGAATTTTTTTATGTATTTTTGGTAAAAAAATACATTACTGGCACTATGGGACTGGTGCAATTCAGAAACCGTTTGTCTCTTGTTGTAATAATGCCATCATGCATAGCTTTGTTGGTGATTCTTGTGATCAATGCTTGTAATCTCTTGGTCGGATTCAATGTTAGTTTCCTATAGAACTTATTGTCATTCAGTTGTCGTAAGCCTTCTTTTAAATAATCAGCTCAATTTTGAAGAACTATAGCACCTCCATTGTCCGCTTTTTTATAATAATATTTTCATCATTTTGCAATGTCCTCAGTGCTTCCATCTCAGTTTTAGAAAGATTGTAATTGTTTCGAAATTTGTAACGATCTCCCTTTTTTAACTTGTCAAGATCTTGTAGAATCAAGGATTTGAAAGTGTGTAGTGCAGGGTCTCACTGACCTTGTGGTTTCCAGGTGGATTTAAGTTTGATGATGGTTCTATCTTTTACACTTGCGTTGTCCTTAAAGAACAGCTTTAATTGTAACTTTCTAATGAAGTTTTCTAAATCTATGGCAAATTGAAACTCGTTGAATTGGAGAGAGGGGGCAAATGAAAGGTCCTTCGATAAGACAGATTCTTCTATGGGTGTCAGTGGTCTGTTAGATAAATAAATTACCACTGGCTGTCTTTTTGGGACCGGGTCCATGGACTGTTCCTCTGCCCCAGTTGTCCTTTTCTGTTCCCTCTCCCATGTCTGGAAGATCTCATTCCTAAAAAACCTCTGCCACTTCCATTACTTGATGAGTCATCACTGCTACTGGAAGAAGAGGAGTCACTAAATCTCAAATGTTTATTGCTGCTGTCTTTCTGTGAAGCTTCTGTTTCATTATAATGCACCCAAGGGTACACATTATTAGTTGCATAGTTCATCCCTTGCAAATTTTTTAAGCTTGGATTTCTTAACAGTCGCTCTAAATTTCTCTATGTTGTCTTTGAGACATTGATGTTGTTTCTCAAAGTCATCTAGGGCTATGTTGTTCTTAAGTTTCAATAACTCAATAACTCTGTATTAAGCTCTTCTTTTAATGTGTTAAGGCAAGATTGACTTCTCTCTATAATAAGTAGCATAAGGTCAAATGAACACTTATTGAGTATTTTGTTCCATTTGTCTACAAAGTCTTTGTCATCGCTAAAGCACTGTGGGGCTTTATTAAGGTGCAAACCCCTAGGTATTCTTTCTTTTTTGCAATATTCAATCAAGAGACCACTGTTTAGCTATATTTTAATGATGTTTTTATTTTTTAATGTGATTTCATTCCACCCAAAATTCAGCATTTGTTCCTGAGGAATACTCTTGTCGGGGTGAAACGGTGGCCCCGTTGAACGCAAAAGTGACAGTGCTGGATCAAGAAAATGAGAATTAAGCTAAGTGCAGTTTTTTTCATGATGCGTTCATGCCAGTAACTAATATCGCTGAGAGAAGCAGTCAACAATCTTGCTATTCGAAGTGAATTTTGGTTAATCTTTAAAAGCATAATTTTAAAAAATGAAATAAAAAAAATCTCTTTGGAGTTTTTACAGCCCAGTGATAGAAATCAAGCGCTACTTACGTGTATGTTCATACCATGTAATAGTGTTCAAAACCATTGGCAATTTGTCTTTGGTTTCTGAGGGCTTTTCTCCAAATGATGATTTAAAACACAGCTTTTTTGAATGATACCAGCTAGAGTTTGTGTTCTTCAGTATTAGATTACCTTTTGTTAACTCTAGCAGATACTGCAGTTTGGTTGTTCTTAGGTGTAAACAACCTCTCGAGTGGTCACTGAACAATGGCGTAGCCTGCAAGATCTTCCGGGCGTGAGGCACCCCCTCAGTGGATCTTTTTGCCACTCAGATGAATCTCAAGGTCCCTCAGTTCTGTTCCAGGCTTCAGGCCCACGACAGACTAGCGTCAGATGCCTTTCTCCTTCACTGGGGAACAGGCCTTCTCTATGTGTATCCTCCCATACCTCTGGTAGGGAAGACTTTGCTGAAACTCAAGCAAGACCGCAGAACCATGATCCTGATTGCACCCTTCTGGCCGCGTCAGATTTGGTTCCCTTTTCTTCTGGAGTTGTACTCCGATGAACCGTGGAGATTGGAGTGTTTTCTGACCCTCATCACTCAGAACGAGGGGGTCGCTTCTACATCCCAACCTCCAGTCTCTGGCTCTCACTACCTGGATGTTGAGAGTTTAGAATTCGCTTCCTTGGGTCTTTCAGAGGGTGTGTCCCGGGTCTTGCTTGCTTTCAGGAAAGATTCCATTAAGAGGTGTTACTTTTTCAAATGGAGGAGGTTTGCCATCTAGTGTGACAGCAAAGGCCCTAGATCCTCTCTCCTGTCCTACACAGACCCTGCTTGAATACCTTCTACACTTGTCAGAGTCTGGTCTCAAGACCAACTCTGTAAGGGTTCACCTCAGTGCAATTAGTGCTTATCATCGGCATGCCTATTTCTGGACAGCCTTTAGTTGTTAGTTTCATGAGAGGTTTGTTTTTGTCAAAGCCCCCTGTCAAACCTCCACCAGTGTCATGGGATCTCAACGTCGTTCTCACCCAGCTGATGAAAGCTCCATTTGAGCTACTGAATTCCTGCCATCTAAACTATTTGACCTGGAAGGTCGTTTTCTTGGTGGCTGTTAGTTCAGGTTATAGAGTCAGTGAGCTTCAGTCCCTAGCAGTGGATGCACTTTATACTAAGTTTCATCACAACAGATTAGTTCTCTGCGCGCACCCTAAGTTCCTGCTGAAGGTGGTGTCGAAGTTCCATCTAAATCAGTCAATTGTCAACATTTTTTCCCTGTCCTCATGCTCACCTTGGACTGCAAGAGAGCATTGGCCTTTTACGTGGAGCGGACGAAGCCCTTCAGTCAGTCCGCCCAGTTATTTGTTTCTTTCGATCCCAACAGGAGGGGAGTCGCCATCGGAAAATGCACAATCTCCAATTGGCTAGCAGATTGCATTTCCTTCACTTAGGCCCAAGCTGGGCTGACTCTGGAGGGCCATGTCACAGCTCATAATGTCAGAGCCATGGCAGCGTCGGTGGCCCACTTAAAGTCAGCCTCCATTGAAGAGATTTGCAAGGCTGCAACGTGGTCATCAGTCCACACATTCACATCTCACTACTGCCTTCAGTCGGTTTGGGCAGTCAGTGCTGCAGAATCTGTTTGGGGTTTACAATCCAACTCCACCCCCCTAGGCCCATTTTTATTCTGTTCCAGGCTGCACTCTCAGCTAGCTGTACATAGTTTCAGGTTAACCTATTGTAACCCTAGGGGTTAAAATTTAAAATGTACCTGGCTGCATCAGGGCTGTCTGGGAGGTCTGTTTGGGGGGAGTTCCTGAGAGTTTTTGGTGACTGGAGAGGAGGGCAGGTTGTTGTGGCTACTGGCCAGTCACAGTATCCGGATGGTGGCCG
This sequence comes from Microcaecilia unicolor, assembly GCF_901765095.1. Lineage (NCBI taxonomy): Eukaryota > Metazoa > Chordata > Amphibia > Gymnophiona > Siphonopidae > Microcaecilia > Microcaecilia unicolor. Next base: position 204,420,180 of record NC_044035.1, on the reverse strand, counting down.
GGCTCCCAGGAACTGAGCGTGAGGCTCGTGCCAGAAGAAATACAGAGGATTTTTGGGCTTCAGTGATAAGAAAGGTACTGATATCTGCAAACTTTTAACAAACTGTTCACTTGTATATGTGTGAAAACTGGTTGTATTAATTTAAAAACACTGTGGCTATGGTTTGGAGGGCTTTGTGTGAGTGCTGGGCTCGTGCTGGGTATGACATAGTTAGAGTTCCAAATGTTACTGTTGGGAGGTAAGCTTAATGCTGAGCAGACCTGCGTTTTGAGTCTGTGCTCAGCGGTGGCAGAAAATCCATTATAAAAGCGGATTTAGAGTGCTTTAAGGGTTGTATGAGTGAGAACAGTGTGTTTGAGTAAAGTTAATTGTCCCTAAAAAGCCTGTCGCGGTTTAGAAGGCTTTAAGAGAGTTGTCTGAGTGCTGCTTGACACTAAGCATAAAGTGGCTTAATACTTCAGATGGGAATATCAAATGGTATATTAAGCTGACAGTAGGAGCAGCTGGGAGATAGTTACTCCTAATATTGGGAATGAAGTGCTGATTGAGAGGCACATTAAAATTATTTAAAGTACATAAGCTTCCTGAAGGTTGTTGAAGAAAAAAATTATCTTCAGAGGTGCTGTAGACATTTGCATGAACTTCTGTTTAAATATATCTAAGTTATATTTATATGCATCTCTAAAATACACTGAACTTGGAGTTGCAGTATATGTGAGGCTTTGAGAGACTTTTAAAGTATTTCATACTCGCTATAAATTGGAGTATGGGGCCATGTGCTCACACTGTTTCTCTGAATTATTAAATGTGGGGGGGAAAGCGTAGGGATTCTGAATTATATGTTTTTTTTCCTGGGGAAGTTAGATAGGAAGTGTTGCAGTAGTCATATTCGACCTGATTTTTTTTTAGATAGAATTTAGGGTTTATTTGTTTATTAAAGTGTAGAGTAGTAGGTCTCCAAGCTCCTGGTTTCTGATCCCTGGCCAGAGGACATCGCACCACCCCGCCTACAAATGGTACCCATCGCTTGAAGACAGAAGGAAGAAGAAGAAGGAGAGACAACCATAGCAAACTGAACAAAAGTATCCTTTTATACTCTACCATAGTAGAAGGAAACAAAGACTCTTGAGGGAATTGATATAAAGACTATAATAAAATCATAAATTTCATACTTACCTTGCGCCCATCTGAAGAAGAACCTGAAAAAGAAAGTATCACAAAGAATCAATTCTTGAAAGTTAGCATTACTCTAAACAGTTTTTTTGCATGTTTTATTGTAAATTGATAAAAACTAATTAATACTTATCTGATCTGTTATTGTGTCAGGGAGGTGGGTTTTCTGTAAAAAGGGTTCCTGTGCAAAAGTAAAGAAACAGTGGTTAAATCGGGGAAAAATTAAGAGTTATTGATAGAAGGAAAAGAAAAACATAGTATTCTAATCGGATAAGGGTAATATTTATTAATGTGACTGTTTAATTACTTAAATTGTTATTTTAAAAAATTGTTTCTAATAAAGAAACTTTAAATCTATTCCATCTCTATAAAGTTATTTGTATCCCCTCTCCGCTTCTGGGTGATGTGTTTGACACCTGGTCAAGACTACATTTAAAAACCAAACCAGAACACATTCTGAATTCCATCTCGACCCAGGAGTAGGGGAGGGGCTTACACTATGTTATGTCCTTACCATTGCGAGGCCCAATTGACCAATGTTCATTGTTTTGAGTGAGTCTGGATGCTACAGATACCCCACGTGTGAGAATAAGCAGCCCGCTTGTCCTCGGAGAAAGTGAAGATACTTACCTGTAGCAGGTATTCTCTGAGAACAGCAGGCCTCACAAACCCTCCCACCTCCACTTTGGAGTTGTTATTTGTTATTTCTTATGCTTTTTCATCTAACTGAGGTATGCGTTCTTTTGGCGAGTGGGAAGTCAGTCCGCGCACACGAACCAGAAGACTCTGCAAAACATTTTTGTTTTTGCTATTGCAAAATGCCGATTCCCGGGCCGACGCAGATGTCGACCCCACGTGTGAGAATATTCAGCCTGCTGTCCTCGGAGAATACCTGCTACAGGTAAGTATCTTCGCTATACTGCTTATCCCCAGAAATTGTGGATTTTCCCCAAGTCCAATTTAATAATGGTCTATGGACGTTACCTTTAGGAAGCTGTCCAAACCTTTTTTAAACTCTGCTAAGCAAAAAGCCTTTACAACATTCTCTGGCAACGAATTCCAGCATATAATTACATATTGAGTGAAGAAAACGTTTCTCCGATTCATTTTAAATTTACTACTTTGTAGCTTCATTGCATGCCCCCTAGTCCTACTATTTTTGGAAAGTATAAACAGACGCATCAAATCTACCAGTACTCCGCTCATTATTTTATAGACCACTATCATATCTCCTCTCAGCCGCCTTTTCACTAAGATGAAGAGCTCTAGCCACTTTAGCCTTTCCTCATAGGGAAGTCTTCCCATCCCCTTTATCATTTTCTTCGCCCTTCTCTGCACCTTTTCTAATTCCACTATATCTTTTTTGAGATATGGCGACCAGAATTGAACACAATATTCGAGGTGCGGTCGCACCATGGAGTGATACAAAGGCATTATAATGTCCTCATTTTTGTTTTCCATTCCTTTCTTAGCCGCAGCAGCACACTGAGCAGAAGGTTTCAACGTATCATCAACGACGACACCTAGATCCCTTTCTTGGTCAGTGATGTAGCTTTAATTTGGGTTCCTCTTTCCCACATGCATCACTTTGCACTTGCTCACATTAAACGTCATCTGCCATTTAGATGCCCAGTCTCCCAGTCTCATAAGGTCCTCTTGTAATTTTTCACAATCCTCCCGCGATTTAACAACTTTGAATAACTTTGTGTCGTTAGCAAATTTAAATACCTCACTCCCATCTCTAGGTCACTCATAAATATGTTAAAAAGTAGCGGTCCCAGCACATGCTGGCACAAATGATGATACTACTAGGTACCCATCTGAATGTACAAAAAGTGACTTCATGGGTAACCCCACTAACTACCCTTCTCTATTGAGAATACTGACTATTTAACCCTACTCTCTCTGTTTTCTATCTTTTAACCAGTTTTTAATCCACAATAGGACACTACCTCTTATCCTATATCTCTCCAATTTCTTCTGGAGTCTTTCATGAGGTACCTTGTCAAATGCCTTCTTAAAATCCAGATACACAATATTAATCGGCTCACCTTTATCCACAAGATTGTTCACCCCTTCAAAGAAATGTAATAGATTGGTGAGGCACAATTTCCCTTCACTACATCCATGTTGGCTATGTCTCACTAATCCATGCTTTTGAATATGCTCTGTAATTTTTTTCTTTATAATAGTTTCTACCATTTTGCCTGGCACTGACGTCAGACTCACCAGTCTATAATTTCCCGGATCTCCTCTGGAACCTTTTTGAAAAATCGGCATTACAATGGCCACCCTACAATCTTCCAGTACCACGCTTGATTTTAAGGCTAAATTACATATTACTAACAATAGCTCCGCAAGTTCATTTTTCAGTTCTATTAGTACTCTGGGATGAATACCATCCAGTCCAGGAGATTTGCTACTCTTTAATTTGTAGAACTGCCTCATTACATCCTCCAGGTTTATAGAGAATTCATACAGTTTATCTGACTCGTCAGCTTCAAATACCATTTCTGGCACCAGTATCTCTCCCAAACTTCCTCAGTGAAGACCAAAGTAAAGAATTTGTTTAATCTCTCCGCTATGGCTTTGTCCTCCCGCCCCTTTTACCCCTCGGTCACCTAGCGGCTTCCTGCTTTTAATATAACTAAAAAAAATTTACTATGAGTTATTGCCTCCAACACAATCTTTTTTTCGAAGTTCTTCTTAGCCTTCCTTATCAGTGCTTTGCATTTGACTTGACATTCCTTATGCTGTTTCTTGTTAGTTTCAGTCGGTTCCTTCTTCCATTTTCTGAAGGATTTTCTTTTAGCTCTGATAGCTTCCTTCACCTCATTTTTTAACCATGCCGGCTGTCGTTTGGTCTTCTACTTTTTTCATACGTAGAATATATTTAGCCTGGGCTTCCAGGATGGTGTTTTTGAACAGCATCCACACCTAATGTAACTTTTTGACCCTCGCAGCCGCTCCTCTAAGTTTTTTTTTTTTAACCGTTCTTCTCATTTTATCATAGTCTCCTTTTTTAAAGTTAAACGCTAACGTATTTGATTTCCTATGTATGCTTACTTCAAAGCTAATATCATATCTGATCATATTATGATCACTGTTATCAAGCAGCACCAGCACCATTACCTCCCACACCAGATCATGCGCTCCACTAGGGGCTAAGTCTAGAATATTTCCTTCTCTTGTTGGCTCCTGTACCAGCTGCTCCAGAAAGCAGTCTTGATTTCGTCAAGGAAGTTTACCTCCCTAGCATGCCCTGATGTTACATTTACCCAGAGAGGAAATCCGCCAGCAAGCGGAGAATTCAAATGCCCCACGGTAAAGACAACAGTACACAAAAAGTGGGAGAGCAACCAAGGATACCAGAAACTGGAAGATGTTCTTCAAAACAAAGATTTATTGGAGGTTTGAAGACTCGACACAACGTCGTGTTTCAGCCGTCCGGCCTGCATCAGGAGTCTGCTATGCAAGGTGCTGCAGAAGAGTGATGTTTAAAATGCCTTGAAGATGTCACAGCAGTCTCTTGCACAGATTATGACTCGATGGTGATGAGGATGATTCTTCAAACTATGACGTGGTAGTCTTGAGAAAGACTGTTTAAAAAGATTGCGTGGTCTCGTCAAACCGCTGCTTGCTTATAATACAGGTAAATGAAAATGAACAGATGGTAGCACACACCTATCACTATCCTTTTCCTCTTTACACATGGAATCTCAATCCATAGTGATTCCAAGATGTGTTTTGTTTCCTGCAGAATTTTCAATCTATTTGATTCAAGGCCAGTGGTGTGCTGGAGCAGGCTCTCACAGGCTCGCAAGAGCCGGTTGTTAAGTTTTTAAGAATTTTGGGAGCTGGTTGTTAAAGTAAGGCCCTCCATTGCTACTTTAACAACTGGATCCCAAAATGTGGGCTTGGTCCCCCTGCTGAATTCTCTTTTACTTTGCTGGTGGGGATGCTGAACCCAGCCAGCCAAGTAAATAGACTACTGCTGCTCCCCGCTCCTTGTTTCCAGCTCTGGGCAGCAGGCTGAGACTTCTGGAGCATGTGAGAGAAGTTCCAGCATGCTGCTCAGAGCAAGACGTTGGGAGTGGTGGCTGCCAGCAAAGGTATGCCTAGCGTGCCTGCACGAAGGGAGGAGAGAGAGGCAAGTGTTGCTTCCCCCCCCCCCCCCCCCCCCCCCCCCGGCCACCCCTGGCCCTTCCAACTGCAGAGCTGGCTACGTCCGGAGAAAGAGCCTGTTGTTAAAAATTTACCAGCACACCACAAGGTCCTCCTCAACATACAATGCTACTGCTCCACGAATTCAATCCACCCTATCACTACGATATAATTTGTACCCGGTATGACAGTGTCCCACTGGTAATCCTCCTATCACCAGGTCTCAGAGATGCCTATTAAATCTAATTTTTAATTTAGTGCAATATATTCTAACTCTCCCATCTTATTTCTTAGGATTCTGGCATTGGCATATGGACATTTCAAACTATGTTTGTTGTTCCTATCTACATAATGCAATCTTTTGTCTGATTTATATTTTTATGTAAGGACACCTGATCTACTACAGTCTCTTTTGCAACCTCACTATCGGGATACCCTATCTTCCCTGTTTTGGTGATATCTTTGAAAGATACCTTATTCCGAACCATGCGCCTTTCAGCGACTGTCGGCCTTCCCCCAGTTTCTACTTTAAAAGCTGCTCTATCTCCTTTTTAAATGCCGATGCCAGCAGCCTGGTCCCACCCTGGTTGAGCCCATCCTTTCGGAATAGGCTCCTCCTTCCCCAGAATGTTGCCCAGTTCCTAACAAATCTAAAACCCTCCTCCCTGCACCATCGTCTCATCCACTCTAGAGCTCTGCCTTTCTCTTAGGCCCTGCGCGTGGAATGGGTAGCAGTTCAGAGACACGTTCTCTGAGAGCTAGGAGCTCTTAGCATTGGGCATACATATATAACCACTCACCAACTGGGAGATAATCATACAAGTGACACTCAATGCAAAAGACTGTTTAAACTGCATTGCATTTATAACTTTACATAGTAACATAGTAGATGACGGCAGAAAAGACCTGCACGGTCCATCTAGTCTGCCCACGATAAACTCATATGTGTATACCTTACCTTGATTTGTACCTGTCTTTTTCAGGGCACAGACCGTATAAGTCTGTGCAGCAGTATTTCCCGCCTCCCAACCACCAGTCCCGCCTCCCATCACCGGCTCCGGCATAGACCCCGTATAAGTCTGCCCTCCCCCATCCTAGCCTCTCAACCACCAACCCCTCTTCCCCCCGCCACCCAATTTCAGCTAAGCTTCTGTGGATCCATTCCTTCTGCACAGGATTCCTTTATGCCTGTCCCACGCATGCTTGAATTCCGTTACTGTTTTCATCTCCACCACCTCCCGCGGGAGGGCATTCCAAGCGTTCACCACCCTCTCCGTGAAGAAATACTTCCTGACATCTTTCCTGAGTCTGCCCCCCCTTCAATCTCATTTCATGTCCTCTCGTTCTACCGCCTTCCCATCTCCGGAAAAGATTCGTTTGCGGATTAATACCTTTCAAATATTTGAACGTCTGTATCATATCACACCTGTTCCTCCTTTCCTCCAGAGTATACATGTTCAGGTCAGCAAGTCTCTCTTCATACGTCTTGGAACGCAACTCCCATACCATCCTCGTAGCTTTTCTTTGTACCGCTTCCATTTTTTTAACATCCTTCGCAAGGTACGGCCTCCAAAACTGAAAACAATACTCCAGGTGGGGCCTCACCAACGTCTTATACAGGGGCATTAAAACCTCCTTTTTTCTGCTGGTCACATCTCTCTCTATACAGCCTAGCAACCTTCTCGCTACGGCCACCGCCTTGTCGCACTGTTTCATCGCCTTCAGGTCCTCAGATACTATCACCCCAAGATCCCTCTCCCCGTCTGTGTCTATCAGGCTCTCCCCACCTAACACATATGCCTCCCTTGGATTTCTACTCCCTAAGTGCATCACTTTGCATTTCTTCGCATTGAATTTTAATTGCCAAACGTTAGACCATTTTTCCAGCTTCTTCAGATCTTTTTTCACGTTTTCCACTCCCTCCGGGGTGTCCACTCTGTTGCAAATCTTGGTGTCATCCGCAAAAAGGCAAACTTTACCTTGTAACCCTTCGGCAATGTCACTCACAAATATATTGAACAGAATGGGCCCCAGCACCGATCCCTGAGGCACTCCACTACTCACCTTTCCCTCCTCCGAGTGAACTCCATTCACTACCACCCTCTGGCGTCTGCCCGTCAACCAGTTCCTAATCCAGTTCACCACTTCGGGTCCTATCTTCAGCCCTTCTAGATTATTCAAGAGCCTCCTGTGGGAAACCGTGTCAAAAGCCTTGCTGAAATCTAAGTAGATGATGTCCATAGCATGTCCTTGATTTAATTCTCCCGTCACCCAGTCAAAGAATTCAATGAGATTCATTTGGCACGACTTCCCTTTGGTGAAACCATGTTGTCTCGGATCTTGCAACTTATTGGCTTCCAGGAAATTCACTATCCTTTCCTTCAGCATGGCTTCCATTACTTTTCCAATAACCGAAGTGAGGCTTACCGGCCTGTAGTTTCCAGCTTCTTCCCTATCCCCACTTTTGTGAAGAGGGACCACCTCCGCCATTCTCCAATCCCTCGGAACCTCTCCCGTCTCCAAGGATTTATTAAACAAATCTTTAAGAGGACCCGCCAGAACCTCTCTGAGTTCCCTCAGTATTCTGGGGTGGATCCCGTCCGGCCCCATGGCTTTGTCCACCTTTAGCTTTCCAAGTTGTTCATATACACTCTCTTCCGTGAACGGTGCTCTATCCACTTTGTTTTCAGGTGTACTTTTGCCAGTCCCTCTCGGTCCTTCCCCAGGATTTTCTTCAGTAAAAACAGAACAAAAGTATCTATTTAGCAAATTGGCTTTTTCTTCATCATTTTCTACTTAGCGTTTTGCTGTATCTTTTAGTCTCACAATCCCCTTTTTAGTCTTTCTCCTTTCACTAATATACCTGAAGAAGTTTTTGTCTCCCCTCCGTACATTTCTAGCCATTTGTTCTTCCGCTTGCGCCTTCACCAGACGTACCTCTCTCTTGGCTTCTTTCAGTTTCATCCGGTATTCCTCCCCGTGTTCCTCTACTTGAGATTTTTTGTATTTCTGGAACGCTAACTCTTTAGCCTTTATTTTCTCAGCCACTTTGCTTTGAAAACCATATCGGTTTCCTTTTTCTCTTGCTTTTATTTACCCTCCTTACATAAAGGTCTGTGGCCCTGTTTATTACTTCTTTTAGCCTGGACCACTGTCCTTCCACTTCTCGTATGTCCTCCCAGCCCATCAGCTCCTTCCTCAGGTATTCTTCCATTTTGTTAAAGTCAGCTCGCTTGAAATCCAGGACTTTGAGTTTAGAGTGGCCGCCATCCACATGAGCTGTTACATCAAAACAAACCGTTTGATGGTCACTGTTTCCCAGGTGTGCAGCCACTTGGACATTTGACACACTATCCCCATTCGTGAGCACCAGATCCAACGTGGCTCCCTCCCTCGTGGGTTCGTTCACCATTTGTCTGAGCAGAGCACTTTGGAAAGCATCCACAATCTCTCTACTTCTTTCCGATTTTGCAGACGGAACCTTCCAATCTACATCCGGCAGATTAAAATCTCCCAACAACAGCACCTCTCTTTTCTTCCCCAACTTTTGAATATCAGCGATCAGATCTTTATCTAGTTCTTCCAATTGTGTCGGGGGTCTATAGACAACACCCACGTGGACCAAGGTTCTATCCTCTCTTTTTAAGGTGATCCATATTGCTTCTTCCTTTCCCCACTTCCCTGTCATTTCAGTTGCTGCGATATCATCTCTCACATACAGAGCTACTCCTCCACCTTTACGTCCCTCTCTATCCTTCCTAAAAAGATTATAGCCTGTACGTTGCTGAAACTGCTATAATTATTGGGAATATTTAGATTTATATGACAAAAAGGAAAGTTATATTCTAGGGCAATTTTGAAAGTTAAATCAATTGAAAATTCTTTGATCAGACTGTACCATTTCTGGTCCCATCTAGAGAATTGCCTTGATAACAGCATTTAGCTGACACATTGAGAGGAAATCACTACACAGCAGGAGGTAGGGTTGGGCTCTGAATAGGGGGACAAACCACTTGTTTGTAACTTTCCTCAGGTGCTGGTCCTGAACCAAACTCCTGCAAGTAAAGTAAATTCTGACCTTTTAAATTCCAAACTTCTCAACTTTCTGGCTATAGGTGAGATACCTGATATTCTCTTTAATTTAACGCTTATTGCTTAATTAATTTGCCCTGTGAAACCTCTTATTTTCTTTCTTTCTCTTCCTGCCAAGCTCTGATAGAGAGGAGAGGCTGTTTAAACTGCATTGCATTTATAACTTTACATTGCTGAAACTGCTATAATTATTGGGAATATTTAGATTTATATTACAAAAAGGAAAGTTATATTCTAGGGCAAATTTGAAAGTTAAATCAATTGAAAATTCTTTGATCAGACTGTACCATTTCTGGTCCCATCTAGAGAATTGCCTTGATACAGCATTTAGCTGACACACTGGGACTTATAATCCCACCCACCCCAGGGTTTTCCAATCATTTATAGACAAACCAAACCTCTTGCAGACTGTTAACCCCAACATAGTACACCTGTTCATACCCATTTCAACCAATCAGGATGACTTTTATTCTCTGCAATAATTGTGGTGCTTTAGTTTCAAGGCCAATCATCTGGAGATTTAAAGCTTGTCCTATCTGTCTTCAGCTAACTAGTTTAAAACAAGAGCTCAGTAAAGTAATGCAAGAATTGGATGCAATTAAAGCAGCTTCTAGGACTACACAGAAAAAGAACTTCTCACCACTGCCTCAAAGAATAAAACCACATAAGAACAGATGGTTCACAGTAGGCTCAGGCAGACTTCGTCAGGTGACACAAAAGCATCCACCCGCACAAGTGTTGCCACTAAAGAATTCTTTTGCTCCATTACAGCACTGTGATGCTCCTGAAAATAAAACATTACAGCAATTACAGCACTGTGATGCTCCTAAAAATAAAACTGAGGCAGAGGAAAAAGCAATAAAGTTGGAACAAAAAGATATGAAGGTACCCAAAGTGAAAAGACACCCCAAATCTCAAATGTTGAAACACATACCAGGAAATATAGATGGAAAGCGATGGCCACAAATGCTCGTAGTCTAAGCAATAAAGTTCATGACCTTCAAGCCCTGATGTTGGAGACAGAATTAGATGTTGTTGCTCAATGGTTCCCATGAATGGGATGCAAACATACCAGGCTATAATCTATTTAGGAAGGATAGAGAGGGTCGAAAAGGTGGAGGAGTAGCTCTGTATGTAAAGAATGATATCATGGCGACTGAAATGACAGGGACCTGGGGAAAGGAAGAAGCAATATGGATCACCTTAAAAAGTGATGATAGAACCTCTGTCCACGTGGGTGTTGTCTACAGACCCCCGACACAATTAGAGGAACTAGATAAAGATCTGATCGCAGATATTCAAAAATTAGGAAAGAAAAAAGAGGTTCTGTTGATGGGAGATTTCAATCTGCCTGATGTAGATTGGAAGGTTCCGTCTGCAAAATCGGAAAGAAGTAGAGAGATTGTGGATGCTTTCCAAAGTGCTCTGCTCAGACAAATTGTGACGGAACCCACGAGGGAGGGAGCGACGCTGGATCTGGTGCTCACAAATGGGGATAGTGTGTCAAATGTCCGAGTAGGTGCACACCTGGGAAGCAGTGACCATCAAACGGTTAGGTTTGATATGACGGCTGAAGTGGAGGGCGGCCACTCTAAGCTCAAAGTCCTGGATTTCAAGCGTGCTGACTTTAGTAAAATGGGGGAATACCTGAGGAAGGAGCTGATGGGCTGGGAGGACGTACAAGAAGTGGAAGGACAGTGGTCCAGGCTGAAAGAAATAATAAATAGGGCCACAGACCTTTATGTAAGGAGAGTAAATAAAAGCAAGAGAAAAAGGAAACCGATATGGTTCTCCAAGCAAGTGGCTGAGAAAATAAAGGCTAAAGAGTTAGCGTTCCAGAAATATAGAAAATCTCAAGAAAAGGAACACGGGGAGGAATATCGGATGAAACTGAAAGAAGCCAAGAGAGAGGTACGTCTGGCGAAGGCACAAGCGGAAGAACAAATGGCTAGAAATGTAAGGAGGGGAGACAAAAATTTCTTCAGGTATATTAGTGAAAGGAGAATGACTAAAAAGGGAATTGTGAGACTAAAAGATACAGCGAAACCCTATGTAGATAATGATGAAGAAAAAGCCAATTTGCTAAATATATACTTTTGTTCTGTTTTCACTGAAGAAAATCCTGGAGAAGGACCACGAGGGACTGGCAAAAGTACACCTGAGAATGGAGTGGATAGAGCACTGTTCACGGAAGAGAGTGTGTATCAACAACTTGGAAAGCTAAAGGTGGACAAAGCCATGGGACCGGACGGGATCCACCCCAGAATATTGAGGGAGCTCAGAGAGGTTCTGGCGGGTCCTCTTAAAGATTTGTTTAATAAATCCTTGGGGATGGGAGAGGTTCCGAGGGATTGGAGAACGGCGGATGTGGTCCCTCTTCACAAAAGTGGTGATAGGGAAGAAGCTGGAAACTACAGGCCGGTAAGCCTCACTTTGGTTATTGGAAAAGTAATGGAAGCGATGCTGAAGGAAAGGATAGTGAATTTTGTGGAAGCCAATAAGTTGCAAGATCCGAGACAACATGGTTTTACCAGAGGGAAATCGTGCCAAACGAATCTCATTGAATTCTTTGATTGGGTAACTGGAGAATTGAATCATCGACGTGCTATAGACGTAATCTACTTAGATTTTAGCAAAGCTTTTGACACGGTTCCCCACAGGAGGCTCTTAAATAAACTCGATGGGCTGAAGATAGATCCCGAAGTGGTGAACTGGATTAGGAACTGGTTGACGGACAGACGCCAGAGGGTGGTGGTAAATGGAGTTCGCTCGGGGGAGGGAAAGGTGAGTAGTGGAGTGCCTCAGGGATCGGTGCTGGGGCCGATTCTGTTCAATATATTTGTGAGTGACATTGCCGAAGGGTTAGAAGGTAAAGTTTGCCTATTTGCGGCAGTGGCGTAGCCAGACCTGACATTTTGGGTGGGCCTGGAGCTAATATGGGTGGGCACTATGTATATAGGTACTAGTAAAAAAGGCCCGTTTCCAAAACAAATGAAACGGGCGCTAGCATGTGGTTTTTTTTTTGTTTTCTTTTTCTGTTTGATATTAAGGGATATATATTTTTTTTTTTAAAGGAAAACAGTTTTTTTTTAAGTTGTAAAGTCTGTATGAGTGTTTGTGGTTTTGAGGGGGGGTTGTGGGGGTCTATGGGTGTATGCTATTTTTTGGGGGGGGGAGGGGTGTTTGTGGGGTAGGGTAGCGTTGTTCTGTATGAGTGTTTGTGGTTTTGAGGGGGGTTGTGGGTGTCTGTGGGTGTGTGTGCCATTTTCTGGGGGGGTGTTTGTAGGGGGGTGTTTGTGGGGTAGGGTTGTTCTGTATGAGTGTTTGTGTTTTGGGGGGGGGATTATGGGAGTCTGTGGGTGTTTGTAAGAGAGAGATATAGGTTTTTACTGTTTCTGTTTTTGTATTAAGGGGGTTGGGGGAGGGAGTGTGTGTGTATGAGTGTGAAAGCAAGATGTTGTCTGTCCATGGCAGTGTGTGGCATTTTGGGTGGTGGGCAGTTTGGTTGTATGTATGTGTGTTAGTGAGTGATGCTGATTGTCCATATTAGATGTGGGGGTTTTTTGTGGCTGGTAGGGGGTGATTCTCTGCGTGTGAGTGTGATACAGTAATCTTAATTCAGCAGGGCACTCTGATGTGGTATTTGTAGGCACTTGTATTTTTGTTGAAACCAGAGGGATCCGTTGCAGGCAGGCAGTAGGAGTAGATATGGGTTTTTTTCGAGTGTGGAATGTGGGTGGTGTTCTGTAGGGGGGGACGGGGCTGAGGGCGCATGTGTCTGGAGGTCTCCTTGTAGGCACTGATTTCAGCTGGGCACTCAGGTAGGCTGTGATCCATTTTTTTTAGGGGGGGTTGGGCGCCGGAGGTTTCCGTTTGGGTGTTTTTTTTTGGGGGGGGGGGGTTGGTTTGGTTTTAGTGTGGAATGTGGGTGGCGTTCTGTAGGGGGGGCGGGGCTGAGGGCGCATGTGTTTGGAAGTCTCTGTTGTAGGTACTGAACGCCGGCTTGGAGACTCACCGCATGAACAGCTTGCAGAGTAAGGTCCGCGATGTAGTGGTTGTTTAGTGGCGTTCTTCGTCCGCGCTTTCCTCGCGGTTGGTCCCCGTGCTGGTAGCTACCCCCTCCTCAGGAAGGGGCGGGACTCGTGTGTGTTTTTTTTTTTTTCCTGAATGCCGCTGCATTTTCTTCGCTGTCCCATTCCTGCTCCTCTGCAGCACCGGTCCCATTCAAAGGCTTGGTGGTTTCTAAGTCCATGTGAGTGTTTGGGAGGTGGAACCGTACTTTGTGTGCATCACCTGAGGCACAGCCAATCAGCAGCGCGTGGGCGGGGCAAACACTGATGTTCAAAAAGTGGTCTCTGCCGCCTCACTTTAGAACGTTGGGAAAGTGAGGCTTCATTAGAATGTTGGAGGTGCGTTTTATATAGAGAGATGATGGATTTCTAAGTAGTCTGCCCAGCAGCTGCCCTGCATCAATATAAACCACATATATACTTAATAGAAAAACAGATATTTGTAATACATTATCCCATATCTTAAACTTGACCAGACATAAGTCTGCAATAATGGCAAACATCTCAATACACATGACAGGATCCTGCAATATAATTACAACAATAGCATATATCCTTTGCTTTATAACAAATGCCTGATTAAGTAAACGTTGAAGTCTTTTTCACTTCCTCTAGCTCTACTCTATCTCCCTTCTGATGCTGACAAAATAAAATGCGGTACATATCCTTCAACTTTACATTATAATATATGTGCCTTATTAAGCTGTATTAATCAAACATTTAACATTTGGCAAATATACCTTTGAAGACTTCTTCCTTTTCTACCTACTATGGAATTTGTCGCATATAGAAAACATAGCTAGAATGTTTCCTCTTATAGCTTTCCTAGGAAAAATGTATTTAAATTTGGGTATCACCTCAATAATAGCAACACAAAATCCCTTCACCTCCAGGTACTTTGTGAAGTAAGAGGAAATCCTGCAAAGAAACTTCTTAGAGTCTATGTTGCAAACTTTAACCAATTCTGAATACAAATGCCAATAACAGTACCTTTAAAAAGGCAGCAGTGAATACACACAACAGCAATACACATCTCATTGGAAAGGCCAGACAAGTCAGAATCCTAGATCCACACAAACTACATGCCAGCAAAATCTCTCACCTGCTGGATCACATGCAGAACACAGACCAACCCTCATCAATTATAGAATTAAGGACCAAAAATCAGAAATTGCCTTGTAGCCTGGCATCAGTCCTTCCCTTCCTTACCCCCCTCACCATCCTTGTAGCCTGGCATTGGCCTTTCCCTTCCCTATCCCACCATGATCCAGCCCTTCTACTCTACCCCCACTATCCATTCCCATAGCCCAGCATCAGTCCTTCCCTTCCCCACCATCCATCCGATAACTAGGCATCTGCCCCACCCCTCCCTGCACGCAACCTAGCATTAGCCCTGTCCTACCCCCTTAACCATAACTCCCTAGTATGGCATCCCCTCACCCCCACCCAGAAACCTGCCCACATTAAATATAAAGCTTTTAAATAATAACAATATTATTATTATTTTAACCTGGGCACTGCAGAGACTTCCCCACCCAAAAACCCACCAACATAAAAAATACAACTTTAAAAAAAAACTTGGGCATTGAGCCCACCGCCACCCAAAAACACATTTAAATTTGTTGGTGGGTTTCTGGGTGGGCTTGTCACTGTCTAGGGGGGAATTCCTCACTCTCCCCTCCGCCCCCCCCATGCGAGCATTTAAGGCATATCTTTGCTGGCAGGGATGCCAACTATCTTTCTCTTTTGATCTAGGCACAGGGAAAAAAAGATTTTAAATGCTCCCAGGTTTCAACCTAATTCATGTTTAATGTGGGAATATAAATGTTATAAATAACTTAAAACAAGTAAATAAATAGATAGAAACTCTGGATGTTGAGCACCTGATTCTCATAATATATCTATTTTAATGGCTCTTTCCAGGAGAAAAAAAATCTCTACATGAATACAATAGTGCTAGAGTGTCCCTATAACCTGCCCCTCCTCCAAATGACACACTAATTACGATTTATAACAATTTACTACTCTACCTATGAAAAGCTGGCATGTTTGAACATATAAGTGAGATTAAATAAACATGCTACCAACATTAAAGAACGACAACATGGATGCAGCAGCTCAAACGACTGCTTGCTTTGTTTGGGATGATGGTAGGGGAAAGAGACAAACCTCTGAGGAATCCTGACTAGATTGATGCATAAAGATGGAAGCAGGAGGTATATCGCAAGTGATGAAACACACAAAGCAGTCATGGCACGCAAGTTTCTGAAAGCTGCATGAAAATATCGTAACTATCGTAACTAGCAGTGCAATTGCCCCGGGATATTTATCAAAGAATGTTTCTCTACAGGTTGTAAAAGAGAGCTCCGTAATCAAACACTCAAGGTATGCTTTTTCAAAACCCAGGTTGACAACAGACCCAGCCTACACAAAACATAGCCCCTGACCATTTCAGCAATCACAGGAATCCTGACACTTGGAACCTCTTTGCTTTTGAAAGTAGGGTAGGCGATTAACATATCTAACCTCTTTGAGCTGCAGCCCTGCCTTCAATGTTGCCGGCTTCCAAGTCCCGGCCGGTACTTCGGTGGCCTGAAGGCTGAAGCAAGAACCTTGAGCTGCAAACCTCATGCTTGTGGCAGAAATTTCCTTGTGACACCGGTCTACATGCCGCGGGGAACGGAGGTAAGGCAAGGCAGGCAGAGAGCTCCTGTTTTTTTTTGCTGTGTGTGTGGGCTGTGAGCAGAGCCAATGAGGCTGGAGCCCAGGCAATTTCCTTAAGCCTAAGACAGAATCGATTGGTGGATCAAGCGAAACTGGGTGGGCCTGAGCCATGATTGGATGGAATGGATCCTCAGAAGCTTAGCCGAAACTGGGTGGCGGAGCAGGTGGGGGGAAGAGGGGTTGGTGGTTGGGAGGCAAGGATAGTGGAGGGCAGACTTATAAGGTCTGTGCCAGAGCCGGTGATGGGAGGCGGGACTGGTGGTTGGAAGGCGGGAAGTACTGCTGGGCAGACTTGTACGGTCTGTGCCCTGAATAAGGCAGGTACAAATCAAGGTAAGGTATACACATGAGTTTGTCTTGTTGGGCAGACTGGATGGACCGTGCAGGTCTTTTTCTGCCGTCATCTACTATGTTACTATGACTGGATAACACCCCTCTCACTGCTGGACTGCTGACTCCATCTTAGTATTTTTGAGTTTTTCAATAATTTAAAACTTGCTAAAGTATTAAGGATATTAACCTAATATAAAAATGACTTTTAGTTTATATGGAGGGGCATAATCAAACGGGGACAACCATCTCTAAGGGCGCCCATCTCTAAGGACGTCCCGGTGAAGGGGCGGGGAAACCCGTATTATCGAAACAAGATGGGCGTCCATCTTGTGTTTCGATAATATGGTCGGGGACGCCCAAATCTCAACATTTAGGTCGACCTTAGAGATGGTCATCCCCAGTTTTCGTCGATAATGGAAACTGAGGATGCCCATCTCAAAAACGACCAAATCCAAGTCATTTGGTCATGGGAGGAGCCAGCATTCGTAGTGCACTGGTCCCCCTAACATGCCAGCACATCAACCGGGCATCCTAGGGGGCACTGCAGTGGACTAACTGATGCACTAACTGAAAGGAAAAAGGCATGCAGTGGTCACTAACCACCTCCCACCCCCCAAAAAAAAAAACAACTTTAAAAACTTTTGTCTTGGTTTTTTAGAGTATGGGTGAAGGATGTCCTTCGCTATGCCTCCGTGACGGCAATTGAGAACGTCCTTCACTATTTATTTATTTATTTAGATTTTGCTCACACCTTTTTCAGTAGTAGCTCAAGGTGAGTTACACTCAGGTACACTGGATATTTCTATGCCTCCGTCCCTGCAACAGCAGTTGAGGACATCCTTTGATATGCCTCTGTCCCTGCGACGTCCTTTGCTATGGCAGTTGAGGACATCCACAATGTGGATGTTTGTGAGAAGGACATCCATGCCTGGATGTTTCTGTGAGAAGAACGTCCATGCCTGCTATGCCTCCGACATCCCCAACAGTGGGATTTCAACTGGCCACCTCTGAATTGCAAGACCAGTGCTCTAACCACTAGGCCACTCCTCCACTCCACTCTCTTGAAATCTGGCCATCCCTGTGGGGGGGGAGCAGTTGAGGACGTCCAAAATGTTTGAAAGAAGGACGTCCATGCCCTCTTTATGCCTCCGCTGACACACAGGTCCCCCCCCAGGGACCTGCATACTGCCTCCCCCCCCCCCCCCAGGAATGGCCAAATTTCAAGGGCGTGGAGTGGAGGAGTGGCCTAGTGGTTAGAGCACTGATCTTGCAATCCAGAGGTGGCCGGTTCAAATCCCACTGCTGCTACTCGTGATCCAAAATCCAAATAAATAAAGGGGGTGTTGGAAGCATAGCAGGCATGGATGTCCTTCGCACAGAAACATCCAGACATGGATGTCCTTCTCACAAACATCCACATTTTGGACGTCTTTTTTGGCAGGGACAGAGACATATCTAAGGACTGCTGTTGTAGGGACTGAGGCATAGAAATATCCTGTGTACTTGAATGTAACTCACCTTGAGCTACTACTGAAAAAGATGTGAGCAAAATCTAAATAAATAAATAGCAAAGGACGTCCTCAACTGCTGTCGCAGGGACAGAAGCATAGCGAAGGAGGTCCTTCACCCATACAGTTTTTAAAGTTGTTTTTTTCAGGGTGGGAGGTGGTTAGTGACCACTGGGGGAGTCAGGGGAGGTCATCCCTGATTCCCTCCATTGGTCATCTGGTCATTTAGGGCACATTTTTGTGGCTTGGTCGTAAAAAAAAAAAGGACCGAGTAAAGTCGGCCAAGTGTTCATCAGGGACGCCCTTCTTTTTTCCATTATCGCTTGAGGACGCCCCTCTGTTAGGCACGCCCAAGTCCCGCCTTCGCCATGCCTCCGACATGCCCCCGGGAACTTTGATCATCCCCGCAACGGGAAGCAGTTGGGGATGCCCAAAATCGGATTTCGATTATGTCGATTTGTGCGACCCTGAGAGAAGGACGCCCATCTCCCGATTTGTGTCGGAAGATAGGCGTCCTTCCCTTTTGAAAATAAGCTAGATGGTATATTGTGTGATTTATTTAGTGTTTCCTTCTTAGATAGTAATGAAATGTATTTAAAACTCTGTAAGAGCACTCCTGATTACTATCCTAATTACAATAACTGACTATAAATGAAGAGTTGTCCTAGGGGTGAGCGGGTGTTGGGGAGGGTGGATGGGAAGTCTAAACTAGATCCTGCAGTTCCTGCTAGAGGCCATCTCTTAATGCTGTGGTACAGAGTTCAGGTTTTAAAACTAAGGGGGAAAGACTATGAAGATTAGTTGATAAAATTTGCTTTTTATATTTTCATTCTGCCTATCATGAACCTACAATTCCGCCTTTAAACCCCAATCTTTAAGTTCCCAAAGCAGAAAGCAAAATTGTGTTCACTTACCAGAGAAATGTCCACTTCTCTCAGAACATCTCAGAAAGAAAGTTCAGTAGGACCTTTCCTCTTTAGTTTTGAATCTAACGGGCCTTTTTTAAACAGGCTCTTTCAAGCTAACTCAGCAACCTATTCAAATATTCTACTTCCCCACACCTTAATTAACACCTAATTGAGGTCACTGGACATGCTACCTCTCCAGCAACCAAAGAACAGAAAATAACTGTCTTTAAGAACAAGAAATAAATGCTGGGCGGTGGCAGGAATGGAAAAGAGGGCTGTCGGGGAGCTGAGGGCAGGCAGGTGGGGCTGGCATTGAATCTGGAACTCGGGGGCTGAAGAGGGAGGCAGGGGTGTTACTGCACATGGATAGGATGGGAGGGGAGGATAGGGGCAAAGGAGAATCGCTGCACATGGGAGGGGAGGGGAGGAGAGAGAGGAGAAATCGCTGGACATGGATGTTTAGGAGAGGACAGAGGAGAATCGATGGACATGGATGGGAGAAGAGGGCAAGGGAGAGAGAAGAATTGCTGGACAGGTAGGGGAGGGGAGGATAGGGGAAAAGGAGAATCGTTGGACATGGATGGGAGAAGAGGGCAAGGGAGAGAGAAGAATTGCTGGACAGGTAGGGGAGGGGAGGATAGGGGAAAAGGAGAATCGTTGGACATGGATGGGAGGGGAGGGCAGAGGAAAATAGCTGGACATGGATGGGAGGGGAGGACAGGGTATAAAGGGGGATTGCTGGACATGGATGGATGAAGGGGAGGGCAGGAGAAATGCTGGACATGGATGGAGGAGAAGGAAGACAGGAAGGAGATGCACATGGATGGAGGGGAGGGGAGAGGAGAAATGCTGGAAGGAAGGAAAGACAGAGGAAGGAGATGCACACGGATGGAGGGGGAGAGGAGAAATGCTGGACATGGATGGAGGGGAGGGAAGACAGAGGAAGTAGAAAGACTGGACATGAATGGAGGGGAGGGAAGACAGAGGAGGAGATGCACATGGATTTAGGGGAGAGAGGAGAAATTCTGAACACAAATGGAGGGGAGGGGAGAGTGTTGAAATGCTGTACATGGATGGAGAGAGGAACTGAGATGAACATGGATGGAGGTGAGGAGACAGGAGAAAGGCTGGACATGGATCATGGAGGGGGGAGAGGAAGGAGATGCATATGGATGGAGGGGAGGGAAGAAAGAGGAAGTAGTTGAGGGAAAGGGAAAAGAGGAGAAAAACTGCACATGGATGGAGAAAATAAGCAAAAGCTGGATCTGCTCTATACCTCCTCCAGTCAAGTCCACGGAGGGCCTAGCTTTTACCTATGGATGTAGGGCAAGAAATGATGAAGAAAGGAGGAAAGTAAAGAAATAAATGGAAAGGAAGCCCTGGAAATGGAGTTAAGGGAACAGATAGAGAGCAGCAGAATCAGAGACTGGGACCAACATTATCAGAAGAACAAAGTAACCAAACAATAAAGGTAGAAAAAAAATCATTTTATTTTCATTTTAGTGTTTGGAATATGTCCAATTTGAGAATTTACATCGGCTGTCTTATTTTGCACTGGGTATACTGGAGCTGTAACAGCTTACAGAAATTATTTATAATGAAAACAAATCACAAGTTATTTTTTCTCCTAAACTGGTATAGTATTTTCAATGATACCTGCTTATATGCGACTGACAAAAGACACCACTGTCATCTACATACGTGCTGTAAGGAGTATGAAGGAAGGAAAAGGGTGGAGAGGAACCCCAGCTTCCTACAGGGGAAAAGAGAGCTGGAGGTTAGGAGGGAAGACCCTAGGGGGGCTCCTGTTTTGCCTAAGAGGGACATACCAATAAGAAACTACAACTCCCAGAAAGCCCCAGGAGAACCCCGGGTAAGGAGAAATAGGGTGCAAAACCAAGAAGCTCCAGAAGAGGGCTGCCAGAAAAGGGGAAAAGCTGAGTCACCACCCTGGTGGAGGAGGTGGCTGAACCGGGGGTGGGGGAAGGAAAAGCAGCCTAGCCCGGTTAATGAGGAAAAGAGAGATCAGCTGGAAAAGGGGTGGGGAGAGGAGAAAATGGACTGGGCTCCAGAGAGAGAGGAGGAGGAACAGGAGGCCATGGAGCAAGAGGAGCCAGAGAATGTCTCAGAAGAACCGATGGAACTCTTGGCTCTGAGGCAGCCCGAGCAGGAGGTATAGTGGGAATGCCCGGGTCAAGCGGGAGGAGGTCAGGAGAGTAAGGCTGACCAAGAGGGTGGGACCCGAGGCTTTGAGCCCGCGCAAAGCCTGGCTATATTGAACTGAGTTGAGAAAAGCCTGGCTGTAATTGGGACTGTGTTTTGAACAGCCTGGCTATATTGAACTGAGTTGAGAAAAGCCTGGCTGTAATTGGGACTGTGTTTTGAACAGCCTGGCTATATTGAACTGAGTGGAGAAAAGCCTGGCTGTATTTTGGACTGTGTTTAGCACAGACAGGCTATATTGAACTGAGTGGAGAAAAGCCTGGCTGTAATTGGGACTGTGTTTTGAACAGCCTGGATATATTGAACTGAGTGGAGAAAAGCCTGGCTATATTTTGGACTGTGTTTAGCACAGACAGGCTATATTGAACTGAGGTGAGAAAAGCCTGGCTGTAATTGGGACTGTGTTTTGAACAGCCTGGCTATATTGAACTGAGGGGAGAAAAGCCAGACTGTAATTTGACTGGGTTTAGTACAGCCTGGCTATATGGAACGGGGCTGAGTCAAACTGGGCAGTAATTATACGGTGTCTGGAACAGCCTGAATATTGAAGGGTGTTTTGTTTGAAAACCCAAAAAGGCCTGCTGAATAAAGAAAAGTAAAGGAGGAAACGAAAGCTCTGGGGCCGGTGGTGTGGTAAGGCCTTCCCGGACTGGGCCAGACGCAGAGACCTTTTACAAGTGGTGGCAGTGGTGGGATCATCTGCAGGACCTGTCGCTAGAGGAGGCCGTGACCTGCCTAGACGAAAAGCCCCCGAGAGGGCCAACGCTGAGAAAGGCGCAGACCCGTCTTGGGTTCCGGTAAGCGGGCCCAACTTGGGGGAGGGGTAGAGGGAGCGGAGAAAGAGTCCAACATAAGTGGGGTAATCGCACTTGGATGTGGTTCTCTGTTGTTTTTTTTTCCAGGTGACGATTCCAGTGCCAGGATGGACCCCAAGGAGATCTTCGGGTGGATGACTCTGCAGTTCCAAAAACAGCAGGAGCTGACAGCAAAGATAGTCGAGGACTCATTGATGGCGGCCAGGGATCAGAAGCAACCAGTACTAAACATGCTACAAGACTTTTTCCAAAGAGGTGATAGTGCTCCACGAGAGGGGGACATAGGAGCGAATGGACTGGGGCCCGGAGGAAGCGGTGCGGTAGGACAAGTCTCCATGCATTCACTTAACTGGGGAAAGTTGTCCGAGCAGGATAATGTGGACGATTTTTTGACTGCATTTGAGAGGGTGGCTGGGGCGGCTGGGTGGCCACAAGAGCAGTGGGCCATGAGATTGGTGCCGTCTGTCAGGGGAGGCGCTGGCAGCCTTTAGGGATTTGTCTCCTGGGGAGGCTGCCAACTATGGAAGGTTGAAAGAGGCTATTAAGGACAGATATGGACTCAGTACACACGCTTACAGGCGTAAGTTTAGAGCCACTAAATGGGAAAAGGGGACCCCCCTAAAGCGGTAGCAAATAAACTAATGGATTTAGTGAAAAAATGGGTGGAGCCCGAGCAACACACCCTGCACGAGGTACTGCAAGAACTGGTAGTGGAGCAATTCCTCCAGGGTCTGCCAGCCGAGATTAGGGCAGAATTAATAAAGAGGGGATGTAAGACGGTAGAGGGGGTGACCTCGGGGTTGGAGTGTTACCTAGAAGCCCAGCAGTGGGGTGGACCAGAGCGGGAGGGAGGCAAGGTTCGGGTGTTAGAAAAAGGGGAGCAAAAAGTTTCCCTAGTTAAACCAGAGACCCCCGCAGGGAGTAAAAAGACAGGGCTAGACACCGGCCAGAGTAGAAAGGCTACTCCTTTTGGGAGCAAGGTGTGCTTTAAGTGTGGTAAGGCTGGACACTTCAAAAAAGATTGCCAGTGGCAGGAGGGGTGGATCTCTCAGGTGGCCCAAGGGTTTAGGCCCCGATACCTAACTCAGGTCAAGGTGGAGGGAGTGCCCATCACAGCCATGTTAGACTCTGGGGCGGACCAATCCATGATCTCTAGGAGGTTGTGGCAACAAATACGAGAGAGGAGGACCCCGGGTAGGGATACCTATGATGGAGGGGTGTCCATACAATGTATTCATGGGGCCAAGACATGTTATGCGCTCCAACGGGTCAACTTACAGGGGCCCACCGGGGAGATAGAGCTGGCCATGGCCGTTCTACCCCGATTGCCCCAGGACATGATTTTGGGGAGGGATTGGCCACCATTTATAGAGTGTATGGGCGAGAAAAAAGTGTTGGTCACTACCAGAGCTCAGTCTCACCGCGAGGCGGACGGGGAAGAGGAAGGCATAGGGGCTGTTTTTCCTTTTCAGGGGGAGGTCTTGGGCGAGCCGGGCCGAAAAAAAAAGAGTAAAGCGGTGAAAAAACAAGAACAGAAAGATCGAAGGGAGGCTTTTCAGCGGATACAGAGGGAGAGTTACCTGCCGGTGGCTCCGGAAGAATTAAGAGAGCAGTTTCCCCAATTTCATAGGGAGCAGGCCAATGACCCTACTTTAGAGTATGCCTGGGAAAGGGCGCGCCAGGGAGAAGGTCAGGTAGCTCCGGGGTTCATGATAGAAGGGAACATATTATATCGAAGGGTGCCAAGCTGGGAAAACTCGGGAGGAGGGAGACAGCTAGTGATCCCCTGGGCTTTTCGTCCTTTGGTGGTAAGGCTGGCCCATGATCATCCTCTGGGCGGACATAAGGGCTCCCAGGCTACCCTGACTCAAATATTGGCGAGGTTTTATTGGCCAGGTGTTTATGGGGAGGTGGAGAAGTACTGCAAGTCCTGCACCAACTGTCAAAAGGTATCAGACAGATTCCCTCCTAAAGCACCGTTAAAGCCTCTTCCGAGGGTAGAGCAACCGGGGAGGCGGATAGCCATGGATATTGTGGGGCCTGTAACTAGGTCACAGAGAGGGTTCCTCTATGTCTTAGTAGTTATGGACATGGCCACCAGGTATCCCTGGGCCCTGCCATTAAGGAACATTTCAGCGAAGGGTATTGCCAGGGAACTCATAAAAATTTTTTGTGAGGTAGGTTTTCCCCAAGAAGTCTTGACCGACAGGGGGTCCAATTTTATGTCACATACCTTAAGGCAGGTATGAGAGGCGTTTGGGATAAAACATGTACGCACGGCAGCTTACCATCCGCAAACCAATGGGATGGTGGAACGCTTTAACAGGACCTTAAAGGGTATGCTAAAAAAAGCCTTAGGAGAGGATAGGACCGGATGGGACCAGCTTTTACCATTTGTGCTATATGCATACCGGGAAAAGGTGCAAGACTCTTTAGGAGTTTCACCTTATGAGTTAATGTTTGGTAGGAGACCCAGGGGTATGTTAGATATCGTACATGAGCATTGGGTGCCGCCCGAAACCACCGATCAGTCTGTGGTTGAATATTTACAGGATCTGAGGGGCCGATTGGATAGGATACAGGAATATGCCCGGGACCGGCTGGAACAGAGCCAAGAACAACAAAAGGGGTATTATGATAGAGGGACTCGGGAAAGGGAGTTTGCATCCGGGGATAGGGTCCTTATCCTGATATCGGAAGATCCACATAGGTTCGCCTCTAGGTGGAAAGGACCCTGGGTGGTGAGGAGGAGACTCGGCCCCCTCACGTATGAGGTGGCAAATGAGAGGGGTCGGATTCAGACTTTTCACGTTAATCTTATGAAACCTTGGGTAGCTAGGGTAGGGTTTCAAACTCGGGGGGAAGAGAAGGAAGGAGAGGAGTTAGGGCCTCAAATACGGGAGATTTTCAAGCCCGGCGAGCCCGGAGTTAACCCCCAGCTACCCCAGGGGCAGAAAAAGGAGATAAGAAGGCTTTTAGAGCGCTTTAAAGATGTTTTGACGGCATGCCCGGGGAATACCCACCTAGTAGAGCATGATATTGTAACGGAACGGGGTAAGATAGTACGGCAAAGGCCCTATAGACTCTCCCCAATGAAAAGGAGGGAAGTCATTAAACAAGTGCAGGAAATGTTAGATTTTGGGGTAATTGAGGAGTCCCATAGTCCCTGGTCAAGCCCAGTGGTATTAGTCCCAAAACCTGAAGGGGAGTGGAGATTTTGTATTGATTTCCGCCAACTTAATACTATCTCTCGGACGGATGCCTATCCTATGCCTTATATTGAGGAGCTGGTGGACCGGTTGGGGTCAGCACAGTATCTTACGACCCTTGATTTAACAAAAGGATACTGGCAGATTCCCCTGTCTCCGGGAGCTCAAGCCAAGACAGCTTTTAGTACCCCCATAGGATTGTACCAATTCAAAAGGCTCCCCTTTGGCCTTAATTCGGCGGCGGCGAGCTGCCAAAGATTGCTTGACAGGGTCCTCAGACCACATCAGACATATGCTGCGGCATATATGGATGATGTGGTAATACACAGTGAGGACTGGAACACCCATTTGAAACACGTAGGGGCGGTGATGCAATCTTTTAGGGAGGCCGGACTTACCCTGAACCCGAAGAAATGTTACTTTGCCCAGTATAGGGTGAAGTATTTAGGGTATAACGTAGGCCGGGGGGAGGTGCGACCCTTACTGAATAAAGTTAAAAGCATCCAAGAATTTCCCAGGCCCAACAGAAAAAAACAATTGCGTAGTTTTCTGGGTATGGTGGGGTGTTACAGGAGGTTCATCCCTCACTTTTCCGAAATGGCCACTCCATTAACGGACATGTTGAAGGGTAAGAGTCCGGATCATCTGAGGTGGGGGGAGGAGGAGTTGGGGGCCTTAGAGCAGATGCAGAAGGCCTTGTGCCAGGAACCGGTGTTGAAAGCCGTAGATTTCGAAAAACCCTTTATTCTGCAAACCGATGCTTCGGGGAGGGGGCTAGGGGCAGTGCTGTCTCAGGAACATGAAGGGGCAGAACATCCGGTACTGTATCTAAGCCGTAAACTCCTACCTCATGAGGACCATTACTCCACCATAGAGAAGGAATGTTTAGCAATAAGATGGGCGGTACAAGAGTGTACGGTCTATCTCGAAGGGAGGCCTTTTAAGCTAGTAACGGACCATGCTCCATTGAAGTGGCTGAATTTAATGAAAAATAATAACGGAAGGCTAATGCGCTGGTACTTGGCATTGCAACCCTTCCAGTACACAGTGGAGCATCGTCCGGGGAGATGTTTGGGAAATGTGGATGCCCTATCTCGGGTAGGAGAGGATAAGGAGGAAAAGGGAAAAGAATTGGGGAGTGAAATCTTAAGGGGGGGGGTATGTAAGGAGTATGAAGGAAGGAAAAGGGTGGAGAGGAACCCCAGCTTCCTACAGGGGAAAAGAGAGCTGGAGGTTAGGAGGGAAGACCCTAGGGGGGCTCCTGTTTTGCCTAAGAGGGACATACCAATAAGAAACTACAACTCCCAGAAAGCCCCAGGAGAACCCCGGGTAAGGAGAAATAGGGTGCAAAACCAAGAAGCTTCAGAAGAGGGCTGCCAGAAAAGGGGAAAAGCTGAGTCACCACCCTGGTGGAGGAGGTGGCTGAACCGGGGGTGGGGGAAGGAAAAGCAGCATAGCCCGGTTAATGAGGAAAAGAGAGATCAGCTGGAAAAGGGGTGGGGAGAGGAGAAAATGGACTGGGCTCCAGAGAGAGAGGAGGAGGAACAGGAGGCCATGGAGCAAGAGGAGCCAGAGAATGTCTCAGAAGAATCGATGGAACTCTTGGCTCTGAGGCAGCCCGAGCAGGAGGTATAGTGGGAATGCCAGGGTCAAGCGGGAGGAGGTCAGGAGAGTAAGGCTGACCAAGAGGGTGGGACCCGAGGCTTTGAGCCCGCGCAAAGCCTGGCTATATTGAACTGAGTTGAGAAAAGCCTGGCTGTAATTGGGACTGTGTTTTGAACAGCCTGGCTATATTGAACTGAGTGGAGAAAAGCCTGGCTGTATTTTGGACTGTGTTTAGCACAGCCTGGCTATATTGAACTGAGTTGAGAAAAGCCTGGCTGTAATTGGGACTGTGTTTTGAACAGCCTGGCTATATTGAACTGAGTTGAGAAAAGCCTGGCTGTAATTGGGACTGTGTTTTGAACAGCCTGGCTATATTGAACTGAGTTGAGAAAAGCCTGGCTGTAATTGGGACTGTGTTTTGAACAGCCTGGCTATATTGAACTGAGTGGAGAAAAGCCTGGCTGTATTTTGGACTGTGTTTAGCACAGCCTGGCTATATTGAACTGAGTTGAGAAAAGCCTGGCTGTAATTGGGACTGTGTTTTGAACAGCCTGGCTATATTGAACTGAGTTGAGAAAAGCCTGGCTGTAATTGGGACTGTGTTTTGAACAGCCTGGCTATATTGAACTGAGTGGAGAAAAGCCTGGCTGTATTTTGGACTGTGTTTAGCACAGACAGGCTATATTGAACTGAGTTGAGAAAAGCCTGGCTGTAATTGGGACTGTGTTTTGAACAGCCTGGATATATTGAACTGAGTTGAGAAAAGCCTGGCTGTAATTGGGACTGTGTTTTGAACAGCCTGGCTATATTGAACTGAGTTGAGAAAAGCCTGGCTGTAATTGGGACTGTGTTTTGAACAGCCTGGCTATATTGAACTGAGTGGAGAAAAGCCTGGCTGTATTTTGGACTGTGTTTAGCACAGACAGGCTATATTGAACTGAGGTGAGAAAAGCCTGGCTGTAATTGGGACTGTGTTTTGAACAGCCTGGCTATATTGAACTGAGGGGAGAAAAGCCAGACTGTAATTTGACTGGGTTTAGTACAGCCTGGCTATATGGAACGGGGCTGAGTCAAACTGGGCAGTAATTATACGGTGTCTGGAACAGCCTGAATATTGAAGGGTGTTTTGTTTGAAAACCCAAAAAGGCCTGCTGAATAAAGAAAAGTAAAGGAGGAAACGAAAGCTCTGGGGCCGGTGGTGTGGTAAGGCCTTCCCGGACTGGGCCAGACGCAGAGACCTTTTACAGTGCATAAACTATCAGATATGCCAATCTACATGAAGTGAATTGTGCCACCTCTGTATCTTCTTTTTCTCAATCCCCTCTTTGCTATTCATAAGTATCCCACACATATCCCCCTATATAAACCCTCCCGTCCCATCTTTTATCCCTTCTCCCCTGGACACTTCCATCTCCACCCCCTCCCTCAATCCTGTTGCCATCAGTAGGATCATGTCAGGTCTCCCTATCTCTACAGAGGCCTGTTGATCCCAGGAGAAAAGTGCACACCCTCATGCCACCCTCCCCTCGTCATTTACTTTAGCAGACACAGCACTAACATATAGCTATCTCTTACAATTTACATTGCTGAATGACCATTACATACACCAAATAATGCCCCTGTCAGCTATACTCTCCTCCATTTTAGCCAGCGAAAACCATACCACCCAGTTACCCTGGCAGAAAGTTCAGGTCCCCATGATGGCATTCATCTCTTTGGCAGAGGTTTGCCATTTCAGTCATCCGCTACCTTTGGACACTCGCTGCCATTTTGACCTCCCAGGGGTGACCTACTGAACCATCTTCGGGCATGGAACTGCGCCCTTCATAGTGGTTTCCAGAAAAAATTCTTTGGCTTCCTCCAATGTGTTGATTTGATGCTGTTTCCCATCATTGTAAAATTGCAAAGCAAACGGGTATCGCCATTTATACAGGATTTTTAATTCTCTCATTCTTTGAGTGACTGGTCACAGCTCCATCCGGCGCTTGAGTGTCGCGCCCGCTATATCCTGATAGATTTCAATCGGATAAGAATCCCATTGTACATTTACAGTCTTTATTGCAGCTTGCAAAACTTTTTCTTTATAATATGTGAAACATACCACTATATCCTTTGGTTTATTGTTGCGTGGCTCTCCCAAGGCCCTGTGTGCTCTAGAGTGTGCACTAGTTTCATCCAGCCCCAAAAGTGTCTGTGCAATAGATTGTACTTCATGCTCACAGCCCATATAAGCTGGTGTTTCGGGTATCCCATGGAATCTCAGATTATGCCTCCTGCTTCTATTTTCAATATCTTCCAATTTGTCTGAGAGGATGAGATTAGCCTCTCTTAGATCTTGGAGCTGGGAGGATAATACATTCAAAGTTTCATCATGGTCATCCACTCTGTGTTCCATGTCCTCCACTCTATGATCCAATTCTGCTATCTCACGATGTAGATCCGCTCTTAAAGTCAATATCTCTTCCCAGACTGCTTTTAAGTCTGTCTTAATTTTACGGATCCATTCTCTTATCTCTCAGAGCAGGTCTCATTCCAAAAAGAAATGTGGTGACATCTCCGCATGGGCCGGATCCGCCTCGTGAATCAAGCTTGCTGTCTGCGGCATCTGCCACATGGCGGCAGGCCCCTGCATTCCCAGGTAAGCAAAACTGGATAAATTTATTGCACCATTTGGCCTTACTCATCCCACCTTGAGGAATATGCCGTCTCGGGGTTGTTACGCTCTGAGTGATCAGCTTCATGCTGCTAAAGTCTGCAAAAATATGCTTATTTATGAGGGTAAGCACCCGGAGCAAATCTTTCACGCTGCCATCTTATGCAGTGATGTCACTTCCTCCTACCACTCAGTTTGATGGTAATTTTAGAGAAATTTACTTGTCCACTTTGAATTAGAGATCACCAACTGAAATTATGCAGACCAATGAAAATTTCTGTCATCACCTAACTAAACTGGAGCCAAGTAGACAGAAGGCAGGCTAATCTAGATTACAATTTTACAAGAACACTTTAGTGGCAATTCTATAAGCTGGCACCTAATGTTAGGCACCAGTAGTGTACATATGTTGCAGAATACTAGCACTTACGTGTATGATAAATACCAATAATTGGCATTTATGTGCATAAATGCTAGGCACTATTCTATAGCTTAGCGCACAACTCCTAGGGGACCATGCACATGGGTAAAGCATGGGCAGGCAATGGGCATGGTGCCAAGCATGTGGATAAAGGTGAGTTGGTTGATATTGTGTATCTGGATTTTCAGAAGGCGTTTGACAAAGTACCTCATGAAAGACTCCAGAGGAAATTGGAGAGTCATGGGAGGAGGTAGTGTCCTATTGTGGATTAAAAACAGGTTAAAAGATTAAAAAAAAACAGAGAGTAGGGTTAAATGGTCAGTATTCTCAATGAAGAAGGGTAGTTAGTGGGGTTCTCCAGGGGTCTGTGCTGGGACCACTGCTTTTTAACATATTTATAAATGACCTAGAGATGGGATTAACTAGTGAAGTAATTAAATTTGCTGATGACACAAAGTTATTCAAAGTCGTTAAATCGTGGGAGGATTGTGAAAAATTACAAGAGGACCTTACGAGACTGGGAGACTGGGCATCTAAATGGCAGATGACATTTAATGTGAGCAAGTGCAAAGTGATGCATGTGGGAAAGAGGAACCTGAATTATAGCTAAGTCATGCAAGGTTCCACGTTAGGAGTCACAGACCAAGAAAGGGATCTAGGTGTCGTCGTTGATGATACGTTGAAACCTTCTGCTCAGTGTGCTGCTGTGGCTAAGAAAGCAAATAGAATGTTAGGTATTATTAGGAAAGGAATGGAAAACAATAATGAGGATGTTATAATGCCTTTGTATCGCTCCGTGGTGCGACCGCACCTCAAATACTGTGTTCAATTCTGGTCGCTGCATCTCAAAAAAGATATAGTGGAATTAGAAAAGGTTCAGAGAAGGGCGACGAAAATGATAAAGGGGATGGGACGACTTCCCTATGAGGAAAGGCTAAAGTGGCTAGGGCTCTTCAGCTTGGAGAAAAGGCGGCTGAGGGGAGATATGATAGAGGTCTATAAAATAATGAGTGGAGTGGAACGGGTAGACGTGAAGCGTCTGTTTACGTTATCCAAAAATACTAGGACTAGAGGGCATGCGATGAAGCTACAAAGTGGTAAATTTAAAACAAATCGGAGAAAATGTTTCTTCATTCAATGTGTAATTAAACTCTGGAATTCATTGCCAGAGAATGTGGTAAAGGTGGTTAGCTTAGCAGAGTTTAAAAGGAAAAGTTCATAGACCATTACTAAATTGGACTTGGGGAAAATCCACTATTTCTGGGATAAGCAGTATAAAATGTTTTGTACTTTTTGGGATCTTGCCAGGTATTTGTGACCTGGATTGGCCACTGTTGAAAACAGGATGCTGGGCTTGATGGACCTTTGGTCTGTCCCAGTATGGCAATACTTATGTGCCTATGTAAGCAATGTGCACAACTTATAGAATACATGTATTACAGTGGCACACTTAGACGTGCCAACTTACACCTCCCATTGACTGTTCTAAGTGGGTGTGCCAAAGCAGTCTTATGCTAATAATCTATAAAGGCTTATGCACGCCTAAGTACCATTATAGAATTGGCAGTAAGCATGCCCCATTGAGGGCAATTCTACAAATGGGCGGCTCCATTTAGGCACCCTGAGGCCATGCAGTAGGATCCTATTCTATAAAAGAACCTGCAAGTTTCCTATGTAGGTGGGAGCACTGCTCATACTTTGACAATGTGTATGCCCCCTTGCTATGCAAGTTATGCAGATATTTGCAGAATATTGCTTAAGTGCCCTGATGACATTTACAGGGACATGTGTACACAAACATGCATAACTGCTAGATTTCTAGATATTTACATGTGCAAGGGAGTGTATATGCAAGTGCTTTCTTGCTGCATTTATGCAAATGCAATTACACCAGGTCTATGGCTGTTATAACTGTGATTGCAGTTGTTGGTGCACTGTTATCTTACATATGCTAGTATTTTATAACTGAATTTGGGTACCTAGGTTCCTATATAGAATAGGCTCTCACCACACAGCATCAGGGTGCCTGAATGAAGGTGCTACTGTATGACTTTTGATCCATTTGTAAAACAGCAATGTTTGATCTATTTATTTTCAGATGAAAACAGATTGCCAAAAGAATTGCTCATCATCCAATACTCATTTAGACAATGAGAGTTCAGCTGAAAGAGGATGCTATTTGTACTCTTATCCTGGTGCTATCTTTTTGCACTCTACTGTACTTCCAGCTTGGCCAAACATCTTCAAGAGGAAATAAAGAGAGAAACCATACAAAACCTCCAATGAAGTCAAGGGATCCGCCAAGCACGGTGGACCTCAGAAGACATCCCAAACCTAGACATATTTCTGACTTTAAGCAAGCTAAGCCAGTGTACAAGGAGCTTAAACACTCTACCATAGCACCAGCAGTGACCTACTCTTCTTTTGATTTTCAGCAATATCTGAGGAATAAAGACAAAAGAAACTACAATCTTCTCATCAACCAACCCAACAAATGCATAAAAAACCCAAAAGACCCCTTTCTGCTCATTGCTATAAAATCTACTGTAGAAGACTTTGACAGGCGTGAAATTGTTCGCAAAACATGGGGAAGGGAAGGTTCAATTAATGGTATGCACATTAAAAGAGTTTTCCTGCTGGGTGTCCCAAGGAATAAGATAGCAGTAGCTATGTGGGAGACCCTTGTAAATCATGAAAGTCAGACTTACAAAGATGTTCTATTGTGGGACTTTCTGGACACCTTTTTTAATTTGACATTGAAGGAGATACATTTTCTGAACTGGGCTGCTGAGTTTTGTTCAAATGTGAACTTCATTTTTAAAGGAGACAATGATGTTTTTGTCAATATGGAGAACATTGTAGATTTTCTAGAGGTCCATAGTCCTACAGAGGACTTGTTTGTCGGTGATATTATTAGCCATGCTAAGCCCATCAGACTAAGGAAGAGTAAATATTTCATTCCTGAAATAATGTATGGACTAGGGATCTATCCACCTTATGCAGGAGGTGGAGGATTTTTAATGTCTGGGATTACGATGAAAAAACTCTCTCGGGCTTGTAAAGACGTAGAACTCTTTCCCATTGATGATGTGTTTTTAGGTATGTGCTTGCAAAGGATCAATCTTAAACCTGTCTCACATGATGGATTTAAAACTTTTGGAATAGGGAAACCCTCAGCTGCCCCCCACCTGCAAACATTTGACCCATGCTTTTACAAAGACCTAATGGTAGTTCATAGTTTGAAAGTATCTGAAATCTGGCTAATGTGGAACCTTCTTCGCAACCATAATCTTTCTTGTTCTAAAAAACAGAGGGCAGGGAAACCATTTTATTGGGAAAGGAAGAAGGTGGTAGCATGAATATATTGATTAAGAGCTAGTTTGAATAGTTTATACATCAAGACCAAACTAGGAAGGCTGAATTTGCAATAGGTTTAACATATTGGCATTACAAGGACATGGAGATACAGTGTACAATGTTCATGCTGCCAGATTTCATTAAATCTAGACTTCAGAAATAAGCTTTGAGGAAAGCGTTTTACAAATTTCTTATTTTAATATGCAGAAAACTAGTAAAGCTGACATCCTATGTTATGTGACAGTGGACTATTTCACTCTTAATATTTCTTTTCAATAATTTCTTAACTTTAGAACCATATATGAACAAGTAATTCCTCTAGATCTGGGGTTCTCAACCCAGTCTGGTTTACAAGATAACATAAGAATACTGAGTCAATCCAGTGGTCCATCTAGCTCAGTATCCTGCTTCCAACAGTGGCCAATCCAGGTCACTAATAAGTGGCAACATTCCGTGCTACAAATCCTGGGGTAAGCAGTGGATAAGCATGAGAGATATGCATACAATGGAGGCAGTGCATGCAAATTTATCTCATGTATATTTCTTGTGGATGTCTGAAAACCAGATTGACTTGGTATGCTCTAGACTCTCTTAAAATCAGGGCTTTTTTGAAGGGGTACTGAGTACCGGCACTTTTTCCAATGTCTGCTAAAATTGACCCATGGTCCCCAAATTTTAATGAAAGATCTCAGGCTCTACACCCCAATTCTGCCTTGTCATACATTCTGTGACTGGTTGCAAGGGGCCTGGCTATTGTGGGGTGGGTCTCTCGGTGATCACCTCACTCCTGAAGGGTGGCCTAGCATTTGAGTACCGGCACCTTTTTCACTAGAAAAAACTGGTTAAAATCCAGCTGAGTTGCTATTATCATAGTGAAACAAGACAGAAAGCCTGTCTTCAACCTACCTTGTCAGAAAGTGTAAGGACCTAACCCTTTCCAAAGGCACAAAAGGGGACAAATCCTTTATTATAGAGCCTGGCAAATCATGGTGCATGAATACTTTCCTCCAGCATATCACTCCCCTCTGTAATGGTCAAAATTTACAGACCAGTTCTGCTAATCTTCACTTTACTTGCGAATTCCTCCTTATCCACATAGTAGTGCTTCTCAGCTCTTTCCTAGACACATATCTACCAATCAGGTTCTCAGGAGTACCCCAACGAATATGCATGAGATAATTTACATATATTGGAAACCTGTTGTATGCAAATCTCTCATGCATATTCGTTGTGGTAATCCTGAAAATCTATCTGGCTATGAGTGCTTGCAAGAGAGGGCTGAAAAGCATTTCCATAGAGGGCAGAGGACAGCATACCGAAATCTCCTTAAGACATACATGGTGTTTTTGCACTTTGCTAAAATGAAAACAAACAAAAACTATATGCTACTGATCCCTGCTTTAGTATATTTAGCTCTATGTATAAAACAAAATAGGAACAACCCATGTTTAGGAAACAACATGGTAAACAGAAGTAAGACCCAGCTTAGGTTCAGCGCCTAGTAGTGAAAATTGCAAGGTCAGTTAAAGACTCCCTTAACTGAATTCTTATTCATATGCTTCAAAATTGCATCTTCTCCTTCTTACAAATCTAGAATTGCAGTTTCAGTCTGCTCACAAGTTAACTGCTGTGCTTCACAAATACAATAGTATTTCATTTTAAAATAACATTTCTAATTATACTTTGTTGGCTTGGCTTTGATGTAATAAAGTTTTGTTCTTTTTCTACATACTGTTTCAAAAGGGATAGTTGAAATAAGCTTCCTTGTTTTCTTCCTGTTAACTTTATAACACATTCTTTTTCAGAGGCTAATATATTATTACATTTTCAATAACAGAAAAACGGATTGCATGGATTGCAACCAAAACACAGTTCCTTTAATCATCAAAATAAATATTCAAGTATAGACCCGACACGGGCTGTGTTTCAGTGCATGGCGTCTGCATCAGGGGTCTGGTTCAGATCCTATCCATCAGACAGGCAACAGTCCAAAGTGTTCGGCAGCATCTCATCACCATCATGGGCACAGATCTTTGGGTAAGCTCTTCAGTCAGCTTTTTTCAACACAGACCCAAAAATCACAGGCATCACTATAAGGTAGCAAATGCCACCCTAAAAATATTAGCTGCTCCCCTTTTGGCACCCCAGCAAAATGCGCCAAACCGCTTACCCACAGATCTGTGCCCATGGTGGTGATGAGGTGCTGCCGAACACTTTGGACTGTTGCCTATCTGATGGATATGATCTGAACCAGACCCAAGACGCAGATGCTGTGCTCCGAAACATGGCCCGTGCCAGGTCTATACTTGAATATTTATTTTGATGATTAAAGGAACTGTGTCCAATTTCTGAAGGCTCATGGTGTATTTTGTTGAATTTTGGACCTTGTTTTGTACTTCGAACCCTCTCTGTACTGAGTCATATTGGTTGGAAAATGTTCATGTTTGATGTCTTTAAATGCATGTTACAATATATTTATTAGAAAAAAAATCTATTTGTAATTTACTAAAATATCTGAGATTTTCTTTGTGTGAAAAAGTATATCAAAATGAAGTTATCTGTGTTACTTCTCTGTAACTCTGCTCCTCCAGAAACTATTAAACATCTTTTTAATTGAAAACAAATTGAAACTCAGTTTATTGTTTGGTTGAACTGTTTACAGCTTTTTAAAATACCACTACTTTCCAAATATTATTCTAATCTCAAGACTAAAGCACTTAATAAATGCTAGTCAGTAAGAGGAAAATTTAAAAAAATCATGAAGGGCAATTCTGTAAACTGGCGCCTAGACTTACCTGTCACTTATACGCATCAGAGGCACTATTGGCAGTTACAAGCACATATGGACCAGCTGCTATTCTAGAAGGTTGCACCTATCCACTATAGCATGTAACTGTACATGTGGGTGTCATGAGCAGCTTATAGAATACTTATCCAGGGCCGCTTTTACCAATGGGCAAAAGGGCAGCTGCCCCAGGCCCCTGCAAAAAGGGAGTCCAGCCACACAATTGCCCATTGGTAAATTTAGCCCTGTCTTTCTCTCTCTCTTTCTTCCCCTGCTCCCTGGAGAGTCCTGCATGTCCTCCTCCCTTCCTCTTGCTCCCCCCTTCCCCTTGGTCCTCCATATTTTTTTTTACTGCCATCAGTGACTCGGGAGTTGCTGGTGTTCGGGCCTTCCCGCAGTGCGTAGCATCTACTCCAGAAAGGGAGGTAATATTGAAAAAGGGGAGGAGAGATAGGGACACAGAGAGGCAATGCTGAAAAAGAGGAGGGTGGATAGGGACACAGAGGAACAATGCAGAAAAAGGAAGGGATACTGATAGGGCAGATGTGAACATAGGGGAGGAACATAGATGGCCGCCAACTGAAGGATCTCAGATCTGCAGCTCTAGGGACCCGGTTGGAGCACGGCCAGAGCGGGACCGTTTGATAGTCGGACTGCCTTACCGAGGCTGCCGCTGAGCTCAGAGCACCCCCAGGGAAATTGGGGAGCCCCCTCCCGAGCGGATTAGTGCAGCAGCCCACCCGAAACGAACCAAAGCGTCCTCATTGCCTCATGGCTGAGACAGCGGCGTTGCCCCTGACTGGACCGTGACCAGACCCTGGCTGGACCGCAACTGGAACACGCATAACCCAGACGGATGATTAAAGAGCGGCCGGAGCGAGACCATCTGTCGGTCGGTCCACCACGCCAAGGTACCGCTGAGCTCAGGGCACCTCCAGCATACCTGGGGGGTCTCCTCCCGAGCGGACTAGCGTTACAGGCTGTCCGAGGCTTCCTCACCGACTCACGCTCCCAGTACTGCCTAGGACAGACTGCGATACTGCCTGACTGGAACGAGACGAGACCATGGCTGGACTCCAACCGTACCGTACCTCCCACGTGCAACCCAGATGGACGAACTCACCTGGCAGTGACGCCCCATACACTCCATGAGCTGGTAAGAACGCCTTGCGGACGGATCCCCAACGCGGCCTCATCAGCCTCACCCAACGATGCCTCTAAGCACGCCACGAATTCGGGAAACCGTTCAGACTGCCGTGTGATGTGGTTCCAAAAGAGCTGATCGAGAGGACCAACAAACAGAGAGGAGCAGCGCACGGAGAGACAGGAGACACCCACGAGGTGTAACCCAACGGTGTTCACGAGGAGCGACACTAAGGCCTTGAAGCATGCTACATGTACACCACTGAATGGAAAAATTTTTAAAGTCGTAGAAATCCACAGGAACACCAAGACTACACCGAACCTGCGGATCGATCGCGAATCACTATGAGCCCATGCAAGAAAAAGGATACTGGACGTGAGGAGGAACAAAGCATGGATTACAACGCGTGAGCACTACCAAACCTAAATAATCTGAGTGTTATTCTCTGAACTTCTGCTCTGTAGCAAATTAAAAAGCTTCCTTTGAATGCCTTAATGTTCTGACTGCTTCTAATGTAGCATGTGAAAGACTTCCTTTGGTTGCTATAAATGCCTTAGATGCTTCCTTTAAATATTCTAAAAGCTTAATTGCTTCAGATACTCTAAATGCTTTAATTGCTTCTGGATGCTATAATGCTATGAATGCCTAGATGCTTGCTTTAAACACTCTAAATGCTTTACTGCTTTAAATACTCTAAATGCTTTAATTGCTTTAAATACTCTAAATGCTTTAATTGCTTTATATGCTTCAATGCTCGATATTACATTTATTCAATGCTCAATGTTCATACAGCTTGACATTGAAACTGCTTAATGTTGATACATAACTGCTTAATGTTGATATTACTTGATGTTCACACAAAATTTCATTCACTAACACCACTAAGCATTATCAACCATTACTAATTACAGCCAACATGAATATCAACAAACTGCTCAAGGTAATCTATTTCCTACCCCTAATCTACCACGCATGGACCACTCCCAATATAAACAACAACCTATCCACAGCACACAAACCCTACAGACCAACCACAGCTCACCAGACCAAAAGAATAATAACCAACTAAAAGGAAAAACAAGCACATTCGGAAATAACCAACAGAAAGGGAAGAAAGGTCACAACAAAACCAAATACCAAGACAACAGGCAACTAAAAAAATTAACACATCCATGCCCCAAACTGAACCTTACCGACCAATCCAAATGGGATACATAAACGCCAGATCAGTAGTAAATAAAACAGAGATTATAACAGACTGGATCACTACAGACAATCTTGACCTACTATTTATCACGGAAACCTGGATTCATGACCTTAAAGACCCCATAATCTTAGATTTATGCCCACTAGGATACAAAACTACCCACTGGACAAGAAATGGAAAAGAGGAGGAGGAATACCCATAATATACAAATCTGAGTTCACCATCACAGCCACAGCCGAATCTATACTACCACACCTTGAAATCGCCTCGGTAAGAATTAATCACCCAAACGTGCAGGAACACCTTAACGCAGTCCTGCTCTACAGACCGCCAGGCAACTGGCAAGATTCCCAAACACACTTTATGGACTTTATCTCGAACACTTGTATCTCTACCTCAAATCTCATTATAATAGGAGATATCAACAGTTATATCTATTTTAAATGAGACTCCGGTACCGCAAACAGTTACCCAGTTACGTGCTGTTTTGGGAATGTTAAATTACTGCAGACAATGGATAC
Organism: Microcaecilia unicolor; assembly: GCF_901765095.1. Taxonomy (NCBI): domain Eukaryota; kingdom Metazoa; phylum Chordata; class Amphibia; order Gymnophiona; family Siphonopidae; genus Microcaecilia; species Microcaecilia unicolor. The sequence goes on along the minus strand of NC_044035.1, from coordinate 204,381,268 downwards.
CAAATTATACACAAAAAGTAATGAGACTTTATAAACATTTGAAACTGCCCGCAGCCACACCAAAGAATACTCTGATTGTGTTGGACGAGCAGGATAAGATAGTATTGGCTAAGATTGTGAGGGATTTGTTATCCCCAGGACCTTTAGCAGTAATAGATATACAATCACCTGTGCATCTGTGGGTAAAAGACATGGGAAACAGTTGGGCAGCTATGATTAATCAAAATAATGAAGTAAATACACCAGTAGCTTTTTTGTCAGGCTCTTTTAATCATGTGGAAAAGGGAATGAAAGAAATACCAAAGTTATTGACAGCTATTGTGGCAGCAGTAGGCAAATGGAGAGCACAAATGCCTTTTGTTCCTATTGTAATACATACCAACCACACGATTAAAACGCTGTTGAGCCCTAGCCAGACGGCATTGACAGCCACTAGATTTGGAAAATATCAAGCAGTACTTTTAGGACAAGATATAAGAATAATACCATTAACTAAAGAACAGAGAAATAAGATAGATCTGCTTTTTCCTGTCGATCAAGAGGTTGAGATCGATACTATAGAAATCCCTACATTTCACTGTCTTACTTTTGAACCCTTATCTGATGGGTTAATATGGTTTACAGATGGAGCTTGTGAAAGGACTGTTGCAGGCTTTGCCTGCGTGCAGGTGGATGAGAATTTAACAAAGATAACACAGGTACAATATAAAACCCCTCCTGACCATACTGCACAGCATGCTGAACTTTTGGCCGTTATTACGGCCTTACAACAAACTGATATGACTCAAAATGTCACCATATATACTGATAGTGGTTACGTTGCAAGTTCACTACAGTATCATATATTAAAATGGCAACGTAGGGGGATGATAACCAGTGCAGGTAAAAATTTACAACATTACACATATTGGAAATTGCTGTTTGAAATTTTGGCAAGAAGGGAACGTGAAGGTAGAAAAACTGCAGTTGTGTGGACCCCGGCCCACACTGAAAGGCCAACCTTTGAGGCACTAGGTAATGCAATGGCTGATGCAGCAGCAACGGAGGTGGTTAAGCAAAGTGAAAAGATTTTGTATAATACTAGACAGACACAGGAAGGGCCACTTACGAATGTAGATAAGATTGAAATGTGGCAGCCAGAGGAACAGGAAAGTGAAAAATGGTTGAAGAAAGGATGTATGAAATTGGGAAGTGAATGGTTTAATACAGAAGAAGGATTACCTTGCATGCCAATGAGCCAGGCGATTAAGGTATTGACTGGGTGGCATGCAACCATGCATTGGAATAAGGAAACAATGAAACAACAATTTGAGCAAAGATTTTGGACTTTGAAAATTGATAACTTGATTCAACAGGTTGTGCAAAATTGCATGGTATGTAATATTAACATACCTAAACGAGGTCCTAAAATATCACCCGGGACACTTCCAATACCAGAAGGCCCAGCAAAAGAATGGTATATTGATTTCACTGATATGATTGTTCCAGTGCAGGGAAAAAGGTATTTGTTAGTTTGGGTGGATGCTTTCTCAAGGTGGATAGAAGCATTTCCATGTAAAAGGGAGACAGCACATGAGGTGGTACAATGCCTGATAACTCACATTATGCCAAGACATGGGTGTCCGTCTAGAATAATTTCTGATAACGGGACGCATTTCAATAACAGTGTTTTGAAAGAAATGGAAACGATTATGGGTTTAACACACAGGAAAGTATCAGTGTATCACCCCACCTCCAATGGTTTGGTAGAACGCTACAATGGTATTTTAAAAACAAAATTGAGAGTCTTATTAAAATCTCTCAATAAAGAAATGGTGGGAAAATTATATACATGGCTTGATGTATTGCCATTAGCATTAATGACAATAAGGGCCCAACCTAATGGGCGTACAAAATTGACCCCATTCCAAATTCAGACAGGACGTCATTTCTTCCCGATGCAGACAGCAAGTACTGATAGCACAGCTCAGTACTGGCAAAAGCTACAACCGATGTTGAACCTGACGAGTGATATGATCCGAACAAATGTAGCATCACAGGCAGGGACTACTAATGATGTTTGTGCTTTTAAAGTAGGTGATCTAGTACTACGAAAGAACTTTACACATAAAACGTGGAAGGATCCTGTGTATGTAGGGCCTTTTGCTATCACGGCCCTTACTCAGACCGCTGCCCGTCTGGAAGGTCATACTTCTTGGATACATTTATCAGATATTCGACGAACTAATAATATTGAAATGGACAAAGAATAAACAAACATCATGTCCCTAAACATGATGGTATTGGGATGTTGTTGTTTTGTTGTTGTTTGTTAATGGACAATGAACACATATGAGAATAGACTTGTTACAGCGGCCAAGATGTTGAATTTGACTGATTGTATCATATGTGCCCACATCCTTGTCCTTGCCAGCTATGATATATGGGACTACAATGATAAAGTTGGGTGGGCACCGTTATCCCAATAATACCTGTGTAAGGGATGATGGAAACCTTCATTGGACAAATGAGACTATTTATAAGCAAGCCTTGCTTATGGACGACATCATTTTGGTGTCTAATCAATAGTATGACAACTGAAAACATTCCCCCGATAAAGTGCAATTACACGCACAATGTTGTAACAGGTAATTGGTCTATAGGAGGAAGTACAATGAGTATAAATGTCACAGCCACCAAAGAAAAGTGTGGCAATAAAACAAGCTGCAATAAGACTAACTCAATGGTATGTAACAACTGATTCAATGAATGTTATGCTTTTAATTTGTGTAATTTTTAATGCCACATCAGCTAATGAAAAGTAAGAATGAATGACAGTATATTCCCCTTTGATGAAGCTCACTGTCCTATAAATTATATACCTCAAGAGATATAAATTTTGTACCCTAGTACAATTGAATCTGTTTAATGCTGTGTAACATGTGTATTAGCATGTTTGCAAAGATGTGCCAGGATGCTTTTAAAATGACAATGGCAACTGAAATCAAGAATGAATAGAACTTTAATATGTCAGCCAAAAATATTGAAAAAGCGTGCAGAAACTGAATGCCACAAACAGGGGGGAGGAGATTTAGAAGGGAGGTAAAAAGAAACAGACTGGAGCTGAAACAGATGTGTGAGTCCTGAAACAATCAGTCCTCAAGGGAGGATTTGTTGAATAAAAGCATGAAAGATGGAAGTGGAAGGCTTCAAAGAACATGATCAGAAAAAGCTATGTCAACACTATCCTGAGGCATGGAAAAGAATGTGGCAGTAACACATCAGCCAAAGGCACGGCTCCAGAAAGTCTGTGGGGAAAAGAAGGGGGAGCAATAAGGGAAAACAGATGTAGCATGTTCTGCACATGATTAACAGCGTTGTGGTATTCAGAGACTTGCACAGGAATGTTGTATGAGAGAATTAGTCAGATGCCAAAGAAGAATGGTATAAAAACAGAGTGGAACAAAGAAGTAGTAAGCATTCTGACTCCTTTGCCTTAAGCATTCTGATTTCTTTGCTGTATATTGCTTGTTTGTGTAGATATGCTTCCAGTGCAGAAATGCTTCCTGAATACCCAATTGATGGTATTCAGTAAAATTGTAAACTAAAAAAGTGAATAAACTTTTTATATTAAATAGGAAATTCGTCTGGCCTTTTCTACACAACCTGCACCTTGAAGATCTCAACTCAACAAGTACCCAAGAATGCGCAGAGTTCCTACAACTATGGGACCTTCACAGAACAAACATGCAACCAACTCACATCAAAGGTCACACACTAGACATTGTCACATACAAATTTGATCCCGACTCAAACCTCATACTAATAGACACTAAATGGACACCCGCACTGTGGTCCAACCACTATAAAGCAAACATCTCCCTTCAATGGCGAATGAAAGACTCACCGAACAAAAAAGAACAAAAAACCTATACCACAAGAGGAAAAATAGATCCGGTAGTATTCTGGCAACAGATCTACTACAACGGATGGACAATAAAGGCAGATACAAACCAATTCCTCCTAGAATGGGACAAGAGATGCAGATCCATATTAGACAATATTGCTCCAACCCAAACCAGAACCTCACACAGAAAGAATTCAATACCATGGTTCAATGAAGAACTGAAAAAAATTAAAACACAAGTTAGAAGGCTAGAACGTGCATGGAATAAAAAGAAAGATGACCCCACCCTCAACGCCTGGAAACAACTCCAAAGAAAATACAAATATACCATAAGACAAACTAAAAGATTACACTACAAAACTGAAATAAGACCAAACTACAAGGACACACATGAACTCTTCCAACTCATGAACAAACTATTAGATATTACACCAGTCACAACCAACAGCAAAGATGCACCAGGAGCAGATAATCTCGCGAGATACTTCAACGAGAAAATTGTACAATTGCGACTTAAGATATCTGTTAGTACCATCGACTATGCTGAATTCCTCGACTGCCTAGATCCAGAACCTGGCATATACCCAGCAGACAGAGCCTGGACTAACTTCGAGACATTATCAGAGGACATCATCTCTCAAACGCTCAAAAGATTTGCCAAATCTCACTGCAAACTAGACATATGTCCAAATAACCTTATGACATCTGCTCCTCAACAATTTATAACAGACATAACGAAACACCTGAACTATATGTTACAAAATGCACTCTTCCCGAAGGAAAAGGAAACATTCTACTCACCCCCATACCCAAAGCCGCAAAGAAAAGCGCCAGTGAACTAACCAACTACAGACCAGTAGCATCAATTCCCTTAATAACCAAACTAACGGAAGGGATGGTGACCAAACAACTCACAAACTACTTAAATAAATTCTCAATACTTCACGACTCCCAGTCAGGATTTCGGTCTAACCTCAGCACTGAAACAGTACTAGTTAAACTCATTACTAAACCGGAAAAAACATACTACTCCTACAATTTGACATGCCTAGCGCCTTCGACATGGTTGATCATGGAATACTACTTCATATCCTTGAGTACTTCGGAATTGGAGGTAACGTTCTCAATTGGTTCAAGGGATTCCTAACCACACGATCATACCAAGTGACATCTAACTCGACTACTTCAGCCACATGGACACCTGAATGCGGAGTCCCACAGGGATCCCCCCTTTCGCCGACTCTATTCAACCTATTGATGATACCATTGGCCAAACTATTATCAAACCAAAACCTCAACCCATACATATACGCAGACGATGTAATGATCTACATCCCATTTAAACAAGATTTAAAGGAAATTTCAAAAGACATCAACCAAAGTCTCCATATCATGTATTCATGGGCAGATGCATTTCAGCTGAAACTTAATGCAGAAAAAACCCAATGCCTAATACTCACCTCTCAATATAACACGAACAAATTCACCACCATTAGCACACCAAATCTGAACCTTCCAATCTCAGACACCCTAAAAATTCTTGGAGTTACCATAGATCGACACCTAACACTTGAGAGCCACGCGAAAAACACAACCAAGAAGATGTTCCATTCAATGTAGAAACTAAAGAGAGTAAGACTTTTCTTCCCAAGGAATGTCTTCCACAACCTGGTCCAATCAATGGTGCTCAATCATCTAGACTATTGCAACGCACTCAACGCCGGCTGTAAAGAGCAAATAATCAAGAAACTACAGACAGCCCAGAATACTGCAGCTAGACTCATATTCGGTAAAACAAAATATGAAAGTGCTAAACCCCTACAAGAAAAGCTACACTGGCTCCCACTTAAAGAAAGCATCATGTTCAAAATATGCACTCTAGTTCACAAAATTATTCACGGAGACGCACCAGCCTACATGTCAGACTTGATAGACTTACCACCCAGAAACGCTAAAAGATCATCTCGCACAGTTCTCAATCTGCATTTCCCCAACTACAAAGGTCTAAAATACAAAATAATGCATGCGTCAAACGTTACCTACTTGAGTACAAAGTTATGGAACGCACTACCGCACAACTTAAAAATGATCTACGAACTAACCAACTTCCACAAACTACTGAAGACCCATCTCTTTAACAAAGAGGCATATTTTCAAAGCACTTAGCCTTCCAAAGTTCCATAGGTTTCTATGGAACTTTGGAAGGCTAAGTGCTTTGAAAATATGCCTCATTGTATACCACAAAGATCAACAAATGTGAACACACACCACTCCTCCACATATATTCAGAACTGCTCTACAATTTCTACTTGCTATATTACTATCATGTTTTATCATTACCATGTTACCCAAGATTCTTCTGTAACATTAATAGTCTCATTTCTAATGCTTTTTCACCATTCTTGATATATTGTAAGCCATTATCATCTAACCCAAGATTCTCTGTAACACAAAATGTCTATCTTCTAATGTAATTCCACCATTCATGAAGTATTGTAAGCCACATTGAGCCTGCAAAGAGGTGGGAAAATGTGGGATACAAATGCAATAAATAAATAAAATAAATAAACAAACAGGGGCACAGAAGTAGATGCTGGAAAGGGAGTAAAAGAAGGACCTAGAGGGGTGATGCTGGAAAAGGGGTGAGAGAGGGACCCAGAGGGGCAATGCTTGAAAAGGGGGAGTAACTAGTGAGGTAATTAAATTTGCTGATGACACAAAGTTATTCAAAGTTGCTAAATTGCGGGAGGATTGTGAAAAATTACAAGAGGACCTTACGAGACTGGGAGACTGGGCGTCTAAATGGCAGATGACGTTTAAGGTGAGCAAGTGCAAAGTGATGCATGTGGGAAAGAGGAACCTGAATTATAGCTACATCATGCAAGGTTCCACGTTAGGAGTCACCGACCAAGAAAGGGATCTAGGTGTCGTCGTTGATGAAACGTTGAAACCTTCTGCTCAGTGTGCTGCTGTGGCTAAGAAAGCAAATAGAGTATTAGGTATTATTAGGAAAGAAATGGAAAACAAAAATGAGGACATTATAATGCCTTTGTATTGCTCCATGGTGCGACCGCACCTCGAATATTGTGTTCAATTCTGGTCACCACATCTCAAAACAGATATAGTGGAATTAGAAAAGGTGCAGAGAAGGGCGACGAAAATGATAAAGGGGATGGGACGACTTCCCTATGAGGAAAGGCTAAAGTGGCTAGGGCTCTTCAGCTTGGAGAAAAGGCGGCTGAGAGGAGATATGATAGAGGTCTATAAATAATGAGTGGAGTTGAACAGGTAGATGTGAAGTGCCTGTTTACGCTTTCCAAAAATACAAGGACTAGGGGGCATGCGATGAAGCTACAATGTAGTAAATTTAAAATGAATCAGAGTTTTTTTTTTTTCACTCAACGTGTAATTAAATTCTGGAATTCGTTGCCAGAGAATGTGGTAAAGGCGGTTAGCTTAGCGGATTTTAAAAAAGGTTTGGACGGCTTCCTAAAGGAAATGTCCATAGACCATTATTAAATGGACTAGGGGAAAATCCAATATTTCTGGGATATGCAGTATAAAATGTTTTGTACTTTTTGGGGATCTTGCCAGGTATTTGTGACCTGGATTGGCCACTTTTGGAAACAGGATGCTGGGCTTTATGGGCCTTTGGTCTTTCCCAGTATGGCAATACTTATGTACTTATGGCAATGCTTGAAAGGGGGGAGGGGCAATGCTTGAAAAGGGGGAGGGGCAATGGGTTCCCAGAAGGATGGTGCTGGAAAAGAGGTAGAATGGGGTCTCTGAGAGGGCAGATGCTGAACATGGGGGGGAGGATATGCATAAGGACACAGAAGGGAAATGCTGGACAGGACAAATAGGGATGCAGAGGGAAAATGGATGGTGGACATGGAGAGAGAAGAGATGTCAAATGGACAGAGACCCTGCAAAGACAGAAAAAAAAAAAACAGAGGAAAGCAGAAAAGATACACTGGGACCAAAGTGAATGGGAAAAAAATGCTCAGACAACAAAGGTAGAAAAAGTATTTTATTTTGAATGTATTAATTGAAATATGTCAGATTTTGGAAAAGCTATAGTTCTTAAAACATATACATGTAGGAACACTCTGAATGAGATGACAACTTAAGCACTAAAAAAGTGGAGAAAAAAGACCTCAGAAACTAGGCTCACGCTTCCGTACAACATACCATCACAGGTCAAAGAAAAAAACTCCACATATATAGTGCAAAAACAGCAGTCCCATAATCTTCAAATAGAGTGAAAACCACATGCACAAGCACAGGCATCAGAGGTCCAAAAAAATCTATAGTGCTTAAACAGTTCGCGCTAACACAGTTTTTATAATCCATTTATCTACATACTGTCTTCAATACTCCATTACATCAAGCAGCAGTAATGCCAAACTTGTGTCCAGCAGCCATACATATCCCTAAATACCCGACAGGGAATCCTGATTTTGCCAAAGCTGCATCAGGGGTAAAGATCCTGTGTCACAGGCACTGCCATTACTCACAAACAGGGCAACTGACAAAAGACACTAACACAATCTAGTAAAGATGTGGCTCCATCTCCAAAGCAGAGGATAACCAATCAATTACAAAAACATCTATGTCTCCTAAAAAAAGGCAGACCATTCAATACGAATGTTAAGGTCATTAGGCTCTACAGAATTAAAGAAATAAATCCACTTTTGCTCCTTCTGATGCAATAATCTCCCAAAATCGCCCCTACGATTAGAACGATGCAGTTGTTTCACCACCACACATAGCAGCACATCAAACTGATGATTCATCAATTCACAATGAGCTACCAAAAGGGGAAAAAAAAAGTATATTTAATCATTAAATATACCTTTTGTTTCCCTAGGCAGTGAAGAGCTCACCCCCACCCAGAAACCCACCAACAATGAATTTTAATGTTAGTTGGTTTCTGGGTGGGGGTGGGCTCAGTTCCCAGGTTAAAATAAAAAAAGGTACAGAAGGGAAGGGCTGATGCTGGCTATGGGGATGGCCTTATGTCTGGTCAAGTTTGATATGGCATAAAGTAACTATATTCAAAAATACTGTTTTTTTTTCATTAAGTGTGGTTTATATTGATACAGGGCAGCTGTTGGGCAGACTACTTAGAAATCCATCATCAAGTGTATTCTAAGGCATTTTTTGTAGTATCCCAAGAAACACTACTCATACCTATTTACATAGTGCCCACCCATATTAGCTCTGGGCCCACCCAAAATGTCAAGTCTGGCTACGCCACTGATACAGAGGAAGACCCCCCCGAGAGAAGGGACTGAGAGTAATGAAGAAATCACCAAGGCAGATGTAGTGGGCTGGTTTAAAGAGCTCGTCCGAAATGGAGGGGATGCGAAAAGACATCCAATCTACACTCAGAGAAATCCAGACGGATCAGAGACTTGGGGACTCGAGTGGATGAAGTAGAAGAGAAGATGGAAACAGCACAGGCAGAAGTACGGAGTAACATGGTTGAGACACATAAAGCGGCAGCAGAAATTCAGCATTTACAAGACCAGGTGGAAGACCTGGAAAACAGATCCCGCCGCAACAATCTAAGGTTCAAAGGAATCCCGGAACTGGACATTTTCAGCAATTGTGAGGTGGTGATCTAGGAACTGTGCCAATTTATTCTGAACCCAGAGGGTGAAGAGGGGCAAAGAGACATTAAACTGCAAAGAGTACACCGCAGCACAGGCCCTCAGAGGGGTTCTGCTCCAAGGGACATTATAACTTGTTTTTTGGACTTCCCTATCAAAGAGCGGATATTGGCAAGGGCACGACAACAGAAGGAGGTACAATGGAAAAACTACAAGATTGGAATATACCAGGACTTGGCGGGGACCACCCTGCAGAAAAGGAGAGCAATGGGAGAAGTGACCCGCTATATGAGAGCTAAAGGGATTAGATACAGATGGCTTTTCCCCTTTGCAATATGGCTTACGGTTGCGGGAAAGTCACGGAAGGTGAAGACACCGACAGAAGCATGGGAGGCATTGCGATTGCTAGGATACGAGGGGCTCCCAACCCGGGAGCACCAGCCATTGGAGGAGGAGGAGCCACGAGCAGACTCAGCATGGCAGACGGTGACCAGCAGAGGGAATAGGAAGGATAAAAGCGCCTCCTGAGGAGTTCACGAAGAGGGAGCAGTGGTAAACTGGAAGAAAGGACTTGAATAATGTTTAAGTTTGCTGTTTGGTGATGCGGAGGTTTAGACTGGGGATGGTTCTTCTTTGGGGGAGGGGGGGAATCATACAAATAGCGTAAAAGGGGGAAGAGTGGGGGATTAGAGGGGGAATGGGGGTGCGGGAGGAAGGAGGCCTTGGGGGCAAGTGCGGAGCATCCATTATAGCTAACGGACTCAGCACTGTCTGGAGCGAAGGAAGGGAAAGGTGGGGGGAGGAGGGAGGGAGGGTTTCAGAGGGGAAGGGGGGGAAGGCAGGGCAGGGGGGAAGGGGGGACTTCAGAGAGGAGGGAGGGGGAAGGGGAAAGGTCTGAAGATAGGTTCCTGTCATGTTAACGGGCTTAATAGTCCCGGGAAAAGAGCCAGGGTAAAGATGGAATTAAATAGGTTGAAATGGGAGGTGGTTTTTCTACAAGAGACTCACTTAAGGCCCAGGGACGGGAACCTGTTACGCAGCAAATTGTACACAGGGGTTGTGACACACCAAAGCGCAGGGGGGAAGAGGGTGGGGGGTGTGGCTATTCTGATGAGACAGACAAGTGGGATGATTGTTAAAAGTGAATTTAAGGACACTACAGGGAGATGTGTGGCACTACTGGGCTTGATAAAGGGGAAGGAGGTAACATTGATCAACATCTATGCCCCTAACAAGGGACAGGGGAGATTCTTTCACACTTTATGGGTGGAGCTCCAAGGGTTTATAGGGGGACAAGTGATACTGGGAGGAGATCTAAATATAGCACCGGATGCTCGGGTGGACCACTCGGGAGGGGGGGGGGGATATCAATCGAGGGTGGGGAAAAAGGCGCTTCACAAATTCTTGAAGCAGATGGAACTGGTGGATGGCTGGAGGATGGTACACGGTATGCAACGAGGGTACACATTCTACTCCCATTCAGCGAGCTCCTATATGAGGATAGATGGGCTGTGGGTGCACCGGAATTGGGGGCAGATGATAGCAGAGGCAGAAATAGAATCTATACAGATCTCTGATCATGCACTGGTGTGGATTAGATTACAGGGATGGGGAAAAGGACAGAGAACCACAATCTGGAAACTGAACGAATCCCTCCTGGGGGATGAGCAGGTGAGGGAGGAGGTTCAGGCCACTATACAAGAGTATTGGGAAACTAATGATACAGGAGAGGTGGGGGATGGGACCTTGTGGGACGCAATGAAAGTAGTGGTAAGGGGAGTGTTGATTAAATGGGGGGCCAGGAAGAAGCGGGAGAGGGGTCAGGCGATGATGGCTTTGCGGCTGAGAATAAATAAACTAGAAAGGATACATCAAAGAAACCCATCCGCAAAGGAATGGGGGGAACTCAAAAAGCTTAGAGGGGAGATGGACCAGGCTCAGGTGGAAGAGGTGGAATATATGCGAACACGGTAACGGCAACAATATTTTGAATATGCTAACAAATCAAGTACCATGCTGGCCAGATGTTTGAGAGCCAAGAGGGGGAAGTCAATGATACAAAAAATAAGGGATGAGACGGGAGGATTACGGTATACAGATCAGGAAATAGAACAGGGATTTCTCAAGTATTATAAAGATCTATATACAGCACCGGAAGGGGAACAGCAGGAAAATGTAGCTCGTTTTCTGGACCAGATTCCACTGCATAGATTGAGTGAGGAGGAAAGTCGGAGGATAGGGGAACCGATTGGAATGGGAGAAATTCAAGGGGTTATCAAAAATCTTCCCAATGGAAAGGCCCCGGGGCTAGACGGTTTCACGGCCCGGTTCTATAAGTATTTTGAGAGCCTGGTTAGTCCTATGTTAAGGAGGGTGGGAAATGGGGTGTGGAAGGTGGAGAGCTCCCGAGATCCATGATGGAGGTGGTCCTACCCAAACTGGGGAAAGACCTGACTAGGTGCGGGTCTTATAGACCCATCTCCCTATTGAATGTAGATGCCAAAATTATTGCGAAAGTGCTAGCAAACCGGTTGAGCAGACTGTTGCCGAAATTAGTTCACATGGACCAGGCAGGATTTATTCCAGGGAGACAGGTAGGGGACAATATAAGGAGAACGCTACATTTGCTGTGGGAAGCCCAAAGAACAGAAGGGGGAATGGCACTTCTATCAATGGATGCAGAAAAGGCGTTCGATAGGGTGAATTGGGGATTTCTGAGGGAGGTGTTGGACAGAATAGGACTAGGAGGGAAGTTCAGCCTATGGTTTGATGCTCTATACAGGAGCCTGAGAGCCTGTTTGAATATTAATGGGAGTTATTTGACCTTCTTCCCGATAGGCAGAGGGACTAGGCAGGGCTGCCCGCTGTCCCTGTTGTTGTTTGCTTTATACATAGAACCACTAGCAGTGAGGATACGGGAATATCCATGGTTGCAGGGGATAAGGATAATGGAGAGAGAACACTGCATAGCGCTATTTGCAGATGATATGTTACTGTATGTGAAAGACCCGGGGAGGACATTGTCGGCGATTCAAGGGATTTTTGAGGAGTATGGTACATATGCAGGGCTTAAGATAAACATGGAAAAAGTGAGATCATGGGAATATCACTATGCAGAGAGGAAGAGGTAATAGTGCGGGAGAGGTATGAATTTAAATGGACTCCTCAACAAATTCGGTATTTAGGGATACAGATACCAGGGAACCTAGATAGGGTATTTCAACTTAATTATGGCCGTTTACAGACACAGATTACAAATGATATTTCGAGATGGAAGAACAAGTGGCTGTCCTGGTGCGGGAGAATGGCGGTGATTAAAATGAATGTGCTTCCGCGTATACTGTTTTTATTCCAAGCACTACCTATTGGGGTCCCGAAACCATTTATGAAGAGTTTACAAAGATATTTAATGAACTTTATATGGGGAAATAAGAAACCAAGAATGGGGGGAGGTGGAGAGGGGAGGGAGAGCGGTCCCAAATTTGATGTGGTATTACTGGGGAGCCCAAATGCGGATGATTCTAGATTGGGAAAGGGGGATGGAGAAACCGGCGGTCCAGGTGGAACAGTCATATTGGCCACAAAGGAGCTTGAGATCATTGTTATGGATGACAGAGATAATAGGGAAAGGACAACAGGGGGATCAAAGCCCATATTTACAACACCTATTAGAACTCTGGGGCAAGATAAAGACATGGTGGGGAGGGAAAAAAGGAGTATCCTCTATGGCTGCTATCAGGTGGGAACCCAAATTTGGGGCAGGAAGGGAAAATGCTGTGTTTGCCAGATGGGAACAGAAAGGGGTGGTGAAATTTCGGGATATGCTGCATGGGAGTGGAATGCGGAGCTTTGAGGAGGTGTGTACACGATATGGAATCTCAGAGGGGGAGGGATTTCCGTATCTGCAATTAAAACACTTCATGGATAAAGAGGGGTGGAGGGGGATATCCAAGGGAAAAGGAAAGTCTAGAGAATCTATGGATAGTACTAGGGAGAGTCCCAAAATCCATATCGGTAATATACAGGTTTCTACAGGGAGAGGAGGACATAAAATACCCCTTTCAGGCAGCTTGGGAAAGAGATTTGCAATGTCAATTTATAGAAAAGGAATGGGAAGCTATATGTGGGGAAGTACAAAAAGAATCAACATGTGTGTTAATCCAGGAAAATGCATATAAAGTACTGACACGATGGTACTATACCCCAGAGAGGCTGAAGAAGATGTACTCTGGAGCAACAGATGTGTGCTGGAGATGCAAATCACAGAAAGGCACATTCCTTCATGTGTGGTGGACATGTGCAGGAGTGGTGATATTTTGGTAGGCAGTGATGAAGGCGCTGGCCAAATCCATGAGTGTTTCGTAGGTGTATGGTCCATGACAATGTTTACTGGGACTGTATAACGAGCGCGAGGTGTGGGAAGAGAGTAAGCTGCTGCGGTGGGGATTAGCAGCAGCTAAGTGCCTTATAGTGCGCTGCTGGAAATCAGTAGATCCTCCAAAAATAGGGGACTGAGGCTTAAGGTGAGACTAATGTGGCAGATGGAGTGTGTAACAGTATATAGAAGGGAGGGAGAGTTTAGACGTAAAAGGGGATAGGCAAGACTTCAAAAAATGATAGATGGACTTTAAGGGGCTGAGGTTGCATTCCAGGGAAGGGGGGTAGGTAGAGGGGGCGGGGGGAGGGAAATATTTTGGGATCCAGAGGGGAAGGAGAGCAGGGGGGAGGGAGGATAGAGGATATACAAAGTGGGGGACAACGGGGAGCTGAATATGGAAGGAGAGTATTGTATGTGGAGAATGGAATAAAATTATTGAGTTTGTTCAAGTTGGAATTACAAGGCAGGGGTGTAATCAACCTGTAGCGATGAGGTAAAGAAATGGTTGTATTCAGTGGTATATTTTGAATGCTCGGACTGTTTCTATGTTTTACAAATATTTCAAAACATTCAGTAAAAATTTAAAGTAAAAAAAAATGATAAAGGGGATGGGACGACTTCCCTATCAGGAAAGGCTAAGGTGCAGAGAAGGGTGACAAAAATGATAAAGGGGATGGGATGACTTCCCTATGAGGAAAGGCTAAAGTGGCTAGGGCTCTTCAGCTTGGAGAAAAGGTGGCTGAGAGGAGATATGATAGAGGTCTATAAATAATGAGTGGAGTTGAACAGGTAGATGTGAAGTGCCTGTTTACGCTTTCCAAAAATACAAGGACTAGGGGGCATGCGATGAAGCTACAATGTAGTAAATTTAAAACAAATCGGAGAAAATTTTTTTTCACTCAACGTGTAATTAAACTCTGGAATTCATTGTCAGAGAATGTGGTAAAGGCGGTTAGCTTAGCGGATTTTTTAAACGGTTTGGACGGCTTCCTAAAGGAAATGTCCATAGACCATTATTAAATGGACTTGGGGAAAATCCACTATTTCTGGGATATGCAGTATAGCGAATGCTACATACCTGTAGAAGGTATTCTCCGAGGACAGCAGGCTGATTGTTCTCACTGATGGGTGACGTCCACGGCAGCCCCTCCAATCGGAATCTTCACTAGCAAAAGCCTTTGCTAGCCCTCGCGCGCCGATGCGCACCGCGCATGCGCGGCCGTCTTCCCGCCCGAAACCGGCTCGTGCCGGCCAGTCTCATATGTAGCAAGACAAAGAGAAGGGAAGACACAACTCCAAAGGGGAGGCGGGCGGGTTTGTGAGAACAATCAGCCTGCTGTCCTCGGAGAATACCTTCTACAGGTATGTAGCATTCGCTTTCTCCGAGGACAAGCAGGCTGCTTGTTCTCATTGATGGGGTATCCCTAGCCCCCAGGCTCACTCAAAACAACAACCATGGTCAATTAGGCCTCACAACGGCGAGGACATAACTGAGATTGACCTAAAAAATTTACCAACTAACTGAGAGTGCAGCCTGGAACAGAACAAACATGGGCCTAGGGGGGTGGAGTTGGATTCTAAACCCCGAACAGATTCTGAAGCACTGACTGCCCGAACCGACTGTCGCGTCGGGTATCCTGCTGCAGGCAGTAATGAGATGTGAATGTGTGGACAGATGACCACGTCGCAGCTTTGCAAATCTCTTCAATAGTGGCTGACTTCAAGTGGGCTACCGACGCTGCCATGGCTCTAACATTATGAGCCGTGACATGACCCTCAAGAGCCAGCCCAGCCTGGGCGTAAGTGAAGGAAATGCAATCTGCTAGCCAATTGGATATGGTGCGTTTCCCCACAGCCACTCCCCTCCTGTTGGGATCAAAAGAAACAAACAATTGGGCGGACTGTCTGGTGGGCTGTGTCCGCTCCAGATAGAAGGCCAATGCTCTCTTGCAGTCCAATGTGTGCAGCTGACGTTCAGCAGGGCAGGAATGAGGACAGGGAAAGAATGTTGGCAAGACAATTGACTGGTTCAGATGGAACTCCGACACAACCTTTGGCAAGAACTTAGGGTGAGTGCGGAGGACTACTCTGTTATGATGAAATTTGGTGTAAGGGGCCTGGGCTACCAGGGCCTGAAGCTCACTGACTCTACGAGCTGAAGTAATTGCCACCAAGAAAATGACCTTCCAGGTCAAGTACTTCAGATGGCAGGAATTCAGTGGCTCAAAAGGAGGTTTCATCAGCTGGGTGAGAACGACATTGAGATCCCATGACACTGTAGGAGGCTTGACAGGGGGCTTTGACAAAAGCAAACCTCTCATGAAGCGAACAACTAAAGGCTGTCCTGAGATCGTATTACCTTCCACACGGTAATGGTATGCACTGATTGCACTAAGGTGAACCCTTACAGAGTTGGTCTTGAGACCAGACTCAGACAAGTGCAGAAGGTATTCAAGCAGGGTCTGTGTAGGACAAGAGCGAGGATCTAGGGCCTTGCTGTCACACCAGACGGCAAACCTCCTCCATAGAAAGAAGTAACTCCTCTTAGTGGAATCTTTCCTGGAAGCAAGCAAGATGTGGGAGACACCCTCTGACAGACCCAAAGAGGCAAAGTCTACGCTCTCAACATCCAGGCCGTGAGAGCCAGGGACCGAAGGTTGAGATGCAGAAGCGCCCCTTCGTCCTGCGTGATGAGGGTCGGAAAACACTCTAATCTCCACGGTTCTTCGGAGGACAACTCCAGAAGAAGAGGGAACCAGATCTAACGCGGCCAAAAAGGAGCAATCAGAATCATGGTGCCTCGGTCTTGCTTGAGTTTCAAAAAAGTCTTCCCCACCAGAGGTATGGGAGGATAAGCATACAGCAGACCCTCCCCCCAGTCCAGGAGGAAGGCATCCGATGCCAGTCTGCTGTGGGCCTGAAGCCTGGAACAGAACTGAGGGACTTTGTGGTTGGCTCGAGATGCGAAGAGATCTACCAAGGGGGTGCCCCACACCTGGAAGATCTGTCGCACTACACGGGAATTGAGCGACCACTCGTGAGGTTGCATAATCCTGCTCAACCTGTCGGCCAGACTGTTGTTTACGCCTGCCAGATATGTGGCTTGGAGCACCATGCCGTGACGGCGAGCCCAGAGCCACATGCTGACGGCTTCCTGACACAGGGGGCGAGATCCGGTGTCCCCCTGCTTGTTGACGTAGTACATGGCAACCTGGTTGTCTGTCTGAATTTGGATAATTTGGTGGGACAGCCGATCTCTGAAAGCCTTCAGAGCGTTCCAGATCGCTCGTAACTCCAGAAGATTGATCTGCAGATCGCGTTCCTGGAGGGACCAGCTTCCTTGGGTGTGAAGCCCATTGACATGAGCTCCCCATCCCAGGAGAGACGCATCCGTGGTCAGCACTTTTTGTGGCTGAGGAATTTGGAAAGGACGTCCCAGAGTCAAATTGGACCAAATTGTCCACCAATACAGGGATTCGAGAAAACTCGTGGACAGGTGGATCACGTCTTCTAGATCCCCAGCAGCCTGAAACCACTGGGAAGCTAGGGTCCATTGAGCAGATCTCATGTGAAGGCGGGCCATGGGAGTCACATGAACTGTGGAGGCCATGTGGCCCAGCAATCTCAACATCTGCCGAGCTGTGATCTGCTGGGACGCTCACACCCGCGAGACGAGGGACAACAAGTTGTTGGCCCTCGTCTCTGGGAGATAGGCACAAGCCGTCCGAGAATCCAGCAGAGCTCCTATGAATTCGAGTTTCTGCACTGGGAGAAGATGGGACTTTGGGTAATTTATCACAAACCCCAGTAGCTCCAGGAGGCGAATAGTCATCTGCATGGACTGCAGGGCTCCTGCCTCGGATGTGTTCTTCACCAGCCAATCGTCGAGATATGGGAACACGTGTACCCCCAGTCTGCGAAGTGCCGCTGCCACTACAGCCAAGCACTTGGTAAACACTCTGGGTGCAGAGGCGAGCCCAAAGGGTAGCACACAGTACTGGAAGTGACGTGTGCCCAGCTGAAATCGTAGATACTGTCTGTGAGCTGGCAGTATCGGGATGTGCGTGTAGGCGTCCTTCAAGTCCAGAGAGCATAGCCAATTGTTTTCCTGAATCATGGGGAGAAGGGTGCCCAGGGAAAGCATCCTGAACTTTTCTTTGACCAGATATTTGTTCAGGGCCCTTAGGTCTAGGATGGGACGCATCCCCCCTGTTTTCTTTTCCACAAGGAAGTACCTGGAATAGAATCCCAGCCCTTCTTGCCCGGATGGCACGAGCTCGACCGCATTGGCGCTGAGAAGGGCGGAGAGTTCCTCTGCAAGTACCTACTTGTGCTGGAAGCTGTAAGACTGAGCTCCCGGTGGGCAATTCGGAGGTTTTGAGGCCAAATTGAGGGTGTATCCTTGCCGGACTATTTGGAGAACCCACTGATCGGAGGTTATGAGAGGCCACCTTTGGTGAAAAGCTTTCAACCTCCCTCCGACTGGCAGGTCGCCCGGCACTGACACTTGGATGGCGGCTATGCTCTGCTGGAGCCAGTCAAAAGCTCGTCCCTTGCTTTTGCTGGGGAGCCGAGGGGCCTTGCTGAGGCGCACGCTGCTGACGAGAGCGAGCGCGCTGGGGCTTAGCCTGGGCCGCAGGCTGTCGAGAAGGAGGATTGTACCTATGCTTGCCAGAAGAGTAGGGAACAGTCTTCCTTCCCCCCAAAAATCTTCTACCTGTAGAGGTAGAGGCTGAAGGCTGCCGGCGGGAGAACTTGTCGAAAGCGGTGTCCCGCTGGTGGAGCAGCTCTACCACCTGCTCGACTTTCTCTCCAAAAATATTATCCGCACGGCAAGGTGAGTCCGCAATCCGCTGCTGGATTCTATTCTCCAGGTCGGAGGCACGCAGCCATGAGAGTCTGCGCATCACCACACCTTGAGCAGCGGCCCTGGACGCAACATCAAAGGTGTCATACACCCCTCTGGCCAGGAATTTTCTGCACGCCTTCAGCTGCCTGACCACCTCCTAAAAAGGCTTGGCTTGCTCAGGGGGGAGCTTATCCACCAAGCCCGCCAACTGCCGCACATTGTTCCACATGTGGATGCTCGTGTAGAGCTGGTAGGACTGAATTTTGGCCACGAGCATAGAAGAATGGTAGGCCTTCCTCCCAAAGGAGTCCAAGATTCTAGAGTCCTTGCCCGGGGGCGCCGAAGCATGCTCCCTAGAACTCTTGGCCTTCTTTAGGGCCAAATCCACAACTCCAGAGTCGTGAGGCAACTGAGTGCGCATCAGCTCTGGGTCCCCATGGATCCGGTACTGGGACTCGATCTTCTTGGGAATGTGGGGATTAGTTAATGGTTTGGTCCAGTTCGCCAGCAATGTCTTTTTGAGGACATGATGCATGGGTACTGTGGATGCTTCCTTAGGTGGAGAAGGATAGTCCAGGAGCTCAAACATTTCAGCCCTGGGCTCGTCCTCCACAACCACCGGGAAGGGGATGGCCGTAGACATCTCCCGGTCAAAGGAAGCGAAAGACAGACTCTCGGGAGGAGAAAGCTGTCTTTCAGGAGAGGGAGTGGGATCAGAAGGAAGACCCTCAGACTCCTCGTCAGAGAAATATCTGATGTCTTCCTCTTCTTCCCACGAGGCCTCACCATCGGTGTCAGACACAAGTTCACGAACCTGTGTCTGCAACCGTGCCCGGCTCGACTCCGTGGAACCACGGCCACGGTGGAAGCGTCGAGAGGTAGACTCCCTCGCCCGCACCGGCGAAGCTCCCTCCGCCGACGTAGTCGGGGAGCCTTCCTGGGAGGCGGCCGCAGTCGGTACCACACGCGGTACCGATGCCGGAGACCTCACCCCGGGCAATGGGCCAGCCGGCGCCTCACTCAACAGTACCGGTGGCGCAAGCACCCCCGGTACCGGAGGGGTAGGGCGCAACAGCTCTCCCAGAATCTCTGGGAGAACGGCCCGGAGACTCTCGTTCAGAGTGGCTGCAGAAAAAGGCATGGAAGTCGATGCAGGCGTCGATGTCAGAGTCTGTTCCGGGCGTGGAGGCTGTTCCGGGCTGTCCAGAGTGGAGCGCATCGACACCTCTTGGACAGAGGGTGAGCGGTCCTCTCGGTGCCGATGCCTGCTGGGTGCCGACTCCCTCGGCGACCCAGAGCTCTCGGTGCCGATGCGGAAAGGGGACCGGTGTCGACGCTTCTTCGATTTTTTGGAGCGAAGCACGTCACCGGCGCTTCCCGGCACCGACGAGGAGGACGTAGAATCCAGCCGTCTCTTCCTCGGGGCCGAGACCGAAGAGGGCCGGTCTCGGGGGGGCTGTACCGCAGGAGCCCTCAGGGTAGGGGGAGACCCACCCGAAGGCTCACCGCCACCAGCAGGGGAATGGACAGCCCTCACCTGCACTCCAGACGAAGCACCACCGTCCGACGACATCAGCAGACGAGGAGGTCTCGACACCACCGACGCCGACGCAGCCTTCCGATGTCGCCCCGATGCAGAGGGCCGATGCCTCGATGCACTCGATGCAATCAGGGGCGAGGATGAAGGTCCGGGCGCTGACGACGTCGATGCACTCGATACCCCCGGTGCCGATGCCGACGAAGAGCCCGAGAACAAGATGTTCCACTGGGCTAACCTCGCTACCTGAGTCCGCTTTTGTAAAAGGGAACACAGACTACAGGCCTGAGGGCGGTGCCCAGCCCCCAGACACTGAAGACATGACGCGTGCCTGTCAGTGAGCGAGATTACCCGGGCGCACTGGGTGCACTTCTTGAAGCCGCTGGGAGACTTCGATGTCATGGGCGGAAAAATCACGCCGGCGAGATCAAAAGTCGAAATGGCGAAAATGGCACCACAAAAATAGGGAGAAGAAAACTTCGACCGAGGCCTAACTAGGGCCTACCCCGACGACGAAAGAAAACTTACCGGGGCAAAAAGCTCGAAATACGGGAAAGGAAAAAAACCAAAAGGTCTCCTCCCGAAACACTTCTCTTAATTTTTTTCTCTCAAAGAACGAGTCGAAAATGACGCGCGAGGTCAACTTTCCGGGGCACGAACGGCGAAACACGACTGTACCGAGCGCGGACAAAAGAAGACTGGCCGGCACGAGCCGGTTTCAGGCGGGAAGACGGCCGCGCATGCGCGGTGCGCATCGGTGCGCGAGGGCTAGCAAAGGCTTTTGCTAGTGAAGATTCCGATTGGAGGGGCTGCCGTGGACGTCACCCATCAGTGAGAACAAGCAGCCTGCTTGTCCTCGGAGAAAAAATGTTTTGTACTTTTTTAGGATCTTGCCAGGTATTTGTGACCTGGATTGGCCACTGTTGGAAACAGGATGTTGGGCTTGATGGACCTTTGGTCTTTCCCAGTATGGCAATACTTATATACTTATGTAGCCTGCCTGTCTGACATTGCTGCCTGGATGTCTCACCACCATCTGAAACTAAACATGACCAAGACTGAGCTTCTTATCTTTCCCCCTGAACCAACCTCTCCTCCTCCCCCATTCTCCATTTCTGTGGATAACACTCTCATCCTTCCTGTCTCCTCAGCTCGTAACCTTGGGGTCATCTTCGACTCCTCTCTCTCCTTCTCTGCACATATTCATCAGACTGCTAAAACCTGTCGTTTTTTTCTCTATAATATCACCAAAATTCAGCCTTTCCTTTCTGAGCACACTACCAGAACCCTTACCCACACTCTTATCACCTCTCGCTTAGACTACTGCAACTTGCTTCACACAGGTCTCCCACTTAGCCATCTCTCTTCTCTTCAATCTGTTCAAAATTCTGCTGCACGACTTATATTCCACCAGTGGAATTATGAACTATGCTCATATTAGCCCTCTCCTCAAGTCACTTCACTGGCTTCCTGTCCGTTTCTGCATACAGTTCAAACTCCTCTTATTGACTACAAGTGCATTCACTCTGGAGCTCCTTAGTGCCTCCACTCTTATCTCTCCCTACACTCCTCCCCCGGGAACTCCGTTCACTGGGTAAATCTCTCTTATCTGCACCCTTCTCCTCCACTGCTGACTCCAGACTCTGCTCTTTTACCTTGCTGTACCATATGCCTGGAATAGACTCCCTGAGCCGGTATGTCAAGCTCCATCTCTGGCCGACTTCAAATCTAAGCTAAAGGCCCACCTTTTTGATGTTGCTTTTAACTCCTAACCCTTACTCATTTGTTAGTTACCTGTATTTTATCATTCCCACCTTTGTTATTCCCTTATCTCTTATTTGTCCTAATTAGATTGTAAGCTCTGTCGAGCAGGGACTGTCTCTTCATGTTCAACAGTACAGCGCTGCATACATCTTGTACTGCTATAGAAATGATAAACAGTAGTAGTAGTAAATAAAAACATGGATACAAAGTTTGTCCCCATCCCTATCAGCTCTGACTATACTGGCCAATTTTATTAAACAAGATATATATATATATATAGAGAGAGAGATATAAGTATATGTATATCTATTTGTGTGTGTGTGTGTGTATATATATATATATATATATATATATATATATATATATATATATATAGATATATATATATAGATATCTGAGTGTAAACTGAATTAATTGTTCTTTTGAAAAGGCTAGGACACCTTACTTTTAAAACAAATAGGAGAAGATATTTTTTTCACTCAACAAATAGTTAATCTCTTGAACTTGTTACCAGAGGATGTGGTAACAGCAGTTAATGTATGTGAGTTTAAAAAAGATTTGGACAAATTCTGGAGGAAAAATCCATGGCCTGCTATTAAGATAGAAATGGGGAAAGCCTCTGCTGTCCCTGGGATTGGTTGCACAGAATTCTGCTACAATTTGGGATTCTGCCAGGCACTTGTGACCTGGATTGGTCACTTTTGGAAGCAGGCTACTGAGTTAGATGGACCATCAGTCTGCCCCAGTATGGCTATTCTTATGTATACAGTTTCTAAGGGAGAGGAATATATAGTGCATGGTATGGATAGACAGTCTGAATAGGCCATCAATTTCTGTTTCTTCCAAAGTAGACATATTTGGATCTTTAAGTCTGTCCCCCTGTGCTTTGTAATGACGTCCACTGATCATTTTAGTAACCACACTCTGGACCAACTCCATCTTGTTTGTAACTTTTTGATGTTGTAGTCTCCAGAATTGTACATAGCAGGGCCAATGCAGGAGCATCCTAGTGAACCTTCAGATTTACAACCCCTCTCAAGCCCATGGACTTCCCCCTCCATGATTTTTAACTCTGCAATCATAATCACCCAATAATTCTATAAAAACACATAATTGGACATCATGCCGTTAAAAATTCAACTTTGTTGTGCTGGTAAAAGTAGTAGGCACTGATGGTTCTTTGAGTTTGTGTGACTGTCATGACTGTTTTCTTTGCAGCTGATTTTCTTGCCCCGTCCGCTCCCCACAAAGCTGCTGCCATAGGTGACTGCCTAATCTTGCCTAATGGTTGGGCCAGCCCTACCACACACTACTCCAAATGAAGTCTCACTAGAGACTTATACAGAGGCACTATTAGCTCCTTTTTCCTGCTGGCTATTCGTCTCCCTGTGCACCCAAGCATCCTTGTGGCATCTTTGTGACTGAATTTCATGGAAACTTGAAAATACAAGTATAAAATCTATGCTGTAAAAGAATCTTTAACTAACCAACAGGACACTTACACTTGTCTGAATGCTATGGGGGTAATCCTCTATAGGACGCCAAGTCAGGGGCCGGGATGCTGCGCACTAAGCATAAATTCTATAATCAGCAATTGTGCACATACTTGCCGTTATAAACTACTAACCTAAGTTCGCATTTACATGCTAATATTTAGGTGAAGCTGCTTATATCATGTCAGTGGCTGGTGCAAAATGTTTGTGTCTAAATGTTACAGTTGTGCACGTAACTGTTGATATTCTATAACCTTAGCATTAGGGTTTTAGATTTGTCAGGAACTGGGCAGCATTCTGGGGAAGGGAGAGCCTATTCCGATCTGATGGGCTTCACCTTAACCAGGGTGGGACCAGGCTGCTGGCATCAACATTTAAAAAGGAACTAGAACAGCTTTTAATCTAGAAACGGGGGGATGGCCAGCAGTCGCTCAAAAGCGCATGGTTCAGGATAAGGTATCTTTTGAGGATATCACCCAAACAGGGAAGAAAATGTTCCTTATAGGTAAGGATGTCAAAGAGACCGTAGTGGATCAGATGGCCTTATGTAAAAATAATAAAATTAATAAAAATAATAAAATTAATAATGCCATGTATTACACGTGCTATAAAACTGAGCAATAAGCATGCATTGAAATGTCTATACACAAATGCAAGGAGCCTGAGACATAAGATGGGAGAGCTGGAATACATTGCACACAATGAAAAATTGGATATTATAGGCATCTCTGAGACCTGGTGGAAGGAAGATAACCAGTGGGACACAATGATACCGGGCTAAAAATTATGTCATAGTGATAGGGTAGATAGGATCGGAGGAGGGGTAGCACTGTATATTAATGAGAACCTTGACTCAGATAGGCTGCAAATATTGCAGGATACAAAACCACTATTGGAATCTTTGTGGATCGAAATTTCACTTAAAAAATGAGAAAAAAATGGTGATAGGCGTGTACTACCGTCCGCCTGGTCAGGACGAGCAGACAGACACAGCAATGTCAAAGGAAATTAGGGAAGCAAATATAATGGGTGATTTCAATTATCCGGATATAGACTGAGTTAATGTAACATCGGTACATGCCAGGGAGATAAAATTTCTTGATGAAATCAAGGACTGCTTCATGGAACAGCTAGTTCAGGAGCAGACAAGAGAAGGAAAAATACTAGACTTAGTCCTTAGTGGAGCTCATGATCTAGTTCAGGGGGTAACGGTGCGAGGGCCACTTGATAACAGTGATCATAATATGATCAGTTTTGATATTGGCATCGAAGTAAGTGAACTTAGGAAATCAAATACACTAGCATTTAACTTTAGAAAAGGTGATTATGATAGAATTTATTTATTTATTTATTGCATTTGTATCCCACATTTTCCCACCTATTTGCAGGCTCAATGTGGCTTACAGAGTCCTGTTATGGCATTGTCATTCCAGGATATCAGATACAATTGGTGATGTACAAAGAATGAGAAAAACGGTCAAAAAAAGACTGAAAGGAGCAGCTCACAGGGTTAAAAACTTGCATCAGGCATGGATGCTGTTCAAAAACACCATCCTAGAGGTACAGGAGAAATATATTCCGCGTATTAGAAAAAGAGGAAAAAAGACCAAATGTCAGCCGGCTTGGCTAAACAGTAAGGTAAAGGAAGCCATTAGAGCCAAAAAATAATCCTTCAGAAAGTAGAGAAGAGAACCAACTGAAAATAACAAGATAAAACATAAGGAATGCCAAGCCAAATGAAAAGCGGAGATAAGGAGGGCAAAAAAGGACTTTGAAAAAAAGTTAGCGTTAGAAGCAAAAATACATAGTAAAATCTTTTTTAGATACATTAAAAGCAGGAAGCCGGCTAAAGAATTGGTTGGGCCATTGGACAAAAATGGTATTAAAGGGGCAATCAGGGAAGACAAAGCCGTAGCGGAGAAATTAAATGATTCTTTGATCCGGTCTTCACTGAGGAAGATTTGGGTGGGAAACCGGTGCCAGAAAGGGTATTTGAAGCAGGCGAGTCAGAGAAACTAAACAAATTCTCTGTAAACTTGGAGGATGTAATGGGTCAGTTCTACAAACTGAAGAGTAGTAAATCACCAGGACCGGATGGTATTCATTCCAGAGTATTAATAGAACTGAAAAATGAACTTGTAGAGCTACTGTTAGTAATATGCAATCTATCCCTAAAATCAGGTGTGGTACCGGAAGACTGGAGGGTAGCCAATGTTACGCCAATTTTTAAAAAAGGTTCCAGAGGAGATCCAGGAAATTATAGACTGGTGAGTCTGACGTCGGTATCGGGCAAAATGGTAGAGGCTATTATTAAAAATAAAATTACAGAGCACATACAAAAACATGGGCTAATGACACCTAGTCAACACGGATTTAGTGAAGGGAAGTCTTGCCTCACCAATCTACTGCATTTTTTTGAGGGGGTGAACAAACATGTGAACAATGGGGAGCCAGTGGATATTGTGTATCTAGATTTTCAAAAGGCGTTTGACATAGTGTCTCATGAAAGACTCCAGAGGAAACTGGAGAGTCATAGGATCGGAGGTAGGATTAGGAACTGGTTGAAAGATAGGAAGCAGAGAGTAGGATTGAATGGTCAGGATTATCAATGGAGAAGGGTAGTTAGTGGGGTCCCGCAAGGGTCTGTGCTGGGACCGCTGCTTTTTAACATATTTATAAATGACCTAGGAAAATGGAATTCAAGATGGTGTCAGGGCAGGATGTGGACGGCGGTTGCTCATAAAAAACTTTCAGAGACTCTTTATTTCCTTTTTTAACCATGCCGAAAAGGAAGGGTAAGCCCAGGGGACCACCTCTCCCAAAGCAGATCCCCTCCTTACCTGGGCAACTGCCAATGTCCTAATTTTTGGTGTCGACCCCAACTCCGGGCACTTCCGTCAACGAGACTGGGAAGAGTACTGTCCAGGAGAGCGATTTTTCGCTCAGCCCGTTAGGACCTTTGACCCCGCCGCCTCCGCAAGTTGACGGCGTTGCTGTACCGAGGCCCAAAGCAGGAAACTCGAAGGGGTGGCGAACCCCGTCGGAAGGAGCAGTACTCGCGATACTACCAGAGCAGGCTGCGGGCGTCCAACGAACACCGGAGATGGCAACTGGGGACAAAACAGAAGATGCGACTCGAGATGTGAATTCACAAGAAGCTTATCTCTGTTCTTTAGCGATTCGACCGTTAGTTAAGCCCCAAGAGGTGTCTTTGGACTCTATATGGACTGCCTTGGAATCTATGCATAAGGTTTGTAATGCCTTTATCTCCATATCTTTTTTTTAAAATAAATAATGCTTTATTAAATGTTCAAAATACAATGCATAAATAAGCAGTAAATGAAAAACACAACCATTACAACAAAAATAATGAGTGGAGCAGTGGCCTAGTGGTTAGGGTGGTGGACTTTGGTCCTGGGGAACTGAGGAACTGAGTTCAATTCCCACTTCAGGCACAGTCAGCTCCTTGTGACTCTGGGCAAGTCACTTAACCCTCCATTGCCCCATGTAAGCCACATTGAGTCTGCCATGAGTGGGAAAGCGCGGGGTACAAATGTAACAAAAATAAAACAAACATATAATACACAGCAAACCAGAAAATTACTAAATTTAGGCAAAAACTAACAAATGAATCCATAAAAACAAAAACAACCATTGGTTAATTCTGTGCTAGAGCCTGTGGTTGGGAGGAGGGGCAGGTGATTGGGAGGCAGGGATAGTGCTGGGCAGACTTATATGGTCTGTGCCCTGAAGAGCACAGGTACAAATCAAAGTAGGGTATACACAAAAAGCAGCAAATATGAGTTATCTTGTTGGGCAGACTGGATGGACCGTGCAGGTCTTTTTCTGCCGTCATCTACTATGTTACTATGTTAATGATCCAGAACATAACCAGAAATCCAAATTTCAGAATTAATTTTTTATTTATAATCATTTAAATTTTTACAAGTGATAAAACAACTTGCCGGAAATACAGAGAAAGTAATACATAGGAATTATTTCAATCAGGTAATTCTATTCTCTTCCTTAGACCACTAAATAGGGAGAGTGAAACAAGACAAGGAGATCAATTAAACAGTAAACAGGAAAAAAAAAAAAGCGGTATTAACCTGATTATCCCCAGATATTACTCATCTAATTCATTATTCCACATTGATCATCTGGTTGGCTTCCTCAAGGCCAATACGGTGTATAGTCAAATCATTTCATTGAAAACATACTTATTGTCCAATATTAGTTAGAAATAATACATCTGATTACATTCTTTCTCTTTTAAAAACCAGAAGTTATTTAACAATACATATACTTAAGTCTCTAATTCAAATCCCACTGATTAAAGTAATCCCAGTTTTCACAGGCTTTACTCCTTTTAAAGTAATAATTGAGGAAATATTTCTGAGGAAAACTTTAGGAGTCATAACCGGAACTCTGGGAAAAACAATAATCTCGATATTAATCATCTATAATAATATTCATTTTATTATTCAAAGTTTCTGGTCTATTATCATTTTCAAAATCATAACCACTTCTTGCTCGTGTAGAATCACTTGTTATATCAATTTTTCACTCTCAAAAGGGTTCAGTTAAATTGTCCATGTAACTCTCTAATAAAATTATATCTGAAACAAAATTATTTACTGCCACCGTTAGGTCCCGAGGCACCTTCCAGATGGTATTCAATGTAACCTCCATGGGAGCCAAAAACTCCATGCTGATTTCTCTTAGGTGTTTAGGAGTGGTTCCGCCGATTCGGGTTCTGCTGTAAACGTTCTCCTTTTCAGCATATGCCTTTAACTCACTCCTCCACTCCTTTGGACATGGTGGTTGAATAATTCGGGAGCGATGGAGTTGTTTTTTCCAGGTCCAACAGCGCTGACGCTCCTTCGCCGGCGCTAATCAAAGGACTCGCCAACCCTTTCATCTGTGGGCAGTTCGTCGCGCAGCGGTCCCGCACTTGAGGCTCAGGGGACAAAACGCTGGCCATTGGTGGCTGACCGCCGGTTGTCCCCTTCCTCTCAGTTAAGGTAACTGCAATTGCAGAGAGGAAATTTACATAAAGAATATGAAACTTCAGAGGTCAGCTGGGCCATTGGGCATACAAACTTCAGGTCGCCATTTTACCACTCTCCCAGTTTGGGACACTCTTTGTCTGGTTTCTCCTCAGAGGCCTGTCTGATATGTGTAACCCTTCAGCATAGCCCTCTGAGTCATTGAAACACAGAAGCCCCTCCACCACTACAAGGTGGTGTCCCTTCGGAGGGGTTATCTCCGTATCTTTAAATAATTCCTCTCAAATAAAAAATGTAAAAGAGAAGATGGAAGGTTTATCGCTGAAACAGACTAAACTTGAGACTGAAACTGCTAAGATACAGGAACAACAAGCACAAATCTCTGGAGACAGAATGGTATTACATCGAAAGATAGAAATTTTAGAAAACTTTTCAAGAAACTTAAATTTATGTGTCTTAAATTTTCCAAAAGACCAATTTACTACTCCTAGAGATATGTTTGTAAAATTTTTGAAAGAGGTGTACAAGTATTCAGATCAATCCCTTCCACCTTTGCAAAGAATATATTATCTGAAAACTTTGCCAAAATCACAACAGAATGTTCCAGGAACTTTAGAAAAGACCTTTGAATCACTTGATTTAACAGATATTCTGGAACAATCAAAAGAAAATATTGAGCTTAGAGCTACTTTAATTGTTTCATTTGTATTTTTACAAGACAAAGAAGCTCTGTTGAGACTATATTTTAAAAACATACACCCGGAATTTAAGGGTAGTAAAGTTTCAATATTTCCAGATATTTCACGTTGGTCTCAACAGAGGAGAAAGAAATTTCTTGAGATGAAACAAGAATCTTTGGCTATAAAGGCAAAATTTCAATTGTGTTTTCCCTGTAAATGTTTGTTGACTTTGAATGAAAAAAGATACATTTTCTTTGAGCCTGAACAATTACGCACTTTCCTTAATGCACAAGGTGATAAAGGTTAAGCCCATATAAAGAAAAGGTTGTATAATTAAAGGGTAACCTCCTGTCAATTTTTTTCAAGGCTTACAAATGTTTAATTTCCAACTTCCATTGGTTTTTCAAACTATTTTGAATTCCCAAATAACTCTTTTTGTGGACTATAAAACTAAGATTATGTTGGAATAATGTTCAAATATGATTTTCTTTTGTAAAATAATGTGATATTGGTGTATCTTATCAACATAGTAACATAGTAGATGACGGCAGAAAAAGACCTGCACGGTCCATCCAGTCTGCCCAACAAGATAACTCATATTTGCTGCTTTTTGTGTATACCCTACTTTGATTTGTACCTGTGCTCTTCAGGGCACAGACCGTATAAGTCTGCCCAGCACTATCCCCGCCTCCCAACCACCGGCTCTGGCACAGACCGTATAAGTCTGCCCAGCACTATCCTCACCTCCCAACCACCAGCCCTGCCTCCCAACCACCGGCTCTGGCACAGACCGTACAAGTCTGTCCAGCACTATCCCCACCTCCCAACCACCAGCCCCGCCTCCCGATCTTGACTAAGCTCCTGAGGATCCATTCCTTCGGCACAGGATTCCTTTATGCTTATCCCACGCATGTTTGAATTCCGTTACCGTTTTCATTTCCACCACCTCCCGCGGGAGGGCATTCCAAGCATCCACTACTCTCTCTGTGAAAAAATACTTCCTGACATTTTTCTTGAGTCTGCCCCCCTTCAATCTCATTTCATGTCCTCTCGTTCTACCACCTTCCCATCTCTGGAAAAGGATCGTTTGCGGATTAATACCTTTCAAATATTTGAACGTCTGTATCATATCACCCCTGTTTCTCCTTTCCTCCAGAGTATACATGTTTAGTTCAGCAAGTCTCTCCTCATACGTCTTGTAACGCAAATACCATACCATTCTCGTAGCTTTTCTTTGCACCGCTTCAATTCTTTTTACATCCTTAACAAGATACGGCCTCCAAAACTGAACACAATACTCCAGGTGGGGCCTCACCAATGACTTATACAGGGGCATCAACACCCCCTTTCTTCTGATGGTCACATCTCTCTCTATACAGCCTAACAAACTTCTAGCTACGGCCACCGCCTTGTCACACTGTTTTGTCGCCTTCAAATCCTCAGATACTATCACCCCAAGATCCCTCTCTCCGCCCGTACCTATCAAACTCTCCCCGCCTAACACATACGTCTCCCGTGGATTTCTATTCCCTAAGTGCATCACTTTGCATTTCTTTGCATTGAATTTTAATTGCCAAACCTTAGACCATTCTTCTAGCTTCCTCAGATCCTTTTTCATGTTTTCCACTCCCTCCGTGGTGTCCACTCTGTTACAGATCTTAGTATCATCCGCAAATAAGCAAACTTTACCTTCTAACCCTTCGGCAATGTCACTCACAAATATATTGAACAGAATCGGCCCCAGCACCGATCCCTGAGGCACTCCACTACTCACCTTTCCTTCCTCCGAGCGAATTCCATTCACCACCACCCTCTGGCGTCTGTCCGTCAACCAGTTCCTAATCCAGTTCACCACTTCAGGTCCTATCTTCAGCCCCTCTAGTTTATTTAAGAGCCTCCTGTGGGGAACCTTGTCAAAAGCTTTGCTGAAATCTAAGTAGATTACGTCAATAGCTCGTCCCTGATTCAATTCTCCTGTCACCCAATCAAAGAACTCAATGAGATTCGTTTGGCACGATTTCCCTTTGATAAAACCATGTTGTCTCGGATCTTGCAACTTATTGGCTTCCAGAAAATTCACTATCCTTTCCTTCAGCATCGCTTCCATTACTTTTCCAATAACCGAAGTGAGGCTTACCGGCCTGTAGTTTCCAGCTTCTTCCCTATCACCACTTTTGTGAAGAGGGACCACCTCCACCGTTCTCCAATCCCTCGGAACCTTTCCCGTCTGCAAGGATATATTAAACAAATCTTTAAGAGGACCCGCCAAAACCTCTCTGAGCTCCCTCAATATCCTGGGGTGGATCCCGTCCGGTCCCATGGCTTTGTCCACCTTTAGCTTTTCAAGTTGTTGATACACACTTTCTTCCGTGAACGGTGCTGTATCCACTTCATTCTCAATTGTATTATTTCCAGTCCATCGCGGTCCTTCTCCAGGATTTTCATCTGTGAAAACAGAACAAAAGTATCTATTTAGCAAATTTGCTTTTTCTTCATCATTTTCCACATAGCGGTTCGCAGTATCTTTTAGTCTCACAATTCCCTCTTTAGTCATTCTCCTTTCACTAATATACCTGAAGAAATTTTTGTCACCCCTCCTTACATTTCTAGCCATTTGTTCTTCCGCTTGCGCTTTTGCCAGTCGTATCTCTTTCTTGGCTTCTTTCATTTTCATCCGGTAATCCTCCATGTGTTCCTTTTCTTGAGTTTTTCTGTATTTAATGAAACTAATAAACAAATTTAAACATAAATGACCTAGAGATGGGAGTAACTAGTGAGGTAATTAAATTCGCAGATGACACTAAATTATTCAGGGTCGTCAAGTCGCAATGAGGAGCGTGAAAGATTACAGGAGGACCTCGCGAGACTGGGGGATTGGGCGTCCAAGTAGCAGATGAAGTTCAATGTTGACAAGTGCAAAGTGATGCATGTGGGTAAGAGGAACCCGAATTACAGCTATGTCATGCAAGGTTCCGCGTTAGGAGTCACAGACCTAGAAAGGGATTTATTTTTATTTTTGTTACATTTGTACCCTGCGCTTTCCCACTCATGGCAGGCTCAATACGGCTTACATGGGGCAATGGAGGGTTAAGTGACTTGCCCAGAGTTACAAGGAGCTGCCTGTGCCTGAAGTGGGAATTGAACTCAGTTCCTCAGTTCCCCAGGACCAAAGTCCACCACCCTAACCACTAGGCCACTCCTGTGGGAGTCATCATGGATAAGATGTTAAAAACGTCTGCTCAGTGTGCTGCGGCAGCTAAGAAAGCACACAGAATGTTGGGTATTATTAGGGATGGAAAACAAACACGTTATAAGGCTGTTGTATTGCTCCATGGTGCTATCGCACCTCGAATATTGTGTCCAATTCTGGTCGCCCCATCTCAAAAAAGATATAAAGGAATTGGAGAAGGTGCAGAGAAGGGCGACGAAAATGATAAAAGGGATGGAACTACTTCCTTATGAGGAAAGACTGAGAAGGTTAGGGCTCTTCAGCTTGGAGAAAAGGTGGCTGAGGAATGATATGATAGAAGTCTATAAGATAATGAGCGGAGTAGAGCGGACAGATGTGAAGCATTTGTTTACACTTTCAAACAACAATAGAACCAGGGGACAAAAAATGAAGCTAGAATATGGCAGATTTAAAACAAACAGGAGAAAGTTTTTCTTTACTCAGCGTGTAGTTGGACTCTGGAACTCGTTGCCGGAAAATGTAGTGACAGCAGCAGGCCTTACGGAGTTTAAAGGGGGTTTAGACAGATTCCTGAGGGAAAAGTCCATTGAACATTATTAAAAATTAATTTTTTTGTTTTTTT
This sequence comes from Microcaecilia unicolor, assembly GCF_901765095.1. NCBI lineage: Eukaryota > Metazoa > Chordata > Amphibia > Gymnophiona > Siphonopidae > Microcaecilia > Microcaecilia unicolor. The sequence goes on along the minus strand of NC_044035.1, from coordinate 204,348,245 downwards.
TTTATGGGTTTTGCCGGGTTCTTGAAGCCTGGATTGGCCACTGTCGGAGACAGGATGCTGGGCTTGATGGACCCTTGGTCTTTTCCCAGTATGGCGGTGCTTATGTTCTAATGTAAGTGCTGATTAAGCCCTGATCTGCCCATGCCTCTCCCACATCCACATCTCCATCCCCCTTGCAGTTAACACGCTAAAGAATTTGCGAGCTAAAGTTATAAAATACTAAGTGAAGTTAACACACATAACTGCAAATTAGTGCCAGCTAGCACCAGTTATCACAAGTGGTTGTTAGTGCCATTTAACTAATTTGTCAATTTAATTACACGGGCAACTGTAGGTGTTCTTGCGCTAAATGTAAAATTGGGCTAGCAAGGATATTTCTGTTTCTTCCAAAGTAGACATATTTGGATATTTAAGTCTGCCCCCCTATGCTTTATAATGAAGACCACTGACCATTTTAGTAACCACACTGTGGACCAACACCATCTTTTTTTTTTTTGAACTTTTACAGAATAGCACATCAACATAGCCAAATTAACAATATCTCAAAGTAGATTGAACAGCAAACAATGTGACCAATCCATAGGTATCCCCTGTAACACTCCCCCCTGCTACCCCCCCAAAGAGTAAAACATTTTCTCCTAGTATTTCAACTACTTAACAGTAAAGAGGGTCCAGATCCAGCAGATCATTGTACATACGTGTCCCAAATGCGATGATATGGTACTAAATTACCAGCTCGCAGAGCTGTTAATTTACACATCAAGTTGATATAGTCCAGCTTGTGCAAGACCCGTCCAAGGCCTGGTAGAGATGATTGTTTCCAAGCCGCAGCAATAGTCAGTTTGCTGGCCACAAACACATAAGCCACCAACTGGTGCGCAATGGACTTCACCCCTCGTGGTCTGACGTGAAGAAGACAATGTTCCATTTTCAAAGGATACTGCTGCCCGGGAGGGAAAGGTTAGGACAGCTGTTGTAGTTGGTGATTCGATCATTAGGCATATAGATAGCTGGGTGGCTGGTGGACGTGAGGATCGCCTGGTGACTTGCCTGCCTGGTGCGAAGGTGGTGGACCTCACGCGTCACCTAGATAGGATTCTAGATAGTGCTGGGGAGGAGTCGGCTGTCTTGGTACATGTGGGTACCATTGACGTAGGAAAATGTGGGCGAGAGGTTCTGGAAGCCAAATTTAGGCTCTTAGGTAGAAAGCTCAAATCCAGATACTCTAGGGTAGCATTTTCTGAAATGCTACCTGTTCCATGCGCAGGGCCCAAGAGACAGGCAGAGCTCCGGAGTCTCAATGCATGGATGAGACGATGGTGCAGGGAGGAGGGTTTTAGATTTGTTAGGAACTGGGCAACATTCAGGGTGGGACCAGGCTGCTGGCATCAGCTTTTAAAAAGGAGATAGAGCAGCTTTTAAACTAGAAATGGGGGGAAGGCTGACAGTCGCTCAAAAGCGCATGGTTCGGGATAAGGTATCTTGCAAAATACCTTTCAAACAAGGAAGATAGGGTTTCTGGATAGTGAAGTTGCGCAACAGACCGTGGTAGGCCAGGTGCCCTTAAATACAACTAAAGATCAGACAAAAGATGGCAAATCAGAAGTGTCCAGTACTAAGCATCATGCAAATAGGAACAACAAGCATACTTTGAAATGTCTATATGTAAATGCTAGGAGTCTAAGAAATAAGATGGGAAAGTTGGAATATATTGCACTAAATGAAAAATTGGATATAATAGGCATTACTGAGACCTGGTGGAAGGAGGATAACCAGTGGGACACTGTCATACTGGGGTACAAAGTATATCATAGTGATAGGGTGGACTGGACTGGTGGAAGGGTAGCATTGTATATTAACGAGAGCCTCGACTCAGATAGATTACAAATTCAGCAGGACACAAATCACACCCTTGAATCATTGTGGGTTGAAATTCCATGTATAAAAGGGAAAAAGACGGTGATAGGAGTGTACTACCGTCCGCCTCGCCAGGATGAGCAGGTAGACGCAGAAATGATAAAAGAAATCAGAGACGCAAACAAAATAGGCAATGTGATAATAATGGGTGACTTCAATTATCCAAATATAGACTGGGTAAATGTAACATCGGGACATGCTAGAGAGGTACAATTCCTTGATGAAATCAAGGACAGCTTTATGGAGCAGCTGGTGCAGGAGCTGACGAGAGAAGGAAAAATTCTAAACTTGGTCCTTAGTGGAGCGCATGATCTGGTGAGGGACGTTATGGTACTGGGGCCGCTTGATAACAGTGATCTTAATATGATCAGTTTTGATATCAACCTTGAAGTGACTATACACAGGAAGTCAAATACCTTAGCGTTTAACTTTAAAAAAGGAGACTATGATAAAATGAGAAGAACGGTGGAAAAAATACTTAGGGGGACGACTGAGAGGGCAACAACTGTACAACAGGCATGGACGCTGTTCAAAAATACCATCCTGGAGGCCCAGGCCATACATATTCCACAAATTAGAAAAGAAAGAGGGAAGTCCAAGACAGCCGGCCTGGTTGAAAAGTGAGGTGAAGGAAGCTATTAGGGCTAAAAGAAATGCCTTCAGAAATGGAAGAAGGAACCATCTGAAAATAACAAGAAGCAGCATAAGGAGTGTTACAGCAAATGCAAGGCGCAGATAAAGAAGGTCAAGAGGGATTACGAAAAAAAGATAGCATTAGAGGCAAAAAAGCATAGTAAAAAAAATTTTCGGTATATTAAAAGCAGGAAGCCAGCAAAAGAATCGGTTGGGCCACTGGATGACCGAGGGGTAAAAGGGTCGATCAAGGAAGACAAAGACGTAGCGGAGAGATTGAATGAATTCTTTACTTCGGTCTTCACCGAGGAAGATTTGGATGGGATACCGGTGTCGGAAATGATATTTCAAGTGGACGAGTCAGAGAAACTTACTGACTTCACGGTAAACCTGGAGGACGTAATAGGCAGTTCAGCAAACTGAAGAGTAGCAAATCTCCTGGACCGGATGTTATTCATCCTAGAGTACTGATAGAACTGAAAAATGAGCTTACGGAGCTACTGCTAGTGATATGCAATTTATCCTTAAAATCGAGCGTGGTACCGGAAGATTGGAGGGTAGCCAATGTAACACCCATTTTTAAAAAAGGTTCCAGGGGAGATCCGGGAAATTATAGACCGGTGAATCTGATGTCGGTGCCGGGGAAAATGGTAGAGGCTATTATTAAAAACAAAATTACAGAGCACATCCGAGGACATGGATTACTGAGACCGAGTCAGCACGGCTTTTGTGTGGGGAAATCTTGCCTGACCAATTTACTTCAATTCTTTGAAAGAGTAAACAAACATGTAGACAAAGGGGAGCCGGTTGATATTGTGTATCTGGATTTTCAAAAGGCGTTTGACAAAGTACCTCATGAAAATCTACAGAGGAAATTGGTGGGTCATGGGATAGGAGGAAAAGTCCTATTGTGGATTAAAAACTGTTTGAAGGATAGGAAACAGAGAGTGGGGTTAAATGGACAGTATTCACAATGGAGAAGGGTAGTTAGTGGGGTTCTTCAGGGGTCTGTGCTAGGACCGCTGCTTTTTAATATATTTATAAATGATTTAGAGATGGGAGTAACTAGCGAGGTAATTAAATTTGCTGATGACACAATGTTATTCAAAGTCGTTAACTCGCGACAGGATTGTGAAAAATTACAGAAGGACCTTACGAGGCTGGGAGACTGGGCGGCTAAATGGCAGATGACGTTTAATGTGAGCAAGTGCAAGGTGATGCATGTGGGAAAAAAGAACCCGAATTATAGCTACGTCATGCAAGGTTCCATGTTAGGAGTTACAGACCAAGAAAGGGTTCTGGGTGTTGTCGTCGATAATACACTGTAACCTTCTGCTCAGTGTGCTGCTGCGGCTCGGAAAGTGAATAGAATGTTGGGTATTATTAGGAAAGGTATGGAAAACAAGTGTGAGGATGTTATAGTGCCGTTATATCGCTCCATGGTGCGACCGAGTATTGTGTTCAATTCTGGTCGCCGCATCTCAAGAAAGATATAATGGAATTGGAAAAGGTGCAGCGAAGGGCGACTAAAATGATAGCGGGGATGGGACGACTTCTCTATGAAGAAAGACTAAGGAGGCTAGGGCTTTTCAGCTTGGAGAAGAAATGGCTGAGGGGTGACATGATAGAGGTATATAAAATAATGAGTGGAGTGGAACAGGTGGATGTGAAGCGTCTGTTCACGCTTTCCAAAAATACTAGGACTAGGGGGCATGCGATGAAACTACAGTGTAGTAAATTTAAAACAAATCAGAGAAAAAGTTTCTTCACCCAACGCGTAATTAAACTCTGGAATTTGTTGCGGGAGAACGTGGTGAAGGCGGTTAGCTTGGCAGAGTTTAAAAGGGGGTTAGATGGTTTCCTAAAGGACAAGTCCATAAACCACTACTAAATGGACTTGGGAAAAATCCACAATTCCGGGAATAACATGTATAGAATGTTTGTACGTTTGGGAAGCTTGCCAGGTGCCCTTGGCCTGGATTGGCTGCTGTTGTGGACAGGATGCTGGGCTCGATGGACCCTTGGTCTTTTCCCAGTGTGGCATTACTTATCTTATCTAATCTTTGTCAAGGAAAATACAAATTTTAATATTACTGTCCAGAACTCTTGAGCATATGGACACAACCAACAAATATGAAACATGTCCCCCTCCAACCCACAATTACGCCAGCACTGGGCTGAGCTTGTAAAATACATTTTGTAAATGCGCTTAGGTGTATAGTACCAGTAACACAAAGTTTTATGACCGTTTTCCATCAGACTACTGGATATCGACACTTTAAGCAAAGATTTAAAGATACATTCCCATTGCCCATATTCAAAAGATGTCCCCAATGCAGTTTCCCATTTTGACAAATAATATGTAACAGGGTTATGCGAGGTTAACAGGGCCCTATATAAATGAGTGACACACCCCTTACTGGCTCCACGCATCATTGCCCGCTCCAGGGACGACTCGGTTAAACTCAACTCCCCCTTAGCTCGTCGAAGAATATAATCCCGCACCTGTTGATATTAAAACACATGAAAAGCTGGAAGTCCAAACTCCTCTTGAAGGTCCTGAAAGGCTACAAACTCTCCCTCCTCCCATAGCTGCCCCAACGTATACAGACTCTGCCATTCCCAAAAACGGAAGCAAGGATCTATAGACCCCGGGATGAACTTCTCAGCAAAGCAAATGTACATATGCAGAAAATACTTTTACCCAGAGAAATATTTTCTCCGGACCATAATCCATAGCAATAGAGGCCAACGAAGGAGAGGTGGGGCCCGACGAGCTAATCCATTCAAGAGCTGATCCGGTAACCATGGGATGGCTCTCAATGGATAAGGAGCTAGTCAGGATTGTTCAAGGGACTGCCAAATCTTATTCGAGTCATGGAGCCACTCAGCTATAATGCAGAGATGTGATGCCTGATAATAAGCTATAAAAGAAGGAACATCCATTCCCCCTTGCTCATGCCTCTGGAACATCACCTCCGCCCGCACTCGAGGAGGTCTTTTTTTCCAACTGGTCCGGCAAAGAAATAGGGAGAGCCATAAACATATATAGTAATTTGGGAAGTAATATCATCTTAACCGCATTGATGCAACCCATCCAGGACAGCATTAAACCCTCCCACCTATCTAATTCAGAAAAAAGCTCTCGCAACTTTCCCGGAAAATTTGCATCGTATAAATCAGAAGATATCGGTGTCAAATATACTCCTAGATATTTAATAGAATGGGCCACCCAGCGAAAAGGATATTTTAGTTTCAGCTCTTCTACCAGATCTCCAGGTAGATTAACACTCAAAGCTTCCGAATTTTCCAGATTAATTCTAAACCCAGACAATTGTTCGAATTGGTGTAACATAGACGACAATGCGGGAAAAGAAACTTCTGGGCTAGTTAAAGTTAACAAGATATCATCAGCAAATAATAAGGCTCGGGTTTCCAACCCCTCAACCGTAACTCCTCTAATGTCTGGATGTTCTCTAGTATAACAGGCCAAGGGCTCTACCACTAAAGCAAAGAGCAAAGGTGACAGCCTTGCCTAGTGCCCCTGGCCAAAGAAAATATGCCCGAACTCTGCCCATTAACCCTAACTGAAGCATAAGGAGACTCATAAAGAAGATGTAACCAAGAGAGATAGTGACCCCCAATATCCACTTTATCTAACACTGCGAACATAAAAGGCCAATGCACTCTGTTGAATGCTTTTTCAGCATCTAAGGAGAGCAAATCTAGGGGAACATCAGCAGATTTAGCATAGTCAATAAGATGGAGCACCCGTCTTATATTATCGAAAGCTTGGCGCTCGCTAATAAATCCTGCCTGGTCCTCATGAATCAAAGAAGGAAGATAACGATGCAACTGGGTAGCCAGTATCTTGGTGAAGATCTTATAATCAATTCCCAACAATGAAATAGGTCGATGTGACCCACATTTCAATATGTCCTTGCCTGGTTTCAGGATCACTGATATAGTTGCTCTGTTCCATGTTTTAGGAATCGGGTGACCCTCACTAAAGGAATTAAATAGACGCAGTAATAGTGGGCTCAAGAGCTTAGCAAAGATCTTATAAAACTTATTCGAAAAACCATCCAGCCCCGGGGCTTTGCCCGGAGACAGAGTGTGAATTGCCTGAAGGATCTCATCCAGTTCAATGAGTCGGGATAACTGGTGTTGAGCACTAACTGACAATACTGGTAGCGTGACTCGATTCAAGAACCCAGTAATATCTTTGTCTAAAGGATCTGTATCAGAGGAATAAAGAGTTTCATAGAATTGCTGGAATAAGCTCCGCAACTGCCCTTGCTCTGAGGTTATTATACCCTCAGCGTTCCTAAGGCTAGATACATGGTTGCGCAAAGCTTGTTTTTTAAGTTTGTGAGCCAATAATTTACTAGACTTGTTACCAAATTCAAAATGCCTCTGGCGTATCTGTTGTAGTTGCTCTGCAATATCAGCTAACTGAAGTTCATGCAGCTCGTGGCACAACTTATTCAATCTATCTAGTAGCACCGATGAATGTTGCGGGGCTTGTTGCTGGAGTGACCTCTCAACTGCTGTTAACTGTTTCCGCAATATATCTTCCGACTTCCAACATTCTCTATGTATATGGGCTCTCAGAGCTATAAGATGGCCACGTATTACTGCCTTCAACCCATCCCATAAGACTCCCAACGAAACCTCCCCAGTATCGTTGAACTGTATATATTCTTTAATATGGTTCTCTATTTGAAACACATATGACTTATCTGATAAAATAGAGTCTTCTAGACACCATTCAGGCCTGGTTCTCTCCATTGACGGGAGATTCAGTTTAAGAATTACAGGGCTGTGATCTGACCAAGTACGCCCAACAATCTGATGCTCCAGAATCACATGAGCAAGAGCCACATCTCCCACCCAAAGGCCAATACGTGAAAATGATTGATGCACTTGTGAAAAGCAAATATATTCTCGAGCTACTGGATTGGCCTGCCACCAAAAATCTGATAGCTGCCAGCATGCCACAAATGCCCAAAACAGCTCATGGTCACGTTGTGCATAAACCACCTTCTTAGTAGAGTTATCTAGATACGGGTTAAGAGTTAAATTAAAGTCTCCCCAAATTAATAAGAAACCGACTTTATGCTTTAGTACCATCTGGTCTAGCCGGGAAAAAAAATTTCTGTGGTCAGAATTGGGGCCATATACATTTAATAGAGTAAACTGCTGATCACCTAAAGAAATAACTAGTAACAGAAATCGTCCCTCTGGATCTCTAATAACTTTATCTAGTACCCAAGGGCAGGAATCATTAAGAATGATAAGAACTCCTCTAGTTTTAGTACCTTCCCTGTTAGAAGCAAAGTATTGATGAGGATATTTACGATGCCTGCAATAATGCTCATGGGCTGGCTTTAAGTGCGTTTCTTGTATAAACGCGATATCTATTTTCAAGCGTGTCAGCTCTCTAAATAACTGCCACTTCATAGATATATTAAGGCCCCGAACATTAAGCAGACCTAGTGTTATGTCAGACATTTGCATTTAATCTGAGACAGAAAGAAAAGTAAGTTGAAATCCCCATTGCCACCCGGGGCATCACTCCGCTTCCAGGTCTGTCACCCCTTAGGACACTAGCTTGGCCTGGTGCTCTTTCAGGACTCTGGACATCCCCCCCCCCCCCCCCCCCCCCACATCCCCAACATTGAGATCCTCTCATAGAATATCAGAGAGTTATCCAATAAGGAAGTTGAAGCGCTCTCCCCACTCCCCATGGCCAAACAAATAAAAGAGTAACCATAATATTCCACAAAACTTTATAGGAATAGATATTCTTTTAAATTATAAATGTTATCAAATTACTCTTTATTAATACAATTATTCCATCATTATTTAAAATCCACACTTTATATAGTCCATTTCAGTTGTATTCATGGTCTTCCAAAATTCATGACATACATTAATGCTGTTTCAGCTCATTGTCCATAAATTCTTTGTACAAACAATTCCTTTCTTGCAGCTCTACACAGTGCTGTGTTTCACCAACGGCGTCCTCAGGAGCTGTCTAAACATCGCATAAGCACAGCGATATATCATTCTGATTCATCCATTGTATATAAGACAACTGCAATGGCTGTAAATACATTGTTACACCATGAGTCTCATATCTCTAAATTTCAACATTCTGATTCTTATAAACATCAAACTACTTACAATAAGCAGATTTTACATCCAGCTTCTTTTGACGCTATCTCTCAGACAGGAGATCCGTTCAGTGGATTCATCCCGTACACATCCGGTCAATCCAATCGAAGGCAAACAAATCCATGTGCTACTGAGTACTCTCTATCCTCTTTAAATCTTTTTTACAAGCCATTCAAAGCAACTGTGACTAATCAATCCATTAAGTAAATTGCTGTTGCCTGAAGTTAAATTACTTCAGTCCATTCAACACCTTTATTTAACCCATGCAGGAAAAATGTTTTCCAAGTAAATACAATTCTTTGTTCAGTGATTAACAATTTCTGACTTATATCACCTCCTCTAATCCCCATATCTATTTTTATTAAAATAGAAAATCTTAAATCATCTAATGTATGTTTCTTATCTAGCCAATGTTTTACCAACGGTGCCTCAACATTTCCTCTCCTAATATTACTCAAATGTTCCCCTATTCTAATTTTCACCTTTCTCTTTGTCTGACCCACATACCATTGCTTGCATGGACATACAATTACATATACAACCCCTGCTGAATTACAGTCTCCTGAATGTTTCAAATAAAAAAAAATTTTCATCATTTGGTTATAAATTCTATCTCCCTCCAGAGCCTGTTTACAATAACAGCAATTATGGCACGGTTTAAACCCTACTTGAGGGGTCTGCATTTTTAATATGTTTAGTAACTGACATCAATTCTCCCAGGTTCTTATTCCTGCGATATGCAAAAATAGGCTGTTCACCAAAAGCAGGGTGAATTTGTACAATATTCCAATAAAGTAAAATCGCTTTATGCAACTGCATTGTGTGAATAGAGTAAGGGAGAACACATACTAGAGCTTGATTTTCCTTTGATTTTGTTTGTTTACGTAACAACCAGTGTCTATTGGCATTTTGAGCTCTTTTATATGCCCTTTTGATCACTTTTTTTGGGTATTTCCTCTGTAAAAATTGTTGTTTCATATTATCTGCATGCACTTGAAATTTTTTTTTGCTCTGAGCATAATCTCTTCACCCTAAGAAATTGTCCCATAGGTATGCTTTCTCTTAATTTTCTCGGGTGGTAACTACTAAAATGCAACATTGAGTTTCTATCAGTTTGTTTCCTATATAACCATAATATTCCAGCCAACAGTTAACGATTTACAGTATTTCTAGTAAAATCAGAGTAAACAATACAAAATTTTTTCAGACATACTACTTACTCCCCCAAATAAACAGCTCAGTCATACTCAGATAGGCTGCCCATCTGATTTTTGTCTCTGCAGGTGCTTATGCCCCTTCCCCACACGCTGCCACTGAGGGTGTGCAGGTAGAGAGGCCGCCCTAAGGTTACCCGGGGCCGCTGGAGTCTCCGTGAGTTTCTTCAGGCAGTGCCACCCATGCCTCCGCTATGGATTTAATCTGATGTAGACCATCTTTATAAAAAACTAGGGCAAACGGGTGTCTCCATTTGTATTTGATGCTCAGCTCTCGCAACTTCAAAATAACCGGTTTCAACTCGGCTCTGCGCTTTAGGGTGGCCGAGGCCAAATCTTGGTAGATTTAAATGCGGTAGGAATCCCACTTAAAATTCTGAGCCTTCCGCGCTGCCTGCATCACCTGCTCTTTGATTTTGAAGTCCTGAAAGCAGGCAATTGTATCTTTGGAAAGATTTCCTCGCGCAGGGCCAAGAGCTCTGTGTGAATTCTCCAGCCGAATCGCTGCCGGGTCAACCGCCGATCCTGCCTCCTTTAACAGCGAGCTAGCAATCTGCTGGACCACAGTTTCGCAATCCTGATATGTCGGTACCTCCAGCAACCCTCTGAATCTAAGATTACTTTGACGGCTTCAATTCTCAAGATCTTCAAGCTTGTCATTAAGCATCCGATAGTTCGTCTGTGAGTCATTGAACCTCTGATCCATTGAACTGATTACCTCCACGTGCTCGTCTACCCGTCCTTCTATATTTTCCAGCCGCGTGCCCAGATCTCGAATCTTGCCATGTAGATCTGCACCAAGAGCCGCTAAATCTGAGCGAACCGCTTTAAGATCGACTTTGATCTCTTGTAGCCAATCTTTAAGTTCAGAAAACAAGGTCGTGTCCAGGATCACTGGATCACCTGATGATTGAAACATATCCCTCGGTGAAGATCACTCCGACTGCTGAGACACTCGCGGGACCTCCACCATCGGGCTCTCCACGCGGTCTATCATGGCGCCTGAAAATCCATATTGGGATAGCTCTGTCTGACGGTTCATCTTCAAGGGCAGGGAATCCCAAAGGCACAGTCTGCCAATCTCTATCCACACGATTACCCCAAAAAAGGCTGAATTCACTAGCTAAATGCACTGTGATTGGCTGAGAGAGACCTGAAGGGGTATAATCAAAAGGGAGGGACTCCAACTAAGTGGAGCTGTGGCCAAGTGGTTACATCACTGGTCTTGTAATGCAGAGGTGGCCGGTTCAAATCCCACTGTTACTACTAAAAAAGCTATGAGCAAAAACAGTTTTGATTTCCCGTTTCGGGCCATCAAGGGAAAATGCACAGCAGGGACTTTTTAAAATTTGTATGAAGTCTTTATTGAACATTTCTCAAAACCAGTGGCGTAGCCAGACTTGACATTTTGGGTGGGCACTATGTAAATAGGTATGAGTAGTGTTTCTTGGGATACTACAAAAAATGCCTTAGAATACACTTGATGATGGATTTCTAAGTAGTCTGCCCAACAGCTGCCCTGTATCAATATAAACCACACTTAATGAAAAAAAAACAGTATTTTTGAATTTAGTTACTTTATGCCATATCAAACTTGACCAGACATAAGGCCATCCCCATAGCCAGCATCAGCCCTTCCCTTCTGTACCTTTTTTTATTTTAACCTGGGAACTGAGCCCACCCCCACCCAGAAACCAACTAACATTAAAATTCATTGTTGGTGGGTTTCTGGGTGGGGGTGAGCTCTTCACTGCCTAGGGAAACAAAAGGTATATTTAATGATTAAATATACCTTTTTTTTCCCCTAAGCAGTGAAGAGCCCACCACCACCACTACACTTTACATGTTAAAAAAAAAATAGGTATTTTACCTGAGGAGCTGGGCTTCAGTTTTCCAAATTTGTGTGCAGTGTGCACGTTTAGCAGCAGCAGACTCGCCAGAGAACACTATCCTCAAGAAAGCCGCAAAACTTCTGGCTGATTTTTCCTGTGGCGCTAGTGTGCGCAACACCGGGACACTGGGGGGCAAGCAAAGAAAGGCAAGGGTGATGGACCGTGAGAAGGAGCCATGCACCGATGGCAGATTTTTTTCCTGCGGCACTGGCGTGTGCGCCACGAGAGCTGGACAAAGCAAGGCAGAACCCTGAGAGTAAGGGCGACTGACAGTGAGGAGTGCCACGCAAGTGCACCGATGGCAGATTTTTTTCCTGTGGCACTGGTGTGCACGCCGCAAGAGCGCTTGCGGCAAAGCAAGGCAGGGCCCTGACAGTGAGGCCGACGTTGGAGTGAGAGCAGCAGCAATGTGTGACGCTAGTGAGGCCGACGTCGGAGTGAGAGCAGCAGTGCCAGCGATGTGACGCTAGAGCGACCGACTTCCTTGGAGTGGACCCAACCCACACACAAAAAAATAAACACGAGCGAGGACAGGAGAGCTGCTGCTTTTCTGCGAACTACGGCAGAACTAAAGGCTGTCCAGTGTCCACTCCCAATGCAGTCTGGCGCCTGTCAGGGCAAACTGGGTGGGCCTGAGCTGAGATTGGGTGGGCCTAGGCCCACCCAGGCTACGCCCCTGCAGTCTGTATCTGAGGGGATCGTAACCATTTTCTCTGCTCCCTGGGTGGTTCCCACCACTTCTTGTTTCGCCTTTCCTCCCTGGTCTGCCGTGTACCGGAAGTTTTCCAAGCTCTTTTTCGGTAGCATCTTTGAAAGCACTTTCCCTTAGCTTGATAGGCTTAGCAAACTTTCTAGGCAGAGTTCCAGTGCTCTTGGTCTTTCTCGCCCCTTGGTATGGTGCAGTTAGCTTGTGGCTGCACTCAATGTCTCTGTAGCACTGTCTCCTCTGCCAGCCCGGTTGCTCTCTCCCCCTCTATTCGTCCCACCGGTCCAGCCTTCTTGAGCTTTTCTGTACTTTCCAGGCAGCAGTAGGTGGTAGCGCCCTTTTAAATAGAGTTCTTGTTGCTTATTTATTATATTGTAGGGGCTACGGACAATCACCTATCTTCCACTCCTCTCTAGCAGGAGAGGGGGGAGGCTTTTGCTCCTTTTCTGGACTTATCACTTTTCCTGATGCTCCGCACGACACTCCTGGGCACAAGTATCCCACCTGCCTCTTCTGCCCTGCTAAGTTGCAATGTGCTGCTATGGGGGACCTGCTTGCCAGTTTTCCTGCTCCCGACCTCGTTTTCCGGAGCTCCTCTACTTTCCCCCTGCTGTATGCCCCCGCTGTCTCTGCTGTGGGATGTCTTCCTAGGGACGGGGGGGGGGGGGGTTGCTAACCCACTCTCACCTCTCCGATCTCTACTGCTCCCTCCTCCGCTCCTCCACTTTTATAAATGGGTAGATTTTTTGTTCGTTTGGGGAATCCTCCGGGTCTTTGTATTCTCCCCTCCACCGGCCCCCATCTCCTCACTGTTGTCCCGCGAGCTCTCGCGCTCCGCTGTCTGCCGCCATCATGGATCTCTGGAGCTGCACGGGGCTCCCGCGTGTCTTCCTACTTCTGTTGGGCGACCGGCGCTCGTTGCCCTTTGCTCCCGCACTCTCGCCAGCTTCTCCCGACGGAGCGACCCGCCGGTGGAGGGGTCCGGTATGTGCAGGATCGGGGGCCTCTGTCGTGGGCTTGCTGGAGCTCACCTCTTGGCGGCCATCTTGTCCCTCGGCTCCACCAGAAGTCAGTTCCCCCTTTATCATTTTTGTCGCCCTTCTCTGCACCTTTTCTAAGTCCACTATTATCTATTTTGAGATACAGCGACCAGAATTGAACACAATATTCGAGGTGTGGTCGCACCATGGAGTGATACAAAGGCATTATAACATCCTCATTTTTGTTTTCCATTTCTTTCCTAATAATGCCTAATACTCTATTTGCTTTCTTAGCCGCAGCAGCACACTGAGCAGAAGGTTTCAACATATCATCAACGACAACACCTATATCCATTTCTTGGTCGGTGACTCCTAACTTGGAACCTTGCATGACGTAGCTATAATTCGGGTTCCTCTTTCCCACATGCATCACTTTGCACTTGCTTACTTTAAACGTCATCTGCCATTTAGACGCCCAGTCTCCCAGTCTCGTAAGGTCCACTTGTAATTTTTCACAATCCTCCCACGATTTAACGACTTTGACTAACTTTGTGTCATCAGTAAATATATTATATATATATAATATATAATATAATTACCTCACTAGTTACTCCCATCGCTAGGTCATTTATAAATATGTTAAAAAGCAGCAGTCCCAGCACAGACCCCTGGGGAACCCCACTAACTACCCTTCTCCATTGAAAATACTGACCATTTAACCCTACTGTCTGTTTTCTATCTTTTAACCAGTTTTTTTTATCCACAACAGAACACTACCTCCTATCCCATGACTCCAATTTCCTCTGGAGTATTTTAATGAGATACTTTGTCAAACGCCTTCTGAAAATCCAGATACACAATATCAGCTGGCTCCCCTTTATCCACATGTTTGTTCACCCCTTCAAAGAAATGTAGTAGATTGGTGAGGCAAGATTTCCCTTCACTAAATCCATGTTGACTTTGTCTCATTAATCCATGCTTTTGAATATGCTCTGTAATTTTGTTCTTAATAATAGTCTCTACCATTTTGCCCGGCACCGACGTCAGACTCACCGGTCTATAATTTCCCGGATCTCCTCTGGAACTTTTTTTAAAAAATCGGCGTTACATTGGACACCCTCCAATCTTCCGGTTCCACGCTCGATTTTAAGGATAAATTACATATTACTAACAATAGCTCCACAAGCTCATTTTTCAGTTCTATCAGTACTCTGGGATGAATAACATCCAGTCCAGGAGATTTGCTACTCTTCAGTTTGTAGAACTGGCCCATTACATCCTTCAGGTTTACAGAGAATTCATTAAGTTTCTCTGACTCGTCAGCTTCAAATACCATTTCTGGCACCGGTATCCCACCTAAATCTTCCTAGGTGAAGACCGAAGCAAAGAATTCATTTAATCTGTCCGCTATGGCTTTGTCTTCCCTAATCGCCCCATTTACTCCTCGGTCATCTAGCGGTCCAACTGATTCTTTTGCCGGTTTCCTGCTTTTAATATACCTAAAACATTTTTTTACTATGTGTTTTTTCCTCCAATGCAATCTTTTTTTCGAAGTCCCTCTTAGCCTTCCTTATCAGCACTTTGCATTTGACTTATTATTTTCAGTCGGTTCCTTCTTCCATTTTCTGAAGGATTTTCTTTTAGCTCTAATAGCTTCCTTCACCTCACTTTTTAACCATGCCGGCTGTCATTTGGTCTTCCGTCCTCCTTTTTAAATATGCGGAATATATTTGGCCTGGGCTTCCAGGATGGTGTTTTTGAACAGCATCCATGCCTAATGTAAATTTTTGACCCTCGCAGCCGCTCCTCTAAGTTTTTTTTAAACCGTTCTTCTCATTTTATCATAGTCTCCTTTTTTAAAGTTAAACGCTAACATATTTGATTTCCTATGTATACTTACTTCAAAGCTAATATCAAATCCGATCATATTATGATCACTGTTTTCAAGCGGCCCCAGCACCATTACCTCCCACACCAGATCATGCGCTCCACTAAGGACTAGGTCTAGAATTTTTCCTTCTCTTGTTGGCTCCTGTACCAGCTGCTCCATAAAGCTGTCCTTGATTTCATCAAGGAATTTTACCTCCCTAGCGTGCCCCAATGTTACATTTACCCAGTCAATATCAGGGTAATTGAAATCACCCATTATTATTGTGTTGCCCAGTTTGCTTGTGTCCCTAATTTCCTTTAACATTTCTGTATCCGTCTCTTCATCTTGGCCAGGTGGATGGTAGTACACTCCTATCACCATCCTTTTCCCCTTTACACATGGAATTTCAATCCACAGTGATTCCAAGAGGTGTTTTGTTTCCTGCAGAATTTTCAATCTATTTGATTCAAGGCTCTGGTTAATATCATTAATGTGCCCTCAGAAAGGCAAGGACAAATGAAACTCGGGTATACTTATAAAGTATCACATACTATGTAAAATGAGTTTAACTTGTTGGGCAGACTGGATGGACCGTACAGGTCTTTATCTGCCGTCATTTACTATTTTTACTATGTTACTATACTATACAATGCTACCCCTCCACCAATTCGATCCACCCTATCACTACGATATAATTTGTACCCCGGAATGACAGTGTCCCACTGATTATCCTCCTTCCACCAGGTCTCAGAGATGCCTAGTATATCTAATTTTTCATTTAGTGCAATATATTCTAACTCTCCCATCTAATTTCTTAGGCTCCTGGCATTTGCATATAGACATTTCAAACTATGATTGTTGTTCCTATTTACATCATGCTCAGTACTTGACAGTATTAATTTGCAATCTTTTGTCTGATTTTTATTTTTATTTAAGGACACCTGATCTACTATGGTCTCTTTTGCAACCTCACTATCAGGATACCCTATCTTCCCTGTTTTGGTGATATCTTTGAAAGATACCTTATCCCAAACCATGCGCTTTTGAGCAACTGTCGGCCTTCCCCCTGTTTCTAGTTTAAAAGCTGCTCTATCTCCTTTTTAAATGCCGATGCCTAGTCCCACCCTGGTTAAGGTGAAGCCCATCCTTTTCGGAATAGGCTCCCCCTACCCCAGAATGTTGCCCAGTTTCTAACAAATCTAAAACCCTCCTCCCTGCACCATTGTCTCATCCACGCATTGAGACTCCGGAGCTCTGCCTGTCTCTTGGGCCCTGCGCGTGGAACGGGTAGCATTTCAGAAAATGCTACCCTAGAGGATCTGGATTTGAGCTTTCTACCTAAGAGCCTAAATCTGGCTTCCAGAACCTCTCTCCCACATTTTCTTATGTCATTGGTACCCACAGGTACCAAGACAGCCGGCTCCTCCCCAGCACTATCTAAAATCCTATCTAGGTGATGCGTGAGGTCTGCCACCTTTGCACCAGGCAGGCAAGTCACCAGGCGATCCTCACGTCCACCAGCCACCCAGCTATCTATATGCCTAATGAACGAATCACCAACTACACTAACCTTTCCCTCCCGGGCAGCACATGGAGACATATCCTCAGTGTGAGAGGATAGTACATCCCTTGGTGGGCAGGTCCTGGCTACAGGAGTACTTCCTACTGCACCAGGGTGATGCTCTCCTTCTAGGGCTACCAGACTGGAGGTGGGACTTCTCTACAACATCCCTGTAGGCAGGGGTGTGCTGGTAAATTTTTAACAATGGGTTCTCTCTCCGAGCGTAGCCAGCCCTGCAATTTGGGAGGTCCAGGGCTGGACTGGTGGGGGCAATGTATGCCTCAATTCTCCTCCCTCGTGCGGGCATGCTAGGCATACCTTTGCTGGCAGGGAGGCTGAGCCCCACAAGCCAATAAATGGACTGCCACCACTCCCCACTGCTTGTTCCTGGCTCTGAGCAGCACACTGGGACTTGACTCGCATGCACGAGAAGTTCCAGCCTGTTGCTCAGAGCTGTTAACAAGGAGCGAGGAGTAGCAGCAGTCTATTTACTTGGTTTGCAGGGCTCAGCATCCCTGCCAGCAAAGTAAAAGAGAATTCAGGAGCATTTTGGAAGCCGGTTGTGACAGTAGCCATGGGGGGGGGGGGGGGGGGGGGGGGGGGGCTACTTTAACAACCGGCTCCCAAAATTCTTTAAAACTTAACAAACGGTTCTTGCGAGCCTGCGAGAGCCCCCTCCAGCACACCACTGCCTGTAGGTCTCCTCTATGTACCTCTGTCTCCCTCAGCTCCACCAAGTCTGCTACTCTAGCCTCAAGAGAACGGACACAATCTCTGAGAGCTAGGAGCTCTTTGCCACAGGCTTATACTTTGGCCTGGATTTCTGCTGAGATTTCTGGTGTGGAGAGGTAGATCTGGGAGTCATCAACGTAAAGGTGATGTTGAAAACCATGGGATGAGATTAGAGTACCAAGGGAAGAAGTATAGATGGAGAAAAGAAGAGGTCCCAGGACAGATCCCTGAGGTACACCAACTGATAGTGGGATAGAAGTGGAGGAGGATCCACCAGAGTATACGCTAAAAGTACGATGGGAGAGATAAGAAGAAAACCAGGAAAGAACAGAGCCCTGAAATTCAAGTGAGGATAGCGTATCAAGGAGTAGGCTGTGATCAACAGTGTCAAAAGCAGCAGATAGATCGAGAAGGATGAGGATAGAATACAGACCTTTGGATCTGGCCAGGAACAGGTCATTGGAGACCTTAGCAAGTGTTGTTTCAGTTGCATGAAGAAGGTGAAATCCAGATTGAAGTGGATCAAGAATAGCTTGAGATGAAAGGAAGTCAAGACAACAGCGGTGAACAGCACGTTCAAGTATCTTGGCTAGGAAAGTGAGGAGGGAGGAGGGAGATGGGGCGATAGTTGGTAGGACAGGTAGGGTCCAATGAAGGTTTTTTAAGGAGTGGTGTGACTACGGCATGTTTGAAGGCATCAGGAACAGTTGCAGTGGAAAGTGAAAGGTTGAGGATATGACAGATAAAAGGGATGACAGTAGGAGAGATAGTGCTAAGTAGATGAGTGGGAATAGGATCAGAGGAACAGGTAGTTTCGAGGAGGAAAGGAGATGTGCAGTTTCCTCTTCAGTGATTTGAGTAAAGGAAGAAAAGAAGGCAGAGGTTGGAGGGTTGAGAGAATGACCTAAGGGAAGGAGAGGTGGAGGTAACTTGGTTGAGAATTCAAGTTGAATCTTGTGAACGTTATCATGAAAGTACTCAGCCAGAGTCTGGGGAAAAAGTGAAGAAGGACTTGGAGGTGAAGGCACTTTGAGGAGAGAGTTCAGTGTGGAAAAGAGACATCGAGGGTTTGAGCCAAGAGAATTAGTCAACTGGGTGTAGTAATCCTGTTTGGCAAGTAAAAGAGAGACTGGAAGGCGGTCAGCAAGAATTTGAAATGTATGAAGTCAGAATGGGCATGGGCTTTCAGCCAAAGGTGATCAGCAGAGCGGGATCAGGAATGTAGGTAGAGGATTCTAGAGGTCAAGCCCGCCTGACCCAGTTTCTCCCTGCGTGTTCCAGCCATCTGCTCCTGCTTGTTCCAGCCCACCTGAGCAGCCTCTCCCTGCTTGCTCCAGTACTTCTGCTCCAGCTTCTCCAACTCGCTTGATCCAGCTTGTTCCAGTCAGCCTGATACAGCTCCTCCAGCTTCCCCTTGCTCGTTCCAGTCCATCTGCACCAGCTTGCTCGTTCCAGTCCATCTGCACCAGCTTGCTCCAGCCCGCCTGTTCCAGCTTCCAGTCCATCTGCACCAGCTTGCTCCAGCCTGCCTGATCCAGCTTCTCCCTGCTTGTTCCAGCCTTCTGCTCCAGCTTGTTCCAGCCCGCCTGTTCAGCTTCTCCCTGCTTGCTCCAGTCCTTCTGCTCCAGCCTGCTAACCAATCAACCTGCCTACTAGCTAACCACCTGTTCCTGCCCGCCTGCCTGCTAACCAATCATTCAGCCTGCCTGCTGGCCAATCATTCAGCCTGCCACTTATCAGCCCTCCAACTTGCCTGCTTGTCTGCCCATCAACAACCTGCCACTTCCCGGCCCTTCACCCTCCTGACTGGCTACTCACCTTGAAACCTGCCTGCCTCCAAGTCCATCGTCAGCCCATCACTTTCCTGCACAGCTGCTCACCTCAACCTGCCTGTCTCCCAACCCAGCTACCTGCCCCCATAAACACCTCACTTCCCCCATAAACACCTCACTCACTACTTATGGCCCCCATTCACATTCTATTCCTCGCCCTATCCCTCCCTAATCTTTTCCCCCTCCCTCCGCTGTATACCATACAAACTCACTACCCATCCTCCCCCGTCCTGCTCACTACTACAATACCCTACCTACCCATCCCCCACCTCCTCACCATCCCTACTGTCCTCCTCCTCCTCCTCCTTCCTAGCTCTCAACCTCCAACACCTCCTTCCTGCCATGAACCCTTCCCCATTCCTCCTAAGCGCATCCCGCCTTTGGCGCCTTCATCACCCTACCTCCACCACCTTTCTCCGCTCTCTCTTGCTCCTTCTCCTGCTATCCGCGGGAGACATCAATCCCAACCCAGGTCCACCACACATGTCCTGGTCCTCGTCTCATCTATGCAAACGTTCCCACGATATCGCCAATCTCATCTCCATTCCCCTCCTCCCCCCTTTCTCCCTCCCCTTCTCGTGTGCCCTGTGGAATGCCCACTCAATCTGCAACAAACTCTCCTTCACCCATGATCTCTTCATCTCCCATTCCCTTCAACTGCTCGCCCTAACCGAAACCTGGCTCACCTCCGACGACTCTGCCTCAGTCGCAGCCCTCTGCCACGGAGGCTACCTTTTCTCCCATTCGCCTCGCCCAGTTAGCCGCGGTGGCGGCGTTGGCCTACTACTCTCGCCCTCCTGCAGTTTTCAACCCCTACTCCTACCACAGTCTCACTGCTTCTCATCCTTTGAAGTCCATTCCATCCATCTATTCTACCCGCTGCCACTCCGAGTTGCAGTCATTTACCGCCCCCCTGATAAGTCCCTCCCCTCCTTCCTTACTGACTTCGATGCCTGGCTCTCCATTTTTATTGAGCCCTCATCCCCATCCCTCATTCTTGGGGACTTCAACATACACACTGATAACCCTTCCAACTCTTACGCTTCTCAATTCCTCACTCTAACCTCCTCCTTCAACCTCCAACTGAGCTCTACCACCCCTACTCACAAATCTGGTCACTGTCTTGATCTCGTCCTCTCTTCTACCTGCTCACCCTCCAATTTCTGCATCTCTGCTCTTCCCATTTCTGACCATCACCTGATCACATTCACACTTCATCATCCTCCCCCTCAGTCCCGCCCAACACTAACCATTACCTCCAGGAATCTCCAGGCTGTTGACCCCCCCACCTTATCCGCTAGTATCTCTGATCTCCTCCCGTCCATCCTGTCCTCTGAGTTTGTCGACAAGGCTGTTTCCACTCACAATGCCACTCTCTCCTCTGCCCTAGACACCCTTGCACCGTCCGTTTCCCATCCCAGAAGGCGCACTAATCCCCAGCCCTGGCTTAACCCTTGCACCTGTTACCTTCGCTCCTGCACCCGATTGGCTGAACGCCTATGGAGGAAATCTCGCACCCATACTGACTTCATTCACTACAAATTCATGCTATCATCCTTCCAGTCCTCCCTATTCCTTGCCAAACAGGACTATTACACCCAATTGACTAATTCCCTCAGCTCTAACCCTCGTCGTCTCTTCGCCACCCTCAACTCCCTCCTCAAAGTGCCCTCCACTCCCACCCCCCCACCCCCACTCTCTCCTCATTCACTGGCTGACTACTTCCGTGACAAGGTCCAGAAGATCAACCTCGAATTCACCACTAAACCCTTCTCCTCCTCTTCATCCTATCACCCACTCCCCTCAACCAACCAACCCAGGCCTCCTTCTCCTCTTTTCCTGAAATCACTGAAGAGGAAACCGCCCATCTTCTCTCCTCCTCGAAATGCACCACCTGTTCCTCAGACCCCATCCCCACCAACTTATTTAACACCATCTCTCCTACCATCACCCCCCCCCCATCTGTCATATCCTCAACCTCTCTCTCTCCACTGCAACTGTCCCTGACACCTTCAAGCATGCTGTAGTCACACCTCTCCCCAAAAAACCTTCACGACCCTACCTGTCCCTCCAACTACCGCCCCATTTCCCTCCTACCCTTCCTCTCCAAAATACTTGAACGCGCCGTTCTAAGCCATTGCCTTGATTTTCTCGCCTCCCATGCCATCCTCGATCCGCTTCAATCTGGTTTTCGCCCATTACACTCGACAGAAATGGCATTATCCAAAGTCTGTAATGACCTGTTCCTCGCCAAATCCAAAGGTCATTACTCCATCCTCATTCTCCTCGACCTATCCGCCGCTTTTGACACTGTCAATCACAACTTACTTCTCGACACACTGTCCTCTTTTGGGTTCCAGGGCTCTGTCCTCTCCTGGTTCTCCTCTTATCTCTCCCATCGTACCTTCAGAGTACACTCTCATGGTTCTTCCTCCACCCCTATCCTGCTCTCTGTTGGAGTCCCTCAGGGTTCTGCCCTTGGACCCCTTCTTTTCTCAATCTACACCTCTTCCCTGGGCTCCCTGATCTCGTCTCATGGCTTCCACTATCATCTTTATGCTGACGACACCCAGCTTTATCTCTCCACACCAGACATCACTGCGGAAAACCAGGCCAAAGTATCGGCCTGCTTATCCGACATTGCTGCCTGGATGTCCAACTGCAACTGAAACTGAACATGGCCAAGACCGAACTTCTTGTTTTCCCACCCAAACCCACTTCTCCTCTACCTCCACTCTCTATCTCGGTTGATAACACCCTCATCGTCCCCGTCTCATCTGCCCGCAACCTCGGTGTCATCTTCGACTCCTCCCTCTCCTTCTCTGGGCATATACTACTACTATTACTACTACTACTACTATTTAGCATTTCTATAGCACCACAAGGCATACGCAGCGCTGCACAAACATAGAAGAAAGACAATCCCTGCTCAAAGAGCTTACAATCTAATAGACAAAAAAAATAAATAAAGTAAGCAAGTCAAATCAATTAATGTGAACGGGAAAGAAGAGAGGAGGGTAGGTGGAGGCGAGTGGTTACAAGTGGTTACGAGTCAAAAGCAATGTTAAAGAGGTGGGCTTTCAGTCTAGATTTAAAGGTGGCCAAGGATGGGGCAAGACGTAGGGGCTCAGGAAGTTTATTCCAGGCGTAGGGTGCAGCGAGACAGAAGGCGCGAAGTCTGGAGTTGGCAGTAGTGGAGAAGGGGACAGATAAGAAGGATTTATCCATGGAGTGGAGTGCACGGGAAGGGGTGTAGGGAAGGACGAGTGTGGAGAGATACTGGGGAGCAGCAGAATGAGTACATTTATAGGTTAGTAGAAGAAGTTTGAACAGGATGCGAAAACGGATAGGGAGCCAGTGAAGGGTCTTGAGGAGAGGGGTAGTATGAGTAAAGCGACCCTGGCGGAAGATGAGACGGGCAGCAGAGTTTTGAACTGACTGGAGAGGGGAGAGGTGACTAAGTGGGAGGCCAGCAAGAAGCAGATTGCAGTAGTCTAAACGAGAGGTGACAAGGGTGTGGATGAGGGTTTTGGTAGAGTGCTCGGAAAGAAAGGGGCGGATTTTACGGATGTTGTAAAGAAAGAAACGACAGGTCTTGGCAATCTGCTGGATATGAGCAGAGAAGGAGAGAGAAGAGTCAAAGATGACCCCAAGGTTTCGAGCTGAGGAGACAGGGAGAATGAGAGAGCCATCAACAGAAATAGAAAACGGGGGGAGCGGGGAGGTGGGTTTGGGGGGAAAAATGAGAAGCTCGGTTTTGGTCATATTTAATTTCAGGTGGCGTTGAGACATCCAGACAGCAATGTCAGACAAGCATGCTGAAACTTTGGTTTGGATGCAAGGTGAGATATCAGGGGTAGAAAGGTAGATTTGGGAGTCATCAGCATAGAGATGGTAGGAAAAGCCATGGGATGAGATTAATGAACCAAGGGAAGAAGTGTAGATAGAAAAGAGGAGGGGACCAAGAACAGAACCCTGAGGTATGCCGACAGGCAGAGGGATAGAAGTAGAAGAGGATCCACCAGAGTGAACACTAAAGGTGCGGAGGGAGAGGTAGGAAGAGAACCAGGAAAGGACAGAGCCCTGGAATCCAAGTGAGGACAGGGTATCGAGAAGTATGCTGTGATCGACAGTGTCAAAAGCAGTGGAAAGATCAAGAAGAATGAGGATGGAATATTGACCTCTGGCTTTAGCCAGTAATAGGTCATTGGAGACTTTAGTAAGCGCAGTTTCGGTTGAGTGGAGAGGGCGAGAACCAGATTGTAGTGGGTCAAGAATAGCATGTGAGGAGAGAAAATCAAGGCAGCGGCGGTGAACAGCACGCTCAAGTAATTTGGACAGAAAAGGAAGGAGGGAGATGGGTCGGTAATTAGAGGGACAAGTAGGGTCGAGTGAAGGCTTCTTAAGGAGAGGTGTGACCACAGCATGTTTAAAGGCAGCAGGGACAGTCGCAGTGGAAAGTGAGAGGTTGAGAATGTGACAGATAAAAGGAATAAGAGCAGGAGAGATGGCATTAAGAAGGTGGGTGGGAATGGGATCAGAGGAACAGGTGGTACATTTTGAGGAAGAAAGGAGAAGTGTAGTTTCCTCAATAGTAATTTCAGGAAAGGAGGAAAGGGAATGAGGGGAAGGAGAGAGAGGGGAACGGACTAGTGGAGGGAGAGGTGGTGAGGTAGAGAAAGCAAGGTTTATCTTTTGAACCTTGTTGTGAAAGAATTCAGCAAGGGTCTGAGGAGATAATGAAGGGGGAGTTGGGGGAGGGGGCATCTTGAGGAGAGAGTTCAATGTGGTGAAGAGAAGTCGAGGATTAGAGCCAAGAGAGTTGGTCAGTTGGATATAATAGTCCTGTTTGGCACGTAAAAGTGCAGATTGGAAGGAGGTCAGCATGAACTTAAAGTGTAAGAAATCAGCAAGGGCCCGAGATTTCCGCCAGAGGCGTTCGGCGGAGCGGGTACAGGAACGTAGGTAGCGGATATTAGAAGTCAGCCAAGGTTGGAGTTTTGCACGCCTTACAGGGCGGGTCATCAAAGGTGCAAGAGTGTCTAAGGCATATCCAGCAGATAGCCAAGACCTGTCGCTTCTTCCTCTACAACATTAGCAAAATCCGCCCTTTCCTCTCTGAGCACACCACCAGAACTCTCATCCACTCTCTCATTACCTCTCGCCTTGACTACTGCAACCTACTCCTCACTGGTCTCCCACTTAGCCACCTATCCCCCCTTCAGTCCATTCAGAACTCTGCTGCACGTCTTATCTTCCACCCCTCTCCTCAAGTCACTTCACTGACTTCCGATCAGGTACCGCATTCAGTTCAAGCTTCTGCTACTAACCTACAAATGTACTTGATCTGCAGCCCCTCCTTACCTCTCAACCCTCATCTCCCCTTATGTTCCTACCCGTAACCTCCGCTCTCAAGACAAATCCCTCCTTTCAGTACCCTTCTCCACCACCGCCAACTCCAGGCTCCGCCCTTTCTGCCTCGCCTCACCCCATGCGTGGAACAATCTCCCCGAGCCCATACGCCAGGCCCCCTCCCTGTCCATCTTCAAATCACTGCTTAAAGCCCACCTCTTCAATGTTGCCTTCGGCACCTAACCACTACACCTCTACCCAGGAAATCTAGACTGCCCCAACTTGACATTTCGTTCTTTAGACTGTAAGCTCCTTTGAGCAGGGACCGTCCTTCTTTGTTTAATTTGTACAGCGCTGCGTAACCCTAGTAGCGCTCTAGAAATGTTAAGTAGTAGTAGTAGTATGGGAGAAAAGATAACCTCCATGGCACAGGGCTGCGACTGAAGCAGAGTCTTCAGGGGAAAGCCAAGTTTCAGTTAGGGCAAACAGATGGAGAGTATGAGAGATAAAGAGGTCATGGATGTAGGAGAGTTTGTTTACAGACTGAGCGGCCATTCCACAGAGCACACGAGAAAGGCAGGGAAGAAGGGGGGAGGAGAGGAACAGAAATTAGATTGGATACACCACGGTGTGACCTGCACGAATAGGATGAGAGCTGATGTGGAGGACCAGGATTGGGATTGATGTCCCCAGAGGAGAGCAGGAGAAGGAGCAAAACAGTACGGAGAAGAGTATGAGAGGCATGATGACAGTGACAAAGGCATGATGCATTCAGACAGAATGAAGATGGTGTAATGGAAGGAAGGAAATGTTGAAGATTGAGAGCTGAGAAGAAGGGAGAGGACAAAAGAGATGGTGAGATGATGAAAGTAGAGGGTGAGCAATGTGTTCCTACAGTGTACAGTGGTTTTAGATGGGGAAACAGATTAGGAAGGGGTAGTACAAAGAAGAGAAAGTGTACTGGACCCATAAGTAGTAACTAGGAAAAAATGTAAAATGTATAGAGAAAAGCTCCGCGCGCGGCACCTGGAGCGAGGGCCCTGGGAGGATCGAGGTGGACCTGGGAGTCAAAGCCTGGAGAAGGCTTTGAGGATATGCAGAAGGGCTGCAAGTCCTCCACAGCACCTGGTGGGAATGCTGGGCACCTTGAGGTGAAGGCCCTGAGTGGATAGGAGTGGACCTGGGAGTCACCCCAGAGCAGGCTGTAAGGATATGCTGATGAGCTGCAAGTTCTCCACAGCACCTGAAAGGCAACTGGTGGGAGAGCTGGGTACCTCTCGGCCAAGGAAAGGCTTACTAGGGGTTAGGCCGAAGCCAGGATTCCTCCCCCTGAGGGAGTATTTTTTGTATTGTGACTTCCATGCTACGATCTGCACTTGTTGGTGGGAGATTAGACTTTTGTGGATACAATGTTCACATTTGATTCATAAGAACTGCTATATTGTATTGGACCAAAGGTTCGTGATGGTCATGTATATAGTGTATACATATACGAATATCAGCCATCTGGTGTGTTCCAACTGAAAAGGTTGAGAATCATTGTCCTAGAGCAGGGCCTCTCAATCAACACACCTAGCTAGTCAGGTTTTCAGGATACTCAAAATGAATATGCATGAATAGATTTGCATGGAGTGGCTGTAGCTTATTCAAATTTATCTTGTGCATATTTATTATGGGTATCTCGAAAACCGACTGGCTGGCTTGGTAGGTCCCGAGGACTGGCTTCAGCATTTACAAAGCAAAGCAACATGTTTTCCAAATTTATACCCTAGATGCATTGCTAGAAAACTTCACTCATTAGCCTTCAATCTCAGCCATTGTGATGGTTGATCTCACTCTTTGGGATGGGCCACCTTTGGCATCTCTGAACTGGGGGGGGGGCACATGGGCTCTGGCACCAGCCTGGCAGCCCTTGACCCCCCCCCCCCCCAAAGTTTGTGCCAGCTGCGCCTTTCCACTACCTGCCTGGCCTGGCACCATTAAATCCACTGCAGAACAGAGAGCTCCTTTCTTTGTTCCAGCTGCTCTGTGTAGCTGCTAAAATCAGAGAAGCTACTTTCTGTTTCATGTGCAGTACAGGAAGTACTTGTTCTCTGCTTTCAGTTCCTATGTGGTGCCAGCGGCCAAAGTGGCTAGAATGAAGAAAGGAGCTCCCTGCTCTGCAGTGGATTTAATGGCGCTGGACAGGTGGGAGAGGAGAACTGGGACTGATACAAGGAAGGGGAGGAGAGCTTTGGTGGTGGAAGAACAGTTATTGTTAGGGGGGGAGAAACATGGCCATATGCAGGGGAAGGTGAAGTTGGAGGGGCATAAAGATAGATTTAGAGATTGGTGTTTAGGTTCTTAAAATGCTGGGGTTAAGGTGGAAGAAAGATAGGATGGATAAATATTTGAGAAGGAGATAAAGGAGAAGAAGCAGGGACAATGGCTGCTGGGGAAAGGGAAAAAAAGAGGGCTATGAAGAGTGAGGGATAAAAGAATATGACATATGTATTTTTAGGGTCAATTTATCCCTCCCAATACCTAGGAAGAAATAAATCACCCAATGCTGCATCTTTTTAGGAATTTAATTAGATACCTTATTTCTTATCAAGTATTTGTACAACTAGCAGATCAGTGATATCTCACTGGGAGTACAGAACATTGCTATACAAAAGTACTGCTATATCTGAGACTCCAAAGAATATATAAGCAATCAAATACTTTTATTTATTATTCTCCAAGTATATGTATAATCAATTGCTTATGGAAGTACAGTACCACAGCTACACATAGGTGTTCTCTGTGTCTGAGTCTATAATGTTTTATTTAGGGTGTTTTTTCGCCCTCACCCCAAATTACCAGCTAAAGCCAATTTGCAGATATAAAAGGCTTATGACTACTTATGAGAAAGCAATAGGATTACTTGCCAATTGATTGGTTTCTCATGGGAGAGCAGCCCTGCTTACACAAAGGTTCTGGCTGTGACTGTCTCTCTCCATTGAAGCAGGAAGTACACTCATTTTTATATGCCCTTTCAGGATATAGGTAATCTAACAGTGATTGGATCTATGCTAATATAATGGTTAACACTGATTGGCTATGGTAATGAGTGGGTTAGTTCTTCTTGGAAATGCTAATAGTTATTATAATAATGTAGTTAGTATTTACTGGAACAGCTAATAATGGACCAGTTCTTACTGGAAGACTAATAAGTCATCTTCCTGAGGAGTTACTACCATGTTGCTAAACGATGTTACTCTGTTTTTCCACTTACGCCCGTTCCTTATTCTGCAGCACAACAGATCATGAGTTCTGCAGTCACACTGAAGTTCAAGTTAGAGTCATGGGCCTGTAAGGTTTTTTTCTCATTTTAGATCCTGAACCAAAGTCAGGCCTTGAACCAAAGCTCATAGCTATAATAATAATATACACATACTTGAGAGATGGTGGAAATAGGGAAAGTAAAAGAGGGAATACGAGCCTGAATGGGGTAAGACATAAAAATGGGACAAGAGGTGGAGAGAGAGACAGAGCTTGATGAGGCTGGGGAGGCAATGAATACATAGGGTGGAAATGGAAGACTAGAAAGTAGGTGAAATTCAGGAAATAGGAGGCTGGGTTCCTCAAGGACAATCCTTTTACATACACAAGGCGCCAGCAGCAGGAGGAGGAGGCAGAACTGCCTGACTCAGTGGTGGAGGAGGAGGAGGACCCTTGGCAGGATATGCCTCCGCTTGAGGAGGAGGAGGGCCCAACACCTCCAGCCTTCTCCACACCATCCCCAGCACTGCGCCTCCTGCAGCAACTGGTGAATAGCCAAAACCAATTGCTGCAGGAGGTGTCGTTGATGCGGCAGGCTAATGAGCAGCACTTCAGGGCACAGAGGCTGCTCCTGGTGCTGCTCATTAGCCTGCTGCACAAGCCATGCAGGGAGGAGGATGTGGCCTCCCTTGAAGGACTTTGGGGGTGGGGGGAAATTGTACATAGTTCTATTTTGTTAAATATACGTTGGATATTTTTTCATATAACAGGGTGTGTGTCTCTACTTTGTGCACTACATATTATCAAATGCTGGGGTTGATGTGAGAGGAGTCAGCAATCTGGGTTGCATGACAGGTGAACTGTGACAGAGAAACTTTGGTACATATGTGTCATAAGTGTGGCTATACAGAAAGCCACCTGTCCCTTCCAAACTGCATGGCTGTATGGTAAGGGGGGGGGGCTGGGTGGGCATTTCTGTTGAAGAACAGGAGTGTGGTAGCCCTATTAGTCCACTCTTAAGGTTATCAATAGAAATCAAACAAAATAAAACATGGAAAAGAAAATAAGATGATACCTTTTTTATTGAACATAACTTAATACATTTCTTGATTAGCTTTCGAAGGTTGCCCTTCTTCGTCAGATCGGAAATAAGCAAATGTGCTAGCCCCGGGACCAACCCTAGACAACGATAGCTGACAACAGTGTATATAAGTGAAAACATTCAAGCATTACTATGATAGTCTGACAGGGTGGGAGGATGGGGGCGGTTAGGAGGTATGCATGGGGACATCAAAGCATATCATTGATATTCTAACAGGATGGGTGTGGATAGGTGAGGGGTGGGGTGATCAACAGAGACATACAGCTTTATGGTTTATAATGGGCTAGGAACCCCAGATCCTTGTTAAGTCCTTTCTGTTGGGTGTTAAAATATTCAATCATTCTGACTTCAAAGGTCTTACGTTCTTGTATGGTTTTAAAGTTACCTTTCAGGATTCTCACTGTGAAGTCACTGGTACAGTGTCCTGGTCCTGTAAAATGCTGACCAACAGGGGTGGGAGCCCTACTGGCACCAGTATTGTTCATGTGATGTCTATGTAAATTGAATCTTGTCTTAAGCATCTGGCCTGTTTCTCCAATATAGCATCCTTCGTTACATTTTTTACACTGAATGATATATACCACATTGGAAGATGAGCAAGTGAAAGATTCCTTTATGTTGAATATCTTTCCTTTGTGGATGACTGTGGGGTCCTGTGAAATATTTTGGCATAGTTTGCAACTGGATAAATTGAAGAACAGAAATGCCCATCTAGCCTCTCCCCCTTACCATAGAGCCCCACAGCACAGAGTTGTGTAAATAATAGGTATGTTGTCTAGCACTAGTGATCTGCCAAGTACAAACTTGCAGATAGATAGCACATAGACTATTTTTGCTCTCTGATCAGCACATACCCTTACCCACAATCAAACCACATTGGTGAGGGCCAGGAAGGAGCTACAAACAGCTGGGTCATCTTTGTCACATTGAATGTATCAGCAATGGTATTATAGTGCTGAGGAGAAAAGGGAAAACAACGGTAAAAATATTAGATGGATGTTTACTTCATCACAATTGCAATATAATACATCAGGTACAGAAGGGCAACAGGCTAGGGGAATTATATAGGCACCAGACTGTAGCCACCTGCAGGTTATTTAGAAAAGGAACTGTAACCAGAACCCCTCTCCCTCACCATGACTTAAGGGCTCAAGGCCGTGGTAGGCATGCACCTGTGGCCACCTTGAAAATGGTTTGCAGGATAGAATTTAGAAATGTTGTTGTTCCATAACTATGGAGGATTGTAGGACTGTGTTGAATAATGTGTAAAAGACATTCAGTGCACATATATTTCCCCCCCTCCCCACCCCCAGCAACCTTGAGAATGGGTGGGCACTTCATAAAAGGAGACTGGGGTTCACCACATAAAGAAGGATGGAACCTACCGGGGAGCGGTACAGGCCCAACGGGAAGCGGTACAGCAGCTCCAACGGTGGGAGCATAGCATCGAGTGTCTACGGCGTGACCTGCAAGCACACAGTACAGCCCTGATGCAGCAACAAGTGGCGTCTCCTTCCACCACTGCACAGCAACCACGGCAAACCTGGTGAAAATAGAAGTAAGATTTGAATGCAGCGAACATAGAAAGAATGGGGAGCCCTTGACCATGAGGGCTACACATATCCATTCTCAGGGCCTCTTCCCCTCCTCCACCCCCACAGGCAGGCACAACTGAGTGTGTCCAATAGAGAAGAAGACATCTGTACAATAAACTGGGTAGAAACAATCATCAGTATCATAGTCCAGTGTATTAGAGTCCACTGCTGTCCCTTGCAATCTTGTTGACCAGCTGCTGTGCAAGATGCAAGAAGTGTTTGTTTAGCACCTACATAGCAGAAGGAGAAGAGGTGGCTGAGAGCATTGGCAGTCGGTGGCCCAACTGTTTGGGGAGGCTAAAGGGGGTGGGGTTAGGGGTTGGGCCAGGGGTGGAGCTTAAATTCATAATTGTCTGATAACAGAAAAAAATAAATAAATAAAAATAAAAGTCTCAATTAATACCTTTTATTAAATTTAGATATTAGATATGTATCATATGTCAAAGAATAAAGTGGTTGCTCAAAGCATATTCTAAGCACAATCACTCAACTGCAAAACATTATGCACAACTTTGTGCAAACACACACTCAGAACCTTACTGTACCATATATATTACACTGGGCAGAACCTAATACACCAATATACCACCCATACGGAAAATGCAGACCGTCAACAATATGAAACAAGGGATCATATCATCACAGTTCTCATGTAGAGCCACAAAACACCCTAATTCATGTTTAATGTGGGATAAAATGCCATA
The DNA here is from genome assembly GCF_901765095.1 of Microcaecilia unicolor. Classification (NCBI taxonomy): domain Eukaryota; kingdom Metazoa; phylum Chordata; class Amphibia; order Gymnophiona; family Siphonopidae; genus Microcaecilia; species Microcaecilia unicolor. Next base: position 204,316,732 of record NC_044035.1, on the reverse strand, counting down.
AATAAGTAAATAAATCTAAACTTTTAATGTTGAGCACCTGATTCTCAAAGTGGACATATTCCAAACACTATAATGAAAATAAAATGATCTTTTCTACCTTTGTTGTCTGGTTGTCCGATTCTGCTGCTGTTCTCAGTACAGGTCAGGAAGTCATCCTCGTTAAATATCTCCCTGGCAACCCAGCCAACCCCCCCTCCCCTCCCCCTGCTCTCCCAGCAGTAAGGTAAACAAACCATAAACCAATTTCTACAATTGGTTACACAAGGCTAGAGGGCTTTCACTGCAGCTCCTGCTGTGATGATGGAGGTAAATCAACAATTTAAACCTCTCAGAGCACAGCAGGGGAGGCTTAGCCTGTCCAAGCCTCTTATACCGGGCGCCTATGGCTGAGAGGTATGAGCTTACCATTCTGGAACTTGTGGTTCCAGAAATTGCCAAAAGGAACACCAATCTGTTTGCTCCAAGGGGCCAGAGGCTGGCTGCTTCAACTAAAAAGAGAGAATAGGAGTCAGTGAGGGACCGCATCAAACATAGCAAGCAGCTCCTGGAGGGTAGATGATGGACAGTTGGTCGATTCTTTGCATCACATTGGTACAATGGCACCAAAACAGTCACCCACCCGCAAAGGTAATTTCACTGTGACCTCTACACTCTTTCCACAGTTCTATGTCTACCCCACCTGCCTGTGTGGCTCTCTTGCATATCAGTCTCTAAAGTGCACTCTACTCCTCATCTCCACCTGTGATTACCTGCTAATGCCATTCTTCATCATCTGTTTCCTGGGTCTTCACATGTGAGGCTCTGTATATGAATGCTGCAAACAAAACTGGGTTATTTTAAGCAACACACTTCCGCCCCTTTTGCTGTGCAGGTGATGACACCAGTCAGACACAGAAGCTGGACTTAGTGGGCACCAGCCCCAGCATACTGAAGGGCAGATAGAGCAGCAAACCAGGGACACAGACAAAGGTAACAATAAAGACTTCTCATAAATTAAAAAAAAAAAAAAGTAACAGGGCACTCAACAACTCTCAACTTTCTCTCCAAACAATGATCTCGCCACTCTCCAACTCCACAAAATCGCTAATAGGTTTAAAGATGACTTCCCCCTCAGTTTGGTCACTTTTATTTCAGGTCTAACTAAGGACGCCCATGTTCCCGCCCATGCGAACCCATTTCGCTAGCCGTTATATGGTGGAGGCGCCCATCTCATAACACCACCACTAACACGCCCCCTGTGGGGACAACCATAGATGGGCGTCCTTGCGCTGAGGACGTCCTTACGGCCCTGTTTCGATAATTGGATTTGGGCGACTTTCTTTCATGGGGACGCCCATGTGCCTTGTGTCGCTTTTTGGACGCCCTTCTCTTTTGAAAATGAGCCTGACAATATAGCAGTTCTTAACAGTTAAAAGTAAACATTTTCTGCATCCACAAATCCCACCCCCCCTTCCCCAACATCAGATCCAGATCAGATCTAGGAAATTTTCCATGGAAGTCATTATACAAACATTTAAAAAAAAAATCTGAATCTTCACTACCAGACACATTATGAAAAAATTATGACACAAAACATGAAAAAATCCTAACTCAACATATATATAAGCAAACATGTCAAATGACAGTAGCACCAATCCTATGATTCAATCAAGTACTCTACGTAAGAATAGGAGCACTACTACTATTACACTGTGCCCTAAAACACCAATGCACCTAAACAGAATAAATGGGAGTGTTACAAATCTCTACACAGACACAACATGCAAATAGAATGCCACAGTTCAGTCATATCCAAATCACAGATAGATCCTCATCAAATACATCCCAAATTATAAATAGAAATATGAAGACAAAAATTAAACTGGGAAACCCAAGAAGTCAAACTTGGCACATATCGCAACACCGAAGAAATTAAGTACATAATTAATGCCACACTGGGAAAAGACCAAAGGTCCATCGAGCCCAGCATCCTGTCCACAACAGCGGCCAATCCAGGCCAAGGGCACCTGGCAAGCTTCCCAAATGTACAAACATTCTATACATGTTATTCCCGGAATTGTGGATTTTTCCCAAGTCCATTTAGTAGCGGTTTATGGACTTGTCCCTTAGGAAACCATCTAACCCCTTTTTAAACTCTGCCAAGCTAACCGCCTTCACCACGTTCTCCAGCAAACGAATTCCAGAGTTTAATTACGCGTTGGATGAAGAAAAATTTTCTCCGATTTGTTTTAAATTTACTACACTGTAGTTTCGTCGCATGCCCCCTAGTCCTAGTATTTGTGGAAAGCATGAACAGACGCTTCACATCCACCTGTTCCACGCCACTTATTATTTTATATACCTCTATCATGTCTCCCCTCAGCCATCTCTTCTCCAAGCTGAAAAGCTCTAGCCTCCTTAGTCTTTCTTCATAGGGAAGTTGTCCCATCCCCACTATTATTTTAGTCGCCCTTCGCTGCACCTTTTCCAATTCCATTATTTCTTTCTTGAGATGCGGCGACCAGAATTGAACACAATACTCAAGGTGCGGTCGCACCATGGAGCGATATAACGGCATTATAACATCCTCACACCTGTTTTCCATACCTTTTTTTCTAATAATACCCAACATTCTATTCACTTTCCGAGCCGCAGCAGCACACTGAGCAGAAGGTTTGAGTGTATTATCGACGACGACACCCAGATCCCTTTCTTTGTCCGTAACTCCTAACGTGGAACCTTGCATGACGTAGCTATAATTCGGGTTCTTTTTTCCCACATGCATCACCTTGCTCACATTAAACATCATCTGCCATTTAGCCGCCCAGTCTTCCAGTCTTGTAAGGTCCTTCTGTAATTTTTCACAATCCTGTCGCGAGTTAACGACTTTGAATAACTTTGTGTCATCAGCAAATTTAATTACCTCGCTAGTTACTCCCATCTCTAAATCATTTATAAATATATTAAAAAGCAGCGGTCCTAGCACAGACCCCTGAGGAACCCCACTAACTACCCTTCTCCATTGTGAATACTGCCCATTTAACACTACTCTCTGTTTCCTATAGTTCAACCAGTTTTTAATCCACAATAGGACATTTCCTCCTATCCCATGACCCTCCAATTTCCTCTGTAGCCTTTCATGAGGTACCTTGTCAAAAGCCTTTTGAAAATCCAGATACACAATATCAACCGGCTCCCCTTTGTCCACATGTTTGTTTACTCCTTCAAAGAATTGGAGTAAATTGATCAGGCAAGATTTCCCCACACAAAAGCCGTGCTGACTCGGTCTCAGTAATCCATGTCCTCAGATGTGCTCTGTAATTTTGTTTTTAATAATAGCCTCTACCATTTTCCCCAGCACCGACGTCAGACTCACCGGTCTATAATTTCCCAGATTTCCTCTGGAACCTTTTTTAAAAATGGGCGTTACATTGGCCATCCTCCAATCTTCCGGTACCACGCTCGATTTTAAGGATAAATTGCATATCACTAGCAGTAGCTCCGTAAGCTCATTTTTCAGTTCTATCAGTACTCTAGGATGAATACCATCCGGTCCAGGAGATTTGCTACTCTTCAGTTTGCTGAACTGCCCCATTACGCCCTCCAGGTTTACCATGAAGTCAGTAAGTTTCTCTGACTCGTCCGCTTGAAATATCATTTCCGACACCAGTATTCCCACCCAAATCTTCCTCAATGAAGACCGAAGCAAAGAAGTCATTCAATCTCTCCGCTACGTCTTTGTCTTCCTTGATCGCCCCTTTTACCCCTCGGTCATCCAGCGGCCCAACCGATTCTTTTGTCGGCTTCCTGCTTTTAATATACTGAAAAAAATTTTACTATGCTTTTTTGCCTCTAATGCTATCTTTTTTTCGTAATCCCTCTTGGCCTTCTTTATCTGCGCCTTGCATTTGCTTTGACACTCCTTATGCTGCTTCTTGTTATTTTCAGACGGTTCCTTCTTCCATTTTCTGAAGGCATTTCTTATAGCCCTAATAGCTTCCTTCACCTCACTTTTCAAGCAGGCCGGCTGTCTTTCGGAGTTCCGTCTTTCTTTTCTAATTTGTGGAATATGTTTGGCCTGGGCCTCCAGGATGGTATTTTTGAACAGCATCCATGCCTGTTGTACAGTTTTTACCCTCTCAGTCGTCCCCCTAAGTTTTTTTTCCACCGTTCTTCTCATTTTATCATAGTCTCCTTTTTTAAAGTTAAACGCTAAGGTATTTGACTTCCTGTGTATAGTTACTTCAAGGTTGATATCAAAACTGATCATATTATGATTACTGTTATCAAGTGGCCCCAGTACCATAACGTCCCTCACCAGATCATGTGCTCCACTAAGAACCAAGTCTAGAATTTTTCCTTCTCTCGTCAGCTCCTGCACCAGCTGCTCCATAAAGCTGTCCTTGATTTCGTCAAGGAATTGTACCTCTCTAGCGTGTCCCGATGTTACATTTACCCAGTCTGTATATGGATAATTGAAGTCACCCATTATTATCACATTACCCATTTTGTTTGGGACTCTGATTTCTTTTATCATTTCTGCGTCTACCTGCTCATCCTGGCGAGGCGGACGGTAGTACACTCCTATCACCGTCCTTTTCCCTTTTCTACATGGAATTTCAACCCACAATGATTCAAAGGTGTGATTTGTGTCCTGCTGAATTTGTAATCTATCTGAGTCAAGGCTCTCGTTAATATACAATGCTACCCCTCCACCAGTCCGGTCCACCCTATCACTACGATATACTTTGTACCCCGGTATGACAGTGTCCCACTGGTTATCCTCCTTCCACCAGGTCTCAGTAATGCCTATTATATCCAATTTTTCATTTAGTGAAATATATTCCAACTCTCCCATCTTATTTCTTAGACTCCTAGCATTTACATATAGACGTTTCAGAGTATGTTTGTTGTTCCTATTTGCATGATGCTTAGTACTGGACACTACTGATTTGCCATCTTTTGTCTGATCTTTAGTTGTATTTAAGGGCACCTGGCCTACCACTGTCTGTTGTGCAACCTCACTATCCAGAAACCCTATCTTCCCTGTTTGTGAGGTATCTTTGCAAGATACCTTATCCCGAACAATGCGCTTTTGAGCGACTGTCGGCCTTCCCCCCATTTCTAGTTTAAAAGCTGCTCTATCTCCTTTTTAAATGCCGACGCCAGTAGCCTGGTTCCACCCTGGTTAACGTGGAGCCCATCCTTTCGGAATAGGCTCCCCCTTCCCCAGAATGTTGCCCACATCCTAACAAATCTAAAACCCTCCTCCCTGCAGCATTGTCTCATCCATGCATTGAGACTCCGGAGCTCTGCCTGTCTCTTGGGCCCTGCGCGTGGAAGAGGTAGCATTTCAGAAAATGCTACCCTAGAGGATCTGGATTTGAGCTTTCTACCTAAGCGCCTAAATTTGGCTTCCAGAACCTCTCTCCCACATTTTCCTACATCATTGGTACCCACATGTACCAAGACAGCAGACTCCTCCCCAGCACTACCTTGAATCCTATCTAGGTGACGCATGAGGTCCGCCACCTTCGCACCAGGCAGGCAAGTCACCAGGCGATCCTCACGTCCACCAGCCACCCAGCTATCTAAATGCCTAATGATCGAATCACCAACTACAACAGCTGTCATAACCTTTCCCTCCTGGGCAGCACTTGGAGACATATCCTCGGTGCGAGAGGATAGTACATCCCCTGGTGGGCAGGTCCTGGCTACAGGAGTACTTCTCCTCTTTCCCCCTAAACCTGCCTCTCCTCTCCCCCCGTTCTCTATTTCGGTAGATAACACTCTCATTCTCCCTGTCCCGTCTGCGCGCAACCTTGGAATCATCTTTGACTCCGCTCTCTCCTTCTCTGCTCATATTCAGCCGATTGCCAAAACCTGTCGTTTCTTTCTCTATAATATTAACAAAATTCGCCCTTTCCTCTCCGAGGACGCTACCAAAACCCTTACCCACACCCTTATCACCTCTCGCCTAGACTACTGCAATTTGCTTCTCACTGGTCTCCCGCTCAGCCATCTATCTCCTCTTCAATCTGTCCAAAACTCTGCTGCATGTCTTATATTCTGCCAGAGTCGCTATACTCACGTTAGCCCTCTCTTCAAGTCGCTTCACTGGCTCCCTATCCGCTTCCGCATTTGACCTACAAGTGCATCCACTCCGCAGCTCCTTAGTACCTTTCCGCTCTCATCTCTCCCTACACTCCTCCACGTGAACTCCGTTCGCTGGGTAAATGTCTCCTGTCGTCCCCCTTCTTCCCCACTAAGTCCCGGCTCCGTTCCTTCTATCTCGCTGCTCCCTATGCCTGGAATAGACTCATAGTAACATAGTAACATAGTAGATGACGGCAGAAAAAGACCTGCACAGTCAATCCAGTCTGCCCAACAAGATAAACTCATATGTGTATCCTTACCTTGATTTGTACCTGCCTTTTCCGGGCATAGACCGTACAAGTCTGCCCAGCAGTATTTCCCGCCTCCCAACCACCAGTCCCGCCTCCCATCACCGGCTCTGGCACAGACCGTATAAGTCTGCCCTCCACTATCCTCACCTCCCAACCACCAACCCCTCTTCCCTGTGACTCCCTGAGCCAGTGCGTCAGGCTCAGTCTCTGGCTGTCTTCAAGTCTAGGCTTAAAGCCCACCTCTTTGCTACTGCTTTCGACTCCTAACCATGACTCTCTTACTCAACACCCTCACTTATCACCCCTACCACTGCAATTTCCCCACCCTTAGCTGTCTGTTCGTCTGTCCAATTTAGATTGTAAGCTCTGTTGAGCAGGGACTGTCTTTTTCATGTTGATTTGTAAGTCTAGTAGCGCTATAGAAATGTTTAATAGTAGTAGTAGTAGTAGTAGTACTTCCTACTTCACCAGGGTGATGCTCTCCTTCTAGGAGACCTCCCTCCTCCAAGGTAGCACAAGGGCTACCAGACTGGAGGTGGGACTTCTCTACAACATCCCTGTAGGTCTCCTCTATGTACCTCTCTGTCTCCCTCAGCTCCACCAAGTCTGCTACTCTAGCCTCAAGAGAACAGACACGTTCTCTAAGAGCTATGCGCTCTTTGCATCGGGCACACACATATGACATCTCACCAACTGGGAGATAATCATGCATGTGACACTCAATGCAAAAGACTGGATAGCACCCCTCTCGTTGCTGGACTGCAGACTCCATCTTAGTGTTTTTGAGTTTTTCAATAATTTAAAACTTGCTACAGTATTAAGGATATTAGCCTAATATAAAAGCGTCTTTTAGTTTATATAGTATATTGTGTGATTTATTTAGTGTTTCCTTCTTAGATGGTAATGAAATGTATTTAAAACTCTGTAAGAGCACTCCTTGCTTGTTACCCTAATTAAAAACAACTGACTATAAATGAAGAGTTGTCCTAGGGGTGGGTGGGAATACTAAATTAGATCCTGCAGTGGCTGTTAGATTCTATCTGTTAATGTTATGTTCCTCTTGTACTGAACATAATACAAAGCCATCTGCAATGCACATTTCCCAAAGCTAACATATTCCAGTTAATAAATTCAAGATAAAACACTAAGGGGCCCTTTTACAAAGGTGAAGGAGGGTTAACGCACGGGTAGGGTGCACCCAATTGGCACTACTGCCAGGGTAGCGCGTATGCCTGGTGGTAATTCCAATTTTGCTGTGCGCTGAAACCTGCGGTAGGAAATAGTGCTGCATGGTTACCGCATGTGTAGTATGTGAGCCCTTACCAGGTCAATGGGTGGCAGTAAGGGCGCAGGCCGTAAATAAGTGCGTGCTGGTTTTAATATTAGCGCAGGCCCATTTCTCAGTCCATTTAAAATTAGCCTTTTTCCCTGCTGCGGTAAAAAAATGGCCCAGCATGTGCCTAAAAGACACACCCACACTACCGCAGGCCACTTTTTACTGGTCCCAGTTTCTTTTTTTCTATTTTCATGCCTTATCCTCTTTTTCCATCGGCTGTTGTCCATTTGTCATTTCCCCTCTCTCCTCCTGTCTTGTTCCACTTCTTCACTATACCTGTCTTTGACACACTGATTTTTCCCTTTTAGTTCTTTCCTCCCTTTTTTCTTTTCTGCCTCTGTCCACTCAAGCTGTACCCTCTTTCTCACCTTCCAGTTCTCTATCTACTTTTTACTTTCACATACCTATCAACTTTCTATCTCCCCTCACCCATAGCTCTCCCATTTCCGGTCTAACCCCATCCCCAGTCTCCTACTCTATTCTACCTTTATCTACCCCCAATACCACATTTCTACCCTCTGTACCCACTATCCTCCTCTCACTCATCACCTTGACAGCCCCTCATGGCCTCTACTGTATAGTTCCAACATTCCCAGTATCTCCCCTTCCCTCTCTCCATCCTTATAGACAGCTCCTCCCTCTCTCATCTCTCTTGCCTCAACCTTGTAGCCTGATATCTCTGTCCTTTTCCCCTCCATTCCTGTCCCCACCCCATGATCCTGCATGTCTCCCTCTCTCTTCTCTCCTGCCCATTGTCTAACATCTCTCTTCTAACTGTCCCTGAAGCCAACATCTCTCCCTTTCCCTCCACCTCTGGGTCCAACATCTCACCCTCCCTCCCCTCTGTCATGGGAGTCCAACAAATCTCTCTCCCTCCCTCAAAATCCAACATCTCTCCCTCCCTCCCTCCCTCTCTCAGGGTCCAACATCTCTCCCTTAACCTTATATTGCCTCAAATATATAAACTCAGACTGTGAGCCCTCTAGGGACAGAAAAATACCTACTGTACCTGAATGTACACTACTTTAATAGCTTTCAGGCTTGCGGGCAGTATATAAGAAGTTCAATTAAAAAGTTAATTAAGTAAGGCAGGGACAACTCATTTCCTTTACAGTATTCTCATTTGGTTCTTTTAGAGTGAGGAGTAGCCTAGTAGTTAGAGCAGCAACAGAAGAATTAGGGAACCAGGGTTCAAATCCCACTGATGCTCCTTGTGATTTGGGGCAAGTCACTTCACCCTCATTGCTTCAGGTACTAACTTAGATTATTTCATTGTGCCCAGAGGGCTTAGAGCCTATTTCTTTGTAGATGAAACCAAAATCTGCAATAGTTTAAACACCCCTAATGATGTAGATAGCATGAGGAGGGATCTAGTGAAGACTGAAGAGTAGTCTAGAATTTGGCAGCTAAGATTTAATGTTAAAAAAATGCAGGGTCATGCATCTGAGCTGCAAAGACCTAAGACAACCATGAGGTATTTTGTCAAAAGCTTTCTGAAAATCTAGGTACACTACATCAACCGGTTCACCTTTATTGACATATTTATTGATGCCTTCAAAGAAATGAAGCAAATTGGTGAGGCAAGACCACCCTTGACTGAATCCATGATGACTCTGTCCCATTAAACCATGTTTGTCTACATGTTCTGTAATTTTATTTTGCCCGGCACTGAAGTCAGGTTTACTGGTCTGTAATTTCCCATATCACTTCTGGAACCCATTTTAAAAATTGGCATCACATTGGTCACCCTCCAGTCTTCAGCTACTATGGACGATGTCAATGACATGTTTCAGATCACTAGCAGCAGATCAGCAATTTTATGTTTGAGTTCTTTCAATACCCTGGGGTGTATACCATTTGGTCCAGGTGATTTATCACTCTATAACTTGTAAATTTGGCTCCATACATCTTCCAAGTTCACCAAGATTTCCTCCGCATTGTCACCCCTGAAAACCATTTCCGATACAGGAAGATATCTTACATCTTCTTCCATAAAGACTAAAGCAAAGAATTCATTCAATCTCTCCACTATGGCCTTGTCCTCCCTGAATGCTCTTTCCTGATCTAACGGTTCCTCAGATTCCCTCACAGCTTCCTGCTTCTGATATACCTGAAAAAAGTGTTGCTATGAGTTTTCGTTTCCATGGCAAGTTTTTCTTCATGTTCTCTTTAAGCCTTCTTTATCGATGCTTTGCATCTGACTTGACAGTGCTTATGTTGCTTCTTATTTTCTTAATTTAGATCCTTTTTCCATTTTTTGAAGGATGTTCTTTTGGCTCTAACAGCCTCTTTCACCTCAGCTTTTAAGCATGCGGGCTGCCATTTGCTCTTTTTTCCACCTTTGTTAATACATGGAATCCATCTAGTCTGGGCCTCCAGAATAGTAGTTTTAAAAACCTTCCACACCTGATTTAAAGTCCTAACCTTTGCAGTCAATCCTTTCGGTTTCTTTTTAACCATCTTCCTCATTTTGCCATAGTCGCCTTTTAGAAAATTAAAAGATGCAACTGTAGATTTGCTTAGCGACTTCACTTCAGATATCAGCTCAAATTTGATCATGTTGTGATAACTGTTTCCCTGCATTCCACTGATTAGATCCAAAATAGCTCCCCCTCTCATTGGTTCCTGGACCAGTTGCTCCAAGAGCAGTCATTTATTACATCTAGAAATTTTACCTCCCTAGCACTCCCTGATGTAGCATTTATCCAGTCAATATTAGGATAACTGAAATCATTATTATAATGTTGCCCAATTTGCTAGCTTTTAAACTAGACAGTTGATCAAGAGCGTATGGTTTAGAGTGAAGTATCCTTGAAGGATACTATCAAAACAGGACATTTAGGGCTAGGGCATCCTGATAGAGAGGTTTCAACAAAGATGAAAGAAAGGCATGAATGTTTAAGGGGAGAGCAGAGTAAAGGTTGCAAATTATCCCTGTCAACTTCTAAGCAGCTTGTACATGCAAGGAGAAACCACAATTTAAAGTGTCTTTATACAAATGCTAGAATCCTAAAAAATAATATGGGACAGTTAGAGTACATAGCATTAAGGGGCCCTTTTGCTAAGCTTCAGTAAAGGTTTAGCGTGTGGTTTGGTGTGCGTACATAGTCATCACGGGCGCACAGTAGTTCCAGACACGGTAAAAAAGATGAACGAGTCCCAATGCCAGCGGTACTAGATACCGCATGAATGGGTGGAGATGGACGGAGAAGTGGGCAGAAGGTAAGTGTGCCATCAAATGAATGACAGGAGGCAGCACTAATGGCACGCCTTAAGGGTGTTTTTGCAAGTATCAGTAATGCCAGGGTAACAGCTGGCGTTAATTGATTCCAAGGGCACGTGTCTGCAAAGTAGCGCACAGTTGCATGCACGCGCATCCATGTATAATATCGCCAGTTCCACCTACAAACATCTACTGTCACCCAATAAAAGGTCAGCATTATCCTAGTATGCATTATCCTAGTATGCTCATATCCACAAAATGGCGCATATGTATTCCCCATTGTGGGCAGATATTGTGGAGGAAGGCCAGTCTGACACAGAATCTCAGCCTCAGCCATTGCCACAGCCAGAGGGAGAGCATGAAGCACAAGCTCAGGTGGTGCAGGTTGTTCCAGCACAGCAGGAACCCGAGCAGCAGCTGGGCCAGGGTCACCAATGTCCTCAGAGACTGGAGGTACGGTGCCCACACACTTTCCGTACATCGTGCTAGGGCAACCCAAGGACCAGGCAGTGAACCTGTACTGGCTAACAGCAGCCATTATGGGGCTCTAAGAACTCAGGGCCGATCTTGACTCCCTCACAGACAGGTCCCATGCTATACCTGGCCTTGTGAAACTGCTGAGCACATTATACTTTTTTGATTCTGGTTCATTCCAACCATCTACAGCTGCAGTCGGTGAGAAAGAGTTGTCTACCGCCTCTAGGTGCCTCCACCAGGTACTACATGCCATGATTAGCTGGATTAGGAATTATATCACCTTCCCTAATGACAGGCAACAGTGGGCAGTTGTGAAAGAACACTTCTAAAACATCCATAGGATACCATAAGTAATGGTTGCAATTGACTGCACCCATGTGGCACTCATTCCACCCATTGTCAGAGCACACATCTATCGGGACCATAAGCATTTCCACTCCCTAAACATCCAGGTAGTCTGTGATGCCCACATGAATAACATACTAGATCCTTGTCCTAGTTACCTTATGAAGGAAGTTCCTAATATATTCATTAATTTGCTTCAGCAGCATATCTCTGTCCTACTATTCCACTGCACTTTCCCTGATAATAAAGGTTCTGTTATCCTAACACCAATACCCAGTGGTGTGCTGGAGCAGGCTCTCACAGGCTCGCAAGAGCCAGTTGTTTTTAAGAATTTTGGGAGCCGGTTGTTAAAGTAGGGCCCTCCATGGCTACTTTAACAACTGGCTCCCAAAATGTGGGCTTGGGCCCCCTGCTGAATTCTCTTTTACTTTGCTGGTGGGGATGCTGAGCCCTGCCAGCCAAGTAAATAGACTGCTGCTGCTCCCAGCTCCTTGTTTCCAGCTCTGAGCAGCAGGCTAGGACTTCTCCAGCATGTGTGAGAAGTTTCAGCATGCTGCTCAGAGCAAGACGTTGTGAGTGGTGGCAGCCCATTTATTGGCTGCCAGCAAAGGTATGCCTAGTGTGCCCGCACGAAGGGAGGGAGGAGAGAGAGGCAAATGTTGCTCCCCCCCCCCCCCCTCCACCCGGCCACCCCTGGCCCAATTGCAGAGCTGGCTACGTCCGGAGAAAGAGCCTGTTGTTAAAAATTTACCAGCACACCCCTGCCAATACAAAAAAAAACAATTCAATCATCATAACTGATGTTACAAACTACAGACCAGTAGCCTCCATTCCTTTGATGATAACGGCGATGGAAGGAATAGTAGCAGCACAAACTATGGACTACCTTTCACATTTCTCCCTACTACACAAATCGCAATCAGGTTTCAGACCATGCTATGGCACCGAGACTGTCCTTACAACCCTACTATCAAATCTCAGAAAATAAATTAACATAGGGTCTAAGATCTTAATAATGCAGTTTGATATGTGTAGTGCATTCAATGTAGTGGATCATAATATCCTACTAAACATACTAGACAGCTTTGGCATATATGGCACAGTCCACAAATGGTTTCAATGATTCCTGAAATCAAGATCTTACAAAATGAAAATGAAAGGAACCTTATCCTCTCAATGGTCACCGGACTGTGGCATCCCTCAGGGTTCTCCACTATCACCTGTCAGCAATCGTTGTCTAGGGTTGGTCCTGGGTCCAGTTCACAGAGGCAGTGGGTTCTCAAAGAATACACAAGCCACACGGGTTTGGGTATATATATAAAGAAAGTGTATTGTATGTTTGCATATATGTATAGGCTCACAAAGGGTACAAGACTGTCTCTGTATGTGTGTTTAGAGAAAGAACAGTTAAGCCAGCAAAGCCATGTGCAGAGAGAAGGAAAGAGAGAAAAACTGCCAGCCCCAGAGCCCTGTGCTCTGGGGCTCAAGATGGTTGTGGGCAGAGGGAAAGAAAGAAAGAAGTGCAAGCAGAGCTCTATGCTCTGCTGCCCAGAGAAAGACAGAGAGAGACGTAGTGCCCCGGACAGAGAGCAGTGCCCTGGACAGAGAGAAAGGGGGAGAGCTCCCCTGAGCACCATGTGCTGTTTTTATACCTCTAGAACAAAGAGATCAAAAACTTATCTTCCTTCCCAGCCAAACTCCAGTGTACTTTCTTTGAAGTTAGGAGAGGTGAGCATTTTCACAGGTTCTCCTGTTTGAAGTCCCTAGTGATGGAGCCTCTATGTCTGGCCTCTTTTGTTCTTAGAGAGCTCTGCTCCCAGATGGAACAAAAGGTGTGTTAATCAAGAGTAATTAAACACAGGGCTAGCATGCAGCTCAACACCATTTGATCCATTTTGCCATCCTCTGATTCCTGAGGGAGGGGGGTTCTCAGAGGTCAGAAGCTGGTTTAATAATAATCTAAGTATGTCAAGCTGGTTTCCTATTAATATAAGTATGTCCAGCAATAATTTTGACTTCCAGCAATCCTGACATCACCCATTCTGTTTAATGTAATGATGTCACCACTAGGTAACAGACTAGAAATAGCAAGATTCAAAACATTCATATATGCTGATGATGTTACCATATTCATAACCCTCAAAAAGAACATTCAAGACATCTTGCAAAAGGCAAAACGTGGCTTAAATTTGATGGAAACCTGGGACTCAGAATCCAACCTAAAGCTGAATAAAGAAATTCATGGTCATTGCCAACCTATTTGACCAAAACAACTACAACAGTTTCACAATTGACAACACTTCATTCCCCATTGACAATAATCTGAAAATTCTAGGTATAATTATAGACAAACATTTAACATTTGATATTCAAGTTTTCTTAGTAACCACAAAATCTTTCAGGTCTCTTTGGAAATTAAAAAGGATCAGACCCTATTTCTCATCAGAAACATGAATGTGGTAGCCAGTTTCCCAGGGTCTGCCCATGACTCCTGCATCACTGTGCCCTCCTCCGGGCCTTTTGAGAAGGGCAGGTGGTTGCTGGGTAAGTACTGTCTACAACTATGCATTTGTCTCACATGTAATCAATTTGTGTTATGTACTTCTGATACTGGCCATGTAGGCCAGTACAGAGCTGCTAAGTTCACCATCCCAGGAAGTAAGCGTGTGTTGTGGCCCAGGATCTAAGCCTACATCATCAAAGTACATTATGAGGTCCATTTTTTAAAGCACTTAGGCTTACAAAATAGCTGATTCACCTATTGAGCATTGTAACACTATGTGCTTTTCAATTTAGTGTCTATGCTATCAACAGTACTCTACTACTACTACTTATTTCTATAGCGCTACAAGGCATACGCAGCGCGGCACACCATACACAAAAAAGACAGTCCCTGCTCAAAGAGCTTACAATCTACATAAGACAGGCAGACAGACAGAAAAATTAAGGGTAAGGGAATAAAGAGGTGAGGATAAAAGGACAGGGCAAGTGAGCAGTGTTTAGGAGTCAAAAGCAGTGGTAAAGAGGTGGGCTTTAAGTTTGGACTTGAAAACGGCCAAAGAGGGGGCTAGACGTACAGGCTCGGGAAGTTTATTCCAGGCATGAGGTGCAGCAAGATAAAAGGAATGTAGTCTGGAATTAGCAGTAGAGGAGAAGGGAACAGATAAGAGAGATTTATCAACAAAACAGAGTACCCGAGGGGGGGCGTAGGGAGAGACAAGAGTGGAGAGGTACTGGGGAGCGGCAAAGTGAATGCACTTATAGGTCAATAAGAGAAGTTTGAATTGAATGTGGAAACGGATAGGGAGCCAGTGAAGTGACAAGGAGAGGGCTAATGTGAGCATAGCGACTTTGGCGGAAAATGAGTCGCACAGCAGAGTTTTGGACCGATTGAAAAGGAGAGAGATGGCTAAGAGGGAGGCTGGTAAGAAGCAAGTTACAATAATCAAGACGAGAGGTGATAAGAGTGTGGATAAGGGTTCTGGTAGAGTGCTCAGAGATTAAGGGACGGAGTTTGCTGATGTTATAGAGAAAGAAACTACAGGTTTTGGCAATCTGCTGAATGTGAGCAGAGAAGGAGAGAGAGGAGTCAAAGATGACCCCAAGGTTACGAGTAGATGAGACAGGGAGAATGAGAGTGCCATCCACAGAAATAGAGAAAGGGGGGAGAGGAGAGGTAGGTTTAGGGGGAAAGATGAGAAGCTCGGTTTTGGCCATGTTAAGTTTCAGATGATGTTGAGACATCCAGGCAGCGATATCAGATAGGCAGGCTGAAACTTTGGTCTGGATGCTGGTTGAGATTTCGGGGGTAGAGAGGTAGATTTGGGAGTCATCAGCATAGAGATGGTATTGAAAGCCATGGGATGATATCAGAGAGCCAAGAGAAGAAGTGGAGAACAGGAGAAGACCGAGAACAGAACCCTGAGGTACACTGATTGGTAGAGGGATAGAAGTGGAAGAGGATCCACCAGAATGTACACTAAAGGTGCGAAGCGAGAGGTAGGAGGAGAACCAAGAAAGAACAGAGCCCTGGAATCCAAATGAAGACAGCGTATCAAGGAGTAGGCTGTGGTCAACAGTGTGAAAAGTGGTGGATAGATCAAGAAGGATGAGGATAGAATAGAGACCTTTGGATTTGGCCAGGAACAGGTCGTTGGAAACTTTTGTAAGTGCCGTTTCAGTTGAATGAAGAGGACGAAAGCCAGATTGGAGTGGGTCAAGAACAGCTTGAGATGAGAGAAAGTCAAGAAAGCGCGGTGAACAGCACATTCAAGTATCTTGGCTAGGAAAGGGAGGAGGGAGATGGGGCAATAGTTGGAAGGACAGGTAGGGTCAAGTGAAGGCTTCTTCAGGAGCGGTGTGGCCACAGCATGTTTGAAGGCATTAGAAATGGGCACAGTGGAAAGAGAGAGATTAAGGATATGACAGATAAAAGGGGTGAGAGTAGGAGAGATGATGTTAAGAAGGTGGGTAGGAATGGGATCAGAGGAACAGGTATTTCATTTTGAGGAGGAGAGAAGATGTGATGTTTCTTCATCAGTGACTTCAGGAAAGGAGGAAAAGGACGGAGGGGTTAAGGAAATAGGGGAATGGACAAGGGAAGGGACAAGGGGAGGGAGAGGTGGGAGTGGTTTGGTAGAGAATTTGAGATTTATCTTCTGAACCTTGTCGTGGAAGAACTCAGCTAGGGTCTGGGGAGATAGTGAGGGGGGAGTTGGGGGTGGAGGCACCTTGAGGAGAGAGTTTAGTGTGGCAAAGAGAAGTCGAGGGTTTGAGCCGAGAGAATTAGTCAGCTGGATGTAGTAGTCCTGTTTGGCAAGCAAGAGAGCAGATTGGAAGGAGGTCAACATGAACTTGAAGTGTGTGAAGTCAGCAAGGGCATGAGATTTCAGCCAGAGGCGTTCGGTGGAACGGGTACAGGAACGTAGGTAGCGGATTTTAGGGGCAGAGGCGTGGCCAAGTTTTGATCTCAGGGGGAGCAGACTTTTATAAAATAGGCGCCGGTTGGTATCAGCTAGACAGCAGTGTCTGTGTTGTTGTTCAGGGGCTGTGGCGGGCAATGATTAATACAGGCTGTCTCTGTTGCGTTCTGCCTACGAGGAAACAGTAAGTTACATCAGTAGGCAGGACGCAGAAGAGGTCCCTGGACTGGCCAGAGCAGGCAACCTGTCTTCTTAACTTCAAATAAAAATATTCAAATCGTGACCATCACCTCAGGAATAGCACACCCAGTCCTTCCACTGCTAGACACTTTGTTTAAATCAGATGGTCTTTTGTTTGTGTGACGACTCTACAGGATGTGAAGAACACTAGTCTTGAGCATTTTTATTTTGGGTGACCTTGGGTGGCCCTTGCCCCCAGAGCCTACTTTCAAATAGGGCTAGACACTTTGTGAAATAACACAAACCCCTGCAAAAAGACACCCACAACCTATACTGAAAACTTACCACACCAAAACAGCCCTAACCCACCTATGAAAAGACAATGCTATAAATATTACAGTGGGACCTAGAGAAGTGTTTCCCTAGGTGTCCTGGAGTACCCCCTTGCCATTCAGGTTTTCAGGCTGTCCACAATGAATCTGCATGAAAAAGATTTGCATGTAATGGAGGCAGTATATGCAAATCAATGTCATGCATATTTATTGTGGATATCCTGAAAACCTGACTGGAAAGGGGGTACTCCAGGACTGCCCTAGAACACAAAACTTACCACACCATAACAGCCCTAAACCACCTATCAGAAGACAGTGCTATATATATTACACTGGGCTCTAAAACACCAATATACCTACTATTGGGAAACTGGAACAAGCTGCACTGTTACACATTCCTACACAGATACTACATGCTGGCAGAATCCTTCACCTCAGTCACACATGCAGAACATGGACAGATCCTCATCTATATAACATAAGAGTAGCCATACTGGGTCAGACCAATGGTCCATCTAGCCCAGTATCCTGTTTCCAATGTGGCCAACCCAGGTCACAAACACCTGGCAGAAACCCAAATTGTGACAACATTCTATGCTACCAATCTAATGCAGAATAAGGAGCCACAAAAAAAACCCCCAAAAAACAACAAAAATTGAAATAGAGACCCCCTGCCTAAGGAAGCCAGACTCTAAACAGTGCAATACTGGTTAAAAAAAAAAAAGAGACAGAAATGCATTTTCTCCCATGTCAGTGCTTACAAAGTATTAAATACAAATATTTTTCTACCTTTATTGTCTGGGAATAATCTTTTTTTTCCATGTTCCACGAGTCAGCCTTACAAATTATTTTCCAGGTTGACCTTTCTATTTCTTCTCTCGCCTCTTGTCTTCTTCCTTTCGTTCTCTACATCTGTTTGGCACTGATCTTTCATTTTATGTCCCCACTATCAAATAGCTGTGTATAGAGCTGCCAAGTGATCCAGTTCCAGAAGGGAGATTTTTCAACCAGTCCGAGTGTGAACTCACATCCCAAATTCATGTGGGATTTGCAGTCCCTGATTCTACCCATCAAAATCTGTGCTGCAGTACGTCCAAAATGACTTAAGAAAATGCACTCTGACCCCTCTACTGTTTTCTCATTTGCTTTGGTCCCACTGTCTCTTTTCTGTTTTTCTCTGTTTCTTCTGCCTTTACATGGTCTCTTGCCCATCTGACATGTCTTCTGTCTCCAAGTGCACCATCCTTTTTTCCTCTGCACCACTATGTATCCTGTGCAGCATCTCCCTTCTGTGTTCCTTGTCCCTATCCTACCCCCAAGTTCAGCATCTGCCCTGTGTCCCCATCTTCCCCCTTTTTCAGCACAAGCCTACCTGGTCTCCTCATCTCCCACTTTCTAGCATCTGCCATCCTGGTGTCCCCCACCTCTCCCTTTTTTTAACATTGTCCTGTGTCCCCATCTTCCTGCTTTTTCCAGAATTACCCCTGTTACCATCTTCCCCCATTTCCAGCATTACCTCTTTGTCCCCATCTCACCCATTTTTCACCATTGTCCCCATATCCCCATTCCCCCTTCCAGTGGTGCCCCTCTCTGTCCCTATCTCCTCCTCCCCTTTCCAGTAGTGCCCTCTTTGTGTCCATATCTCCTTCCCCTCCCATGTGATAATCTTTGAATAACTGTCTATACTTATGGCTATGATTTCTGAACATGTGGTAGGACAAACTTTTAAATGCCCAGTTGGGTATATATGCTAATCTCAACTTTGTTAAATGTTTCAGACATATCCATCTATTTATTCCCATGATATAACTAAATTTTATTATTCTGTCTCACTGTATTTTAAAATGTAAACCACACTGAATCCAACTTTGCTTGGGATAATGTGTGATATAAACATATATAAAAAAAAATCCTTTATCCTCCACCTTTCAAGACATTGCCTATCCTACTGGATAGTGATGGCACAAGAAAAGTAAGTTTGGCTCCCTTGTTAAAGTGGACTAGATTGACCACAGTGGAAGTGAGCCTATTAAACCTTCCCCGTCCGCTTTCTCCCTTCTCCAGCCCCCGCCCGCCCGCTTTCTCCCTTCTCCAGCCACCCCCTGCCCGCTTTCTCCCTTCTCCAGCACCCCCCGAGCGTTGCATCTTTCAGTTTCACCTTCTCTTGTGCCCGTCTTCTCCCTCCTGCGCAGCACCGGCGATTCAGAGTGAGCCTTGCTTCTGCCGGCGTCGGGGCCTCTTCTCAGGCGCATCCCACCTCTGTGGAAAACAGGAAGTTGCAATAGAGTAGGCGGCAGAAGAGATTGAAATTTGGAAGAGGGTGAGAGTAATAGACCACCACCACCACCGCGGCCAATAGGGTGAAGAGTATGGGAGAAGAGATAACCACCATGGCAGAGGGCAGCGTCTGAAGCAGAGTCATCAGGGCAGAGCTAAGTTTCAGTTATCGCGAGCAGATGGAGGCTACGAGTGATAAAAAGGTCATGGATATAGGAAAGTTTGTTGCAGACGGAGCGGGCATTCCACAGGGCGCATGAGAAGGGCAGAGAAGAGGGGGGGGGGAGGAGAGGAATAGAGATGAGATTGGAGAGGTCACAGTGCGACCTGCACAAATAGGATGAGGGTTGGTGGAGGGGACCAGGATTGGGATTGATGTCTCCAGCAGAGAGAAGAAGAAGGAGTAAGAAAATATGGAGAAGAGTAGGGATGAAGGTGAGATGAGTTCAGATAGAATGGGGAAGGTGAGATGGAAGGGATGAAGTGTTGAAGGCAGAAAGCAAGGAGGGAGGAAGAGGACAGTAGAGACAGTGAGGTAATATAATGAATGACAGGGCAATGTATAACTGTAGTGCATAGTGGTTTCGGGTGGAGGAGTAGATTTGGAAGGGACAATACTAGGAGAATGTAAAATGTAATATGTATAGACTCAGGCAGTCCTAGACATTAGCTAGCAGTCATAAACAAAGGTGAGGCAGATTGAAAAAAAAAAAAACTACTGCAGAGATGCTAAGTTACCCAAATCCAGGCTGGAACCATTTTGACCAGTCCTGGTTTTGAACGTACATCCCAAAGCAGTGTGGGATTTGTAGTACCTGATACTGCCCATTAAAATCAGTGCTGGAAGTCCTATAATGCACCATGATGATGTGGTCATAAATCCAAGACTGGGCCAAAATCTCAAGCCTGGAACTGGGTAAATTGGCATTTCTGCTACTGTGGTTTGGGAAGTTATCTTCCAAACTGGAACAGCCTAAAAATCTTATTCCACGACTGCAGAATGTTTAATCCCTGTATATAATGTAGAGCTGGCAAGTTACCCAGTTCCAGGCTGGAGATTGTAGTGTCACCCTGTCTGTGGTAAGACTTTACACAGTATCAAAATGCCTCTGATATGTAGTCGCGTCAGCCGAGGAACTAACTAAGCTCAGCTCACAAGAGACAGAGTGAACATAAAATAAAACATCATCCTTAAAAGATAATACCGGATGAATGCATAAAGGTGAATATGAATTCCTATGAATGGAATCAATTTGATTTACAATAAATCCAGATACTACTCCCTTATATATAACAATAAATTATTTATTGAAGTGGAATGGAATTATTTGACTGTACTGGTAAACAAAAAGAAATACTCTTCAGTTAGATTGTACAGGATTAAACCAGTAGAACTGCTGACTCCATACTGGATCCAGTATACACTCTAATTTCTTTACTAACCAAACATTTAGTTTCCTGTCCAAGTTACAAGTAAGTATAACACTTCAAAGATTTCCAACTCAAAATAGGAATGTTTCTTAGGTGTATCTCATTTATCAGGTAAGTAACTATCCAAAATCTCTCAAATCTTAGTCTTATAGCGGTTTAATTATTCTAATTGGATTTCTCCTTCTTCCTTTATTTTCAAAATTAAATCTCAGTTCACTTGTGTGGTAAACAGGAGTTTCAGAAAAAGTGTGTGAATTGTCTCTCTCTCTCTTCCTCAATTTCCTGTATTCAGAGGCAGATGCAGCAACCAAACGTAAAAAAATCAAAATCGTTAAAGTCCCTAACGATTTTTAAAAAACGAAGAATGCACCAAAAAAAAAAGTCACACATGCTCAGATCGGTATTCAAACGTACAATGTATCAAAGAATCACAATACACATCGGTAATCGGCCCCTAAATCATGCGCAGAGCAGCCAAGAGTTTTGCTGGCTGCTCTGCGCATGCTGCAAAAGTAAAAACAAACAAAAAAAAAAGCCACAACACATACACGTGGCTACCCGGTCAGCAAAATCCAAAAACAAAGGATCGGGAGGGGACAAGGGCGCTCATCAGGAGCGTCCTGTATGGACGGCCTTGCCCCCCCCCCCCCCCCGCTGCTCCCCACTTTCCGCCGCTCCCCCCCCCCCCCGAAAAAGCAAAATGCTAGCTGGCTGCCCCGGTCCCCCTCCCTTCCTGTTCCTGTGTTCTGCAGAGCTAACTCCGCCTCCCGTCATTCTTTCGCACCGTGCCCCGCCCCCGCTGCCCCCTCTGAGGTCGACTACGCCGCGCCCCCCCTCCACCGAGACCCTCCTCCCTATTAACGACCCGAGCAGCGCCTCTCACCTCTTTCAGAAGCGCTGCACGGGCAGGAAGATCTATTGTGTTGGTTGTAGAGTCTCCATGACGTCTCTTCTAACCTGGCCCAGGCCCCGCCTCCTTCTGACATAAGTAACCTACGTCAGAAGGAGGCGGGGCCTGGGCCAGGTTAGAAGAGACGTCATGGAGATGAGCGCCCTTGCCCCCTCCCGATCCTTTGTTTTTGGATTTTGCTGACCGGGTAGCCACGTGTATGTGTTGTGGCTTTTTTTGTTTGTTTGTTTTTACGTTTGCAGAGGTGATTTTTCCTGGCACAGAGCTGTCCTAATGAGAGGTCCAGACCTCTCGTTAGATTTCCTGCCTTTTTCCTGCGTAAAGGCAATCGGAAAAGGTTAGTGCATGTCGTTTCAATGGGGTTTTCACACTAATTGCTCATCTCCATTCCGTTTTCGTTAGCTGGTTGGTTTACTTTTCAGTTGGTTTACTTTTCTTTCACAGTACTTAGCTGAAGGAAAACTTCCAGTTGCAGACAGTCTTCAAGAGATCTCTCCTTTAGAAGTTGTCTTCCATCGATTCTTCTCCCTAAACTTAATCTAACATAACATAAAAGGAGAAATACTGCCTCCCTGCAGTGTGTGAGTCTTTAGATCAGCCTGCCTGAAACTGGAACCAGGACTGAGTGCTAAACTATGAAAAAATAAAATAAATTGAATTTCCTCAGTTCTAATTTCCTAAGTAGCTTTGTTATAACTTTACCCTGACTATATAAAGAGCAACTCTTTTTATTTTCTTCCAAGCTGCTGAGATCTTGAAGCCCACTGCTGGATCTCATCCACACATACACATTCATAGATCCATTCTCCTCTCTACTCAGTAAGTCCACTGATCTGGCTAATTCAAAATGTGAGCAAAGTCCTCTTAGTTCCCAAAGATTCTTTTTCTAACTTATCTCCTTTTCACCAAAGAATATAATTCAGATCAAACATTTATCTCAGATCAACTATTTATCTCAGATCAAATATTTATTTCAGATCAAATCTTAAGGTTTCATTGCTTACAGCAGGGGCGTAGCTACGGGTGGGCCTGGGTGGGCCAAGGCCCACCCAATCTTGGCTCAGGCCCACCCAGTCTTTTGTGTCCCTTTTCATCCACCTGCCACCATGCAGCACGAGATCCCTTCCATTGCACCTTGCTGGGTCCTCGGCTGCCGCTACTGCTTCCTGTGCTGGCCCGGAAGTTTACCTCAGAAGAGGCAGGAGGAGGACCAGCACAGGAAACAGTAGCGGCAGGCAGAGAGCTGTGGTCCAGTGCCTCTGCCTTGGTTGTTTTTTAATGTTCTTAAGATGAACCAGACCAGTAGCAATAAACAAAGAAGAAAGGCTGCAAGGGACCACCTTCTGTGCAATCCTCCTCCCGGTGGCTGAACCAGCAAGCGATCCATCCCAGCGATCCATGCATGCGAGCTTTCCCTATCTCTCACCGCCCGTCTCCCTTCCCTGCCTCTAGGTGATGAGGCAGGCACTTTCGCCCAGGTAAGAGGCTTTTTCCTCTCTCTTTGATGGCAGCTTAGACACCTGCTGAGAATTGTCTGGGACAAGAGGCTTACCCCATGTGGTCTTGAGCTCTGTTATGGTTTTCTTGCATTCCTTCCATCAACTGGGGGTGGGGGTCATTCTATTAGCAGCAGGATCTCCAACTTTCAAGGGGTGAAATGTTGAGACAGTGATAACAGTTTCTAGTTAAATTATTTTTATTGAAGTTTTGAAGAGGGTTTTGGTTTGATCCTTCCTTGTTCTCATCAAAATATTTAGCAGGAGACACTGGATCACAGGATGGCAGGCATACTATTAAGAAATAAAAGATTTTTTTTTTACTGGTGGTGGGTGGGCGGGGGAAGGGGGTTCCTGAGGTATTTCCTTGGGAATGGTAGATTTTCATGTCATGAAGAATTATTTGTAAGTCTCTAGGCAGGCTTTTTGGTCTTATCAATCATTCATTAGCTTGGTATGCAGTCCAGAGGCATAGCTAGTGGGGGCGCCTAGATTTCTTTAAAAAACAGCGCCTATGCACATGCATACGCCCCACCTTCCCACTTGCACGCGGTGGCGCCGTACCGCGTATGCAGATGCTTCTACCTTCCTGCTTGCCGCCAGTTCCTGAACAGGAATGATGCAGGTGATTGTCGTCACCTCGGTCGGCCTGCCTCCCAGAAAGCGCACCAAAAGCAAATAACAGACTGCTGCTGTTAGGGTCCCAGTGCCCGCACACTCCTCGTCTCCTGTCCCCACACTGTGCTACCTGCAGAAGTGCTTGAAGCCAGGAGAAGGAGAATGTCATCCAGAGAGCTGATCAGCCGGAGCCACAGAGGCCACTGTGGTAGTAACTTAATCAGTGTTACCACATGGCCACTGCAGCTGAGGTGCGCTCTGTAGACGTCGTTCTGCTCCTGCTTCTCCTGGCTTCAAGCAGAGCAGGCAGGCAGCACTGTGGGGGTGCGTGGTGCCCAGGCCAGGGTCCTCCTCAGTGCACGGTCTGTGTCACCCAGTGTGTGGTCGGTGCAGGGCAGCCAGCTATTCGGCAGCAGTGCTTGGCCTTGGCTGAGGCTGTGAGGTTGAGATGTGAGCTGTTCTTTTTTCTTCTTCGTTGACTGCTGGCTTGGCTGTAGGGGTAAGGTAAGAAGGGTCCAGGGACTGTTCCATAGTGTGTGCTGTGTGAGATTATTAAAAATAAATGCGTGGTCCATCTGTAAAAAGTCTAAAGCTGTTCCAGTTGGATAAGCCTTAAAAGGTGGAGGACAAAAGATTTTGCTTTCTTTTTTACTTATTTGACAGCTTTTTAATTTATTTGAAATTGAGCATCACCAAAACAGCTTAAAATTATTTTAGCTGGTAGAAACAGCAGTTATAATCTCTATATTTTGTGCTTATTTTCCTAAGCTGTTCTATACAATACAGTTAGAGAAATTTCAGTGAGAATATCCTGTTTCTTGATCTTAACTTTTCATCTGTTTCTGTAGTCTGCCTTTGGGAAGCCTGTGTTATAAAGATGGAATATATTGAAATTAAATGGAAGTAGAATTAAACTCTTTTCATTGGGGCACATGGAATCACATCTGCATCTGATGTCTGTTTTGGTCACTTGGTGGCCCTTTACTAGGTGAAAACATCTCTGCATGAATAGAGGGGGAGTCCCATAGCCAGCCCCTCCAAATGACACTGATTTAAAATGTAGAACAAATTAGTACTATAATCATCAAACTAATACTTCCTCTTTGTACATCCGTATGCTGCACAAGCCAGCATGTTTGAAAATTAAGTGAGATTAAATAATGCTACCAACAATAAAGAACAACAAGGATGTAGCAGCTCATAGGTTTGCTTGAATACATTTTTCCTATGTAATTATATTGCAGGATCCTGCCATGTGTGTTGAGAAGTTTGCCGTTGTAGTAGACTTATGTATGGTCAATTTTAAGATATGGGATAATGTAATCATATTTAAAAATATAAATTTTTCCATTAAATATGTACGTGGTTATGTTGATGCGGGGCAGCTGTTGGGCAGACTACTTAGAAATCCATTATCGAGGGCATTCTAAGGCATTATTTTGTAGTATCACAAGAAACACTACTATATACACACAGTGCCCACCCATATTAGCTCTGGGCCCACCCAAAATCTCAGGTCTGGCTACGCCACTGGCTTACAGGCACTTAAATCTACTTAGCCTTTATATAGCTTATAGGATTTAAGCACTCTTAAACTGAAATTCTCCCTTTTCTATTTTTCATAAGCAACTCTTTTACACACAGAGCTACCAGATGCAGGTTCTCCTGTCTCAATCAAATCTTCAGTTGCGCTCCTCTCCCTGTTACCGGGCAGATTTTCTAACAGGAGCTGATCATCCAATCAGAGAGCTCTATTTGAATGCAGATTAACATACAGACACTCTAATGGGAATTTTTAGTCAAAAACACTAGCTAAACCCTTTGTTTTTGGATCAAACTTCACATTTTGGATCAGAGCCATGCCCTAACATTAAGGCTGTACACATTCCTATCAATTTTTACTAACAACTATGCAAATGAGAACCTCCCAAAAATGGACTAATTTGCATATGATTTAAACAAATCTGAGCATATGACAACCAAGTACAGACTCCCAGCACCTTAATTCTCATTTTAGATTTAATGCAAATACTTTTAAAACTTATTTTTAGCACTTTTAAAGTTTCAGGTGTCAGTGCAGGTCTCCTTGGTATGAATTGTTCATGTGCATGAATTCATCCTAGCTAAATATCTCCCTGACAACCCAGGACACCTTCAGCCAACCCCCCTGCTCTCCCAGCAGTAAGGTAAACAAATTAAACCAATTTCTACAACTGGTTACATTTCGCCATTGGTTTCTTAAAATTTTTGCCACAAGCAAAAATTTTACAACTTTCCACCATCTCAAAAATCACAACAGAACAACATTTGTCACATCACATTTTTTTTCCTTTTCTCATCAAATTGATTCTTTCAAATTTTTTTCCATTTATTCACCCTTTAGAGCTATCAGAATAGATTATATTTTTCACTTTCCATTCAATAACATTTGTCAGTTAAGAATATAATCTCTCTGTAAATGTTCTGGCAATTTTCCTTTGTTTCTTCTATCAGAAGATCTTAATTCGGGAACATCTGACTGTTCCGATATTTCAGATAAAGCTGCTTCTAATTCGGGAACATTTGGCGGTTCCAATATTTCAGATAAAGCTGCTTCTACTTCTGCAACATTGGGATACCTGATTTCAGTAGTCACAACATACCAATTGGGACCAGTTTGTTTCTCTGTAACCAACTCATTTTATTTAGTGGGTGAACTAGAATTACTATCATTTGACCCATTGTCATCTGGACATTCACTGCACTCAAACTCCGTTAAGTTAATTAACTTAACTAAATTTAGGTGGACTACTCTAATTTTTCCATTCTTGTTTTCCAGTTTAAAAACATTTTTTTCAGAGCCAAAAATGTCCACAATGCAATAAGGATCACGACCCCAGATTTCTTCTAACTTATGGCGTCCACGGAATCCATGTCTCTTTACCAGGGCCCAATTTCCAACCTCCAAGGTCACAGGACGAGCTTTGGAATCATAACACTTTTTAGTTTTCACTCCAGCCTTTTCAGACGCCAAGCGGGCAATCTCCACTGCTTCTTGGAGTTTATTTCTGTGATGTATTATCCAGTCTTCTGTTAGTTTTATTTCTGGCTCCTTATCTGAAATTATTTCTTCGAATGGAAGTAGCGATTCTTTTCCCAATAGTAGGAACGCTGGTGTGTACCCAGTGGATGAATGTATAGAACTATTGTAAACTTGTTTAACTTCATATATGTACTCAGACCACCATTTCTTTTTATTTTCACTCAATGTTCTTAATATATGATGCATGGTTCTGTTGAATCTTTCACACCTTGAGTTCCCTTGAGGGTGGTAAGGAGTTGTATGAGACTTCTTTATCCCATAACATTGACACATTTCCTTGATAATTTCCACTTCAAAGGATTTTCCTTGATCAGAATGGGCAACCATAGACACTCAACCAATTTTTAATGAACAATTTAGCTGTGTTCCTGGCGGTTTGATTTTTAGCAGGAACTACTACCGTGAATTGGGTAAACATATCAGTTATGACTAATGCATTTTCAATGCCTTTGGTATCTTTGTCTAAAACAGTAAAGTCCAAAGCCAAGACTTCTAGAGGTTCAGTTACCACAAATTTTTGCATAGGAGCAATCTCTTTTGGACAGTCTCTGGAATAGATGCAATGTTTACAAGATTGTATCCAGTTCACTATATCAGAGTACATCTTTATCCAGAAGTATCTCCTTCTGTGTCAGGTTTCTCGCAGAACCTCTGGGTAGTGAGCCCTTGGACCACTGCCACAGAGCGACAGCGGCAGGAGAATCACCCAAACACAAGACAAGGTAAAACAGACGTACCGTCAATCCCAGGCCAGGAACCACCGGACAGGAACTGCAGCCGAGGCAATACACGCTGGGGTCTCCAGACAGGCAGCAGACAGTAGAACAATCCAGAAGCAAGCTGGGTCTCTAGGCAGGCAGCAGACAGTAGAATAATCCAAAAGCAAGCCGAGTCTCTAGACAGGCAGTAGAATAAACCAAAAGCAAGCCGGGTCTCTAGGCAGGCAGCAGACAGTAGAATAATCCAGAAGCAAGCCGGGTCTTGTTGAGAATAGAGGGGTCCCGAGCCCCCCCAAGAAGGCTGGAGTGACCTTAAATCTGACTCCATCTCTAAATAGCACTAGTACTGGGGTAATCAAGGAGTTATTGCCTCTAAGGGAGACGTTAGATCTAAGGAAAGGATACCAGCCTTATGACAAACTGGATTTAGACTACAGGTTATACAATGCAGCGAATGACAGCCTGATGTAGCAAAAGCATTTATACTTACAGCCTTTCATCATTAAGTGAAGCCCACAAATCATCATTTGGAATGAAGAGTTTATTTGCAAATCAGACTTTAATCAGATACATTCATCAGACAAATTCTGGATTCAGCTGACTGGAGCTCTGCGTCCTAGATACGCTGGGGAGAACCTCCGAAATATGCTTGGGTGACCAGTCCTTATATACCATCTGGTCCCCATACAAGTCTATTGAGAGGGACTTTTTTCTAATCTTGCTCAATCTATGAGTCATGTCCTCCGGCCAGGTGCCCCTCTTTCCGTTTTTGTAAACACTTCCCTAGATACGGACATCCAAACATCCAAACATTAGCTACTGCAAGCTATTGTGTAATTTCCTTTTTTGTAAACACTTTGTTCTTATGAAGATATCTAAATATAGATATATCAATTTCATAACATCTTGTGATCTGGGTGCCAACTTATTAAAGACAGACTCCGTGTTATGAACCAAACTTCTTATCATTTCTGTCTTTAATTTCTACATCATGTGTGTTACACTAAATTTGGAAGTTGCACCAGGTTTCATTAGAACTCACCAAGCAGTCCTTGCTCTTGCAGGCTCTCTGCTATAAGGCCATCATCTTGTTATCAGGCCTACTCAGTGCTTTTCAGCTGTTTAAAGCTATGTAGCTTGGCCCACCACTATTCCAGTGGATAGGTCTTTAGCTAGAACACATATTAACTTGCAGGAAAAGCAAGTCCTTGCTCAGCCAGTCATAGATTTTTAAACCTAGCTGGTATTTTTACAGCCTGAGTCCTAAAATCTGGCCTTCCACCCTTCCGGTGGGCATCCAGTGAGGGCCTCTTGCTGTACTATAATTATACATTCCCCACTTGTCACCCCCTCTGAGGAGGGGTGACACAAAGCTCGTCAAGCTTGTCATCATCCATTCCAGAAGGTGGCAAGCTATCAAACTAGAGGGGGAGTTTTGGTCTTAAAAATTGCTGGAAGGTATGGTGCAAGACAGGAAACTTCATTCTTAGATGCTATATTTTTGGGCATATGGAATTCCCTTTATATTACCCCACCCCTTGGGCTTAATCCTGATGTCATCTCTCTTGAGGTTTTATGAATGGGACAAATCCATGAGTTCATCTACAAAATCCCATGAAGTATAGGTATGCGGGTACTAGCAATTTCAGGTGGATCATACTAATAAACACTTTCAGGTCTTTCTAGGCTTCTATTGTATCTGTTGCATAGCGCATGGAGAGATAATCTAATGTATCTATCTCAGTGGTCCTCGGAAGGAATAGTGGTTTTGATTAAGCATTGTTATGGTGGCTCAACAAATATATGGTTAGTACTCAGATTGCAGGCTGTTTAAGGTTGTAGGTATTCAGAATCCTTAAACCGGTCGGAATTCCTGGACCTTACTATTACTCATCATTAGCATCCAATCATGAGCACTAAAAAGTGGATAGCAAGTATGAGGTTGCCTCATACAGCAAAAAGGGTCAATCCTAGGAAAATTTATATTAACAAAGGTCATGCATGGAACTTGACATATGCATAATGATCTGGAAGTATGGGAAGCATTTTATATATCCGTTACCCCACTTGGAGCTTAGTCAAACCTACAGAAAGACATGCAGCTTAAGTAAGCCTACACCAAAGTTAAACAATTGCATAACTGGTTGATACTAACAGGGTTTACATCTACATTATGATATCATAGCCAGTATTAGGGTTTGATGTTACCCCTGTGTCTGAGCAATATCAACTTCAATTTAAATTACATAAGCAGAAATAACGGGGAAACTCTTGGAAAAACAATTAGAACAATAAAGGAAATAATAGGAAAATAAAAATAAAACCTTTTCAATATATAGACAGGATTACTGCTAAACTAAAAATAAAACAAAATATGAATCTATAATGTCCTTAAACAGCAACAGTAAATCTCAAGTGAAGTATCAGTTCTGAATTCTCTTTCATCGATCATGGTTGAGGCGGTGGAAGCGCTGAAGAATCTGGACGGAGATCTGGGTTTTCAGGCTGGCCTGCTGAAGGAAGTGGCTGGTCTTGAGATGGTTAGGCCGGTAACCTCAGGTTCTGTGGCTGAGTAAACCCGTATATCTTTCACATGGACCCAAAACTTGTGGTCCAGTAGTTTGCAAGGTGTAAAGATTATTGCCACAACCTTGGGGGATCTAACATCATTTGGGCCTGGATAGATCTTGAAGACGTACTTGTGGTGTACAAACTTGGATCTTTCCATGTCTTTATTCTAGGCATGCACAATCATAATTAGTCCATCAAGAGTCAGAGGTTGGCAAAGGAATAAGCAAAATGACTGTATGCCTGAATGATACATTGCTATATCTTGGTGGGCATAATCAGCGTGAACTGAATAAGCAAAAATAATATATAGATGTCAAGAGACATGAAAGACAATGTAAACATGGAGAAAACAGTGCTAATTAAGTGCAAAAGCAAAAGCGAAACCATAAGGGTTCAATAATGAAAAGCCAATTTACATAAATAGCAATAGTATATATGAAATTATATCTCCTGATTGGTAGGGGTCAGAGCTTCAACTTCAACCCTCTTAATACTAGGAATATATCCCCACTTCTGGCTTGCATAATGTGCAAGACAGATTGGTAATTATTACGAAGAGGTGATCAAATAACAATGGTAAAGTTTATGGAACAAAAGAAAAGAGTACAAATAAACTAACAATAAAAATTGATTGTTCGAGTTATTGATGTATGGAGGGTCAAAAATATGGTGAACAAAAATAGTCTAAAGGCACGGATAATGCGTTGCAATCTATGGCCAGTAGGTATGGAATCTTCACCTGCGATGACTACCATTCACCAAGGGTTGGGCCCTCAGCTGCAGGAGGCCAGCAGGACTTACGAGCTAGACGATTCAGAAAGAAGGGTAGAGGCCAAAGCTTCTTGCAACTCCAGTAAGTGGAGAGCCTGTCTCTTTCGCTCATGGACCAATCGATGCATCTGTTGAAACTCACGCTCAATAATGTCTCGTATCTCACACCGGGTAATGTTGGGGTCTGTGCATCTGTCCTTTAATCTAGCGATTCTTTGCTGCAACATAGCCTTCAGATCAGATACATTAGCGGGTAGCTCTTCTTTGCTAGCGGTCGTCTCCTCGGTGAGGGACGTCAACGGAATTCCTGTATCCATCTGGGGAAAGGCAAAACTTAAACAGACCAGTAGTGCAATTTATGTGGTTAATTTATTGGAAGAAGTCATAATGCTAGTGGGAGTCATGAAGAACCATTGCGTAAATACAAGAATTAGGAGGCGGGTCGTGGGTATAAATAGGGGCCAGGAAGGAGGCAGGGTAAGAAACAAAGCATCGAAAATGAAAAATTAAAAAAAATTTTAGAAAACCACCCTGAGGGGTGTAAGATAAAAATAGGATAAAAAAATAAAAAATAAAAAATAAAAATAAAACAAAATATTATACATCTGAATTGCAGCAAGGCATATTCAGATGGCAATGCAAGAAAAAGGTTCCTTGAAAAAGATAAATTGAAGAAAAAAACTTTCAAAAATGCAGCCACCCCTGATTGACCTTCACATAGAGTTTAAGTAACCCTTTTCAATCAATCAAAGAAGTAGGAAGAAGCATATCGCTTCAAGACAAAACCACCACGTAGCAAGAGTTAGTTGAAGCAAGGTGTTAGTTAAATACACAAAGCATGAATTCTAGGACCGTTGCACACAAATAATCTACACCAGTTTGTCTCACAATCACTCGCAGTGAAAGACAGAGAGATAAAAAGAGCAATAGTTGGCATTCCAGGGGTTATTGTGATAACCTGTTTTAAATAGAAAGGAATCAGAAAGTGGAGTGCATAATTTTCCTTATTTATGTCTGAAATCTTCACCAATTCTCTGTTCAAGAATACTACCAAATCTATGATCAGCGCAAAATGTTCCCCCAAATGGCCAGTTCAAGGGAACATTTCTCGCATTTATTCCATATAACGGATAATGGTTATTAAATATTTCTTCTTTCTTAGACAAGGAAATAATGAAACGCTTTCAGACATCACACACTCCATAAAGAGATTTCAAAAATGAAGGCTTTATATTCATGAAGAAACTAAAGAAGTCAATGTCACATCAATTTAAACAGCGCAACAGTAAAAGCAGCAAACATTTTAACAATGAGCAATACACAGCTTTTATTTAAAAGGGATCCCGTATAAAGTAAAATGGCATAAATAAGTCAGTTAAGGTATATATAAAAAACATAAAATGAACATCCTCTGGGGATCGCTCATCCCTGCAGTTGATAAGAACTCCCCAGGGAAGGTATGCATAAAAGCAAATAAATAACTTGCTGACTCAGTTAGGTCATTTGTATGGTACCATAAATATACACTTGCAATTAAACCTAGAAAAATATAAAATAAAGACATATCACCTGTAATAGAAACAGAAACATCACACCAACACATATACAGATAAATGGTTTCTGGATATCAAATGAGGAGCTGAGTAGTATGAGTAACTGAGAGCAATAAAATCAGATCGGGTTCGGATTACGCCCAGTCAGTATGGCATGGGTAATATTGATCCCTAGGTCTGTGGTCACTGCGGACGGCGTTGATCCGGGTTCCACTAAGGGAATGACCGGCGATCCGGAGGATTTTGGCGGAATTGATTTCTAGGTCTGTTCCGTGGTGGTTGTGGACATTTACGTGCGTAATGTCCATATTGGTAACAGCGATAACATTGGACATCTGGATAGCGATCAGGACTAGGGCCAGAATGGTAGTCTCTAGGTCGTCTATTAGTGTCGGGTGGGCTTTTTTTAGGTTGAGACCGGCGGCCACGATTATCAGGGTAATCATTCCTACAGTCCTGGTGATGTGGGTTATCTAGCGAGGGGAGGTCACTCGGTCGCCTGCGGTCTCTCTGTGGCTGTCGTATCTGCATCCGGGAGACACGTAGCGATGGGGAGTCTGAAGGAGATTGACGGTATTGACTATGAGGAAAGTGCCAGCACGGACATTCCATGGCGTAATGTCCTAATTGGAAACAACGGTTGCACTGTACTTCAGTTCGGTGGCTGGGAGTAGGCTGAGAGCGATAGTCCCGGCACTGATTGTTAGCACTAGGAGCATTGGATTTATGTGGAATGAGTGAATCGGCTCTTGCAGGGGGCCGTCTACTAGGCCGCGGATTAAGATTGACCTCACCAGGTATCAATAACGATGTCAGATCGACAGTGTCTGGGATCACATAATCTGTGATAGTCGATACCCATCTACTGAGGATCTGATAATGGAGATGACGGGTGGAATCGGGTGTGTATGTGTAAATAAAGTCTAATAACCTTTGCAGATTTTTGGTATTAAAGGTGCCCTTACGGGGCCACGAGAGTCCAGGCTGAAACTTATTCCAGGAATGCCATATTTGGCAAAACTTTATAAGATTTATGTGGTCTCCTGGGAAGTGATTTATCACTCTCTCAAGAGGCAGCATAATGAATTGGGTACCAGAACTCTGGTATGGTAGAACACCGATATCTGGGTTGTGTCAAATTGTACTGGCAAATCTAGTCTTATATAACACCTATATCACTACTATCTGTTACTATTATCTCCTCAAGAAATCCGAATATAAAATTGCCAATAGAAATCCGACTATGAATACAACTAAAAATCACCAACACCGTAGGTTATCACAACTAACGTGACAATAAACTACAGGTACACGGAGGAAATCCGAAAGGTCACACCACCGTCTCGGTGGGGATACCTTAACGGCACACCCCCACTACTGTGTTACCCTGCGCTGGGTAGACAGATAGATATAAGGCGGGGGACACCGCACCGTGCAAAATCTATGCTAAAGGACTCAAATGTCCGTTCCGTCATTCCCTAACTACTCTAACCATGCTTGCTAAATTCCCTAAACTATTTCTGACTAAATCCGGGTTAGTACCTAAGCTATATCCAAGTATTTACATGTCCCTAAAACTATGTTTGTGTTAATACCCTAGCTGTATCTAAACCCCTAACTAGGCACTGTCACCTACCATAGGGACAACACAAGAATTTGCCCCTCAGCAAGTGGAAGCTTCGCAGAGCATCAGTCCCTGAACTCTATCTAACTGTTTCTACACTATATCAAACATCTTATGTATCTTCTGTAATAACTCCAATAACTCTTATGTATCTTCAGTAATAAATCCAATAACTCTTATGTATCTTTCATAACTCAAATATCTTTTAATGTCTAGACATTATGTAGTCTGTCCAAAGAAATAAGAACTCACTCCACCATCAAAGTACTTGTACAAGATTTAACTACTCACAAAATGGATGGTAAAGGAATCCCCATAATTCGGAGAGACAGAGAACTAACATTTGCTCACAACCCAATATCAGCGTTAAAATTAGTAAAAGTGTTAAAGGAAAAAAGTTTGAAGATTAGGGATTATACATAGTGTACATTCTAGTCATTGACCTATACACACCCCCAGTTAACGTTCCTAAGCGTTCTAGACTCAGAAATCCAGGATATACCCTGCCGGAATTAGGACAGGCACCCTCCCGACTAACCTCTAGATCAGTAGTGAAACCCAAGCAACTGATCGACACCAGCTATAAGTATATCCAAGGGGGCCAGATATACCAGTTACGCAAAATCAAACACCTCACTAGAGGACACCTTAAAACAGGTGTATATTACAAAATCTATATTTTTAGTTACTGTCACCCCAACCACGGTTAACCTGCCTATGGCAGATATTAGTCCCAATATGGGGTGGTTTACCGCAATCCCAGCCAGTACCAGTAATTGTCAATTGTTCTAACTTATTGCAAGATAAAGATATAGAAATAGAAAAGGTATAGAGTATAGGGAATTGGAGTAAAAATTTCCCAATTTTAAATTACAAAATGTAAACAAGGACCTGGCAATAATCTCCAGCCTGTAACAGCAGAGCTTGGCATCATGTCTGTATATTTACGTATATGAGGGACGAACTGTAGGGCACCTTAAGGGCAGCAGCCGATTCTGAAGACTTTAAGGATCCAGCTGCGAAATAAAAATAAAGTGTACATATTATATGGTAAAAACTGGGCCTACCTAATTTGTAATGTAAAGCAGAAAATAAATTGTAAAGTTATGTTGGGAGCTGTGTATGGAAACAAAATATAGACATTAAACAAGACATGATACTTCTACATACTATAATAAGAGTAACATATATGTTACTGAAACACCGATTTCGAGCTATACCTATAGAATAAATAAAACAAAGGTAAATATATATTAAATGCTTTTGGGGCGGGTACCGGATAGGTTGGAAGTAGCATCTAAACAGGAAAATATAAGAGAAGCATATATTATAATAAATTGTGAAACAGGACACCAGAATCGTGGTGCAAATATGACAAGTTAATACCCATACACTCAGAAAAGGAACATAGTAAATAAAATAAACCCGAATGCAATGGCAGGAAGCTTTTGTGCCTAAACAGGTGAAAGGGAAAAAACAAATTAAAACATGTGATTCTTACACCAAGAACTTCTAATCATACGGCATAAAACATACATACTACTCAGTGACTGAAATGATATGTCTAAATGATGACAAACAGAACAGCTGCAGCATTAGAAGGAAAGAGAAGGTGGGTTGGGTTATAAAGAACCAACAGGAAATAACTGAAGAAGTGAAGCAACGCTGTATTCTCATGGCACGCAGCCATCATCTTCTCAACAGGAAAGGTAAAACATATTTTATATACATATCTATTAAGGTAAAAGCAAAGAGATGCTTCTATATAGTACATAATACTTCTATTATCATATAAGTTATACAAGGGGTTATCTAGCTCTTAATGTAACAATAAACCATTGTAATTTCATGTGACTTTCTGTGTTGGATCCTAGTTCACAATGCTGTCGAGTAAAAACAGAAAACTTGTTATAAAGACTTACACAATTTAATTCTTTATAGAACCATATTATTTAAAAGTGATGGTCATTCTCAGGACGTGGAAATATTCATTAGGAAACATTATAACATAAGTCATTACTGCAAGTGTTAAAAATAAGCCAGTCCAAGTTGTATGCACTCGGAGGACGAAAACAACAATGCAAGCGAGGAAATGCAGTATTTCCTGTAGATAACGTTATAATATAGTCAGGCTCACCGGTTATTAAAATTATCAAAAAGCATCCTTCAAATGAGACTTAAATATGAGGACAATTTATAATTCTGACAATCTATAATACTGTTCAAAACCGGGATTCAAAAACCCATGTTTCCTGAAGATAAGCAGGCTTGTGGTATTATTTAAAGTCAAACCATAAACCAACACGATAGCACGGTGCTGGGGCTGCAACGTATATTTCTCTTAAACGAGTACGCCATTAAAACAGAGCACAAGAAACCAGAACTATATGAGTATCGGAAATACAAAGCATATGAGAATCTTATCTAGAGGGTGAATAAGATCACCTCATATCTAGCGCAGTATAACACAAACAGTAAAATGTCCATATATAGTACAAGCAATAGAAGCTGATGGGCGGGGACAGCATAGCCCCTAGCTTATAACGAGAGCAGGATATAATCTATATAGTATCTAAACAGCAAACTGTAAAGATATGTTTCCTAATTATGTCACCATAAAGCCCCATTTCAAACTACAAATTCAGGAAAACCTCAGCAATTATATATGAAATTATGCACAGCTTGGGAGAAAGAAACATCGCCTGGCATTGTCAACAACAGGAAACCTTAATATAAAAGTGAATTCAGAACCGATTACACAAGCTAGAAGGGACCAAAAGCAAATGTCAAGTAGGAAAATAAATGACAAACCTTAAGCATTATTTATTAAAAGTATAACATTGTCCCAAAACAAATTGTAAATTAAAAGGGTGTGATAACAGCTACTAGGACAAGTACAAATTTAAAATTACAACTGAAAATAGTAGCCAAGAGACCTTTTACAAGGAAAAAGTATAGGTGGAAGTGAGATAAATTTAACAGTCTTACAGCCGAGGCTGTGACAGGAAAGAGGGGTACAGAAAAAAGTGGCATATTCACTCAGAGAAGCAGTAACAACGAGAGCTTAAGGCAGACAACTGTCAGGATTAGTGCAAGGTAGAGGTTAAATACCTCTCGGAGGTTTAAGTACCGCACAGAGGAAATAAGCACAGATCTCTTGGAGGGCAGGGAAAGGACACTCCCTCCATCCGAGATCTAGAAGCAGAAGTGTATAGGCAGGAAGGAGGTTGGGGCTCTGTGGGCTGTCAGTTTAACCAAAATGATTTTAAAGGAGAGATATAGAATTTCAGGGAACTGCAGTGAATAGGAGCTCAGACAAAAGTAAGAACACATGATCTACAGGTAGGGATGGTGGGAAACATAACGGGGATCAACTTCAACATACACTGAATAGCCTAAAAAGACAGGAGAAGCTTCGCTCAAGGGAGGACGGAGACTTAAGACACGAAATGTCAAGGCGTTAGGCTAAGAATAGCCAGCATGAGACCGCTAATGACAATCGTGGCGAAACGAGAAAAAACAGCCAGCATCTGCTAGGCGTGGTCTCCCAGCCTAGAACCTAGATGCCACTCGTACCCTTGCACCCACCAAGCGCTCGAAAGGGACAGGGTATAGGTGATGAATAAAAGAAAAGATATAAGGGCACTTATCACATAATAATCGTTAGACAGACTCACAAAAGGACAGGAACAGAAAAACAAATGCGCCAGCCAAGCGCAGACAGAGAAAGCGATAAGGGAACAGAGGAAGAAAGCAGAAAAACAGAATAGTACCAGAGGAAGGGGTTAGAAAAGGAGCGGACTGAATACCAGTTCCCAGTACCCCTCAAGTGGGCACTTTTCACCAGGGTATATGCCAGTCCAGTGAAATAAAGGCAGAAGAATAGCGTTAGTAGACATACATAACAGTAATGATACAGTACTCTGTTACCTGATTGTGCATGTATCCACAATCCTGGTGGCGGGTGAGAGAAGACAATGATTTATGAAAGACCACACATGCTCCAGAAGTTAGGCGTATAGCCCGCATTAAGACCTTGCTAGTGCCATGTGGACGAACTCTGAGCGTACCAATCCCCGAAAAGGTTTGGAAGTTTTAGGAGGTAAGAAAGACCGGCACCAAGGTACCTTAGGAGAACATGATATAAAAAGTAACAGATAAGAATAGAGACAGATATAACATCACCAGCAGTGGACCATACCGTACCAAAGCACTAGAAATCAGTGACACGCTGGGACAGCTGCATTCAAAGGGAAAACAAAAACATAAGTTAATAACAACCGGCTGAAAAGGGACAGAGGTGGCAGGGACCATGTAAAAGCTGCGGCTTAAGGAAAAAAAAACCCCACAGGAAGGTGTGGCGACAGACTAACAAGAATGAAGAGGGAAGGGAAGAAATTATTTCACATAAGTGTGTTTTTGAAAAAACCAACTACGGGGAGAATTAACATGTCAGCAAGGGGAAAGAGACCGTGAAAATAGCAGTGCCAAGAAGGGGAGATAGGAATCAGAGAGAAGAAATAAAGCGCAGTCTTGGACGCAACTAAGAGGGGGAAAGAAAGCACAAGGCTTACATATTATCACTGACTGCAATAGGGAAGAATAACGGAAGTGGTTTAACCACAGGAAAGAGTGAAAGCTTAGAGAGAGAACAGCAGACTGCTATAATAAGGGACATGAGACATCAGGGAGGAAATTCTTGATCTTTAAATATTGAAAGACAAAAACGTGGATGTGGACGCACAGAATATATCCCCACTGCGTCCATAAATAAGAAGGAGAAGGACAGGAAAGGGTGGAGCAGCGTACGGGAGTCACCAATGTTGAGAATAGAGGGGTCCCGAGCCCCCCCAAGAAGGCTGGAGTGACCTTAAATCTGACTCCATCTCTAAATAGCACTAGTACTGGGGTAATCAAGGAGTTATTGCCTCTAAGGGAGACGTTAGATCTAAGGAAAGGATACCAGCCTTATGACAAACTGGATTTAGACTACAGGTTATACAATGCAGCGAATGACAGCCTGATGTAGCAAAAGCATTTATACTTACAGCCTTTCATCATTAAGTGAAGCCCACAAATCATCATTTGGAATGAAGAGTTTATTTGCAAATCAGACTTTAATCAGATACATTCATCAGACAAATTCTGGATTCAGCTGACTGGAGCTCTGCGTCCTAGATACGCTGGGGAGAACCTCCGAAATATGCTTGGGTGACCAGTCCTTATATACCATCTGGTCCCCATACAAGTCTATTGAGAGGGACTTTTTTCTAATCTTGCTCAATCTATGAGTCATGTCCTCCGGCCAGGTGCCCCTCTTTCCGTTTTTGTAAACACTTCCCTAGATACGGACATCCAAACATTAGCTACTGCAAGCTATTGTGTAATTTCCTTTTTTGTAAACACTTTGTTCTTATGAAGATATCTAAATATAGATATATCAATTTCATAACATCTTGTGATCTGGGTGCCAACTTATTAAAGACAGACTCCGTGTTATGAACCAAACTTCTTATCATTTCTGTCTTTAATTTCTACATCATGTGTGTTACACTAAATTTGGAAGTTGCACCAGGTTTCATTAGAACTCATCAAGCAGTCCTTGCTCTTGCAGGCTCTCTGCTATAAGGCCATCATCTTGTTATCAGGCCTACTCAGTGCTTTTCAGCTGTTTAAAGCTATGTAGCTTGGCCCACCACTATTCCAGTGGATAGGTCTTTAGCTAGAACACATATTAACTTGCAGGAAAAGCAAGTCCTTGCTCAGCCAGTCATAGATTTTTAAACCTAGCTGGTATTTTTACAGCCTGAGTCCTAAAATCTGGCCTTCCACCCTTCCGGTGGGCATCCAGTGAGGGCCTCTTGCTGTACTATAATTATACAGTCTCTAGGCAGGCAGCAGACAGCAGAATAATCCAAAAGCAAGCCGGGTCTCTAGGCAGGCAGCAGACAGTAGAATAATCCAAAAGGCTAGCAGGGTCAAAACTGAAAACAGGAAATAGCACTGCAACTAACTCTCACCAAAGGAAAACTCCTCTGAGGACCTCTGTTGCAAAGGCAAACCAGAACGTTCCCAGGTGCTTGATAAAGGCACTCCCAGCTGAGGTCATGAATAAGGATGAGGTTTGACAGCAGAGCATGGCTTGGCAAGAACAGGATCCCGGACCGGATCTGACTTGACTGGAATGGGATTCAGGATTTTCCCCCAGGCTTCAGGATTTTCCAGCCGGCTAGACTTGACTGGAGCAACCCCAAAGCAAGCCCAGCATGGAATATGGTCACAAACACGACAGTACCTCCCCCTCAAGGCTCCCCCAGTCTCCTCGGGTGTCTTGGGTCTCCAGGGATATCTTCGGTGAAACCCCCCGCTGACAAGTTTAAGGAAATGATCAGGGCCTAAAGAACTAGAAATTGAAGGCAGATCTCTGGAAGGCGGACAAGGCTGGACTGTGTGCCTAGGGTTAGATTTAGCATTTCGCATGGGAACGGAACCACAAGCCATACCCGGGTTCTGTTTTACAGGCATAGTAGAAGAACTGGCACTGCCGGAGACTTCTTGGAACCTCCTCTGGAGGGAAGCGTAGCCTTGGAAGTAGTACAGGCTTCAACCTGAAAGTGTTGGTTCGGGGGTAGTATTCAAGCGGTGGCTGCGGTGAGCGCCGAAGCATTAGAATCCAGAGACTGGGAGTCACTAATATCAGTCCATGCATCATCATTCAAGTCCTGCGGCTCGTCGCCTACCTTACCAGTATGAGGAACGAGACAATATTCTTTGCAAGACTTGCTCCAGTCCATGATCTCACCACTTGCCCAGTCAAAAGTCAGATTGTGCCTTTGTAGCCAAGGTAGTCCCAACACGATGGGTTGTATGGCCATCTGCAGGACATATAGTAAGATCTCTTCCTTGTGGTCACCAATTCGCAGGTGCACAGGACCTGTTTGTGTGCTGATGTATCCCTGCGTGTTGCCATAGAGTGAGAGAAGTGGAATGGTCTTAGATAACCTTTGTGTAGGAATATTAAATTGATGGACCAGGGACTCACTTAAAAAATTCCCTCCTGCCCCGGAATCCACAAAGACTTCAGTATGCTCCTCTCCTTGGTTTAACTCAAGCACTGCTGGTAATAACGATTACAAACTAAGGCCAGAGATAAGCCCACTATGGTACCTGCGGTCAGCTTCTGATCTGAGAGTCCAGGTTTATTCCGGCACCGGTCCGCATAATGTCCCGTAACACCGCAATACAGACATAGATTAAGGGTCCGCCGTCTCTGTTTCTCTTGCACCGTGAGAGGGGTATGACCTAGTTGCATGGGTTCTACAGGTGGCTGGGAGAGGACCTCCTGTGGTAAAACATGATGACTAGGTGTCTTAAGCCCAATCTTTTCTAAGGAACGCCGTTCCCGGCCACACTCCTGGAATCGAATGTCAATCAGGTTACAAAGTTTAATTAGGTCATCCAACCGGGTGGGAAGTTCACGTCCAGCCAGCTCATCCTTAATTTGTGGTGCCAACCCCTGCCAAAAGGTTGCGACCAGACTTTCATTGTTCCCGTCTAATTCAGAAACCAAGGTGCGGAACCTAATCGCATAGTCACCCAGGGTTTGTGTTCCTTGCTTGAGTCTCAGGAGGGCAGAAGTTGCGGAAGTAACCTTCCCAGGTTCTTCAAAAACTCACTTAAATTGATCCAGAAAACCCCGGAGATCATGAAGCACCGGATCGTCCTTTTCCCAAAGAGGGGATGCCCAGGCTAAGGCTTGGCCGGACAATAGGGACATAATATAAGCTATCCGGGTTCTCTCAGTTGGGGAATCTTGGGACTGGAGCTCAAAACTTATTTCACACTGGTTGAGAAAACCTCTAGTCTTTGGGATTACCATCATATCTAGGTGGTGACTTCGGACGGATCCCTGAGGGAACCGGAGCTCTTGCTGAGACTGAACCTGAACTTGAAGCATCTGCTGCTGCTTTTAGGGATGCCGACATAAGTCTCTCTAGCTGGTCTATACGAGCCCCCAGGGCATGGAGGCCATTGTTCATCTGTGACAGATGCAGTGTGTGCTCCTGGAACACCTGCAAGACGGGTGACCCCTCCGAGCTCATGGCCTTTGCAATCTGTCAGATTTCTCGCAGAACCTCTGGGTAGTGAGCCCTTGGACCACTGCCACAGAGCGACAGCGGCAGGAGAATCACCCAAACACAAGACAAGGTAAAACAGATGTACCATCAATCCCAGGCCAGGAACCACCGGACAGGAACTGCAGCCGAGGCAATACACGCTGGGGACTCCAGACAGGCAGCAGACACTAGAATAATCCAGAAGCAAGCCAGGTCTCTAGGCAGGCAGCAGACAGTAGAATAAACCAAAAGCAAGCCGAGTCTCTAGGCAGGCAGCAGACAGTAGAATAATCCAGAAGCAAGCCGGGTCTCTAGGCAGGCAGCAGACAGTAGAATAATCCAAAAGCAAGTCAGGTCTCTAGGCAGGCAGCAGACAGTAGAATAATCCAAAAGGCTAGCAGGGTCAAAACTGAAAACAGGAAATAGCACTGCAATTAACTCTCACCAAAGGAAAACTCCTCTGAGGACCCTCTGTTGCAAAGGCAAACCAGAAAGTTCCCAGGTGCTTGATAAAGGCACTCCCAGCTGAGGTCATGAATAAGGATGAGGCTTGACAGCAGAGCATGGCTTGGCAAGAACAGGATCCCGGACCGGATCTGGCTTGACTGGAATGGGATTCAGGATTTCCTCCCAAGCATTCAGGATTTTCCAGCCAGCTAGACTTGACTGGAGCAACCCCAAAGCAAGCCCAGCATGGAATATGGTCACAAACGTGACATTCTGATATTCTTGGCAGTGATGTCAGGCCCATAGTGACCACTT
This sequence comes from Microcaecilia unicolor, assembly GCF_901765095.1. Taxonomy (NCBI): domain Eukaryota; kingdom Metazoa; phylum Chordata; class Amphibia; order Gymnophiona; family Siphonopidae; genus Microcaecilia; species Microcaecilia unicolor. Next base: position 204,273,600 of record NC_044035.1, on the reverse strand, counting down.
TGATCATGGTATATTTTCAAGATTTCATATCTCATTTTCTTGGGTACCACCAATTGTAATAGCAATCCACCATCTCTGAAATCTGTTATTTCCCGATATTTTATTTTTGATGGCCAATCTTGCTCGATGACTCCACAATTTCTTAGCTTCCCAGCTCAAATTTCTAGGATCTAAGTTGTTGTTGGTTTCCAGAGCCAGTATCACATCTTTCATGTCATCATCCTTTCTTTGCTCTTCAATGATGGTGAGATCAGAGTAAAGACTACCCTGCATACATTTTATTTGTTTTTCGTTATTCAATGTCTTTATGGGTTTTCTTTCGGAATCACTCAACCAGTTCTTTCTAGTTTTCTTTAATTCCAAAAAATCTTTTTCTTCTTCACCGGAGTCCGGTTCTTCAGTTGTCGGTAACCTTGAAAGAATAACAGCATTGGTATTCATTCTACCGGGCTTGTAAACTACTTCAAAATCCAATTCAGAAAGTTGCACCAGCCACCTTTGTTCAATGGCTTGTATACGCGCATTTTGAAGATACTTGAGTGGATTATGATCAGTCCGGACCACAAATTTTTTATACACGAGATACTCTCGGAACTTCTCTGTCGCTGCCCACTTTAGTGCCAGAAGTTCTAGTTTAAAAGCACTGTAATTTTTGTCATTTCTTTCAGCTCTTCTTAAGCCATGGCTTGCATATGCAATCATTCTCTCGGTACCCTCTTGTATTTGGCTTAAAACTGCTCCAAGTCCATAATTACATGCGTCAGTAGCAGTGGCGTAGGAAAGGGGGGCGGGAGGGGCGGTCCGCCCCGGGTGCACGTGCTCGGGGGGTGCTGGCCCCGCTGGTTCCCTGCTCCCTCTGCCCCGGAACAGGTTACTTCCTGTTCCGGGGCAGAGAGAGCAGGGAACCAGCGGGGCCGACGCAGCTCCGAGTGACGTGCACTCAGGGTGGATAGGCCCTCCCACAGGTAAGAATGCGGTCCGGGGGGGGGGGGGGGTTGCGCCGTGCTGCACCCGGGGGGGGGGGGTGCGCAGCGGCGACCCGCCCCGGGTGTCATTAGCCCTCGCTATGGCACTAGTCAGTAGTTAGTATAAACGGTTAATCAAAAAGTGGAAATGCCAAAATTGGAGGTGACATCAATTTTCTCTTTAAGGTTTCAAATGCTATCTGACAGTCATTATTTTTCCCATTACCTCTAGGCTTCCCTGTCAGCTTGTGAAGTGGTGCTGCTATCTGGGCAAAGTTATCCACAAATCTTCTATAAAAGCTAGTGAAGCCTAAGAACATTCGCAACTCATTAGGGGTAGTAGGCACCTTCCAGGTTTCTAACACTTTTGTTTTATCTTCATCAGCAGAAATTCCTTCTTTTGACACCATGTATCCAAGGAAACGTACCTCTCGAAACACGAGTTTACATTTGGTTGGTTTTAATTTTAATCCACATTCACTTAGGCAGGTAAAAACGTTATCAAGCCTATCCAAATGTTGATCAAACGTTGAGGAGTATATAAGGATGTCATCCAGATATAAAAGAAGTATCTCAAAGACACTCCCTTAAAATCAGCTCCATTAATCGTTGGAAGCTTGCAGGCGCATTACATAGGCCAAAAGGCATTCGAGTCCACTTGAATAAGCCAAATGGTGTAGCTACTGCAGTCTTCTGCATATCTTCCAGCTTCATGCCCATTTGAAAGTACCCAGATGTGAGATCAAGAGAAGTAAATAATGAAGCTTGTCCTAGGGCATCCAATGCCTCATCAATACGTGGAAGAGGATATGCATCCTTAATAGTGAGGAAATTCAATTTCCTGTAATCTACATAGAATCTCAGCTCGCCATCAGTTTTTCTCAACACCACCGCTGGAGAAGCCCAAGGACCATTACTCTTTTTCAAAATGCCTTGGTTCACCAGTTCGTATACATTTGAATTCTTTGAAAATGTGAGGCGACACTCTCCTATATGGCAACTTAAATGGAGATGCATTACCAGTCTTTATCTCGTGCGTTACTAAATTAGTATACCCAATGTCTATATTGTCTAGGGAAAAAACTCTCTTGTGTTTAACTAATAAATGTCTTAATTTCGTCCCCTCTTCAAGCCTAAGAGTTTCCCACTCTACCTTTACTGGAGGGATTTCATCTGCTAGCATCTCATTACTTGTTTGTGAGGCAGTGACCATTCGGACAGCGAATTCAGTCTCTCCAACTGAGGTAATTTGTACATTATCGGAGGATAGTATTTCCAGTGGTTTATATACCTCTGCTATCTTAGTTCTGGGTGGTATAGTAACATCATTGAAACCAGCATTCAGTACCCGAACTGGTACTCAACCCTCATTAGGTTTAGTCAACACATTAACAATCAATAACTTCTCTGGAAGGTGTGTCTTCTTCATGGCTGTTATCATCATATTACAAGATGACATATTTTTCACGATTTGACAACTTCCTTCAATTATTTTCTCTGTCAAAGAAGGTATTATTTGGTTTGTGTTTCCGATTGTTTTCACATCACCCAACTTCTCAGTGATCATGTGATTATCATACGTCCTCTTCTCTTGGATGGCCTTCAATGTACTGGAAACCGCATTCTTTTTAGTATCTGTTTTTGTCCCAGCGAGATCAGCGAATAAATTCTCCAGATATTTTAGGACATGCATTCCAATTATCCCTTGAATTTTTTCATCACCAAAATTCACTTTGGTTTCCTCTTCTAGATTATCTCTTACCAGAAACACGCATCTATCAGGGATGGTTTGACCCAAACATTGCACTTCTACTATCAAACTCCCCAAAATTGGCAAATCTGTTATTTATTTATTTATTGCACTCAGTGGCATAGCTAGGGTAGTTGACACCTGGGGCCGGTCATTTTTTAACCCCCCCCCCCCCCCCCCCCCAAATCTAGGCATACCGAGAATACAAAACACTCAGGACCTATAGAGCAATTCTACCATACCATAAGCAGTAATTTGTATGAGTCACACAAGGTAAAGGAAAGCATCTTAAACACTACAGTGAGCACTAGAACATCAATTCACCTATTGTAAAACGAAAACAGACAGATTAGTACAGATCGTCAATCCTGCACAGTCAATGCCAACCGAAAGCCATGTCTTTTTCACAAACACAGATACACCCTAATCTACTATAGAATAAGTAATCATAAACTTTCTATTTAGACAAAAATTAAACTGAACCCCCGATGCCAGACTCTGCATACAATGCAACACCACAGAAACAGAAAATGTCCCCAAGTACTGTGCAAAATATAAAGACAGCGGATGTAAATTTGAAAAAACTAACAAATACCAATCACCACTTTACAAATTAACAAATAGAAATAAAACAAATACAGAAAATAAAATAATACCATTTTATTGGACTAATACATTTAGTTTCCAGAGGCCAAAATCTCCTTCCTCAGGTCAATACAGTATAGTACTGTTACAGTATCCTATCCTGACCTGAGGAAGGGGGTTTTGTTCTCTGAAAGTTAAGTCAAAATGTATTAAAATTAGTCCAATAAAAAGATTACCTTATTTACATGTTCTATTTATAAACATTTATTAACACAGCTACAATACTATATCCTAAGGCAAAAAAATAAATCTATATATTTTATTTACAGTTTGTTGTCTCTGGTTTCTGCTTTCCTCATCTTCTTTTCACTGTCTTCCTTCCATCCAGCATCTGTCTTCGCTCTCTCTCTCTGCCATCCACTGTCTGCCCTCTCTCTCTCTTCCATCCACATCTGCCCTCTATTTCTGCCCCTTCCATCCACCATCTGCCCCAGTCTGCCATCTCTCTCTCCCCCTTCCATCAACATCTGCCCTCTCTCTCTTCCATCCACATCTGCCCTCTATCTCTGCTCCTTCCACCCACCATCTGCCCTTTCAATCCGTCTGCCCTCCCTCTCCCATCCATCCAGGGTCTGCCCTCCCTCACGCTCCCCCTTCCATCCATGGTCTGTCCCCTCTCTCTCTGCCCCCAGTTCCAGCCCCCTTCATCCACCACATGCCTTGCATATCCCCTTTCAACCCCAGACCCATTCTCCCACCTGCCCTAGGCATGGACCCATTTTCCTTCCTGCCCCCTTGTCAGACCCCAGTTCCAGCTTCAGACCCCTTCTCCCATCTGAGCACTCCCCTCCCCAGTCCCCTTCTCCCCTCTGAGCACCCCCACCCCTTTTCTCCCCTCTGAGCACCCCTATGAACTCCCCACCCTTCCCAATCCCCTTCTCCCCTCTGAGCACCCCTCTGAGCTCCCCCACCCTCCCCAATCCCCTTCTCCCCTCTGAGCGCACCTCTGAGCTCCCCCACCCCTCCCCAATCCACTTCTCCCCTCTGAGCGCACCTCTGAGCTCCCCCACCCCTCCCCAATCCACTTCTCCTCTCTGAGCACCCATCTAAGCTCCCCCACCCTCCCCAATCCCCTTCTCCCCTCTGAGCGCACCTCTGAGCTCCCCCACCCCTCCCCAATCCACTTCTCCCCTCTGAGCGCACCTCTGAGCTCCCCCACCCCTCCCCAATCCACTTCTCCCCTCTGAGCGCACCTCTGAGCTCCCCCACCCCTCCCCAATCCACTTCTCCTCTCTGAGCACCCATCTAAGCTCCCCCACCCTCCCCAATCCCCTTCTCCCCTCTGAGCGCACCTCTGAGCTCCCCCACCCCTCCCCAATCCACTTCTCCCCTCTGAGCGCACCTCTGAGCTCCCCCACCCCTCCACAATCCACTTCTCCTCTCTGAGCACCCATCTAAGCTCCCCCACCCTCCCCAATCCCCTTCTCCCCTCTGAGCCCCCCCCCCTGAGCCGGTCCCGTCCCCCCTTTGTCGAGAGCCAACAGAGCCCTCTTCTCCTGCCACCACCCTGCCTTTTTTTAAAATCCATGCAGCGCCGCAGGCAGCGCCTCGCATCTGCCCTGCATGTCCTGTGAAAAGAGAGAATCGTGTCGCTGGCGTCGGGCCTTCCCTCGCTGTGTCCCGCCCTCGAGGAAATAGGACGTTACCTCAGAAGAGGGCGGGACATAGCGAGCGAGGGAAGGGCCAATGCCAGCAACGCGATTTTCTCCTTCACAGCACACGCAGGGCAGATGCGAGGCGCTGCCTGCATCGCTGCATGGATTTAAAAAAAAAGGCAGGGTGGTGGCAGGAGACGAGAACTGTCGGCTCACGATGGAGCACCCCCCACCCAAGCCACTGATTGCACTTGTATCCCACATTTTCCCACCTATTTGCAGGCTCAATGTGGCTTACAAAAACATGTAATGGCATCACCATTTCAGGGAACAGAGATACATAAGTACATAAGTAAGTAATGCCACACTGGGAAAAGACCAAGGATCCATCGAGCCCAGCATCCTGTCCACGACAGCAGCCAATCCAGGCCAAGGGCACCTGGTAAGCTTCCCAAACGTACAAACATTCTATACATGTTATTCCTGGAATTGTGGATTTTTCCCAAGTCCATTTAGTAGCGGTTTATGGACTTGTCCTTTAGGAAACCGTCTAACCCCTTTTAAAATTCTGCCAAGCTAACCGCCTTCACCACGTTCTCCGGCAACGAATTCCAGAGTTTAATTACGCGTTGGGTGAAGAAACATTTCCTCCGATTTGTTTTAAATTTACTACACTGTAGTTTCATCGCATGCCCCCTAGTCCTAGTATTTTTGGAAAGCATGAACAGACGCTTCACATCCACCTGTTCCACTCCACTCATTATTTTATATACATTTGGTGGTACAAAGATATCAATAATAACAAGGCTAACAGTCGATCTACTCAAGCAGTTACAGAAAGAAGACGATCAAATTGAGGGAGGAGTGTTGATGTGTTGTAGTTAGTTATGGATTTTCGTGGTAAGCCTTGGTGTATAGATAGGTTTTCAACGATTTGCGAAAGTTTGTTATTTCGTTAATTGCTTTCAAGTGGTTTGGGAGAGCGTTTCACATCTGCGTACTCTTGTAGGAAAAGCTGGATGCATGTGTTAGTTTGCATTTTAATCCTTTGCAGCTGGGGAAATGTAGATTAAGGAAAGTGCAGGCAGAACTTTTGGCATTTCTGGGTGGGAGGTCCACGAGGTCAAGCATGTAAGACGGGGCGTCTCCGTGAATGATTTTATGAACAATCATGCAGATTTTGAACGTGATCCGTTCTTTGAGTGGGAGCCAGTGTAATTTCTCTCTTAGGGGTTTTGCGCTTTCATATTTTGTCCTTCCAAATATAAGTCTAGCTGCAGTATTTTGGGCTGTTTGAAGTTTCTTAATAATCTGTTCTTTACTGCCAGCGTAAAGTGCATTACAGTAGTCCAGGTGACTTAGTACCATTGATTGTACCAGGTTTCGAAAAATGGCCCTTGGGAAGAAAGGTTTTACTCTTTTGAGTTTCCACATGGAACGGAACATTTTCTTAGTTGTATTCTTCACATGGTTTTCAAGTGTGAGATTTCGATCAATGGTAACTCCGAGAATTTTCAGAATGTTAGAGACGGGTAGGGAGAGGTTTGTGGTGGTTATGGTGGAGAATTTACTTGTGTTGTGTTGTGAGGTAAGAATAAGGCATTGTGTTTTTTCTGTGTTGAGTTTTAGTTGAAATGCGTCCACCCAGGAGTACATGATCTGGAAGCTTTGGTTAATCTCGTTGGTGATTTCTTTTAGATCACGTTTGAACGGGACGTAGATCGTGATGTCATGTGCATATATGTATGGACTGAGGTTTTGATTGTCCAGGAGTCCATTTACTGCTAGTATTTTAATTCCACCAGAACTCTTTAGTTGTTCAGGATTTTCAAAGTTCTGGTAAAAGAAACTGGCAGTCATCGTAGAAACTTCTGAACCCGTTATCGACAGTGGCGCAGCAAGGGCGGGGCGGTGGGGGCGGTCCACCCCAGGTGTCAACGGGTGGGGGGGTGCATCCGTCCACCCCCCCCGGCACAGTGCCTCCCCCCCGACATGGTCCCCACCTGTCTACGAGCTCCATCCATCTGCAGCGCTGCTGCTGTAAAAATCGCTTCGTTGGCCCTTCCCTCACTCACTGTGTCCCGCCCTCTGACGTAACTTCCTATTTCCTCAAGGGCGGGACACAGTGAGTGAGGGAAGGGCCAACGAAGCGATTTTTACAGCAGCGCTGCAGATGGATTGAGCTCGTAGACAGGTGGGGACCGTGTCGGGGTGGCGCTATGCCGAGGGGGGGGGGTCCACGCTGGTGGGGGGGTGTCGTGTTGGTCTGCACCCAGGGGGGGTGCAGCGGCGATCCGCCCTGGGTGGCAGCCGCCCCCGCTACGCCACTGCGTATCGATTAAGCATCTTGCCTTAATACCACCAATGATAACAGGCAGGATAAGACAATTTCCAATTGCTCTCTCCTTGTAGGTCTCCCAGTCTGCTTCCAATTCTTGTCCTTCCACGGTCTGATTTCGGATCTGAAGCACTGGGTTTTTAGCAGTATCTTCGGTAGGCTTTCCAGCATCTACTGGAGACTTTGATATAGGACCGGGTTTTTCTTGGAAGCTAGGACCAGGCTTTTCATGATCCATTTCTTTCCTATATTCCTGATGGCTGAATCTTCTTTCGCTGAAACAATTTCTCGCTATGTGACCTGGCTCTTGACACCTGAAACAAACCACATCACCCCCAGTATTTCTATCAGATGTTCTTCTTGGTATTCCATCCCTGGATGATCCCATTCCTCTATATTCATTCGGTCGCCTATCATTGGGATACATAGGTCTTCTGTATTGAGAAGAAAACTCTTGAGAATCTTCTCTCACATCGCTCCATTCAGACTCCCATCTATTATGTCTAGATCTCTCATACTCAAATCTTTGACACCTCATTTCTTCTTGTCTTTTCTCAAGCTGACCAAGCCTCTTGGTTATCTCATTGAGTGCCCTATCTTCTCTGTCACCACTCACAAGTATTTCAGAAGATGCAACATTTCTTCTCCCCATCTCTCTCCTTTCATGTTGGAGAATTCTATGACCAGTCGTATCTCGGTCTATGTTAGGAGATTTTTCTTCTTCAGCCCATTTTATTGCGATTTGCATCAGCTCCTCAAACAAGAACTGTGGATTCTCTTCAAATTTTCCCTCAACTATTTTTCTGACAAGGTTATCTTTTAATCCAAGTATAAATTGTTCTTTTAAAGTTACAACCGGATCTCCAATTTTTCCTGGACTTCTATTTGTAATTGCAGCCAAATATTTTTGTAACTGATAGGCATAGTCCCTTATAGTTTCTCCATCTTTTTGCTTTCTAGCATAAAATTCTTTGACTCTAATTCCCAAAGGAACTTTATCTCCGTAAACATCAATTAGTTTTCTAAATAACACCTCCAGATCAGCACCTCTCCTGGGTAGAGAATATTTAATTGTTTCTTTTGCTTGTCCCTTGACATGGAGGGGCATAATCAAATGTCGCCGGTGATCTATTTTGGCGGCGGCGCAACAGCTGGCTGGAACCGTATTTTCGAAAAAGATGGCCGGCCATCTTTTTTTTCGATAATACGGTTTAGCCCGGCCAAATGCCAGAGTTCGCCGGGTTTGAGATCGCCGGTTTTGTTTTTCAGCGATAATGGAAAAAAATGCCGGCCATCTCAAACCCGGCGAAATCTAAGTCATGGGAGGAACCAGCATTTGTAGTGCACTGGTTCCCCTGACATGCCAGGTCACCAACCGGGCACCCTAGGGGGCACTTCTAAAAAATTTTTTAAAATACACAAATAGCTCCCAGGTGCATAGCTCCCTTACCTTGGGTGCTGAACTCCCCAAATCCCCCCCAAACCCACTCCCCACAACTCTATACCATTACCATAGCCCTTATGGGTGAAGGGGGGCATCTACATGTGGGTACAGTGGGTTTTGGGGGGGGGGGGAGTGCGGTTGAAAATGTCCAAGTTCTGCTTTCGATTATACCGTGTTATTCGTTTTTGTGAGATAAACGTTCATCTCCCGATTTAGGTCGGAACTTGGGCGTTTTTCTCGTTTGATTATAAGCAGGTAAGCCTCCCCAGCCCAAATGCAACCTTCCCAATCTCTGGTGGCAGCATACGATATAAACTGGAGCTTCCCCTCCCCATGCTGCCTTTCTGCCCGACTCTCCGCTCCCCGACCCAGTGGCCGTCAATAAACAGATCGTGCGCGGGACCATAGAGCTCTGCTACACGTCGCTGACAGCTCTGCCGGTTCCCGCCCGAAGAGGATGTTACATCATAGAGGGTGGGACCAGAAGAACTGTCAGCGCCACCGTGCAGCAATCCATGGCCCCGCGCACAGTGTCTGCCTACCAACGCAGCACTTCCCTGATCTTCTCTCGCAAACCACACAGACAACTGGGTTCAAAACTGTGCTAAATGGACAAGCAGAAAGAAACTTCATCAGACTGGATCATTCAGTGACAAGGAGAACGGATACAGCCTTTGCCTAGCCAGCAGGACAGAGAAAACACGATGCAAAAAGCTAGCAGACAGTTGAATCAGCCATGCACCCCACTCACCGAATGAGTTACACAAACGCACAGCAGCAGACGCAGTTCCTTCACACTCCCAGTGTCTCACTTCACACTTGCCTCGATAAGTAAACCGAGAGACTGAAAGATAACAATGCCAGCTCCCAGACTTTTCTGTTTTTTTTCTAATGGCAAAGGGTGGCCCTGCGCACAGTGTCTGCCTACCAAGGGATCTTTCACTTGCTCATCTTCCAATGTGGTATATATCATTCAGTGTAAAAAATGTAACGAAGATGCTATATTGGAGAAACAGGCCAGATGCTTAAGACAAGATTCAATTTACATAGACATCACATGAACAATACTGGTGCCAGAAGGGCTCCCACGCCTGTTGGTCAGCATTTTACAGGACCAGGACACTGTACCAGTGACTTCACAGTGAGAATCCTGAAAGGTAACTTTAAAACCATACAAGAACGTAAGACCTTTGAAGTCAGAATGATTGAATATTTTAACACCCAACAGAAAGGACTTAACAAGGATCTGGAGTTCCTAGCCCATTATCTATATATATAAAAGGCACCACTGAAGCCTCCAGCCGGAAGTGTGAAGCGCCAGAGATATCCGGTTTCCCCATGAGTGAAGGAAAACAGCACAGCACGAAATCCCAGGAAACAGTGAAGGACTCAGAGGGGGGAGGGGAGAGAGATGCCCTCACTCTCTCTGTAACAAAAACACAGAACAGCAGGAAACAACACTGAAGGACTGGACTCGGAGGGGGGGGGGAGGGAGAGAGGGCAGAGCGCAGGGACACACACACTCCCACATGCACACTCTGAAGAAAACCTTGCTAGCCCCCGTTTCATTTGCATCAGAAACGGGTTTTTTTTACTAGTAAACCATAAAGCTGTATGTCTCTGTTGATCACCCCACCCTTCACCTATCCACACCCATCCTGTTAGAATATCAATGATATGCTTTGATGTCCCCATGCACACCTCCTACCCACCCCCATCCTCCCACCCTGTCAGACAGTCATAGTAATGCTTGAATGTTTTCACTTATATACACTGTCAGCTAGCACATTTGCTTATTTCCGATCTGAAGAAGAAGGGCAACCTTCGAAAGCTAATCAAGAAATGTATTAAGTTATGTCCAATAAAATAGGTATCATCTTATTTTCTTTTCCATGTTTTATTTTGTTTGATTTCTATTGATATGTTAGTCATGTATTTGTTATGAATGGTTGTTTAGCAAAATTGGTGTTTTATCTTTTAAAAATGGCTGTTTTAGTTTGCTTTCCTATCAATTTGATGGAGTTCTTTTATGGGTTTTTTTATTACTACTTTTATATTAATATGTAAACCGTTTTTGTTTTGTAACCACAATTTGAGACGGTATAGTAAAATGAATAAACGATACGATAAAGGGAGGGCATGTCTCAAAGAGATGCAGTAGTTTGGGAAAAGAAAACCTCATACAATCAGTGGATAGTCACCATAAAATGACCCTGGAGATCATTTATATGGTGTCTGTCCACCAAGATTGGCCTTTATCATATTCATGCCTTCTGCCATCTATTTTGTCATTTCTTACTTCTCCTTGGCATCTAGGACTCACTATAGGGGCTCTATTACTGTCTTTGTTGTATCCATACACCTTCACAGCTGTGTGCTTGTGAAACCATCAGTTTAATACAGTATTGAGATATTACCACTGTACCTCCATTGTCACTATTGGGGAATTAAGTGCCAAACTCCCCAAGTGTGTTTCCAGGCAAGCCACACTACTTCATTTAAGTGTTTCACAGGCAGGGTGGGGTGACCATTTGTGTCCCCAGCAGTGCAAAAGGCCTCAAAGCAATTGGCTGTTACATTATGCTCAGATGCATTATAGCTGTGCCCATGTACTTGCCACTCTCTAACCACCTTCCCTGCTCAACTGTACATAAGTATTACCATACTGGGACAGACCCAGTGCTTTTTTTGTGCCGGTACACGCCAGTACAATGTACCAGCACCTTTTTTCCCAGCGTCGGCTCACCTGCCCGCCCTCAGCTCCTGCACAGCCCTCCTTTCTGTTCCTGACGCCACCCTGCATTTAAATCTTTTATTTTACCTCAAGTCGCGGCAGTGAAAGCAGCAGGCTCGCCTCCAGCCTTCCCTTCCCTCTCAGTGTCCTGCCCTCATGGAAACAGGATATACATCAGAAGAAGGTGGGACACAGAGAAAAGGGAAGGCTGGAGGCGAACCTGCTCCTTTCACTGCCGCCACTATGACTTGAGGTAAAATAAAAGATTTAAACGCAGGGCAGCGTCAGGAACAGAATGCAGGGCTGTCGGAGAGCTGAGGGCGGGCAGGTGGGGCTGGGGTTGGAACTGGAACTCGGGGGCTGAAAAGGGGGCAGGTGGAGGCTTGGGCAAGTCACTGGACTTGGATGGGAGGGGAGGATAGGGGCAAAGGAGAATCGCTGGACATGGAGGGGAGGGCAGAGGAACATTGCTAGACATGGGAGGGGAGGGGAGAGGGGAGAAATCGCTGGACATGGATTGTTAGGGGAGGGCAGAGGAGAATCACTGAACATGGATGGGAGAAGAGGGCAGGGCAGGGGAGAGAGGAGAATCTCTGGAAGGATGGGAGAGGAAGATAGGGACAAAGGAGAATTGCTGGACATGGATGGGCGGGCAGAGGAGAATCGCTGGACATGGATAGATGGAGGAGAGGGCAGGAGAAATGCTGGACATGGGTGGAGGAGAGGGAAGTCAGGAAGCAGATGCACATAGATGGAGGGGAGAGGAGAAAAGAAATTCTGGACATGGATGGAGGGCAGGGAAGAAAGATGTTGGAGGGAAGGAAAGACAGGAAGGAGATGCACATGGATGGAGAGAAAGGGAGAGAAGAGAAATGTTGGACATGGATGGAGGGGAGAAAAGACAGAGGAAGTGGAAAGGCTGGACATAAATGGAGGGGAGGAAAGACAGAAGAGGAGATGCACATGGATTTAGGGGAGGAGAAATTCTGGACACGGAGGGGATGAAAGACAGAGGAAGGAGATGCACATGGAGGGGAGAGAGTTGAAATGCTGGACATGGGTGGAGGGGAGGGAAGACAGAGGAGGAGATGCACATGGATTTAGGGGACAGAGGAGAAATTCTGGACATGGATGGAGGGGAGGGAAGAGAGAGTTGAAATGCTGGACATGGATGGAGGAGAGGGAAAAAGCTGGACATGGATGGATGAGAGGGATGCACACTGACGAAGATGAGGGAAAGGGAAAAGAGGAGAAAAACTGCACATGGATGGAGAAAATAGGCAAAAGCTGGATCCACTCTATAACTCCTCCAGTCAAGTCCGCGGAGGACTCAGCTTTTACCTATGGATGTTGGGCAAGAAATGAAGAAGAAAGAAGGAAAGTAAAGAAATAAATGGAAAGGAAGCCCTGGAAATGGAGTTAAGGGAACAGATAGAGAGCAGCAGAATCAGAGACTGGGACCAACATGATCAGAAAGACAAAGCCGCCAGACAACAAAGGTAGAAAAAAATCATTTTTTTAAAATTATATTTTATTGATGATATAAACAATCAAAATATTACATGACAAAACTTGCAATTGTTCCCACAGTGGTCATGCTAAGTGAAGGCTCTATATGAATCATCATTACATTTTTCATGTTTACCCCCCCTCACCCCCCCTTCCACCCAGGTTGCTAAAATCCCGCCGCTATATTTAACCATTAAGAACTTTACTGTGCGCCCTCGGTGTTGGAGTGTCCAGAAAGGGCATCCAGCATTGTAGATATTTCTCACCCTTCAGAGTAGCCAGGTCTCGCACATCTCTTCGTTCCAAGGCACACATATTTGCCCTCCAGTGCTGTACTGAGGGTCTTTCCTCCTGGAGCCACAACTTCAATATTGTTTTTTTTCCCATCAGCACAGCCCGCCGCTGAAAATGGCGTGGTCCTGCCTTGACAGATCCACGATTTGTAAAAACATCAAACAAACGTCCTGGATGGCAGGCCCACTGTATCGCCCACATCTTAGAAACCTGCCTACATATTGAGGACCAAAAACCCAATATTGGTTGACAATGCCAGAACATGTGGCCTAAGTGTGCGCCACTCTCTATGCACTTCGGACAATCATCTGTTGGCCGTAGAGTCGCTCGGTGTGCTCTATGCGGAGAGATAAATAGCTGCATAAGGAATTTATATTGGGTTTCTCGTATGTCCGCACTCCCAAATTCTTTATAGCATGTCTGCAGATAAGTTTGTAGTGTGTCTGTCCCAATTTGAAATCTCAATTCACCTGCCCACACCTGTGTCAGCTTAGGGTACTGTGCTAAAGGCATGGTGGCTCGTATTTGTGCATGGTAATATTTTAAAGGGACAGGCCGCCGCGCTTCTAAGTCAAAGATTTCCTCCAACTGAGCCTTCACTGTAGACTGTAGCGACGGCCTGGGGAGCGAGTGTACATAATGTTGCAGTTGTGTGTAGGCTAGAAAATCCCTGATTTCCAATCCCAGGCGCCCCTACATATCCCCCCTGGATTGCAATGTTCCATCCCCCTGCAGGACCTGGAACAAAAAGAAAATTCCTGCTTCCCCCCATTGTACAAATGTGCTGGAGGAGCTTCCCACTGGGAAGTCCACGTTACCTCCGATTGGCAAGTTCGGTGATACTCTGGCATCGAGACCGACCACCCCACATGTCCATGCTCTCTTTAAAGGTGTGAACAGGAACCGGATGTGTCTTGGTGTCTTTCCTTTACCCCGCCCTGCGTGTAACCAATAACTAAAGTGCTGTTCACCCAGCATCCTACATTCCGCCTCTGGATAGGTGAAGTGTCCGGTCCCCCTCAACCAGTTTGCTATATGCCTCATGTATCCCGCCACTGACATCCATTTAATACTTAAAGACGCCTAATCCTCCTTTATCTCTGGGTAGGTAAGTCTGTTTCAGGGATACACGCGCTCTTTTCCCATTCCATAAAAATTGCTTCACCATCCTATGTATTTCTAATTCTTCTCTACGGGTTATAAAAAGTGATAGCACCTGGATGACATACGTCCACTTGGGAACTATTACCATATTATAGAGTGCTACTCTCCCTCATAAAGACAAGGGCAGCTTCCCCCACATCTGTAAGGCTTCTTTCGTAGAATCCCAGAGTGGTTGCAAGTTGACCTTGTGTAGTTGGTCTAACTGGGTTGGTATGTAGATCCCCAGATATTTGATTTTGTCTTCTCTCCAATGCAATGGGAATGGACCTACCCAGCACTGTTTTATGTTCGATATGCTTGGTAGAGCAACCGACTTTTGTCTGTTTAAGGTGAACCCTGAGTGGTATCCAAATTCATCTACCATCTCTAGTAAGTTTTGTAGGGATCTTTGCGGTTGTGTAAGCGTGAGGAGAATGTCATCCGCGAAGTCCAGTATCTTGGTTGGTAGACTGGGGACCGCCACTCCTGCAATGTCTGCATTATTCCCCACTGTACGCAGAAATGGTTCTATGTATAAAAGGAAAAGTAGTGGGGATAATGGGCACCCCTGCCTCGTACCCCTCTGGACTGGAAAGGCCTGAGATGTAGTTTTATTAACTAAGATGTGGGCCTGTGGCTCTGTGTATAAGGCTGAGACTGCTTGTAGGTACCAGCCCTCCAGTCCAACATATTTTAACACTTCAAAGAGGTATCCCCACCGCACCTTGTCAAAGGCTTTTTCCACATCTAAACTGACTAGCAAGAGGGGATCCCCCGTTGCTCGACTGTGTGCTAGGGCTAACAAGGCCCGCCGCATATTGAGGCCCGGGTGCCGTCCCCTTACGAACCCTACTTGGTGTGTTCCCACTATGCGAGGGAGGTGTTTTGCCAGTCGATCCGCCAGTACTCGAGCTAATATTTTATGATCCACATTTAGAAGGGAAATGGGTCGGTATGCTTCTAGGTCTTCCGGGTCTTTGCCCAGTTTAGGTATAAGCGTTATGAGTGCTACATTCACTCCCGAGGGGAACCGCCCCCGCTCCACTACTTCTTCAAAGTGTTTTACCAAAGGTACACTAACTCTATGGGCCAGCATCTTATAATATACAGCGGAGAAGCCGTCAACTCCGGGGCTTGTGCCCCCCGGGAGCGATCCAATCACCTTTTGTACCTCCTGGGCACTCAGCGGGGCGCCAAGCTGCTCTTTCATTTCTTGGGTTAGGCGGGGAATACCCGAGTCTTCGAGACAGTCCCTGATTGTTGTTCCTTCTATCTCCGGTTCTGCCCTGAACACTCTGGCAAAATATTCTCTAAATAGGTGTGACAACTCTTGGGGCCTGTGTTTCCTAGTTCCGTCTGCGTCTTTTATCGTTTGAATGTATGTATTCCCCGTCCAGGCCCGGACTATCCTTGCTAATAACGTCCCAGTGCGGTTACCAAATTTAAAATATTGGTATCGCCTATGGAAAAGGTATTTTTGTGTCCGTTCATGGATGAGGGCATTGAGCCCAGCTAAGCTTGCCATCATTTGCTCATAATGTACATGCGTCGGTTGGCGCTGGTGTTTGCGTTTTAATGTTGTGTACTGACGTTCCAACTGTATTATTCCCTGTGCTAACCGCTTGTTCCTTCCTGCCACATAACAGATTATTTCACCACGGAGCACAGCTTTGGATGTTTCCCAAAATAGCCCAGGGGTGTCTTGGTGTTGACTGTTCGCTTCTACATAATGCTCCCATTTCTGATCCAGGTGGGTGCAGAAATCTGGGTCCCCCGCCAAATAGGCAGGAAATCTCCATCGGGTGTACTGTGTTGCTGAGGATCCCAGTTCTACATCCACCCAGATCATGGCATGGTCGGATATTGCCATGGATCCCACTTCTGCTGTTTGTATTGCCGAAAATAAAGGTCTAGCTACTAAAATATAGTCAATGCGGGACCAGGTTCGGTGTACTTTAGATAGATGCGTGTATTCCCGTTGTGTGGGATGCAGTAGGTGCCAGGGGTCTACAAGGTCTAGCATTTTGCATACATAATCCAATCCCTTACCCTTCCCAGTCGCTCCCCAGGCTGCGGCTGATGACCTATCCAGCCCCGGATCCAAGACCTGGTTAAAATCTCCCAGTAGTATCCATGGGGCTGAGTCATACTTAGTACTCAGCTGGACTATAGCGTGTAAGAACTGCGGGTCGCGGGTGTTGGGCCCATATATTCCACAAAGGTAATAGTCCTGCCCCTGGTAACTCAAATGTAACAAGACATACCGTCCCGCTGAGTCCTTTTCTATTATGCTGTGTGAGCACTCTGGAGGGCTGGTACGAGGGAGAGGGGATAGTGGTTCTTTCATCCGGCATCATCCCCGGTCATTCAGCCCAGCTAGGAGAGCAGGGCGCCCTCTAGGGATCAAACTGCCAGGGAAAGCTGTAATGCAGGAGAAAAACTACACTCCCCAGAAGCCAGTGCAGGGTCAGCTGAACTCTCAGGAGGGGGAGGGTGGAATGACTGATTGGGAGATGAGGTCTGATCCTGGAGATGGGGAACAGCTGGTGGAGCTTGGGGAGGAGGAGGAGATGGAGTGGAATAAAGCAGAGGTAGAAGGAGAAGGTAAAGGGGAATGTATGGAGGTGGGTGGTTTGGCTCTAACCCGTGCAGACAGGGTGAGAGCTTTTGTGGCCTCAGCATTGCCCCGGTTGTGGAGTTGGGGGAAGCTGGGAGCAAAGCAGTGGGGGAGCAACTGGAAAGCACAACTTGCTACCATATTGGCTGTTTCCAAGAGGTAGTGCTGTGAAAGGGGGGGGGAAGGGTTTTAAGACAGAAAGGCATGTGCATTTTGGGGGAACTTAAAACTGTAGGAGGTGAGAGAGGAGGTGGTTCCAGCTAAATCTCCAAAACTATCTGCGGTGAAGATAGTGTGGCTGGAGGTTTGGGGAGGGAGAATTTAAAACAAAAGCCTGTAATTGAAAATGGATTAAAGTTTGCTGATAGTTGGAGATGTTTAGACAAGGCTGACATCTGTAACAATAAAGAACTTGGATTGCTCTTTCTGCTGGAGTGGGACTGATTTTCTCAGCAGCTGGCAAGGTGGAGAGAGAGAGCAAGTGAAAGTGCGGTGGCTGGCTAGGAAAGCAGACGGAAGCCAGTGAAAGCTAAGCAGGGTCAACCCCGGCTCCCACCTGGAAGGGAGACCTGGTTACAAAGTGGTGGCAGTGGTGGGATCATCTGAACAACCCGCCGGATAAAGAAGCGTGCATTACTCCGAGTTCCGGTAAGCATATACGGGACTCGGGTAACCAGGAGGAGGGGGATATAGAGGGCCAGAGTGGTGGTAATACCGCACTTGGAGAGTGTTCTTTGTCTTTCCCTTTCTCACAGGTACCAGTGGCTAAGACGACATGGAGTCGAAGGAGCTGCTGTCTTTTATGGCCCACCAGTTCCAAAAGCAGCAGGAAATGGCTCAGAGACTTCTAGAGGATTCCTTGGCTGCTTCTCGAGCACAGATACAACCGGTGCTGGAGGTGGTGCAGGAATTGTTACGGGCAGTACCCCTACCGAGGAAGGAGAGTACTTCGTTGGAGTCTACAGCTACTGGAGCTGTGCCTGGAAGCATGGAGCCTGGACGAGTTAATTGGCTGCCTTGGGGCAAATTAACAGAGCAGGACGACATTGAGGATTATCTGGGGACTTTTGAGAGGGTAGCATTGGCGGCTGCCTGGCCTCAAGAGCAATGGACCATTAGACTGGCTCCCGCCCTGTCGGGGGAAGCCCTGGCAGCTTTTCAGAGCCTGTTGCCAGGGGACGTGGTGGATTATCAGAAGCTGAAAACGGCTATTTTGGACCGGTATGGGGTAAGCAGACAAACTTATCGCAGGCGCTTTCGGAGTTGGAGGTGGAGGGAGGGGGAGACTCCGAAGGCCTTGGCTCAGAAGCTGATGGACTTGGCTACCAAATGGCTAGAACCTGATAAGAGGGCAGTGACTCAGTTGATGCAGGATCTGGTGCTGGAGCAGTTTTTAGAGGCTCTACCGGACAGTATCAGGGTTAATTTGATCAGGAAGGGATGTGAGACTCTGGAAGAAGCTATCAAAGGCTTTGAATACTTCCTGGAGTCACAATACTCAGGGGGGGGAGAGGGGGTCTGGCGGGGTGGTCGGGGTAAAATGTTCAAAGGATCTGGGTGGAGGGAGGAAGGTCCTAAGGAGGATGATAGAATGTGCTACCGATGTGGGAAGTCGGGACATGTGAGGAGGGATTGTAGGGCCAAGTTGGGGCTCATATCTCAGGTAACCCCCTCTAAGGAACCCCAGTTTACGCATTGGGTTAAGATAGGAGGGGTCCCGGTAGAAGGACTTTTAGACTCAGGAGCGGACCAGACAATGTGCTCCCAGAAGTTGTGGGGGCAGATTGCCCGGAAAGGGGGTCAGCAGGGTAGGAAGAGAGACCGGTCCGTGGCTATTCAGTGCATACACGGGGCCTCCTCAAGGTATCCGGTCCAGCTAGTAGACATACAGGACCAGGAGGGCCTTCAGTGGGTGTGGGTGGCTGTACTTCCTAGGCTACCTCAGGATCTCATTTTAGGACGGGATTGGGCTCCATTCACATACTGCCTTGGTGGTAAGCAAGCCTTGGTATCTACCCGGGCCCAGGAGAGGCAGGAGAAGGAGCAGGAACTGTCCCTGGCACAAGTATTTCCATTCCAGGGAGAGGTTATGGGGCGGCCAGGGAAGACAAGGAAAGGCTCTCAGCAAAGGAAACGAGGTCAGGAGCAAAGGTGGCAGCATTGTCAAGAGCTCCTTCATCAGGGGAGGTTCCCAGGGGATACGGAACAGGTGTTAGAGAGATTCCCTGATTTTTCCAAAGAGCAAAAAGATGACCAGACATTGCAGTATGCGTGGGAGCGGGTAGATCAAGAGGGAGAAACCAGCTTCCCTCGGTTTGTTAGTGACAAGGGGTTGCTATATCGGCTGTCCTGTTTAGCAGGGGGGAAGGAACCTCAGAAACAGTTAGTAGTACCGAGGGGGTTTAGGGACCTGGTGTTACGGGTATCTCATGATCATATCTTAGGGGGTCACAAGGGGGCTCAGAATACTCTCCGGCAGGTATTAAACAGATTTTACTGGCCCGGGGTGTATAAAGAGGTGGAACAATTTTGCAGCTCCTGTAGTCAGTGTCAGAGGGTATCAGAGCAAACACCGAACAGAGTGCCCCTACGACCCCTTCCCCGTATAGGGACTCCTATTACCCGTATGGCAATGGATATGATCGGGCCCATTGATAAGTCCCGAAGGGGATATTCCTATATTCTAGTGATCATGGATATGGCCACAAGGTATCCCTGGGCCGTGCCGCTTCGTACCACCTCAGCGAAAGTTATTGCGGCCCAGCTAATTCGGATCTTTTGTGAGGTGGGGTTTCCTAGGGAAATGATTACCGACCGGGGGACCAATTTCATGTCACGAACCCTGGCCCAGGTGTGGGAGGCTTTCGGGATACAGCATATTCGGACCGCAGCTTACCATCCTCAGACTAATGGCCTGGTGGAGAGATTCAATAAAACCTTGAAAATGTTGTTGAGGAAAGGGTTAGGTTCCTCCCATGAGGAATGGGATCTATTGTTACCATTTGTTTTGTATGTGTGTAGGGAGAATGTTCAGGCCTCTCTGGGCGTATCACCATTTGAATTGATGTATGGGAGATCACCCCGGGGAGTGTTGGATGTGTTAAGGGAGCAGTGGGTTCCTCCGGAAGAGGAGGATCGGGATGTAGTGAACTATCTAGTGAAGCTGAAGGAACGGTTGCATAAATTGAGCCGCGGGGCTCAGCAACACTGGGAGAGGAGTCAGGATTACCAGAAAGCCTATTATGACCGGAAAGGGGTGGAGAGGGCATTGGAGGTGGGGGACAAAGTCTTGATCATGGTTTCAGACTCACCTCATAAGTTCACGGGACGCTGGAGGGGTCCTGCTGTCATAGAAAAGAAGTTAGGTCCAGTCACCTACTTAGTAAGGAATGAGCAAGGCCGGGAGCAGACCTATCATATTAATGTGCTTAAACCTTGGCAGGAGAGAAGGGGACTATTTGGTCAGTCTAGGATAGAAGCTGAGGAAGAATTAGGACCACAGATCACGGAGATATTTAAGGCAGGAGAACCGCAGATTGCGACTACATTGCCAGGGAGTCAGCAGAAAGAGGTTCAGGCACTTGTGGAGGAGTTTCGGGATGTCCTGACTCCTTGCCCAGGGGAAACCCACCTTATCATGCATGATATCATCTCGGAGCCGGGCCGGGTGGTCAGACAGAGACCTTACCGTCTCTCACCCCCAAAGAAACAAGAGGTGGTCCGACAGGTACAGGAGATGCTGGATTTTGGGGTCATTGAGGAATCTGTCAGTCCATGGTCGAGTCCTGTGGTGTTAGTGCCCAAGTCCGATGGTACGTGGTGGTTTTGCATCGACTTTAGACAAGTTAATGCGCTGTCAGATTCCGATGCCTAGCCGATTCCACGTATCGATGAACTATTGGATCGGTTGGGTACTGCCCGATATCTGTCCACCCTGGACTTGACCAAAGGGTATTGGCAGATCCCTCTGACTCAGGAGGCCAAGCCTAAGACAGCCTTTTCTACATCCATGGGGCTCTATCAATTTAAACGCATGCCGTTTGGTCTTAATTCCGCAGCAGCTTCCTGCCAGCGGTTGTTAGATCAGGTTTTAAGACCACATCAGCAATATGCGGCGGCTTACCTGGACGATGTTATCATTCAGAGTGAGGATTGGCCCTCTCATATGATAAGAGTGAGGGCGGTATTAGAGGCTTTCCGTCAAGCAGGTTTGACTTTGAACCCTCAAAAGTGTTGCTTTGGGCAGGAGAAGGTTAAATATCTGGGATACCGGGTGGGGAATGGTCAGATAACTCCGCTCTGGGATAAGGTAGCGAGTATCCGGGACTTTCCCTGCCCCAAAAATAAGAAACAGTTAAGGAGCTTTTTGGGCCTAGTGGGGTACTATAGGAGGTTCATACCCCACTTTGCCTCCATTGCTACACCCCTCACTAATAAACTTCAGAAGGGGTCCCCCAACAGTCTACGATGGGAGGAGGGAGGGCTTCGGGTGTTCAATGAATTGAGATTGGCCCTGTGTCAGGAACCCCTGCTGAGAGCCGTGGATTTTGATAAGCCCTTTGTACTGCAAGCTGATGCCTCGGGGGTAGGTTTGGGGGCTGTGTTGTCTCAGGTACACGAGGGACAGGAACATCCCCTGATGTATCTGAGCCGGAAACTGCTCCCCCATGAGGTCCGGTACTCGACCATAGAGAGAGAATGTTTAGCGATAAAATGGGCAGTACAGATGTGCCATTACTATTTAGATGGGCGTAAATTTACTCTGGTTACTGATCATGCGCCTTTGAGGTGGTTAGGCCAGATGAAAAATAGTAATGGTCGTCTCACAAGGTGGTATCTGGCTTTACAGCCCTATCAATTCAAGGTGGAGCATAGATCAGGCAAATTTCTGACAAACGCGGATGTTCTTTCTCGAATTGCCAGTGCAGGACAGGAGAAGACTGGCAATCGTTTGAGCCGGGGGGTGTGTGCGCACTCTGGAGGGCTGGTACGAGGGAGAGGGGATAGTGGTTCTTTCAGCCGGCATCATCCCCGGTCATTCAGCCCAGCTAGGAGAGCAGGGCGCCCTCTAGGGATCAAACTGCCAGGGAAAGCTGTAATGCAGGAGAAAAACTACACTCCCCAGAAGCCAGTGCAGGGTCAGCTGAACTCTCAGGAGGGGGAGGGTGGAATGACTGATTGGGAGATGAGGTCTGATCCTGGAGATGGGGAACAGCTGGTGGAGCTTGGGGAGGAGGAGGAGGTGGAGTGGAATAAAGCAGAGGTAGAAGGAGAAGGTAAAGGGGAATGTATGGAGGTGGGTGGTTTGGCTCTAACCCGTGCAGACAGGGTGAGAGCTTTTGTGGCCTCAGCATTGCCCCGGTTGTGGAGTTGGGGGAAGCTGGGAGCAAAGCAGTGGGGGAGCAACTGGAAAGCACAACTTGCTACCATATTGGCTGTTCCCAAGAGGTAGTGCTGTGAAAGGGGGGGGGGAAGGGTTTTAAGACAGAAAGGCATGTGCATTTTGGGGGAACTTAAAACTGTAGGAGGTGAGAGAGGAGGTGGTTCCAGCTAAATCTCCAAAACTATCTGCGGTGAAGATAGTGTGGCTGGAGGTTTGGGGAGGGAGAATTTAAAACAAAAGCCTGTAATTGAAAATGGATTAAAGTTTGCTGATAGTTGGAGGTGTTTAGACAAGGCTGACATCTGTAACAATAAAGAACTTGGATTGCTCTTTCTGCTGGAGTGGGACTGATTTTCTCAGCAGCTGGCAAGGTGGAGAGAGAGAGCAAGTGAAAGTGCGGTGGCTGGCTAGGAAAGCAGACGGAAGCCAGTGAAAGCTAAGCAGGGTCAACCCCGGCTCCCACCTGGAAGGAAGACCTGGTTACAGCGTGTTTTACTCGCCAGGCCTTTTTTAATGAGTATGGCCACCCCCCTCCGGCCTTCCCCAGAGGTAAAATAGCAGTCGCCCACCCATTGTTGTCTTAGCTTCTGATGTTCTACATCAGTTAACTTGGTTTCCTGCAGACATGCTATGGATACCGAATTCCTTTTTAGATGGGCAAATATCTTGGTCCGCTTAATGGGGGAGGTTATCCCAGACATGTTCCAGGATGCCAATCGTAATGCTGGGGGCTTAACCATCTCTCCCCACACTATTGATGAGCATAGTATTCTGGCATAGCCTAGGATTCCGGGTCTCCCAGCCACAACCCTTCACCCTTTTAGTTAATTTTCTAGTTCGTATGGTCAGATCTGTCCTTTTCCCTAAGCAACGGATTTGCAAACCTGGTGTGGGGTCCTCCCCTTTACCCTCCCTCCCTCCCCCTCTCCCCCTCTATTCCCGTTTTCCCCGTCCAGCTCGCTTACTCTTGCAAGCAGGTCCGTTAAACACACCCAGTGCCCAATTCAAACTCTCATTAGAACAGTCTAACTTCCTACTTTGCCCCCAACATAACATATTATACAGCAATACAACTGATTATGCTTACAAATGTGGTCCCAGGAGTCACTGTTCCTCTGCAAGGTTCACAGCCCATGAGTCCACTTTACTTAGCGATGGGCCTCCACTAGGTCCTCTTATACAGGGGTCCATACTCCCGACTCTGTGGGCTTCAACCAGGAGCGGAGTCAAGCCACTCCAGGGCTAATTCTGGTGTTTGAAAATTCTTCCATCCAGCGCTCATTTGTATCCTCAATGTAGCCGGGTATTGCAGCATAAATCTCTGCTTTTTCTCCACCAGACGGGCGCAGACAGGTGTAAAGGCCCTTCTCCGTGACGTTAACTGCACGGAGTAGTCTTGGAATATTCTTATGGGTCCTCCTTCAAATTTTGCTTCCTCTTTATTAGTTTTGTAAAGTCGTAGGACCGCAACTTTCTGCGTATATCAATGAAACTCAGCTATGATTACTCTGGGTCTGTTTTCTTGAGGTTGCTTTTGGCCTATCCTGTGCGCCCTGTCCAGGTGGAGTTCGCCCCCTTCACTGGCCTCCGGGAAACGTGCTTTCAGCCAAGTTTCAAGGGTTTCTTTAATTTGCCCATCTGCCAACGACTCTGGGAACCCCACAAACCTTAACTTCTCCTGCCTCGTTCGGTTCTCGAGGTCACCCAGTTTTTCTTGGTATTCTTTGGTCATTCGCTCCAGCTTTTCCAAGCTAGCCACATGTCCTGTTTGGACGTCCTTGATCTCTGAGACGCGTGCTTCCAACTTGCCCGCTCGTCGAGTCAGCTCAGCTGTAACTGCCGTGATTCCTGCAATTTGCTCGGATAATTGCGTAAAGCAGGAGTCCAGCGCACGAACCACAGCTTCCGTGAGTTCGAGCACCAGCGTATCCGCTGGTGCCTGAGGCTGATGAGCTGGCGGTGTTGCAGACGACATTTTGTTTTCGGCTCCACGGAGCCTATCATCCTTTCGCTTCGCTGATTTTGTTGCCGCGGACATTGTGTGCTGGGTCAGGAATTTCTCCATACACTCCGTGCAGGTTAGTGCTGCTTTTCCTGTTATTTTCCGAGGCTTGGGGTATTTCAAAACATGGGTCTAAATCCGGCACCGCAGCAGACGATGTGTGTCCACCGTCGCTCACTGCATCACCAGAAAAAATCATTTTATGTTTATTTTAGTGTTTGGAATATGTCCAATTTGAGAATTTACATCTGCTGTCTTATTTTGCACTGGGTATACTGGAGCTGTAACAGTTAAATCGCGGGAGGATTGTGAAAAATTACAAGAGGACCTTAAGAGACTGGGAGACTGGACGTCTAAATGGCTGATGGCATTTAATGTGAGCAAGTGCAAGTGATGCATGTGGGAAAGAGGAACCCGAATTATAGCTACATCATGCAAGGTTCCACGTTAGGAGTCATGGACCAAGAAAGGGATCTAGGTGTCGTCGTTGATGATACATTGAAACCTTCTGCTCAGTGTGCTGCTGCAGCTAAGAAAGCAAATAGAATGTTAGGTATTATTAGGAAAGGAATGGAAAACAAAAATGAGGATGTTATAACGCCTTTGTATCGCTCCATGGTGCGACCACACCTCGAATATTGTGTTCAATTCTGGTCGCTGTATCTCAAAAAAGATATAGTGGAATTAGAAAAGGTGCAGAGAAGGGCAACGAAAATGATAAAGGGGATGGGACGACTTCCCTATGAGGAAAGGCTAAAGCGGCTAGGGCTCTTCAGCTTGGAGAAAAGGCGGCTGAGGGGAGATATGATAGAGGTCTATAAAATAATGAGTGGAGTTGAATGGGTAGATGTGAAGCGTCTGTTCATGTTTTCCAAAAATACTAGGACTAGGGGGCATGCAATGAAGCTACAATGTAGTAAATTTAAAACGAATCGGAGAAAAGTTTTCTTCACTCAACGTGTAATTAAACTCTGGAATTTGTTGCCAGAGAATGTGGTAAAGGCAGTTAGCTTAGTGGAGTTTAAAAAAGGTTTGGACGGCTTCCTAAAAGAAAAGTCCATAGACCGTTATTAAATGGACTTGGGGAAAATCCACTATTTCTGGGATAAGCAGTATAAAATGTTTTGTACTTTTTTGAGATTTTGCCAGGTATTTGTGATCTGGATTGGCCACTGTTGGAAACAGGATGCTGGGCTTGATGGACCTTTGGTCTTTCCCAGTATGACAATACTTATGTACAAGCAACGAGAAGAGCAAGCAAACTTCAAAGAATACACATTGTGCCACAAGCACAGACTGAGAGAGGGAATCAGGCTCAGCTGTCAGGAATCGACGCTAGAGCAAAGGCTGTAGGGAGAGGTAATTTTAAATAGATCTGACTTCTGATGTCTGCTGCTCAATGCAATCCCTGACAGGCCAATCAGAAGCGAGTCCCAGTCATTCCCCTGCCTGTCTCAGCAGAATCATAACAGACAGATGTGGAGGATTATGAGAATGCATAACTTTATAGGTGAGAACAAGGATCTTGAACCAAGTTTGAAAAGAAACTGGAAGCCAGTGCAGTTGATGAAATAGGAGTGTCACATGATCATAACTTTTGGCATGTAGAAGTAAGTGGGCTGCGGAATTCTGAAGGGTCTGAAGACGGCATTGTTGGGTCTGAGTGATACCAGCATACACAGAATTGCAGTAATCTAGATAAAAAATAATACACATGTAAATAAGGGTATGTATGGAAGGAAAGTCCAGGAATTTGTGAATTGATCAAAACAATGTAAAGACACATAAAGGGTTAACACTGAGGAAAGGGGAACTAAACACACAGCAGGGATGAGCTAATTTGACTATTTGAGCGATCTTATTTTCAAATGAAAGTTTAGAGTCCTGGATCTAAGGAGTGCCTGCTCAGGTAATCTGACTGGGCCTTGAGGGTCCACGCAATATGGGCCGACGACAGCTGGAGCAAATGTTGCTCCGTCCAGCAAAACAACAGACGTATTTCTCTCACCAGAGCTTTGTTCCGCGTGCCCCCCTTGCTTGTTGATGTATGTTACTGCTGTCACGTCTGTGGTCGTGACGCCCATCAGGCTTACCTTATTTCTTGCGGTCAGCTTCTAAGCTGGCTTCTGTCTGGTCTTTCTAAGTTAGCTGTGTCTCTGTGTGCTGGCTGCTTCCAGCATGGCTCTGATTTCTCCACTATACTGCAACTGTGTGTGATAAGCCTCTCTGTGCTTCAGTATGCTTTCTGCTTGTGTTTTGGTTTGTGTTCCTCTTGCCCTCTGGTGGCCACACCTGGTGGCTGCATTAGATTGTCTATGTGTTGTTTCCCGTTCCAGACTTCAGCCCAGTCCAGTCCGGATCTTCTGGCCTGCCAGAGTTGCTTGGCTTGTAACATAGTAACATAGTAGATGACGGCAGAAAAAGACCTGCACGGTCCATCCAGTCTGCCCAACAAGATAACTCATATTCCAAGCATTCCAAGCATCCACTACTCTCTCCGTGAAAAAATACTTCCTGACATTTTTCTTGAGTCTGCCCCCCTTCAATCTCATTTCATGTCCTCTCGTTCTACCACCTTCCCATCTCTGGAAAAGGTTCGTTTGCGGATTAATACCTTTCAAATATTTGAACGTCTGTATCATATCACCCCTATTTCTCCTTTCCTCCAGAGTATACATGTTTAGTTCAGCAAGTCTCTCCTCATACGTCTTGTAACGCAAATCCCATACCATTCTCGTAGCTTTTCTTTGCACCGCTTCAATTCTTTTTACATCCTTAACAAGATACGGCCTCCAAAACTGAACACAATACTCCAGGTGGGGCCTCACCAACGACTTATACAGGGGCATCAACACCCCCTTTCTTCTGCTGGTCACACCTCTCTTTATACAGCCTAACAACCTTCTAGCTACGGCCACTGCCTTGTCACACTGTTTCGTCGCCTTCAAATCCTCAGATACTATCACCCCAAGATCCCTCTCTCCGTCCGTACCTATCAGACTCTCCCCGCCTAACACATACGTCTCCCGTGGATTTCTACTTCCTAAGTGCATCACTTTGCATTTCTTCACATTGAATTTTAATTGCCAAACCGTAGACCATTCTTCTAGCTTCTGTAGGTCCTTTTTCATGTTTTCCACTCCCTCCGGGGTGTCCACTCTGTTACAGATCTTAGTATCATCCGCAAATAGGCAAACTTTACCTTCTAACCCTTCGGCAATGTCACTCACAAATATATTGAACAGAATCGGCCCCAGCACCGATCCTTGAGGCACTCCACTACTTACCTTTCACTCCGAGCGAATTCCATTCACCACCACCCTCTGGCGTCTGTCCGTCAACCAGTTCCTAATCCAGTTCACCACTTCGGGTCCTATCTTCAGCCCATCCAGTTTATTTAAGAGCCTCCTGTGGGGAACCGTGCCAAAGCTTTGCTGAAATCTAAGTAGATTACGTCCAAAGCTCGTCCCTGATTCAATTCTCCTGTCACCCAATCAAAGAACTCAATGAGGTTCGTTTGGCACGATTTCCCTTTGGTAAATCCATGTTGTCTCGGATCTTGCAACTTATTGGCTTCCAGGAAATTCACTATCCTTTCCTTCAGCATCGCTTCCATTACTTTTCCAATAACCGAAGTGAGGCTTACCGGCCTGTAGTTTCCAGCTTCTTCCCTATCACCACTTTTGTGAAGAGGGACCACATCCGCCGATCTCCAATCCCTCAGAACCTCTCCCATCTCCAAGGATTTATTAAACAAATCTTTAAGAGGACCCGCCAGAACCTCTCTGAGCTCCCTCAATATCCTAGGGTGGATCCCATCCGGTCCCATGGCTTTGTCCACCTTTAGCTTTTCAAGTTGTTCATACACACTCTCTTCCGTGAACGGTGCTCTATCCACTTTAATCTCATTTGTACTTTTTGCAGTCCATCGTGGTCCTTCTCCAGGATTTTCTTCTGTGAAAACAGAACAGAAGTATCTATTTAGCAAATTTGCTTTTTCTTCATCATTTTCCACATAGTGGTTCGCAGTATCTTTTAGTCTCACAATTCCCTTTTTTGCCACCCCTCCTTACATTTCTAGCCATTTGTTCTTCCGTTTGCGCTTTCGCCAGACATATCTCTCTCTTGGCTTCTTTCAGTTTCATCCGGTATGCCTCCTTTTCTTGAGTTTTTTTGTATTTCTGGAATGCCAACTCTTTAGCCTTTATTTTCTCAGCCACTTGCTTGGAGAACCATATCGGTTTCATTTTTCTCTTGCTTTTATTTACTTTCCTTACATAAAGGTTCGTGGCCCTATTTATAGCTTCTTTCAGCCTGGACCACTGTCCTTCCACTTCTTGTATTTCCTCCCATCCCATCAGCTCCTTCCTCAGGTATTCCCCCATTTTACTAAAGTCAGCATGTTTGAAATCCAGGACTTTGAGTTTTGAGTGGCCACCCTCCTCTTCAGCCGTCATATCAAACCAAACCGTTTGATGGTCACTGCTGCCCAGGTGGGCACCCACTCGGACATTTGACACATTATCCCCATTTGTGAGTACCAGATCTAGCTTCGCTCCCTCCCTCGTGGGTTCTGACACCATTTGTCTGAGCAAAGCACTTTGAAAAACATCCACGATCTCTCTACTTCTTTCCGATTCCGCAGACGGAACCGTCCAATCTACATCCGGCAGATTGAAATCTCCCAACAACAGCACCTCTCTTTTCTTCCCCAACTTTTGAATATCAGCGATCAGATCTTTATCTAGGTCCTCCAATTGTGTCGGAGGTCTGTAGACAACACCCACATGGACAGAGGTTCTATCCTCTCTTTTTAAGGTGATCCATATCGCTTCTTCCTTTCCCCAGTTCCCTGTCATTTCAGTCGTTTGAGCCTACACAGCACCCGTAGCTGCCTGGTGATTGCTGCAGTGAATCTCAGCTGCTGCTGGGCTTATTAGCCATTTGGAACTCTCTGCTTTGCCTTTGCATAGCCTAAGGCCCTGGTATGTTGGGGTCCTGCGTCACTTCTGCCTAGTCCAGATTATAGTCTGTATTCTTGCCTGATTCTAGTTTAGTCTTTGTGTAGCTTCTTGTACTGTATTGCTTGTTTCCCAGTCTTGTTTCTTGTCGTATGTCTTTGTCTAGTTCTTGGTTGCCTGTGTGTCTTGTTCAGTGGCTGCCTGGCAGCTTTCAGTTCTGTCACTTGTCTACCAGTGTTTGTTCCCTGTTTCAGTGGCTGCTTGCAGCTTTCAGTTCTGTCCCTTGTCTGTCTGAGAGTCCTAGTCTAGTATTTTGCCTAGCCTCCCTGTGTGTTCTAGTCCCTGTGCGTATCCTGCTAGTATCCAGTTCCGGCCCTGTCCGGTAAGTCCTGCCGGCCACCTGCACTCAGGGGCTCAACTCCTGAGGAATGGTGGTCAAGTGCAGGTGAAGTTTAGCTGGCCCTGTCAGAGTTCTGCCTTATCCCTGTGTGGGGTGGTTTTGCCTGCCACTGCTGCTCCTCGGCAGTGGCCCAAGGGCTCACAAACCCAGTTCCTGCCTGGAAAACATGACAACTGCCATGACATTGTCCGATAGAATATGGACCAGCTGATCCACCAGAGTGTGCTGAAAGGCAAACATGGACTTGTGAACCCACCCACCCCAGGGTTTGCCACTCATTTATAGACAAACCAGTCCTCATTAACTTTACCCAATCATACACAGGCAGTCTTGCAGGCTATTACTCCAACATAGTACACCTGTTCATACCCATTTCAACCAATCAGGATGACTTTTATTCTCTGCAATAATTGTGATGCTTTAGTTTCAAGGCCAATCATCTGGAGACTTAAAGCTTGTCCTATCTGTCTTCAGCTATCTACTTTAAAACAAGAGCTCTGTAAAGTAATGCAAGAATTAGATGCAATTAAAGCAACTTATAGGACTGTGCAGAATCATAACATCTCACTACTGCCTCAAAGAATAAAACCACATAAGAACAGATGGTTCACAGTAGGCTCGGGCAGACTTCATCATGTGACACAGAAGCATCCGCCCGCACAAGTGTTGCCACTACAAAATTCTTTTGCTCCACTACAGCACTCTGATGTTCCTGAAAATAAAACTGAAGTGGAAAAAGAAGAAAAAGCAAGGAAGGGGGAACAAAAATATGAGAAGGTACCCAAAGAGAAAACACCCTCACAAATCACTAAAACCAAAACACATACTAGGAAATGTACATGGAAAGCGATGACCACAAATGCTCGCAGTCTAAGCAAGAAAATTCCTGACCTTCAAGCCCTGATTTTGGAGTCTAACTTGGACATAGTTGCAGTCACAGAGACATGGCTCAATGGTTCCCATGAATGGGATGTAAACATACCAGGCTATAATCTTTTTAGGAAGGATAGAGAGGGACGTATAGGTGGAGGAGTAGCTCTGTATGTCAGAAATGATATCCCAGCGACTGAAATGACAGGGAACTGGGGAAAGGAAGAAGCGATATGGATCACCTTAAAAAGAGAGGATAGAACATTGGTCCACATGGGTGTTGTCTATAGACCCCCAACACAATTGGAAGAACTAGATAAAGATCTGATTGCTGATATTCAAAAGTTGGGGAAGAAAAGAGAGGTGCTGTTGTTGGGAGATTTTAATCTGCCGGATGTAGATTGGAAGGTTCCGTCTGCAAAATCAGAAAGAAGTAGAGAGATTGTGGATGCTTTCCAAAGTGCTCTGCTCAGACAAATGGTGAACGAACCCACAAGGGAGGGAGCCACGTTGGATCTGGTGCTCACAAATGGGGATAGTGTGTCAAATGTCCGAGTGGCTGCGCACCTGGGAAACAGTGACCATCAAACGGTTTGTTTTGATGTAACAGCTCATGTGGATGGCAGCCACTCTAAACTCAAAGTCCTCGATTTCAAGCGAGCTGACTTTAACAAAATGGGAGAATACCTGAGGAAGGAGCTGATGGGCTGGGAGGACATACGAGAAGTGGAAGGACAGTGGTCCAGGCTAAAAGAAGTAATAAACAGGGCCACAGACCTTTATGTAAGGAGAGTAAATAAAAGCAAGAGAAAAAGGAAACCGATATGGTTCTCAAAGCAAGTGGCTGAGAAAATAAAGATTAAAGAGTTAGCGTTCCAGAAATATAGAAAATCTCAAGAGGAGAAACACGGGGAGGAATACCGGATGAAACTGAAAGAAGCCAAGAGAGAGGTACGTCTGGCGAAGGCGCAAGCGGAAGAACAAATGGCTAGAAATGTAAGGAGGGGAGACAAAAACTTCTTCAGGTATATTAGTGAAAGGAGAGAGACTATAAAGGGAATTGTGAGACTAAAAGAAACAACAAAACGCTATGTAGAAAATGATGAAGAAAAAGCCAATTTGCTAAATAGATACTTTTGTTCTGTTTTCACTGACGAAAACCCTGGGGGAGGACCGAGAGGGACTGGCAAAAGTACACCTGAGAATGAGGTGGATAGAGCGCCGTTCACGGAAGAGAGTGTGTATCAACAACTTGGAAAGCTGAAGGTGGACAAAGCCATGGGGCCGGACGGGATCCACCCCAGAATACTGAGGGAGCTCAGAGAGGTTCTGGCGGGTCCTCTTAAAGACTTGTTTAATAAATCCTTGGAGACGGGAGAGGTTCCGAGGGATTGGAGAACGGCGGAGGTGGTCCCTCTTCACAAAAGTGGGGATAGGGAAGAAGCTGGAAACTACAGGCCGGTAAGCCTCACTTCGGTTATTGGAAAAGTAATGGAAGCCATGCTGAAGGAAAGGATAGTGAATTTCCTGGAGGCCAATAAGTTGCAAGATCCGAGACAACATGGTTTCATCAAAGGGAAGTCGTGCCAAACGAATCTCATTGAATTCTTTGACTGGGTGACGGGAGAATTAAATCAAGGACGTGCTATGGACGTCATCTACTTAGATTTCAGCAAGGCTTTTGACACGGTTCCCCACAGGAGGCTCTTAAATAAACTAGACGGCCTGAAGATAGGACTCGAAGTGGTGAACTGGATTAGGAACTGGTTGACGGACAGACGCCAGAGGGTGGTGGTGAATGGAGTTCGCTCGGAGGAGGGAAAGGTGAGTAGTGGAGTGCCTCAGGGATCGGTGCTGGGGCCGATTCTGTTCAATATATTTGTGAGTGACATTGCCGAGGGGTTACAAGGTAAGGTTTGCCTTTTTGCGGATGACACCAAGATTTCCAACAGAGTGGACACCCCGGAGGGTGTGGAAAACATGAAAAAAGATCTGAACAAGGTAGAAGAATGGTCTAACGTTTGGCAATTAAAATTCAATGCGAAGAAATGCAAAGTGATGCACTTGGGGAGTAGAAATCCAAGGGAGACGTATGTGTTAGGCGGGGAGAGTCTGATAGACACGGACGGGGAGAGGGATCTTGGGGTGATAGTATCTGAGAACCTGAAGGCGACGAAACAGTGCAACAAGGCGGTGGCAGTAGCTAGAAGATTGCTAGGCTGTATAGAGAGAGGAGTGACCAGCAGAAGAAAGGAGGTTTTAATGCCCCTGTATAAGACGTTGGTGAGGCCCCACCTGGAGTATTGTGTTCAGTTTTGGAGGCCGTATCTTGCGAAGGATGTTAAAAAAATGGAAGCGGTGCAAAGAAAAGCTACGAGGATGGTATGGGATTTACGTTCCAAGACGTATAAAGAAAGGCTTGCTGACCTGAACATGTACACCCTGGAGGAAAGGAGGAACAGGGGTGATATGATACAGACGTTCAAATATTTGAAAGGTATTAATCCGCAAATGCACCTTTTCCGGAGATGGGAAGGCGGTAGAACGAGAGGACATGAAATGAGATTGAAGGGGGGCAGACTCAGGAAAGATGTCAGGAAGTATTTTTTCACGGAGAGGGTGGTGGACGCTTGGAATGCCCTCCCGCGGAAGGTGGTGGAGATGAAAACGGTAATGGAGTTCAAACATGCGTGGGATATACATAGAGGAATCCTGTGCAGAAGGAATGGATCCTCAGAAGCTTAGCTGAAATTGGGTGGCGGAGCAGTTGGGGGGAAGAGGGGGTGGTGGTTGGGAGGCGAGGATAGGGGAGGGCAGACTTATACGGTTTGTACCAGAGCCGGTGATGGGAGGCGGGACTGGTGGTTGGGAGGCGGGAAATACTGCTGGGCAGACTTATATGGTCTGTGCCATGAAAAGAACAGGTACAAATTCAAGGTAAGGTATACACATATGAGTTTGTCATGGGCAGACTGGATGGACCATGCAGGTCTTTATCTGCCGTCATCTACTATGTTACTATGTTACTATGACTTGTGAACTGCTCGGAGCTTCAAACAACTGATCGGCCAGAGTCCCTCCATCTTGTGCCAGAGCCCCTGAGCAATGTGGTGAAGGCAGTAGGCTTCCCAGCCTGACAAAATTACATCAATGACCACCATCACCGAAGACAGAGAGGCAAAGTATCTCCCAGATGTCAGTGTCTGATGAAAGCCACCACAATGTGCTGTCCCATGCCTGTGGAGTCCAAGGTAGCCACCGATGGTAATCTTGAGTCACCAGAGACCAGCGAAAGAGAAGGTACTGTTGAAGAGGTCGAATGTGCGCCCTGGCCCACTGGACCACATCGACAGTCACTGCCATGGACCCAAGAACATGTACATAATCCCACGTTCGAGAGTTTGGGAACTGCGGCAAGAGTCAAATTTGCCGCTGAATCTTGCCCCTCTTGAGATCTGGGAGAAACACCTTGGACTGGGCCATATCAAAACAGACATCCAGAACTTGCATAGAACTAGATGGCTCTTGGGGATATATATCACCCATCCTAGAGACGGCAATACCCGGATCACCCTGGAGGTGACCTGGTGGCTCTCCTGAACCGAGGAGGCTCTGATCAACCAGTCATCCAGATGTGGATGAACCCTGATTCCCTCTTTAGAGGAAGGCCGCTACCACCACCATGACCTTGGAGAAGGCTCAGGGAGTCATCAAAAGCCTGAATGGCATCACTTGGAACTGAAAATGCTGCTCCAGAACTGCAAAATGGAGAAAGCACTGTAGAGACAACCAGATAGGAATATGGAAGTAAGCTGGGGAATTCCCCTCGCTAAACCACTGCAATAATCGAACACAAGGTTTCCAGTCGAAAATGTTTCACCCTCAGAAACCTGTTGACATCAGACAGTACTAGCGTATTTTGCTTTTTGTTTCATAAGTATCTCAGAGGTGCACCTGTAAACGTCAGATTCAGGACCCCTGAGGAAGGCCTGTTGGCCGAAACACGGACCGTGTAGGGTCCCATTAAACTTTTCTGGTGCTCTTACTCCTTATGGTTTTTCTGGTCTGTTTTGGTTCATCTTCCGCCATTTTTTGTGGTTTATGTTTGACATTTTTGAGGTTCAGAACCAATCAAAAGGAGCCCCATTTCTGAGGAACCATGAAATAGATGATAACAACCCAGAGCCCATTTGAGACTGGGCACTGGGCTCACGGCCCCTAACTCCTGCAAAGGATCGGAGGGTGGATGCATGGCCTGCCTTTTGCGCAAGGCATTGCATGGGGACTCCAAGAAAAAATCTGCAATTGAAGAGGAGGACTCTAATTTGTAGCCATCGTTGATAATACCCAGAACTCATTGTTCTGAAGTAATCTTGGCCCATGCTTCGTAAAAACAGAGAGGAAGCAACCTATCACATCCAACAAACAATGAACCAGTGTCCCATCGTTGCAAGAGACAAGAAGAAGCAGAGAATCTAGCGGTTTGGCTGGTGGAGCGCTTGTCCATGTGAAAGGATTGCTTAGGCTGGCACCTAACTTTCTGAAAGGCCACTGAGTGGCCACAACGGTAGAGCTCTGAGACTTTAAGAGACCAGGCTTTAGATTTTCTGAAGAAGCTCCTTGGCCTATCTTGACCCGGCAAACGCTGAGATGGGAGTCCCCTAGATCCTTGACCAGCTTCTCCAAGTCTTTCCCGAACAGCAGTTTCCCCTTAAAGGGCAATTTTTAAAGGCATTGCTTGGAGGCCGCATCCATTGTCCAGTGGCACAACCACAACAATCGCCTAGCCATGACCGCCAAGGACATCTGTTTTGCAGGTGCCCAGATCAGATTGTATAAGGAGTCTGCCAGGTAAGCCAAACCCATTTCCATACTGACAAAATCAAACAAAGCCTGATAACCAGGATCTGCCAGAGCATTTGCCTGCTACACCCAGCCAAGACAAACTCTTGCAGCATAAGATCTAAAGACCGTGGCCTGAAGAGAGTCAAAACCTCAAAGGAGAGCTTCAAGGATGACTCCAACTTGTAATCCTGAACATCCTTTAGCATTATACCTCCTTCCATGTGCAAGGTAGTCTTTTTGTCACCTAGTATTCCACTTTAGGCAGCTTCAGCTTCTCTAACTCATCCTGAGACTCGTGTCCGGAGTGGACTTTTAGGTCATAATCAATTCCTGTACAGCCTCATGAACAGGGAAAAACTTAGGAGGTTTCTTAGTACCGGCCATCTTACGATTAAAGGCAGATGGAGCTTGTAAAGCAGGAGGGAAGAGAAATTAGAGCCTCCAGAGCTTTGGTAATGAAGGAAGGTAATTACTCCCTATGGAATACTCTGTAGGGTCATCAGCCTCATCCAGCAGTAATTCACCTTCCTCAATGCCCTGGCAGAAGACCCTACAGAAGACTGCATGCTCAGAATCAGAGCTGTACTCTCATTAGTGGGAGCAGAATCTCAGTTTTAACCTTCTGCTTCTCTATCCTCTTATTTTATTGGTGTGAATGTGCGCTTTTCCTGTCATTAACGGAGTTTCTTTCCTTTCTGCGATTTTAGATTGTACACCGCTCTGCTCTGCCATAGCGGTTAAAGTGGTATAGCAAGTTTTAATAAGCCATAAACAATAATCGTGCAGTTCTATGATGGCGACAGGTGCCGACACTACAGCTGTGTCCAAGAGGGAAAGCAAAGCACGATAACATGTCCCCTGTGCGGGACAACAGCGTCCTCGCCATTCTGGGAACTGAATCAGCCAACTCTGATCTCCCATTGCACCTGGAGCACTGTTTTGACACTGCCCTCCACTTTCCATAGTCTCTGTCACCATAAAATTAAAGTAAAATCATGATGAAGCCCAACTATCACAGAAGGACAGGCTCTGGACTGATCCTTTGGGAAAAAAAGAAAATTATCAGTTAATTAACTAATTTTTCCTTCCATTATGTCCCAAGGATCAGTCCAGAGACATGGGATGTACAAAAGCAATCCTTAAGAGGGGAGGGACTGTGATATCCCTACAGCAAGAACCGTGGCCCCAAAAGAAGCAGCCGCTCAAGCAGACACATCCAGATGGTAATGCTTAATGAATGAGAAGACGGCCACGTCGCTGACCTACAGATCTGTGGAGAGCTTGGGGGACTTGGAATCCTTAATGTAAGTGTTACTTGTAAGATTTCATCCCCCGTAATTATTCTCTGTGCTGTTTTCAAGCCTTGCTAACTAGATCAGGCTGCAAGGTGTCCTTTTGGAAATTGTGCAAGGACAACCATTTGACCCCCACACTCCTACACTCTCCTCTGGACCCAAAAACATGTTTACGCATTTAGTGTGATTTGTTGGGCAAGTCATGGGAGAAGGGGAAATTGGCCTTTTTACTGAGACAGATGTATGTGTGGGCAAGAGACAGTTATACAAGATCTTGGGGAGAGAGTACGTCACAGAATGTATTTTTGCTTACCAGTGTTAAGGTAATATTTAGGACAAAATACTGTACAAGACAGCTTAAGAATTTTATTGTGGACTTTGTTACAAGCTTTTAGAAGATAAGAACATGCATATAGAATGGTCCAGTGTAATTAAGATAACTTTAATGGATATTTAAATATGTGTTAATTCTTGGGTCGAGATTTTCTATGTGTCATACAGTTTGAAACCACATTGTATAAGGATAGTGAAAAGGGGAAGTTGGAAACAGTTTGCTATCTTAACCACAAGGTCAGCTGGTATATAGTTTGGATATGTGATATAAAAAAACTGCTGAAGTAGCATGAGGAGTTGGGACTAGAATTTGTGACAGAAGGTATGGTTTTGTGACTCAGAGTCAGGTGGAGTGGCATAACTGCTATTCTAAGAGTTAGGGTATGAACTGATAATTGATAGGATAGAAGCCAAATCCATAGAATTAGGAAAGTAGATGATTGGTTAGTGGGAGGTGCTAAGATAATAATTAGCTTCAAGATTATTGTACAACAGGTATTAAGACAATGTATAAAAATGTGGGAAATCTATGTAGGAGTGGTTTCCTAAATTTCATGCAAGAAGCTGGCATGAAATTAGGAAACTCTATCTAATATTTCTTTTTCTGTATTTCAGACTTCATTACTTGTTTCCAGAAAAACGTTTGTTTTTTTTATTTCACTTCTGTGTATGTAAGTATTGTGTGTTTTATTAGGGTAAGAAACAAATCCAAGAGTGTGGGTTTCTAGCAGTAATCAGTTGGGGTTTGGCTAAGGTGGGTGCAGACCCCAACAGATCTCTGCCAAGTAAATCGCCATAGACGCTGTCAAAGTTGTCACCAAAGACCTAGTAGAATGAGCCTTAACATGTATGG
The DNA here is from genome assembly GCF_901765095.1 of Microcaecilia unicolor. Taxonomy (NCBI): domain Eukaryota; kingdom Metazoa; phylum Chordata; class Amphibia; order Gymnophiona; family Siphonopidae; genus Microcaecilia; species Microcaecilia unicolor. Next base: position 204,235,624 of record NC_044035.1, on the reverse strand, counting down.
GAGCGGATTTACCCATTAGAATGTAAGCAGAAGAAACAGCCTCCTTAGCCATTGGGCAGCTGTTGCTTTCGAGGCCAGCAGACCCTTCTGGGATCCCGCAAAGTGGACAAAAAATTATCAGAACACCTGAAATCGTTGGTAGCAGAAAGATAGCACATAAGGACTCACTTAACATCCAACAGCCTCAGCAAAGCATATTCTGCAGAACAGACCTCCAAAAAAGAAGGAAGAAACACAGTCTGGTTGACATGAAACTGAAATACAATCTTCAGCTAAATGGACAGAACTGTAAGAATCAAACAGCCTGAGTAAGAAAAATGAAGAAAGGGTTCCCTACAAGAAAGAGCTTGAAGCTCTGAAACTCTCCATGCCGCTAAAATGGCAACTAGAAAAACTGCCTTTAAAGTGAGATCTTTGATAGTTGCCGAACGAAGGGGCTCAAAGGGGGCAAAATGAAGAGCCTTAAGAACCACTTGAAGACTCCATTGAAGACAAATATTGAAGAGGGGGACGCAGATGAGTGACTCCTTTAAGCAACTGAATGATATCAGGGTCAGCAGCCAAGTAGACATTCTGTAGTTTGCCTTTATAGCACACCAATGCTGCCACATGAACCTTGAGCAAAGTGAAAGCCAAGTCTTTTTTTAATTCCTCCTGAAGGAAGGTTACAATTTGAGACAAGGAAGCACAAAATGGAGAAATACCACTCTGTGTAGCCCAACTCTCAAACGTTGTCCACACTCTAGCATAAGAAGAAGTGGATTGCTTCCGTGCAATGTAGTAGTATCATCATCCGCATAACCCTTCTTCCTCAATCGTGCCCTTTCAATAGCCAGGCTGTATGACCAAAGCAGGAGGGATCCTCTATTAGTACTGGGCCTTGGTGCAACTAGCACGTCTGTGGAGGACTAGCCAACTGTGGAGCGATTTGAAGATGGATGAGGTCCACATACTAAAGACGTCTGGACCAGTCTGGAGCTATGAGAATGACCTTCCAAGGATTATAAGCAATCCTGTGCAACTTCCTCCCAACGAGAGGCAATAGAGGAAACATGTAAAGGAGGCCGTTTGACGACCAAGGCTATAACAGGGCATCCATCCCCAGGAGTCCTTCTCCCGGAAGTGGCTGTAGAAACTGTGGACCTGTGATTGAGTCTGGATGTCATGCTGTCCAGAACCAGACGGCCCCACCACATGAAAATTAGACAAAATGTAGCCTTTGACAGTTGCCATTCTCCCGAGTCCAGAGACACCCTGCTGAGGAAATCCGCTTGCGAGTTCAGGAAACCTGCAATGTGGGGCGCCAAAATTATCAGAATGTTCAATTCCGTCCACTGAAAAAGAAGATGAACCTCCTGTCTGTTGATGTAAGACACCAGTGTCACATTGTCCGATAGAACTTGCACAGACCTCCTGCGAAGAAGAGGCGGAAAGGCGAGGAGATCTTTCCGGACAGCTCGAAGTTCCAATCTGTTCATGGACCAGGAAGCCTTCACTCTCACCAGCAGCCCTGCACACAGTGGTGAAGATAATGGGCTCCCCATTCGAAGAGGCTGGCATCGAGGTGAGAACACATCAACTGGGAGTCTGTAAAGGCAATTCTGCCTGAGTGTGTACAGGTAGAAGCAACCATGTCAGACTCCACCTGGCTTGAGGTGTCCATGGCAACAACTGGTCATAATCCTCCGAGACTGGAGACCATTGGCTCAACAGGGAAGACTGTAGGGGTTGCATAGGAATTTCACCCAAATCAGAACATCCTAAGTCGCTGCCATAAAACCTGAGCATAATCCCATGCTCGCGGGCAAGGAAAAGCCTGAGAATTTGATGTTTGAGCTTGAGCTGATGCTGGGAAAGAAAAACATTCCCTGCCATGGTATTAAAGCATACTCTCAGAAATTCCAGGGTCTAAGTAGGGGTGAGATGACTCTTGGTGCAATTCACCACCCAACTCAGCGTACAAAGAAGAAATAGTATTCTTAATCATCTAGGTATGGATGGACCTGGATCTCTTGCTTGCGAAGGAAGGCTGCTACCACCACCACCATAACTTTGTATAAAGTGCAAGGTGCAGTGGCCAGGCCAAAAGCCATAGCCGTGAATTAATAATGATTGCAAAATGGAGAAACCTCCTATGAGGAAGCTATATTGGGATATGAAAATAAACCTCCTTAGGTACAATGAGGTGAGAAATTTTGCTTGGCTGGACTGAGGCTATCACAGATTGAAGAACTAAGATCCAGAACTAGGGGGAAAAGAGCCTTCTTTCTTTGGGACGACAAAAAAGATGGAATATCAACCTGTGGTTGCCTCTGCCAGAAGAATGGGCTGAATGGCCCCCAGGCACATTAAAGATACCAGGGTAGTTAGCACTGCCCAACTCTTGGCAGAGCTGCCGCAAGGAGACAGCAAGAAAAGATCTGCGAGTGGCTTGGAAAATTCTAGCTTGTAGCCTTGAAGAATGATGTCTAGGACCCATTGGTCTGTAGTAATGATGGTCCACTCCTTGTAAAAGCAGGAAAAGATGCCCACCTATGCCTCTGTACATCGAGTGAACCTTGACTCCATCATTGCGAAGGCTGCAAAGAGGTAGATGTTCTAGAGGTAGCGGAGGACTTCTTGCCCCCTCGAAAGGAAGGCAGAGTGAGAAAAGTGAAGTTTTTGAGAGAAAGTACTAGTCTTCCCTGGTCTATACCACCGCGTTTCTCAAAAGCAAGACCTTGACACCCAGAGATGAGGCTTAGGCTTGTCATCAGGTAGACACTGGACCTTGGAATCTCCCAGGTTTTTAACAATCTTCTCCAAATCCACATCAAAGAGAAGTTTCCACAAAAAAGGTAACTTCACCAGACGACATTTGGATGCCACATCAGCAGCCCAATGTCTCAACCAGAGCCAGCGTTGTGCAAACAGCCAAGACTATACTTTTAGCCAATGCTTGAAGAATATCAAAAAGAGCTTCTGACAAATAGGACAACCCCCGCCTCAAGGGAAGGAAGAAAGTCTAGAAGTGAGTTCAATGTGGACAACTGCTGAATCCATGATAAAGAAGTCCTGGTCACAAAGGAAGAAGTTGCTGCCTGAGAATTTAAAGAAGCCATTTGAAAGGCAAGCTTCAAAGAAGCCTCAAGCTTGTAGTCATGCATATCCTTTAATGTAGTGCCGCCTTCAACAGGGATAGTGGTATGTTTAGTAACCACAGTGATAAAAGGGCATCCACCTTAGGCAGAGCAAACTGCTCCAAAATCATACGGTAGAAGAGGATATAATTTGGACATAGCTCGTGCCACCCAGAGGACCCACTGAACTGTAATAAGCTCCTGCATAGCTTCATGAATATGGAAAGATACAGGAGGTCTCTTAGTACCTGACATAATAGAACGAGCAGGAGTGAGAAGCGGGAGAAGAAATGTTTAAAGCCTCCACAGATTTTGTGATTGACAGAGGCAACTCCGCCCTCAAAAACAATCTAGCTACAAGTAGGATCATCACCCCCATCTGCCCCTGAAATTTCTGAGTCAGGGACAACAGCAGACCCAGAGCAGTCAGAATCCATAGGAAAAAAAACTCCTCCGACTCCCAAGCAGTAATGTCCTCCTAACCCTGTGAAATAGAAAGTTTTCTTAGGAAGTTGCTCCTCAGAAATTACATGAGATGGATAAGCAGAGGCAGTTTTTTTTTGTTACATTTGTACCCCGCGCTTTCCCACTCATGGCAGGCTTAATGCGGCTTACATGGGGCAATGGAGGGTTAAGTGACTTGCCCAGAGTCACAAGGAGCTGCCTATGCCAGGAATCGAACTCAGTTCCTCAGTTCCCCAGGATCAAAGTCCACCACCCTAACCACTAGGCCACTCCTCCACTCCAAGTTTATTAAAAATGCCTGATTTAACAAAATAATTCAGGAGAAAACAGCAGGGTGGAGAATTTTACCCCCTCAAAACGAAGATCCCGGGACACAGTAGCAGGCAAGGAACCCGCTGACAAAATGGCCGCTGAAACAACATGAAGAGCAGGAACCGTTGCTGCTGACCCCACCATTGGATCGGAGCCCATCTGAACTCCCAGAGAAGGCCAAATTAGGTAACAGCAGTATGTCCGCAGATGTAAAGCATATCATGTAGGAATTGGTGGCCGAAAGCTTACCCCCCCCCCCCCCCCCCCCCCCCCCCCCCACAGCTTGCACAAGACTTAAAGGGATCAGACATAGTGAATAAAAAATATAGTCACAGAAACAGCCAGTCTCGTGACCTCCAAGGAACTGAAGCCCCACAATCTTCCCACAGCACAAGTGCTCCCAAACAGAACTGCAGTGCCTTTTTTCCCCCCAGAAAGAGGCAGGAGAAAAAGTAGGGAAGACAGAGAGAGATAGACAGTGGCATCAAAAAGGCAGGGAGGGACCTAAACTACAGGTTTACACCTGAGGCGCAGGATATTCTCTACCCCAAAATCTACTGAACCTGCAAGCAAGCAGGACAGGAGGCCACACAGAAGTCACCACACTGCACTGTTATCCTGCTTCCTAGAGATAGAGAATACTGGCCATTGCTATGCACAGGACCTTATGATGCACAATTCATTAGTGTTCTCTATCTCCACCTGCTGGCGGATGATCATCCATTTGTCTGGACTGATGCTTGGGAAGTAATGGAAGAAATGTCTCCACATCAATGCACCAATTTGGAAGAACACCTACTCAACAAACTCAAACTTGCGCAATGTTTTGTTCTTTGGCAAAGCAAGGAAATGGTCTGGCCTAAACTGAGTCATCTTGAAAAGTACCTTTTAGCCAGTGGCGTACCAAGGGGGGGGGGGGCGGTGGGGGCAGTCTGCCCTGGGTGCACGCTGCGGCGCGCGCCTGCTGCGAGAGTTCGCTAACTTCTCTCGTTCGCTGCAGCTCCCTCTGCCCCGGAACAGGGCTCCTCGGGCAGATAGGGCGCAGGTCCACTCGAGAGGAGAGCAAGATCGGTGGTCATAAGTACATAAGTACATAAGTAGTGCCATACTGGGAAAGACCAAAGGTCCATCTAGCCCAGCATCCTGTCACCGACAGTGGCCAATCCAGGTCAAGGGCACCTGGCACGCTCCCCAAACGTAAAAACATTCCAGACAAGTTATACCTAAAAATGCGGAATTTTTCCAAGTCCATTTAATAGCGGTCTATGGACTTGTCCTTTAGGAATCTATCTAACCCCTTTTTAAACTCCGTCAAGCTAACCGCCCGTACCACGTTCTCCGGCAACGAATTCCAGAGTCTAATTACACGTTGGGTGAAGAAAAATTTTCTCCGATTCGTTTTAAATTTACCACACTGTAGCTTCAACTCATGCCCTCTAGTCCTATTATTTTTGGATAGCGTGAACAGTCGCTTCACATCCACCCGATCCATTCCACTCATTATTTATACACTTCTATCATATCTCCCCTCAGCCGTCTCTTCTCCAAGCTGAAAAGCCCTAGCCTTCTCAGCCTCTCTTCATAGGAAGTCGTCCCATCCCCACTATCATTTTCGTCGCCCTTCGCTGTACCTTTTCCAATTCTACTATATCTTTTTTGAGATACGGAGACCAGTACTGAACACAATACTCCAGGTGCGGTCGCACCATGGAGCGATACAACGGCATTATAACATCCGCACACCTGGACTCCATACCCTTCCTAATAACACCCAACATTCTATTTGCTTTCCTAGCCGCAGCAGCACACTGAGCAGAAGGTTTCAGCACCTGTTTCTTCCAGAGTGGGCCAGAATTACTTCTGACCAGTGAGTCCTCTGTGGTGCAAGAAGGTTACAAGCTAGAATTCTTCTCTCCCGTCACAGACATTTGTCTGGAGTCAGGAAGTATTTTTTCACGGAGAGGGTGGTGGATGCTTGGAATGCCCTCCCGCGGGAGGTGGTGGAGATGAAAACGGTAACGGAATTCAAACATGCGTGGGATAACATAAAGGAATCCTGTGCAGAAGGAAGGGATCCTCAGGAGCTTAGCCTAGAATGGGTGGCAGAGCTGGTGGTTGGGAGGCGGGGCTAGTGCTGGGCAGACATATGCGGTCTGTGCTAGGGCTGGCGGTTGGGAGGCGGGACTAGTGCTGGGCAGACTTATACAGTCTGTGCCGGGGCTGGTGGTTGGGCGGCGGGGATAGTGCTGGGCAGACTTATACGGTCTGTGCCAGAGCCGGTGGTGGGAGACGGGGATAGTGCTGGGCAGACATACGGTCTGTGCCAGAGCTGGTGGTTGGGAGGCGGGGATGGGGCTGGCCAGACTTATACGGTCTGTGCACTGAAGAGGACAGTACAAATAAAGTAGCACATATGAATTTATCTTCTTGGGCAGACTGGATGGACCGTGCAGGTCTTTTTCTGCCGTCATCTACTATGTTTACTATGTTCCTGTTCCGGGGCAGAGGGAGCTGCAGCGAGTGAGCAAAGTTAGTAAACTCGCAGCAGGCGCGCGCTGCAGCACCCCCCCCAGCGGCATGCACCCGGGGGGGAGTCTCTTTCATGGGGGGGGGTCTGCGCTGTATCGGGGGGGGGGGGGGGGGGGCGCTGCACCCGGGGGGCGGGGCGCCGCCCCGGGTGTCTGCCCCCTTAGGAACGCCACTGCTTTTAGCTGTAGCAGCTGTAGCTGTAGCAGCTGTAGCAGCAACTAGTATCACCCATTTTGTTCAATGTTTTGATGTTTTCTTTGGGAGTTAAATTAGAGCATACAGGTTTTCAGATTTTTATACATGCTGATGCTATCACCATTTTGATACCAGTGATCTCCAGTATAAATGAGATCAAATCAAGGAAACAAAAATGTATCTCCCTAATTGATGAAAAGATAAAGCATTATCTAAAATTAAATAAAGATATGATAAAAAATTCCTTTTAGTGGGGGACAAAGGTAAAAATGGATTTGAAGGCTCTAATCTCATCTTGTACATACTTATAGACCACTTTCTCCCACAAAGGGTCCAGAGCAGTTTACAATCACATAAATGAAAATAAGAAAATATAAAAATTGACCTTAATTCAAAAACTGTTAGAAAGATATACTTTAAGACCTCTGCAAAAAGCATAATAAGAGGTCTGTTTCTTCAGTTGTATATGAAAAAGATAATGCCAATATCTTTTTGTTATGTTTATTAAAATTTGCGTTATCACTATAGTTACAACAAAACTCTAAGCAATGTACATAATACAATTAAAACTCTACAATCACTATGCAAAGAATGCAAGCCACACATAGAAAAGTAAACATACATACTAAAATACAATCATTCTACTTTAAAAATATATTGTGATAAACACAGGCCTGCCCTACCCTGAGGAGGCTGCTAGGGGGCGCTCTCCTACAAGAGATAAGGAAAATGCCATGATATGGTCCCTAGAGGGAGCTCCAATTGGACATCAGGGTAATGACCTGAAGGGGCCAGTAGAGGGAGCTCCAGCCAAGGCCTGAACATGGGGACTAGGGAGTATCTGTAGTTGAGGTTCCCTGTTAAGAGAAGGGCACCCAGAAGCTCTGGACCAGTGGCGTAGCAGACAGCCAGTTTTGGGTGGGCCTGAGCCCAAAGTGGGTGGGCACAAATTTTTCTCTGCTCCGCCTACCTCCACCTCAAAATATAAATACTTTAGCTAATGAGGATCCTCAAGCTCAGTCAGCTGAAGACTTTCTCTGAAGGTGGCCAGAACTCTCTTTTACCAAGCTTGGCAGGCAGCAGCAATGACCCTAAGCCACTGATGCCAGCACCCCACACATGCTTAGCTGTCGATGGCTCAAGGATGCTGTTGCCAGAGCTTGGTAGAAGGGAGCTCTGGCCGCCTTTGGAGGAGGTCCTTAGCTGGGGATGCCTGGGAATCCTCACCAGCTATACAGCAAGGGTTAGGACTGTTGTAAGACCTACTTGGCCCAGGTCAGAAAATAAAGGAGGGCTCCCCTCCCCGATTCCCTCTCCTCTTTGCCTCCCTTCCAATTTTCCACCTGCCATTACTATCACACCCTCACCAAACACAGAACAAGGGATCACAAATTAGAAATAAAAATATTTAGACAAAAATTGAAAAGGAACCCCAAGAAGTTAAACATAGCATTACTGCAACACTGGAGACCCAAAACATGCATTTCCTTTTCTACAGAACACAATACAAAGACATTTCCTATGCACATTTCCAAAAGCTAACATATTCCATTTAAAACATTTGAAATAAAATGCTTTGTTTCTACCTTTGTTGTCTGGACATTTTATTTTTCCATCTTGCTGGTTCCATTTCTCTTTCTGCTTTCCTCTCTGCCGTCTGCTAATTCTTCTTCAAGCGGCTGTAGTCCATTTGTCTTTTCTCCTCTCTCCTGTCTGTTCCCTCAATATTCCTGCCTCTGACATGTTGGTCATTCCTTTGTAGCTCTTTTCTGCCTCTCTCTCACCCTTCTTTGTCTCCTTTTTACTTTTCAACTACCTATCAAATTTCCATCTTCTTCTTTCACCCACTAGCTCTCCCATTCCCCATCTTACTCCTCCCCATCCCTACTTTCTCTTTATCTTTAATCTACTCCCCATTACCATATTCTACCCTCTGTAATCACTATCTCTCATTCATTTCCTTGCCACCCCCTCCTCCCCCTCTTGCCCTCTCCCACAGGTTCCACCATTCACATCATCTTCTCCCTCCACCCTTCTAACCAGCATCTGATCCCCTCCCCACCCCACCATGGTAGCCTTATATTTTCCTGCTCCTTCTCTCTTCATTCCTGTTAAATAGTAATAGTAGAGTCCTCTCCCCCATGGCCCAGCATTTTCCCCCTCACCACCTACTGTGTACCTCTCATCCACCCCCATGTCTATCTCCCCCTCTCATTCCCACTGTCCAACGTCTCTCTCCCCTTCCCATACAGCATATCTACCTTCCTCCCCTCTACCAGCATGTCTAACATTTCTCCCTTCCCTCCACCCCTATGCCCACCATTTTGCCCTCCTCTCCACCCCTATGTTTAACATTTCTCCCCCTCTCACCACCTATCCCCTCTCTATGCAGCATGTCTACCTCTCCTCCACCTCATATGCAGCCAAGACTTCTCCCTTCCTGACCCCTCCACCCCTTTACTGGATCTCTCCCTTCTTCCCCATGCAGCTTCTCCCCCACCCTCCATGCCTCATCATTCCATCTTCCCTCCTCCCTGTGCAGCATCTTTCCTTCCATCTTCTTCCCTCCCCCCCCCCCCCCCCGTGTAGCTGCTGTCCCCATCTTCCCTCCCCCATTCCAACATCTTTTCCCCATCATCCCTTGCCCTGTTGCGTGCCACAACTTTCACCCCCATCTTCCCTCACCCTCGGCAGGCCCGCCCAGCAGCGATTCCGATCGCAGGCAGCTCCTTCGACTCGCACACGCTGCCTGCCGGCTGCCGCTCAAATCTCCTTGCAGCTACTATCAGCGCTAACCGGAAGCTCAGAGGAGAGGCTTCCAGGTTAGCGCTGCTAGTAGCTGCAAGGAGATTTAAGCGGCAGCCCAGCCGGCAGGCAGCGTGTGCGAGCCGAAGGAGCTGCCTGCGATCGAAATCGCTGCTGGGCGGGCCTGCGAGGGTGAGGGAAGATGGGGATGAAAGTTGCGGCACGCCACGGGGGAATGGTATCGCTGTGCTGCTGGGCGGGCCTGACCCCAAATTGGGTGGGCCCAGGCCCACCCGGGCCCACCCGTGGCTACGCCCCTGCTCTGGACTCTTCCGGAACTGGGAGGAGGGGCCCAGAAGGGGTGTGGTGGGCTATTTGAAGCCCTATATGAACAGTACCTCCTCAGGAGCTAAGGAGGAGAGATGGGAACCTGGTGAGCCTGCTGGAGGAGGAGTACCTGGAAGAGGAAAAGAGAGAGCGAGAAGGAGACCCTAAAAGTGAAGGTACTTACCATGTGGTGGATGAACTTGAGAACCAGGCCACGTTGTTGATGGACTTGGGACTTATTTAAAATGAATTAACAGCTGTGGGGTGGAGGATAGGACTGTAAGGTTAATGAGAGTGAAGAAGGACCTATCCAGGGGTGGTGGCTGTTTTACACTGAGACCCCTATCTCTCAAAGTAAAGGGGCTCAGTGTATTTGCAAGCGAATGATAACGCGAAAGAAGTGGTTCCCCACAAGACTGAATCCAGGTACCAATAAATTGAATTTGCATATGTTGACTGCCTAATTTGCATATTTGTGAAGTCTGGAGAATCCGTGTGAGAGTCCCAGGAAAAGTACCGTGAGTCACTGCCCATGAACCAGAGAAGTGACTGAGGCACACGGGACATACCGAGAAAGGATTGCCAGCAGGAGGAAAGTACGGCAGAGCAGTCACCCTGAGTATTTATTTATTTTATTTATTTACGTCAATTTATATACCGTGTCTTAATGCAACTGCAAAACAGAACGGTTTACAATTTGTAAAAAGAAAAGAAAACATTACAACATTATCAAACATATAAACGGCGAGTGGACCGTACTCACCGCAAATGCGCAGTAGAGACCTTCTCTGCCCCGCCCCCACGTCAATACGTGATGACGGGGGGCGGAACACAGAGGGTCTGTACTGCGCATTGCTGAGGGAGGGACACCGCCGTCTAACGCTCCCCCACCCGAGTCGCCGCCGCCACCCACCTTTACCCGGTCGGGCCCTCGCTCCACTATTGAAACAGCGAGGGTCCGGGAACGCAGCACTGAGCTCTGCTGAGTTGCCGACATCGCCCTTCCTTCTTCTTCTCTGCCTCTGTCCCGCCCTCGACGACATTACGTCACACGACGGCGGGACAGGCAGAGAAGAAGAACGAAGGCCGACGTCGGCAGCTCAGCAGAGCTCAGTGCTGCATTCCCGGACCCTCGCTGTTTCAATAGCGGAGCGAGGGCCCGCCGGGTGGAAGGTGGGTGGTGACGGCTCGGTGGGGGGGCGCGAACTCGGCGGTGGGGGCGGGCCTTTTAACCCCCCCTTCCTATAATAGCCCGTTTTTACGGGCTCAAGGTCTAGTATGTACAATAAAACAGACAATGGAACTCCAATCATGACAGGAAAGCACAGCAAACCAGAATTAACTACATAGTATAAAACAATACAGGTTATGCTTCAATATACGGACAGCACCGCATGACAAAATTAACTACAAAAAAAATTAACTACAAAAAAATAAATGAATGGAACCATGTTTCCCTTATTCTAAATTCTGTTCTACATAGGTGATAAAATAAAAGGTTTTCAGAGTTTGGGAAGAGATCAGGATATTGAGGTTGGCGCTTGCAAGTGACTGGGGGAGGATCAGACAGAGTCCTGCTCAGGAGCCCCGGGGCCAGTACGGCTGGGCGGAGAGCAGGAAGTGCATGTGTCTGTACAAGCTGCTCAGAAGTCAGGACAGGAGCCACTAGAGGGCTTAGCACACTGAGTACCCCTGGGGGGGTCACAATATATACTGGTCATCTCTCTCCCCTCCAGAAAACCAAGGTCAACTAAGTTAACGCCAACGTAAATAGATGTGTCTTAATATGTATTTTTAATTTCTATACTAGGACTAGGGCATAGGCGGTCGGTGGCCCAACTGTTTGGGGAGGCTAAAGAGAGCGGGGTTAGGGGTGGGGCCAGGGGTGGGGCTTAAATCCATAATTGTCTGATCACACACAGAAAAAAATAAAAATAAATGTCACAATTAATACCTTTTATTAAATTTAGATATTAGCTATGTATCATATGTCAAAGAATAAAGTGGTTGCTCAAAGCATATACTAACCACAATCGCTCAACTGCAAAACACTATGCACAACTTTGTGCAAAAACACACTCTGAACCTTACTGTACCATAAATATTACACTGGGCAGAACCTAATACACCAATATACCACCCATACGGAAAATGCAGACCGTCAACAATATTGAAACAAGGGATCATAATATCACAATTCTCATGTAGAGCCACAAAACATCCTAATTCATGTTTAATGTGGGATAAAATGTCATAAATAAGTAAATCAACTTTTAATGTTGAACACTTTCTGAGAAGTTCTGAGAGAAGAGGACATTTCTCTGGTAAGTGAACGCTACTTTGCTTGTGCTTTGGGAACTTAAAGATTGGGGTTTAAAGGAGGAATTGTAGGTTTGTGTTAGGCAAACTTAAAAAGCAAATTTCAACAGCTAACAGAAAACAGCTAATCTCCATAGTCTTTTCCACTTAGTTTTAAAAGCCTTGTACCACAGCATTAACAGATAGAATCTAACAGCCACTGCAGGATCTAATTTAGTATTCCCCCCCCACCCCTAGGACAACTCCTCATTTATAGTCAGTTATTGTAATTAGGGTAACAAGTAAGGAGTGCTCTATAGAGTTTTAAATACATTCCATTACCAATCTAAAAAGGAAACACTATATAAATCATACAATACACTATATAAAGTAAAGACACTTTTATATTAGGCCAATATCCTTAATACTGTAGCAAGTTTTAAAAATATTGGAAAACTCAAAAACACTAAGATGGAGTCAGCAGTCCAGCAGCGAGAGGGGTGCTATCCAGTCTTTTGCATTGAGTGTCACATGTATGATATCTCCCAGTTGGTGAGATGTCATATGTTTGCGCCCGATGCAAAGAGCTCCTAGCTCTTAGAGAACGGTCCGTTCTCTTGAGGCTAGAGTAGCAGACTTGGTGGAGCTGAGGGAGACAGAGAGGTACATAGAGGAGACCTACAGGGATGTTGTAGAGAGGTCCCACCTCCAGTCTAGTAGCCCTTGTGCTACCTTGGGGAGGGAGGTCTCCTAGAAGGAGAGCATCACCCTGGTGAAGTAGGAAGTACTCCTGTAGCCAGGACCTGCCCACCAGGGGATGTAGCTATCCTCTCGCACTGAGGATATGTCTCCAAGTGCTGCCCGGGAGGGAAGGTTAGGACAGCTGTTGTAGTTGGTGATTTGATCATTAGACATATAGATAGCTGGATGGCTGGGTGGACGTGAGGATCGCCTGGTGACTTGCCTGCCTGGTGCGAAGGTGGCGGACCTCACGCGTCACCTAGATAGGATTTTAGATAGTGCTGGGGAGGAGTCGCTGTCTTGGTACATGTGGGTACCAATGACATAGGAAAATGTGGGAGAGAGGTTCTGGAAGCCAAATTTAGGCTCTTAGGTAGAAAGCTCAAATCCAGATCCTCTAGGGTAGCATTTTCTGACATGCTACCGTTCCACGTGCATGGCCCAAGAGACAGAACAGAGCTCCAGAGTCTCAATGCGTGGATGAGACGATGGTGCAGGGAGGAGGGGTTTTAGATTTGTTAGGAACTGGCAACATTCTGGGGAAGGGGGAGCCTATTCCGAAAGGATGGGCTCCACCTTAACCAGGGTGGACCAGGCTGCTGGCGTTGGCATTTAAAAAGGAGATAGAGCAGCTTTTAAACTAGAAATGGGGGGAAGGCCGACAGTCGCTCAAAAGCGCATGGTTCGGGAAAAGGTATCTTGCAAGATACCTCACAAACAGGGAAGATAGGGTTTCTGGATAGTGAGGTTGCACAACAGACCGTGGTGGGCCAGGTGCCCTTAAATACAACTAAAGATCAGACAAAAGATGTCAATCATAGTGTCAGGTACTAACATCATGCAAATAAGAACAACAAACATACTCTGAAATGTCTATATGCAAATGCTAGGAGTCTAAGGAAATAAGATGGGTAGAGTTGAATATTGCACTAATGAAAAATTGGATATAATAGGCATTACTGAGACCTGGTGGAAGGAGGATAACCAGTGGGACACTGTCATACCGGGGTACAAAGTATATCGTAATGATAGGGTGGACCGGACTGGTGGAGGGGTAGCATTGTATATTAACGAGAGCCTTGACTCAGATAGATTACAAATTCAGCAGCACAGAAATCACACCTTTGAATCACTGTGGGTTGAAATTCCATGTATAAAAGGGAAAAAAATGTGATAGGAGTGTACTACCGTCCGCCTCGCCAGGATGAGCAGGTAGACACAGAAATGATAAAAGAAATCAGAGACGCGAACAAATGGGCAATGGTGTATATAATGATTGACTTCAATTATCCAAATATAGACTGGGTAAATGTAACATCGGGACACGCTAGAGAGGTACAATTCCTTGATGAAATCAAGGACAGCTTTATGGAGCAACTGGTGCAGGAGCCGACGAGAGAAGGAAAATTCTGACTGGTCCTTAGTGGAGCGCATGATCTGGTGAGGACGTTTGGTATGGGGCCGCTTGATAACAGTGACCATATATGATCAGTTTTGACATCGACCTTGAAGTAACTATACACAAGAAAGTCAAATACGTTAGCGTTTAACTTTAAAAAAGGAGACTAGAAAAAAAGAGAAGAACGGTAAAAAAAAAAACTTAGGGGGGCAACTGAGAGAGTAAAAACTGTACAACAGGCGTGGACGCTGTTCAAAAATACCATCCTGGAGGCCCAGGCCATACATATTCCGCGAATTAGAAAAGAAAGACGGAAGTCCAAAAGACACCCGGCCTGGTTGAAAAGTGAGGTGAAGGAAGCTATTAAGGCTAAAAGAAACGCCTTCAGAAAATGGAAGAAGGAACCGTCTGAAAATAACAAGAAACAGCATAAGGAGTGTCAAAGCAAATGCAAGGCACAGATTAAGAAGGCCAAGAGGGAGTATGAAAAAAAGATAGCATTAGAGGCAAAAAACATAGTAAAAATTTTTTCGGTATATTAAAAGCAGGAAGCCGGCAAAAGAATCGGTTGGGCCGCTGGATGACCGAGGGGTAAAAGGGGCGATCAAGGAAGACAAAGACGTAGCGGAGAGACTGAATGACTTCTTTGCTTCGGTCTTCACCGAGGAAGATTTGGGTGGGATACCGGTGTCGGAAATGGTATTTCAAGCGGATGAGTCGGAGAAACTTACTGACTTCACGGTAAACCTGGAGGACGTAATGGGGCAGTTCGGCAAACTGAAGAGTAGCAAATCTCCTGGACCGGATGGTATTCATCCTAGAGTACTGATAGAACTGAAAAACGAGCTTGCGGAGCTACTGCTAGTGATATGCAACTTATCCTTAAAATCGAGCATGGTACCGGAAGATTTGAAGGTGGCCAATGTAACGCCCATTTTTAAAAAAGGCTCCAGGGGAGATCCGGGAAATTATAGACCGGTGAGTCTGACGTCGGTGCTGGGGAAAATGGTAGAGGCTATTATTAAAAACAAAATTACAGAGCACATCCGAGGACATGGATTACTGAGACCAAGTCAGCATGGCTTTTGTGTGGGGAAATCTTGCCTGACCAATTTACTTCAATTCTTTGAAGGAGTGAACAAACATGTGGACAAAGGGGAGTCGGTTGATATTGTGTATCTGGATTTTCAAAAGTCGTTTGACAAGGTACCTCATGAAAGGCTACAGAGGAAATTGGAGGGTCATGGGATAGGAGGAAATGTCCTATTGTGGATTAAAAACTGGTTGAAGGATAGGAAAAAGAGAGTGGGGTTAAATGGGCAGTATTCACAATGGAGAAGGGTAGTTATTGGGGTTCCTCAGGGGTCCGTGCTAGGACCGCTGCTTTTTAATATATTTATAAATGATTTAGAGATGGGAGTAACTAGCGAGGTAATTAAATTTGCTGATGACACAAAGTTATTCAAAGTCGTTAAATCGCAACAGGATTGTGAAAAATTACAAGAGGACCTTACGAGACTGGGAGACTGGGCGGCTAAATGGCAGATGATGTTTAATGTGAGCAAGTGCAAGGTGATGCATGTGGGAAAAAAGAACCCGAATTATAGCTACGTCATGCAAGGTTCCACGTTAGGAGTTACGGACCAAGAAAGGGATCTGGGTGTCGTCGTCGATAACACACTGAAACCTTCTGCTCAGTGTGCTGCTGCGGCTAAGAAAGCGAATAGAATGTTGGGTATTATTAGGAAAGGTATGGAAAACAGGTGTGAGGATGTTATAATGCCGTTGTATCGCTTCATGGTGCGACCGCACCTTGAGTATTGTGTTCAATTCTGGTCGCCGCATCTCAAGAAAGATATAGTAGAATTGGAAAAGGTGCAGCGAAGGGTGACTAAAATGATAGCGGGGATGGGACGACTTCCCTATGAAGAAAGACTAAGGGGCTAGGGCTATACAGCTTGGAGAAGAGACGGCTGAGGGGAGACATGATAGAGGTATATAAAATAATGAGTGGAGTGGAACAGGTGGATGTGAAGCGTCTGTTCACGCTTTCCAAAAATACTAGGACTAGGGGGCATGCGATGAAACTACAATATAGTAAATTTAAAACAAATCGGAGAAAATTTTTCTTCACCCAACGTGTAATTAAACTCTGGAATTCGTTGCCGGAGAAAGTGGTGAAGGCGGTTAGCTTAGCAGAGTTTAAAAAGGGGTTGGACGGATTCCTAAAGGACAAGTCCATAAACCGCTACTAAACGGACTTGGAAAAATCCAAAATTCCAGGAATAACATGTATAGAATGTTTGTACATTTGGGAAGCTTGCCAGGTGCCCTTGGCCTGGATTGGCCGCTGTCGTGGACAGGATGCTGGGCTCGATGGACCCTTGGTCTTTTCCCAGTATGGCATTACTTATGTACTTATGTAAAGTGGACATATTCCAAACACTATAATGAAAATAAAATGATCTTTTCTACCTTTATTGTCTGGTGACTTTGTTTTTCTGATTGTGCTGGCCCAGTAGCCGATTCTGCTGCTATCTGTCCTCTTAACCTCCGTTTCCAGGGCTTCCTTTCCATTTATTTGTTTACTTTCCGCCTTTCTTCTTCATTTCTTGTCCTATATCCATAAGTAAAAGCTGGGTCCTCCGCAAACTTGACTGTCCAGTGGATCCAGCTTTTGCCTATTTTCTTCATCCATGTGCAGTTTTCTACTCTCTTCCTTTTCTGTTATCTCATCTCCTTCCTCACTCCTCCCTCCCCCTCCATGTCCAGCACCCCTCCTCTCCCCTTCCCTCCATCCAGCAACTCTCCTCTCCCCTGCCCTCTCCTCTCCCCTTCTTCCACCATGTCCAGCAACCCTCCTCTCCCCTTCCCTCCATCCAGCAACCCTCCTCTCCCCTGCCCTCTCCTCTCCCTGTCTTCCACCATATCCAGCAACCCTCCTCTCCCCTTCCCTCCATCAACCCTCCTCTCCCCTGCCCTCTCCTCTCCTCTCCCCTTCTTCCACCATGTTCAGCAACCCTCCTCTCTCCTTCCCTCCATCCAGCAACCCTCCTCTCTCCTTCTTCCACCATATCCAGCAACCCTCCTCTCCCCCTTCTTCCACCATGTCCAGCAACCCTCCTTTCCCCTTCCCTCCATCCAGCAACCCTCCTCTCCCCTGCCCTCTCCTCTCCCCTTCTTCCACCATGTCCAGCACCCTCCTCTCCCCTTCCCTCCATCCAGCAACCCTCCTCTCCCCTTCTTCCACCATGTCCAGCAACCCTCCTCTCCCCTTCCCTCCATCCAGCAACCCTCCTCTCTCCTGCCCTCTCCTCTCCCCGTCTTCCACCATGTCCAGCAACACCTCCTCTCCCCTTCCCTCCATCAAACCCTCCTCTCCCCTTCTGCCCTCTCCTCTCCCCTTCTTTCCACCATGTCCAGCAACCCTCCTCTCTCCTTCAACCTCCATCCAGCAAACCCTCCTCTCCCCTTCTTCCACCATATCCAGCAACCCTCCTCTCCCCTTCCCTCCATCCAGCAAACCCTCCTCTCCCCTTCTTCCACCATGTCCAGCAACCCTCCTCTCCCCTTCCCCTCCATCCAGCAACCCTCCTCTCCCCTGCCCGCCTCCTCTCCCCGTCTTCCACCATATCCGCAAACCCCTCCTCTCCCCTTCCCGCCATCAAACCCTCCTCTCCCCTGCCCTCTCCTCTCCTCTCCTTCCACCATGTTCAGCAACCCTCCTCTCTCCTTCCCTCCATCCAGCAACCCTCCTCTCCCCTTCTTCCACCATATCCAGCAATCCTCCTCTCCCCTTCTTCCACCATGTCCAGCAACCCTCCTCTCCCCTTCCCTCCATCCAGCAACCCTCCTCTCCCCTGCCCTCTCCTCTCCCCTTCTTCCACCATGTCCAGCAACCCTCCTCTCCCCTTCCCTCCATCCATGCAACCCTCCTCTCCCCTTCTTCCACCATGTCCAGCAACCCTCCTTCCCCTTCCCTCCATCCAGCAACCCTCCTCTCCCCTGCCCCTCTCCTCTCCCCTTCTTCCACCATGTCCAGCAACCCTCCTCTCCCCTTCCCTCCATCCAGCAAACCCTCCTCTCCCCTTCTTCCACCATGTCCAGCAACCCTCCTCTCCCCTTCCCTCCATCCAGCAACCCTCCTCTCCCCTGCCCTCTCCTCTCCCCCCGTCTTCCACCATGTCCAGCAACCCTCCTCTCCCCTTCCCTCCATCAACCCTCCTCTCCCCTGCCCTCTCCTCTCCCCTTCTTCCACCATGTCCAGCAACCCTCCTCTCTCCCTTCCCTCCATCCAGCAACCCTCCTCTCCCCTTCTTCCACCATATCCAGCAACCCTCCTCTCCCCTTCCCTCCATCCAGCAACCCTCCTCTCCCCTTCTTCCACCATATCCAGCAACCCTCCTCGCTCCCTTCTTCCACCATGGTGCAGCAACCCTCCTTCCCCTTCCCTCCATCCAGCAACCCTCCTCTCCCCTTCTTCACCCCATGTGCATCAACCCTCCTCTTCCTCTCCCGTCTGCCCTGTTTCCTTCCTGCCCCCCCCCCGTACCTTTAAATATTATAGTTTTGCTGGAGTCGCGGGCAGCCGGCATGAAGACATCGGCAGGCTTACGCCGGTTCCAGCAGCCTTCCCTTCCCTCGTTGCAAGTCGGATGATGGCTCCGCCCTCTTCTGAATTATTTCCGGTTTCTACGAGGGCAGAGCATCATCCGACTTGCAACGAGGGAAGGGAAGGCTGCTGGAACCGGCGTAAGCCTGCCGATGTCTCAATGCCGCTGCCCGCGGACTCCAGCAAAACTATAATATTTAAAGGTACGGCGGGCGGCGGGGCGGGCAGTGGCGGGCTGGGAGGCTTAGGCCTCCCCAAGCCTCTTATACGGGGCGCCTATGGACTAGGGGCATGCGATGAAGCCTACAATGTAGTAAATTTAAAACGAATGGGAGAAAATTTTCAGAGAATGTGGGTAAAGGTGGTTAGCTTAGTGGAGTTTAAAAAATGTTTGGATGGCTTCCTAAAGGAAAAGTCCATAGACCATTATTAAATGGACTTGGGGAAAATCCACTATTTCTGGGATAAGCAGTATAAATGTTTTGTACTTTTATGGGAACTTGTGACCTGGATTGGCCACTGTTGGAAACAGGCTGCTGGGCTGATGGACCTTTGGTCTTTCCCAGTATGGCAATACTTATGTACATACAGTAGGAAGTGTGAAGGACTTCCTACATGGATCCACACTTCTGTCAGAAAGCTAGAGTTCCAGAAAAGGATCAGTGGGGAAGTGACACCAATAGGTGACACCAAGTTAAAGCTTCACAGAAAGGTGAAGTAAGACGACAAAATCCTGAAGAATTGCTGGGAAGCAGAACCAAAAATTTGAAGATGGAAAGTAAGATCACGGAGCTTACTCAGGAAGATTATAAAGACTGTAAACCAAAAGTAGGATAATGAAGAAGAAATGTATGAAGCGAGACAAAAAGGAAAGCTGGAATTTGCCAATGAAGGTATCCAAGAAGTGTGATTTGGCATTAATATAATCAAATAGATAGAAGAGACTTCTATACATCATTTTTATGTTATTATGTTGCTTCTCAGTAAACTGCAAAGGATATAGAAATAATCTATTGCTAAGGTTAATTGCTTGCTGATGAAAATCGCCAATGAAGCCCTGTAGTGATAAGGTTCCTCCTATCTTCCTAACTGGTTAAGATTAAGGTAGAGCTCCATCAATGAGCAGGTGGCGATAGAGAACTGAAAACTGAGTTGAGATATCTCTCTTTTCTCTTAGCATCCAGTCCAGCTCCTTAGTATTATGTAGACAAGCAGTAAGGACAAACTCAGGAGAAACTGAGAATAAATACAACACCTTAAATACGTTGCTAATGTAACACCAGTTGAGCAAACGTGTGGACCTCTCTCATCTTTGGACAACATGTAGAGAACAACAGATATGTGTGAAGCACCATGAAAAGTGACAGTTGTTATGTGACCTATTATTCTGAACCGAGTAAATGTTTCAGAAACCTCTGGTGTCTGGAATAATGGGAAGGACTAATGGAAATAAAATTATCAGGAAGACTTACTTTCTCCTTCCATTACGTACCATTCCACTCAGTGGCGTAGCTATCATGGGGCCACGGGGGCATGGGCCCCCGTAGATTTGGCCCTGGACCCCGCCTGCTGCGACCCTCTCGACCCCCCTTCTCGGCCACGCGGCGTTGCTTGCTGACTGATCTTGTCAAGTTTGTGTGCATGCAGACGCACGCACAGAAACAGATTCAAACTTGATCAGATCATTCGGCAATGCCGCGCAGCCAAGAGGACTTCGGCTGGCGGGGTTGGGGCCCCCACCAGCAAAGGTATGTGGCGGGAAGGGGGGGGGTGTCAGCAATGCCACGCGGCCAAGAAGAGGACTTCGGCTGGCGGGGGTTAGGGTCCCCCGCCAGCAAAGGTGCATGGCAGGAGAGCATTGCGGCGGGGGAAGGGGGGGTTGAGAGGGTTGCGGCGGCGGGGGGGGGGGGTGAAAGTTGGCTGGCAGGCGGGGGGGGGGGGCTAAAAATGTGCTCCTCACCTCGGGCTCTGGACCCCCCTCCCGTCGAAGTCTGGATATGCCCCTGGTTCCACTAATCCAGAACCAGTGGGATTTTCAAAAGGAATATCTAGAGTGGGTGGGATCCTGGTGCTGCTGCCCCAGAGGACTGAAGCCCCAAAACTGGCTTCTAAGAGAGCTGCAATGACTACCCTGTAGTTCTTCAAAGGTATACAAAGTCAACTATGTAACTGACGTGCAAATATCCACTGGAGTTAGTAAAGGGTAAAGAAGATCAAGATCAAATATAAGGCACCTTCTGATTAAGCGGTCACGCTGGAACACTCAGTCTTAATCTGACAGCATTGGTGGTGTCTGCATCACAGCAGAGCTCACCCAAGGAGCAGGTTGTGCTCCATGGGGCAAGCTCATTAGATTGGAAGTGCATACCATCTGGGGAGTATACAGGACTAGTGTATAAGGTATGTTTTAAAAGTTTTTAAATTTTTAAAAACTTTTTAGTATAGTTTTAATAGTTCTTTCAGTAATCACATCTTCCAACTTAAACGTAGATGGGAATTTAATCCCAGTTCGGTAGGGATATTGCTCCAAGTTTATGGGCCCCTGCTGATGGCAATTTCCTGGGTCAAACTTTGATTTACTCTGCCCCTGTGAAATTAAATCCCCAAGGAGAATTTGGTAAACTCTTTAAGTCTTTAAGTTTTCAATTGTGCACTGAATCTAAGACAGCCCTATTTTAACTATGATGCAAGGAATGAATCTCCAAATTTTGGGTGTAACTGAAACCTGGCTAGATGTGGAGAAGAACACTATTTAATTAGTGCCATGCCCCCAGGTTCTCTATTTGTCTATGTCCAGGTCATCTAAGAAAGGGGGTGGACTAGCTTTGCTTTTCCCAGAGGATTTAGGGTAAAGGAGATTCCAGCTCTCCCCTTCCCATTTAAAGAGGTCCTTATTGGTAAACTGAAAGTATCCAAGCATTTGCTATTTTGCTTTATTTATTGTGCCTCGGGGCTTCCTGTAGTTATATGGGATGATATATTCCAAACATTTGCAGACTTGGTAGGTGTGAAGACATTCTAATATTGGGGGATTTTAATGTATACTTCTAAGACAGGGGTAATTTATATACTGACAAGTTCTCATCTTTATATCAGATTAAAGCAGTTGGTAATGTTACAAGAAATTGGATGGCCATACACTGGATCTACTGCTGACCCCTGTTAAGTGGGAACTGTAGATTAGTGCACTTAGAACTAGCTCCCTATCATGGTCAGATCACCATGTTGTGGTTGATAACTGGTAGGGCAGATGTGAAAGTAGGGCCTTCAGAGACTGGAATAGATCTACGCTCTGTGGCTCCACTAGGAACTATGTTTGATGGATTTTATAGAATCTACTGTAGAGAATTAGGCAGACTTATGGAACTGCAAGCTTAATAATACAATGGATGATATGTTCCTCTAAGAATTAGTAGAGGTAATAGCCCTAATGCTTGTCAGGGGATTTAAGGTGGTACCATGATGGATTAAAACTTATAAAGTATCAGTTGAGACGTGTTGAAATACAGTGCTGTAAAAACAGGATAGCTGGTCTAAAGACCAGTGTAAATCTTTTCAAAATTATGTAATTGTCAACTGAGATTAGCTAAGAAAAGTTTTTTTTTTCAAAAATGATTAATGAAAGTCTAAATAAATGGGCTCAGATGTTCTCCTTAGTGAGAAAATTAACGAATACAATGAAAATAATGTACCCAAGGAGATACCAGATGTGAATCTCCTTGGTCAATATTTTCAGACTAAGGTGATGAACCTACAAAGCCACATAAACGAAAATGTCAGTATAGAAGAAGTTCCCACAGAATCTTATGGGAAAACCCCAATCTCAAGACTATCTGAGTTTAAGTTTGTTCCCTGACTTACTTAGAAAAGAGGATTTAGTGGATTAAATGCCCATGTGCACAACTTATCCAATTCCAATATCTTGGGTCAAGATGACAAGACATTGTTTAACCCCAATACTACTCTTAATGATAAATAGTAGTCTACAATTTGGCATTGTGCCTAATTGCTGGAAGCATGCTAGTGTGCATCCAGTACTTAAGGTAGACTCCTCAGATTCTAGTAATGTGCATAATTATAGACCAATTTTGAATTTGTGTCTCCCAGAAAAATTAATAGGCAGGTTGTTCTGAAATAATTGACTGATTTTGTGGAAAGCACAATTTATTGCAACCAAGACAATCAGGCTTCAGAAAATAAATCACAGGTTCCACTCTAGACCTAGGCGGCTGCAAGAGGCTCACTCTCCGCAAGAATTGAACGATATCTGGTGAGCTACAAGACAGTCCAGGTGCAAATGCTTAAAAAGAGTGAAATTAAGTTGCTGGAGGTAGTGCAGGATGCCCATTTAACTATGCAAATTGAAATTGGTAATATTGTCCAAGCATCCTTTGCTCAGTTACATTTGTTCTATCGGTTGAAGCCAATGTTGACTTTTTCTGACTTCTAGAATGTTGTGCAAAGTATGGTTATATCAAGGGTGGACTACAGTAACTCTATGAATTGGAGGGTCTCTAATGCTAGAGTTAAAGCCTTGCAGGTGGTGCAGAATGCAGCTGCGAGGGTGCTTGTAGGTGCTTTGAAGTGGGATCATATGACTCCAATTTGAAACAGTTACACTAGTTACCTGTGTGTTTTAGGATACAGTTTAAAGTACTATGCTTGCTTCATCAGACTGCTTATGGGACTGTTCCATAGTATTTAAACTCTGTGATAAAGCTGTATCTGCTAGGGGTTTAAGAATAATTAAGTGAAGAAGTTAGTGACTGATGGTTGGTAACTACACATTATGCTCTCATGAGGGCTGCAACATTTTCAGTTGCGTGTCCGTTTTATGGAATGCCTTGCCTGGCAACCTGTGCCTTTGTGCAATGCAGGACAATTTTAGAAGCTTTTGAAAACGTATTTGTATGTTCAGGCTTTCTCCATGTGATGTAGTTGGGGACCAAACAGTTATTAGTTGTTATTTTTAGGGGTTATGTAGATTTTGTTGTATTTGTGGTGTATGTGTTTTTACTATTGTGTATGTTATGCTGTGAACTGCTTAGGTTTAAACAGGGTATACGTTTTATAAATAAGAGGCATCTTCTGTAGTTGGCCCCTGAAAACAAGCCAAAGTTGCAACCTAAACTTTAGAGAATTCAATGCCAATCCTTTCTGAAGACCTGCCTGAAGAAAAGCTAGTATGTGTGCAATCTGAGCGGAGAAAGAACTGCGCTTCCCACTGTCTTTGTGCAGTTAGTCTCCGTGGGATTTGGCATTTGACCGTCCTCGGCACATTTTGCTCTTGATCCTCAAATAGAACCAGATCATGTCTTTCCAGAGCTGGGACAACATCCTCAGCTACAGTGAGGAATACTTCAATCAACTGCTACAGCACCAGGATCGAGAAGATGATGTGAATCAGTCCACAGGATCACTTATGGAGTTATGGCTAGACATTGTGACTCTAATTTCTATATATCTCTTTTAGGCAGCCCTGTAACACCACCCAATTCATCTCAGCCTGCAAGAACCTCAGTGGAGGACCATAACTCTTCACCAGGCTTACCACAACGGTCAAAGACTGATGCTTCCTGCCCCAAACAGCATCTTTTTTAGAGGAACTTTGGAAGAAAGACATCAGGGAAATGTCTTTTCATCACTGTCGACCATCCAGAGACAGATTTCCCCAGAGACGGAGGGGCAGAGGTAGAGGCACATGAGCATTCCAGCAACATCACAGCAAGGAACAATACCACAACCACAACTGGAGATAAATATTCCTATTTTTGACCTGATTCATTTTGAAAGAATAAGAAGTCAGTGTTCTACAAAAGGGCCTAATCATTTGTTCCCAATGTGAGATACACCTTTCAAATTAGAGTTGATTATTCAAATTCAATCGAAAATTACAAATCATGCATGCCTTTTCTTCAAACAACAACCCCTCATACAGACATCTCTGTTGTCAAGAAACCATCATCTTGGATCCTTCCTGGACCTACAAATCTATTAATACAGGCTTTCAACTCATATACAGAGAAAGATTTAAAGAAATTGGAGGAGAAAAAAACAGCCTCGCTATTACAACACAATCAAGATTGAACAGGATGCAATTAGGAATCTTGCAGAAAATCAGAACATTGTCATTAAGCTGCTGACAAGAGTGGAGGGGTGGTTATCTAACAATTGTTTCAGGCAACCAATCGGTCCTAGAACCACTTTCCATTTTTGTGGATTACTTTCTCAGACCCTTGTTCCACTCATTCCATATGTTTGTTACACCACACAGATGATCAACATTCTACAAGATTATGATGGTCCACTGACAAACACTGTCATTACGATGAATATTGAATCTCTCTACTTTAATATCCCTCAACTTGAAACTTTAACCATAATAGAAAGAACCACCACTGCACTGTCGGAGATGACTTGGACTGGGGCCCCCCACCAAAAAGGGAGAAAAGTGGTGTAAGGCATTCCACACTGCCCTGAGCTCCAAGCGATATTTATCGACCACTGAGTCCTGATCTGCCCAAGTGCCCTTTGCCAGATGGAACTTATAATGAGCTCCACAACCTGACATGCTGGTGTCCGTTGTCACCACCTCCCATTGTGTGATCAGAAAGGGAGTTCTGATGGTG
Source organism: Microcaecilia unicolor (assembly GCF_901765095.1). Lineage (NCBI taxonomy): Eukaryota > Metazoa > Chordata > Amphibia > Gymnophiona > Siphonopidae > Microcaecilia > Microcaecilia unicolor. The sequence goes on along the minus strand of NC_044035.1, from coordinate 204,210,253 downwards.
AAATTCCTGGGTGACATCCATTACTGCATACTCTGTCGGGTGACTAGCTGTCACGTTTTCAAAGCTGGAAACTGGGTTTGTGAGCCCTTGGGCCACTGCTGAGGAGCGGCAGTGGCAGGCAAAACCACCCCACACTAGAGACAGGGCAGGTCTCTGACAAACAGTTAGGCTTCACCTGCACCTAGCTACTTTCCAGCAAGAGTGAGCTCAAGGCTTCAGGTGGCTGGCAGGACTTACTGGACATGGCAGGACTGGATAACAGCTAGGCAGCACAGGGACAGCAAGGCAGGGAAAGGATAGGCTAAAGGCCAGGACTGAAAGCTGCGAGCAGCCACTGAAACAGGGAATAAACACAGCTAGACAGGAGACTGAACTGAAAGCTGCAAGCAGCCCTGAAGCAGGGAACAAACACAGATAAACCCAGCCACTAGACAAAGACATACAAACAAGACACAAGACTGGGAAACAAGCAATACAGTAACAAGCAAATCCCCTAAACTAAACATAGACTCAGGCTGAAGTGCAAAAGCACCAACATACCAGGGCCTTAGACGCAATGCAAAGGCCAAGCAGCAAGGTTTCAGAATGGCTAATAAGCCCAGCAGCACCTGGATCTCAGCTGCAACCATCACCAGGAAACTACGGGTGCTGTGTAGGTTCAATCCAAGCAAGCAAGTCTGGTAGCCCGGAAGATCCGGACTGGACTGCGCTAAAGTCTGGAATGGGCAGGAACAGCAAGACAGTCTATAGCAGTTCATAGCAGCCACCGGTTCTGGCCACCAGAGGGCAAGTTGAGCACAGACGTAACACTAGCATCCAAAGAAGATGAAGATTGTACTTCTGTAACACTGGAGGACCAGTGGCTAAGAAGAGATTCCTGTAACACCTGCATATGAGCCCTTGTCCATGGCACCATTTCCATCGCTGCCATCATTGATCCTAGAATCTGGACGTAAGTCTGCCTTGACTAAAGAGAAGATGAATCTGCTAAACCAGCTTCAACATCTTGTGCTCCATGAGGAAGATCTTCTCTTATGCTTTATAGAATAGAACTCATATGTACTCCAGCATTTGCGATGGGGTAGTCTGCTCTTCTTGAAATTGATTGCCCAGCCCAACAACTGCACAAGATGGCTAACTTTGAAGTGGCCGCTTTGGGTCTTCAAGCGTTGGTGTGTAGCTCATTCGTGGCAACAGCATTCCTGAAGTGGCATCAGCAGTTGGCAACACAATACAGGCACTATCACCCAGCTGGAAGCAGAGTTTGGCCTACTCGATGGATGCTATTTACAACATAAGAACATAAGAGTAGGTACCTGGTCTTGACGGATTCACCAATGAGTCCTTTAAAACATTTGGGGGACTGTTGGCCCCATACCTTGCATTGGTCATTAACTCGGTGAGAGAGGGCTTTCCCCTCCCTAAGACCATGATGGAGGCATGGGTGGCAGTCATACCGAAGCCAGGCAAAGATAAAACTGACTGTGCAGCGTATAGACCAATTTCAATACTTAAAACAGATGTCAAAATATTAGCAAAGGTACTAGCGAATCGACTGGGAAGGGTGTTACCATGCTTGATCCACCCGGACCAAGTTGGCTTTGTAGCTAAAAGACAGGCAGGAGATAATATCGTAGAACGCTGGACCTGGTGTTTCAAGCACAAAAGAAAGCTAGCCCGATGGTGCTGTTAGGATTAGATGCCGAAAAGGCATTCAATAGGGTCCACTGGGGCTATCTGGACAGGGTCTGCAGAGAGTAGGGATTGGACAGTTTTACAGAACTTGGATTCGGGCATTTTATACTTCCCCAGGGGCGTGTGTACGAGTCAACGGGGAAACTCAGGGGCCTTCAAGCTGGAACGTGGGACACGGCAGGGATGCCCTTGTCCCTCTCCTATTTGCACTGGCAATGGAGCCTCTGGCGGAGGCCATAAGGGAGAATGTAGATATAGCGGGGGTTAGCGTGGGAGGACGGGAATACAAAATTGCATTATCGCAGACGATGTACTATTGTCACTAACCAAACCCCCTGATATCCCTTCCCAACGTTATGCGAGAGATAGAGAGATATACTCGAGTGTCAGGCTATAAACTTAATGCGAGTAAGTCGATTGGACTAGCTGTGGGAGTGCCAGAGGCCATGCTAACATCACTGAAACATCCTTTACTTTTAAAGGGAGGAATGGGAACCTAAGATACCTGGGGGTGCAGATTCCGCATAACTTGTCGGCGTTGTTCAACGCTAACTATCCGAGCCTTCAGAGAGAAATACAGCGGGATCTGGAGAGATGGACGCCAATGAGCTTATCTTGGATGGGGAGAATAGCGGCCCTTAAAATGAATATTTTACCTCGGCTGTTGTACTTGTTCCAGGTGATACCACTTAGACTCCCAAGAACCTCTCTCTCAAGGTTACAGGATAGTCTGGTCAGATTTATCTGGACAACAAAAGACCGCGTTTGCCACGAGCTTTCTTATATAAAAATAAAAGGGATGGAGGCCTGTGGGTGCCCAACCTTATGGGTACTACTGTGCTGCACAATCGAGAGCAGCGGTGGAGTGGTTCTGAAAGGAAGATCACAAAATATGGGTGAACATTGACCAGCATTGGTTGGGACGCGAACATTGGGACATTTAATGTGGCTCCCGAGGTAAACACAGAGGACAGGTTGACAAGTTCCCACCGACAGTTCAAGCCACATTCCACTATTGGGATCGTATGTTTGAGGGTCGCCAGACCGTGGTGTCTGGGTTGGCACCCATAGTAGATAATCCAAACTTTAGTCCGGGAGTGGGTAATACCACGTTTTGCAAGTGGGCTGAAGTGGGATTAGAAATGTTGGGCAGTTACATGTAGGGGCAGATATGATACCATTTGACAGACTAGTAGAAGACTATGGACTCAGGACTGAGGACAGATATGCATACATACAAATACAGCATTTTTTGCAGGGACCAAGCTATTTAGAATGCATGAAAAGAGAGGTACATCCACTGGAGGAGGTGTGTGTAAATTCAAGGCCCATGAGGGGTATGCTTACTCACTTGTATGAATTAGTGGGCACACAGATTAAGCCATATACATTACATAGGCGGAGGTGGGAACAGGAATTAAATTTCACATTACCAGATGTGGACTGGCTTAGGCTTGAGAGGACGATTTTGCGCTCCTCCCGGGCCGTAGCAGTAAAGGAGAATGCCATAAAATATTTTATAGATGGTATCTTACCCCGCTAAGGCTGCACCGTATGTATAACATGTTTCAAAGGACTGTTGGAGACAGTGTGGAGGAGTAGGAAACTATGGGCCACATCTGGTGGACTTGCCCTAAAGCGCAGGCATATTGGAAAAGTGTGTGGGCGCGCATTCAGGTCTGGACGGGAAGGGCTGTGCAGTGGCATCCTTTGACTTTCATCTTGGGCCGGAGGCCAGCTGGGCTTACGGCTGATCAGTGGGTTCTGGTGAGGGGGTCTTTGCACGCTGCCCGCTTGAATTTGGCTCAGCAGTGAAAAGTGGTGCGGGTCCCCTCATTGGTGTCCTGGATTACGAAAGTGAAATACATTTGTGAAATGGAGAGATTGACAGCGATTAAACATAAAATCTTGCCAAAGTGGGAAAAGCCTGGAAACCTTTTGTGAATGCAAATGTTTGATGAAGGTAACAAGGCTCGGAGGGGGTAGGTCAAGGGGGGGGGATAAGGTTAATAATAAAATCAAAAATGTTTTGAAGTGTAATTTGATCTAAATTTAAGTGGACACAGACTTTCATTATCTATTCAAGACTGTCATTACTGAACACTTATTGTAGATTGTATTGACATGAGCTGAGTTGAATTGAAGTGTTGTTTCCTTTTGTTCTGTATTCTATACTTCAATAAAGACTTCTAAAATTAAAAAAAAAAGAACATAAGAGTAGCCATACTGTGTCAGACAATGGTCTATCTAGCCCAGTATCCTGTTCCAAAAGTGGCCAAGCCAGGTCACATGTTACGGCCTGCAGTATGTTTTTTTTCTGTCACAGTACATCAGCAACTCTGGTTGCAGTGTTGGGCAGCGGTTGCAGCGTCAAACTGCCCTTTCGGGTCAGATACATAAGTACCGCCATACTGGGAAAAGACCAAGGGTCCATCAAGCCAGCATGCTGTCTCCGACAGTGGCCAATCCAGGCTTCAAGAACCCGGCAACCCCCCCCCCCCCACACATGTTATTGAGATGATCTCAATAAACTGGTGAAAGAACTGGGGGAGACTAATCCACAGTGGTTACCAGCGGTTACCAGAGGATAAGCTCTTGATTTTGAGACAATGGATGGTACCAGCCTGGTTGTCAGCAATATGGTTAGAAATCCTGCTTTCAGGCAAGCAATCTCCCATTCATGCGGACAGGAAGTCCTCACTCAGTCAGCTAGCAAGCCCAATGCCTCAGAGATTGCAGTGATGCGAGGCTAGTCCACTCTTTCTTTCCTCAGTGGGAGAAGTCAGAGAAACTGACAAACTGAGAGTAGCAAATTGCCTGGGCAGATTGGTATTCATCCCTGAGTACGGATAGAAAAATGAACATGCAGAACTATTGTTAGTAATATGTAATTTATCTTTAAAATCAAGCACGGTACCAGAAGATGAAGGGTGGCCAATGTAACGCTGATTTTTAAAAAGGTTCAGAGGTGATCCAGTGAGGCTAAGGTTGGTGCTGGGCAAATGGTAGAGACTATACAAAGGTCAAAATCACACAGCATATTCAAAAGCATGGATTAATGAGACAAAGCCAATATGGATTTACTGAAAGGAAATCTTGCCTCACCAATCTACTAACATTTCTTTGAAAGGGTGAACAATGTAGATAAAGTGAGCCATTTGATATTGTGTATCTGGATTTCAAAAGGCATTTGGGAAAGTATCTCATGAAAGACTCCAGAGGAATTTGGAAGTCATGGGATAGGAGGTAGTGTTCTACTGTGGATTAAAAACGGATAAAAGATAGAAAACAGAGAGTAGGGGGTTAAATGGTCAGTATTCTGAACGGAGAAAGGGTAGATAGTGGGGTTCTGCAGGGGTCTAAATGATTAGAGATGGGAATAACTAGTGAGGTAATTAAATGTACTGATGACACAAAGTTATTCAAGTTGGTTAAATTGCAAGTGGATTATGAAAAATTATAAGAAGACCATACGAGATTGGGAGACTGGGCATCCAAATGGCAGATGACATTTAATGTGAACAACTGCAAAGTGATGCTTGTGGGAAAGAGGAACCTGTACTATAAATATTTGATACAAGGTTCCACATTAGGAGTCACCAACCAAGAAAGGGATCTAGGTGTCATCATCGATACATTGAAACCCTCTGCTCAGTGTGCAGCTGCGGCTAAGAAAGCAAACAAAATGTTAGGTATTATTAGAAAAGAATGGAAAATAAAAATGAGGACGTTATAATGCCTTTGTATCGCTTCATGGTGCAACTGCACCTTGAATACTGTGTGCAAAAGATATACTGTAATTAGAAAAGGTACAGAGAAGGGTGATAAAAATGATAAAGGGGATGAGATGACTTCCCTATGAGGAAAGGCTGAAGTAGATAGGGCACTTCAGCTTGGAGAAAAGATGGCTGAGGGGAGATATGATAGAGGTCTATAAATTAATGAGTGGAGTAGAACGGGTAGATGCGAATCACTTGTTTTACTCTTCCAAAATACTAGGACTAGGGGGCACGCAGTGAAGCTAACAAGAAGTAATTTAAAACAAATCAGAAAAAATATTTCTTCATTCAACATGTAATTAAACTTGCCACGAATAAGCTGCACACCAACATCTGAAGATCCAAAGAGGCCACTTCAATGTCTTCTTTCAGCGAGACTTCTAGCTTCCTATCTTGTAGGTCTTTTAGGGGTAATGCCCCTTCTACAGCAAGGTAGTCTTCTTAGTCACTGCCGTAAAGAATAAACAAATGATTCACGTCTGCCTGTTCCACTCCACTCATTATTTTATAGACCTCTATCATATCTCCCCTCGGGTCGTCTTTTCTCCAAGCTGAAGAATCCTAGACGCTTCAGTCTTTCCTCATAGGGAAGTCATCCCATCCCCTTTATCATTTTCGTTGCCCTTTTCTGTACCTTTTCTAGTTCCACTATATCTTTTTTGAGATGCAGTGACCAGAATTGAACACAATATTCGAGGTGCAGTCGCACCATGGACTGATACAATGCCATTATAACGTCCTCACTTTTGTTTTCCATTCCTTTCCTAATAATACCTAACATTCTATTTGCTTTCTTGGCCGCCCCTGCACACTGAGCAGAGGGTTTCAACGTATCATTGACGCTGCTGATATCTCTTTCTTGGTCGGTGACTCCTAACGTGGAACCTTGCATTACGTAACTGTAGTTAGGGTTCCTCTTTCCCACATGTATCACTTTGCACTGCTCACATTAAACATCATCTGTCATTTAAACGCCTGGTCTCGTAAGGTCCTCTTGTAACTTTCACAATCCTCTTGCAATTTAACGTCGGCAGTTTTAATTACCTCGCTAGTTACTCCCATCTCTAGATCATTTATAAATATGTTAAAAAGCAATGGCCCAGCACAGACCCGTAGGGAACCCCACTATCTACCCTTCTACATTGAGAATACTGACCATTTAACCCTACTGTCGGTTTTCTTTCCTTTAACCAGTTTTTAATCCACAATAGGACACTACCTTGGTGGACATGACTTTCCAATTTCTTCTGGGAGTCTTTTATGAAGTACTTTGTCTTTTTTTTTTCTTTCAGTTTTATAGTGATGCAGGGGGAGCGTGGAGCAGCAGTGACCTCGGCGTCATAAAAGACGCCCATGACGTGCGTTTTCGCCCCCCCTCGCTTTTTTTTGTTTTTTACATTACAGTTTTCAGTCGGATAGCCCTAACGACAGGTACAGACCTGTTGTTAGCTTTCCGGCACTTTTCCTGCGTTAGGGTAGTTGGAAAACTTTGATGCATCTCGTTTCTATGGGGTTTCTACACAATTTGCTCATCTGCATTCTCGTTTTCGTTTTCTGCTACTGTGGTCGGAAATGGCCTTTAATGCATGCCACGGTTCGAAAATTCTTCGTTAGAGGGTCGTTAAAGTGTCATTAAAGCTTAGTGCATCTGCCTCTGAGTTACTGAAAGTTCCACTTTCTTTAAATTAGTCCCTTGTGAGGCTAATTCAGTTTGTAAAGAGTCAATTTTCACAACATTTGCCTTTGAAGTCAAACAAAGTTAAGGCATACCTTATGCAGTGATTCCATTGCCCCCCACAGAGACTCTAACATTACCTTGATGGTTTAATGGAACCAACTTCTCCCATGCCAAGATGCTGCAAATGTATTTGGCAATTTAGGGGGCTCTGAGGGAAAAACCCTCGCCATACCCTTCCTCTTAACCATAATAAAACTAATAATAAGGAACAAACTGGTAACGTCTCAGTGAGCTTAAAGTGCAGTGGCCATCTTTGATCCGGTTGTACCCCTGTCTCAATGATTGGCTGGTGCAAGCCAGCTTGGAACTTGAATCTAGAAAGGTCACATCCCAGTAGAGGCTTTGGCACCAAAACCAACACCAGAAATTCAGGTTTGGCTATGCTTCAGATTTGGCCCAAAAATGCCAGCATATTTTCAGCTAAAAACCGAAAGTTCGCCTCCCTTCCCCCCACGAACATAATGTGACCCATTCTGCCTGCCCCGCCCTCCCACTACCCAGAGGCACACCCTCTGCCTACCTTTAAAGCCCTGGTGGAGGTATGTCCTCTTTGGGGCAGGAGTGATCCCCAAGTTGCGCCTGCCCATGCCGACTCTAATCTCAGAATAGCTACTGTGATCTCCTGTGGCAGTCTTGGCAGCCATTTTTTTTTATAACTTTCACAATATTACATTCACATAAAATAATGTAGCAAAACAGGAATACTTCACAGGAAAAATAAAATATCTATCCTTTATACATTCAAGGATTTTCAGAAAACAACATATTTACTTAGTCCACAAAGTAGGGATCAAAAGACAAAGCAATGAAACGAAGAAAAATAAGAGAAAAACTCGTACAAATCAAGGTAAGGTATACACAAGAAGTTGCACATATGAGTTTGTCTTGTTGGGCAGACTAGATGGACCGTGCAGGTCTTTTTCTGCCGTCATCTACTATGTATGTTACTATGTTTCTCTAAAGGTAGCAGTTGTATCTCTGGGACTGGCTGAGTTTCAAACACCGCAGAATGTTGCTCCATGATGTTCCCCCTGCTACCTTGGGGGGTAGAAGTCAGGCTTGGTTCTTCCAGAGTGTCCTCCGTTTGTGGCGTAACATGTCACCAGGGGAGTTCTCCTCTCCACGCTGCACAGCCTCTGACACAGGCTGATGGGCGGGACTTCCCCCGGAGCTGTTTTCCACCTCACGAGCCTGACGAGGACCGGGGGCTAAGTGAAACTTCACTCTCCAAGCCCATTCTCCTCTCAGCTTCGGGCAGCGGAACGCCCAGCGGTGTAACAGGTACCGTGAAAGCCCGTTATCGGAGGTTGCCTTCGATTGGGTCCGTCGAGGGTGAGGAGAACCTCCTTTGACTTTCCTTTTCTCTTAGGCATAATAATAAAGCAGAAAAAAAAAGAATTAAGCAGGAAATTCTTTCTCCGAGTTTGTAGTCATGTCTAACCTCGACGCCATCTTGAATCAGCCTCATTTCTTAGCCTTTTTAAGGGAACAGTATAGCTGGTACGTGAGGTGAGCAGGGGTTATGCTGGTGGGATTTTAGGCCTGGGTGACTGGTTTCCTGCTCCTGCTCCCACCCCCAGTACTCTAACCCTTTGGGAAAAAATTTTGGAGAATTGTGCTTTGGCTTCTCCATTCCTAAAAGTTAAGAAGAAACCTTGAGTGCCTACTGGTGGCAGCAGGTGATTCAGCAAATATAACATTACAGTGAGGAAAGTAACTCCTAAGCAGTTACAATTCAATGATCGTAACATGAGCAAGATACACCTAACAGCAAACTCATCATCAAATTTTTAAAAGGTTACAGCAAACCCCCAACCCCACCTCCTTCCTAGACCTTTTAGATTCAACAATTTTTATTGATGACAAGCAAAGAAACCAGTATCAGCCATACAAAACCAAGATATTATAAACAGTCATCATGCCTATAACATTTTCTCCCCCCACTCTTACCCCTACGATAACCCAATTATTAGATATTACACCTTTAATATAAAAAAAAGGGAGAAATGGGGGGGGGGGGGGGCACTCTAGCATAAGCAGCATGGAATGTCTCCTGTACCGAAGCGTTGAACCAGGGAATGCACCCTGCTAAGCTGCAATTTATCTTTCTCCTTCAGAACTAACGGTTGGAGGTAAGTCATAGCTCTTCCCACTCTGAGTCCCACATCCGGTGAGATTCATTCTGCTGTAATCAGAATGTCTTGATGCATTAGGAAGGCCTTAGAAGGACCCCTCACAATTGACGAAGATAGAACTCCTGATGCTGAAGCAAAAGGCTCCTCAATGGAAAAAGCATCTCCAGTGCCTCAGAAATAAGAGTACTGAGCTCCTCTTTATGAAACAACCTCAGTACTTTCAGATCACCCCCTTACTCAGGAGGGAGCTGTAGGGGTGTCCCCAGTATATTACATTTTGTGAAACTGAGACCTATGAACCAAACTCTGACTAGGCCAGGAACAGTTTTTTAGGAAAATACTGTCATGGTTGCCTGAATGTTTCCTGCATTTCTACACTGTCTGCCAGCTCAAGGACACTCTGGCATTCCAAAGAGTATCTGCACTTTACCTTTGGGTATGAAGTTGGTAACAAGACAGATTTACACCGACACAAGTATGAGATAAGACTTGTGGGCCTCTTTGGTAGGTGCCGGCACTAACAGGGATGGTGTATGAACCAAGTATAGACCCCATTGTTCTCCAGGACTGCATTCTGTCTACTAGACAGGAGGAATGCATGATCTGATTGGGCCAAAACAGTCATCTGAGGACAGTGTAGAGAAGTCTGGTACCCAGTGGCGTTCCGACGCTGGCTGACACCCGGGCGGATCGCCGATGCGCCCCCCCCTCGGCGAAATGACCCCCGGGTGCACGCTGCTGGGGGGAGTGCCGTGGCGCGCGTCTGTCGCCCCCGAGTTCGCATGTGTTCACTGCTCCCTCTGCCCCAGAACAGGAAGTAACTTGTTCCGGGGCAGAGGGAGCAGTGAACACATGCGAACTCGGAGCCGACAGGGTGACAGGCGCGCACCACAGCACCCCCCCAGCGGCGTGCACCCGGGGCGGACCGCCCCCACCTTCCCCCCCTTGGTACGCCACTGCTGGTACCGGACTTGGTAAAGAAAAAGGGGAAAAGTTTTGGCATAGCACTAGAGCAGACACATAGCTGATAGCTGTCTAAGTACTGAGCTTCTCTGAATAAACAATAATATGTCTTTTTCTGTTGAGAGTGGCTCTTTATATGAATGTTTTCTTTTTCTCTTGCCTTCCCTTTTATATCAATGGCGTTCCAGCTCTCTGCTTTTTCTTCTTGTTTTTTATCTTGTTTGTTTATAATTGTGAAACGCTTTGTTTGGCAAAAGTTAAGCAGTATACTAAGTTTTAATAAATATAAACATCTCTATACTAACCAGCTGCTTACTGGTCGGCTTGCTGTGAAATTTGTAAATGCAGCTTGAGCCAAATGGAAGAATCCTGTCTTTCAAACAGAGATCCTGTTACAAAGTACATGGCTTGTGATGGTGAGAAATCGGGGTCCACTCCTGTAGTTTGAGGACCGTTAGTTACTATTTCTAGTCTGCCAAAGGCTTTATTAGCTCTCATGGGCATGGTTTACTAGCTTTTAGTATTCTCTTTTGAGAAATAATTCTTAGTACTCTAACAGAATATTATCTCTCTCTCCCTCTCTCGCTATATTTACCAATATCTATTTTTGTGTAATTCTGTTTGGTGTAATCTTAGCAGTATTTATTTTGTGTGCCTGTTTGCCATTCTGCTAACAATTATTATTATTCTATAATAAATGTATATATATTTCCACTTGGGCATATTTCTTCATTGGGTACTACCAACGTGAAACAAAACCTGTTAGGTGATGAAGTACCATACTCTAGACACACAGCAGCATTTGACTTAGTAGATTACTCTATTCATATTCTCACCCATCTTAAGGATTTACACATTGCCAATCAAGCTCTTCAATGGTTTCATTCCTATTTAACTGATCACTCTTATATAGTGTATCATTCTAATTCAATTTCCTCTTCACAACCACTATTCTCTGGGGTCCCCCAGGGTTCAGTTTTGGGACCCATTCTCTAATATTTTTTGGGCTCCTTTAACCTTGCTATTTCAAAACACTAGGTTTCATCTTCTTCACATATGCCAACAATATTCAACTTCTCCTTCCTTTTGATTCTCTTTCTATTCTCAGATATTCTTTAATTTCTAGCAAATTAGACACTTTTGCAGACTGGTTAACTGATAATGGCCTGAAAAAGTCTAGTGAATCTGTAGTCATGATCTTTAGTTCTCATTCTCTTGAGATAGATCCTCTATGTTTCACCATTAAAGGTATCTCTCTTCCTTATTCCAAGTTAATAAAAAAACCTGGGAGTTCTTTTGGATAACACTCTGTCTTCATCCACACATTTCTAGGGTTGTTTCTTCCTCCTTTTTCACTCTTAGACATTTATGTTCTTAGATTCTGGTTCTCTTCGTATTCTTCTTCTTCATTCTTTAGTATCGAAATTGGATTATTGTAATTCCATTTTTGTGGGCTTGCCCGCTTATCAACTTTATTGACTTCAATTAGTGCAACATATTGTCATATAACTTCTCTATGGCTGGAAGAAACATGATCACATTACTCCTCTTCTTGTTGCGGAATATATGCTCCCAGTCATAGGATTCTGTTTAAGATTAACATTTTGTCACTTCAGATTCAACCTTGTAAAAGATCCGTCCCTCCTCCAGGGGTTCTCAGGATCTCGCCGCCTCCTTTGCGACTTCGGGTATGGCCAAGCATCATGCCCAGCGCCATAGCCCACTGTAATCAACAGGGTACGCCTTGGGGAGACCAATAACTCCAAAAGCAAATCAGTAAGTTTTTATTTCCTTGGTGCTCACAGTCCAGCAGTTCAAAACAAAGACAGGAACCAAAAACACAACCCCACGGTTTCCCTTTTCAAGGGAATCAGCACATCAGGGAAAAAAGAAAGATAAACCCCACGGCTTTCAGAACTCAGTTTGTTCCTCCTTAAGCAGTCCTACAGCCCAGCGCTTCCCCCACTCTCTGGAGAGCGGCTGCAGCAAACAAAACACAAAAACCACTGCTACATGCCTTCTCCACGTGCAGTGGCACACAGTTCAAAAACACATCTTCCTTTCACTCCGGGGGGTTCACACAGGAGAAAACAATAATCCCTCCGAAAACAGCACACTTTTCACTCTGAATAGTTCAGCAGCACACAGTTCACAACAGCCTGAACTCTATGGGGAGATACAAGGGTCCCACCCTTTCTGGGTCACACTTTCACTATCACTGACCCTCCTCCCGCATGACCCTTTTTCTTCCCCCTTTCAGTCCAGCTGCCATACCAAGAAGTCACCTGCTTTCTCAGCTTTTTCCCCAGTGACTGAGCCCATGCTGCTATGTCCACAGGCTCCTCCAGGCTCTCCTGTCTCTCTCTAGCCTCTTGCCACTCCATGGGTTCCTCGTCCCACCCTTTCCTCAGCTGTTCCTCCTCCTCCTGATTAACCTCCGGGGACCCCTCCCTTGCCTTGTCAGAGTTCGCCCCTGGAGGCTGATGGGAAGGATAGTTTCTGTGCCAGGGTTTTCCCTGGGGCTGATGGGTATTGTAGTCTATCGCCATCCTCCATTTTCCAGTGGGCAAGAACCCTTTTCTTTTCTCCCTCTGCGGCAGTAGCAAAGGCAAGTCTCTGTTCTGTCTCCCTTTTCTCTTGACCCTCCTCACTTCCCCCTCTTCCACGTCCATTTTATCCACCCCCTTGTCCTCCTCTTCACATACCCCCCCTTAAGAGACTTCCCCTCTCTCGATACCCAGGTCTTGTACCCTCCTCCCCTATTCGGGATAAATCATCTACATTGCTTAGGGCACTGCCCAGCCGATGCTCCACTGAATAGCGGAACGGCTGCAGAGCCAAATACCACCGCATTAGGTGAGCATTATTATTCTTCATTTGATTGAGCCATTTTAGGGGGGCATGATCTGTTACCAGCTTAAACTCCCTCCCCTCCAAATACACCTGAAAGGCCTGGACTGCCCACCTAATGGCCAAACACTCCTTTTCAATAGTCGAGTAGTGGATTTCATATGGAAAGAGCTTCCTAAGTATAGCACTGGATGCTCTTCCCCCTCATGTTCCTGGGACAACACCGCCCCCAGTCCTACTCTGGAAGCATCAGTCTGCAGGACAAAGCTTTTCCCAAAATCTACGGCCTTCAACACCGGCTCCTGCGGAGCTTCTGACACTAATATGAGGACCTTATCCACCTCTTGGAACTCCCTCTCCTGGGTTCCCCGATCATAATATTCTTTTTGTCTCTCCTGACTCTGCCTAAGCTGCTCTTGGGAATATTCCCTTAATCGTTCGAGTCTCCCTCTCAAATCCTGCAGGAAGTACCTTACTGATTCATCCTCCGTCTCCGGGACCACCCACTGTTCCTTTAGGATATCCAGAATCCCCTTTGGTGGTCTCCCGAACATGAGCTCAAAGGGTGCCACCCCCAAGGAGGCCTGGATGGATTCCCGGCAGGCATACAGCACAAAGGGGAGCAACTGATCCCAGTTTTCTAACTCGGCCCCTAGACCTCTCTTCAGCATCCCCTTAAGGGTTCTGTTAAACCTTTCAACCATCCCATTTGTTTGCGGTTGGTAGGCTGAAGTTCTCACATGGTGTATCTGAAACGCTTCCCACACCTGCTGTAACGTTTGGGACATGAAGTTAGAGCCCTGGTCTGTCATCACCTCCCTGGGAAACCCTACCTCACAAAAAATTTTAATTATTTCGGCTGCTATCACCTTAGCCAATATATTCCTTAAGGGAATGGCCCAAGGGAATCGCGTAGCAACATCCATCACCACCAGTACATATTTGTACCCCCTTTTAGATTTAGTAACTGGGCCACTATGTCCATGGCCATACGCATTATGGGATGACCCACTCGGGGCAAGGGACATAAGGGAGCTCGAGGTGGGAGGCGATCGGATACTTTCTGGCAATTTGGACAGGACTTACAGTACCCCTCCACCTCCTTGTACACCCCGGGCCAGTAGAATCGCTCCAGTACCTGCCCCAATGTGGCTTGTGCCCCCTTATGCCCTCCTAGGGGATGATCTTGGGCCATGCGTATTACTAAGGGCCTGAACGCCCGGGGTACCACCAATTCTTCCCACCCTCTGGTTTCTCCCAGGTGGGCCTAACCCTATACAACACTCCTTCCTCTACTACAAACCTCGGTGCCCGGCTTCCCTCCTCCCTATGGGCTCCTTGGTGTTTGGGTGGTGGGGCTAGTTCTGGGCAAGACTTCTATGGTCTGTGTCCTGAAAATGGCAGATACAAATCAAGGTAAGGTATACACAAGAAGTAGCACATATGAGTTTATCTTGTTGGGCAGACTGGATGGACCGTGCAGGTCTTTTTCTGCCGTCATCTACTATGTTACTATGTTACTACGTATATTCCAGAGGAGGATCAGACTCCTGCTCCCTAGGGAAATGAGGAAACTGATCTTTTAGTCGGCTGCCTCCCGGGGTAGATAAGCTCCCGTCTCGCCCTAGTCAAAGGCCTCTCTTCGCTCCATTTTCTCCGCCATCCTGTCCGCCCTCGCCTTTCGAGTCTTGCCTGGCTCGCCCACCACCTCACCCTGAAAAGGGAAAATTTGGTCCAAACTGGGCTCGGTTTCCTGTCGCTCTCGTGCCTGCGCTCGGGTGGTTACCATAACCTTTTTATTCTCCAGACACTCTGCGAACGGCGGCCAGTCCCTGCCCAAAATCTTCTCTTGGGGCAATCTGGGCAAGACCACAACTTCTACTTTTATCTCCCCTGTGGGACCCCTAATGCTCACCCGGTGCAGACCATACTTAGTGCTGGCCCCATGAATGCACTGAATAACCATCTGCCCATCATAGGTCTCCTTTCCCTGCTTCCCGGTTCTCCTTATCTCCTCCCACAGGGCCCTCGAAATCATTGACTGATCTGCACCTGAGTCCAGCAGAGCCCTCACCCTGATGCCTTCCACCTCCACTTCCTGGGTATAACTAGAGTGGGTACTAGGGGAAACCCGGGAGATCCACCCTGCTCGACCAGGACACTTACTTTGAAAATGCCCTCTCCCTTCACACCGATAGCAGAGGCGTTCCTTAGACATCCCCGTCCCCTTCGGATCCATTCCCGGAGGCTGGCCCTTAGGATTGGAAAAGGCAGGCCCAAGGCCCCCCCCCCCCCAGGCCCCCCTTTGGGGTCTGGAATGGAAGCCCGTCTGGGGAGCTGCCACTAGCTTCCCCTCCCCTTTGGTCTTTCCCCACCTTACTCCAATGCTGGGTTTCCATACAACACTCTAGGCTCCCCACCGCTTCTTCTAGGGTAACACACCCCTGTTGCACCACCAATACCCTTACCTCCCCAGGCAAAGCTTGCAGGAATTGTTCCAGCACCAGCTCTTGCAGGTTAGCGTCTTTCAGGCTCTAGCCACTTCTTTGCTAGATCCATCAACTTATTGGCTAGGGCTTTAGGAGACTCCCCTTTACCCCATACCAGGGCCCTGAACTGTCTTCGATAGGCCTGAGCACTAAGCCCGTACCTATCTCTAATGGCCTCCTTCACTTTCCTATAATCCCCAGCATCCATGGGCGCTAGTCCGCGGAAAGCAGCCAATGCCTCCCCTGATAGTGAGGAGCTAACTGAATGGCCCATTGTTCTTGAGGCCACTTAGCTGCCACCACCACCCTCCACCACCCTTTCAAAAGCACATAAAAAGTCATCCACATTGTCCTTCTCTGACAGTTTACCCCAGGTGAGCCTGTTCACTGGATAAGGTCCTACCATACTCGTCCCATCCAAGGTCAAGTCTAGGTCTCTTGCCCCACTCAAGGCTCCCTGGGAATGGGCTTCCCTCTGCATGAACTCTTGAAACAGGTCCAGCACCGGCTGCTGCTGGGCTCGGTTAGCAGCCAGGGAATCCCCAATCATTTTCTCCGCCAACTCATGCTGCTTTTGGAATTGCAGGGTCATCCAGGCAAAAATCTCCTTCGGATCCATCGCTTCCGCCACTGCCGTCACCTACAAAGAGGGCACACAAACAGACTCTCCAAGTGCAGCACCTTGACACCTGGCCCCCCCCGTTGGCCGCTCCCTTCTCACCTCCACTCCACCTCTGCTCCCGTGTATGCTTACCGGAAACAGAGACGAGTCTGCACGGTTGTCAGCGTTGGCCCCCTCAACGGGCTCCTGGATCCCTTCTGGTCCTCCTTCCCTTCTGCGTAGATGTCCGCTGCAAGATCCCACCAGTGCCACCACTTGTGAAAGATCCATCCCTCCAGAGGTTCTCAGGATCTCACCGCCTCCTTTGCGACTTCGGCTATGGGCCAAGCTTCATGCCCAGCACCATAGCCCACTGTAATCCACAGGGTATGCCTTGGGGAGACCAATAACTCCAAAAGCAATCAGTAAGTTTTATTTCCTTGGTGCTCACAGTCCAGCAGTTCAAACAAAGAAAGGAACCAAAAACACAACCCCACGGTTTCCTTTTCAAGGGAATCAGCACAGCAGGGAAAAAGAAAGATAAACCCCACGGCTTTCAGAACTCAGTTTGTTCCTCCTTAAGCAGTCCTACAGCCCAGCACTTCCCCCACTCTCTGGAGAGCGGGCTGCAGCAAACAAAACACAAAAACCACTGCTACATGCCTTCTCCACGTGCAGTGGCACACAGTTCAAAAAAACATCTTCCTTTCACTCCGGGGGGGTTCACACAGGAGTAGGGTTACCATACGTCCGGATTTCCCCGGACATGTCCTCTTTTTGAGGGCATGTCCGGGGCGTCCGGCAGATTTTGCCCCCGCCCACGTTTGTCCGGATTTCTGGACAAACGTGGGCGCGGGGTGCGGGCAGGCGCGTGCGTGCGGTGGGCGTGTGGGCGGGCGATCGGCGTCGTGGTCTCCCGTCCCCTCCCCTTCCTTACCATGTTCCCCTGGTGGTCTAGTGACGTCTTCGGGGCAGGAAAGAGCCCCCTCTTTCCTGCCCGGAGCGCTGCCTCCCCTGTCTATCATCCTTCTCGGTCTGGCTGGGGATTCAAAATGGCCGCCGAGAGTTGAACTCTCGCGAGGCCGCTTCAACTCTCGGTGGCCATTTTGAATCCCCAGCCATACCGAGGAGGATGCAGCAGGCAAGGGCAGGCAGCGCTCCGGGCAGGAAAGAGGGGGCTCTTTCCTGCCCCGAAGAGAAGACGCTACTAGACCACCAGGGCTAGACAGTAAGTGAGGGGGGGTATGTGATGGGGGGGAGGGGACTATGTGACGGGGGGGGGGGGAATAGGGGCGGAACCCGGACCTGAAGGGGGCGTGGCAGGGGCGTGGCATGAGGCGGGGCGGGGGCGGGGTAGGGGGCGTGACATGTGTCCTCTTTTTCAGAGGACACAAAATGGTAACCCTACACAGGAGAAAACAATAATCCCTCCCAAAACAGCACACTTTTCACTCTGAATAGTTCAGCAGCACACAGTTCACAACAGCCTGAACTCTATGGGGAGATACAAGGGTCCCACCCTTTCTGGGTCACACTTTCACTATCACTGACCCTCCTCCCGCATGACCCTTTTTCTTCCCCCTTTCAGTCCAGCTGCCATACCAAGAAGTCACCTGCTTTCTCAGCTTTTTCCCCAGTGACTGAGCTCATGCTGCTATGTCCATTGGCTCCTCCAGGCTCTCCTCTCTCTCTCTCTCTAGCCTCTTGCCACTCCATGGGTTCCTCATCCCACCCTTTCCTCAGCTGTTCCTCCTCCTTCTGATTAACCTCCGGGGACCCCTCCCTTGCCTTGTCAGAGTTCTCCCCTGGAGGCTGCTGGGAAGGATAGTTTCTGTGCCAGGGTTTTCCCCGGGGCTGATGGGTATTGTAGTCTTTCTCCATCCTCCATTTTCCAGTGGGCAAGAACCCTTTTCTCCTTCTGCGGCAGTAGCAAAGGCAAGGCTCTGTTCTGTCTCCCTTTTCTCTTGACCCTCCTCACTTCCCCCTCTTCCACTTCCATTTTATCCACCCCCTCGTCCTCCTCTTCACAACCTATAGGTCTTTCTTCTTTCTTACCTAACTTTTTAATCCCTTATTCTCCTGTTAGATCTCTTCGGTCTGCTATTCAGGGTCTTATTTCAGTTCCTTCCCTTCATCAGGTCTTTCTAGAGATCTCTAGAAATTCTTGTTTTAGTGTAATTACACCAACCTTTTGGAATGCCCTTCCACAATATTTGCAGCTGGAAGGTTCTTTTAATAATTTACATCTAAGTTTAAAATGTAATACTTTTACTGGTGTTTCCACCTGATGCTTCTTGACACCGGTAAATGGCTGAGATTGTACCAAGCCTCCTATCTTATTATCCCTTCCTTATTATCCTTTGTTTTTAAATTGTAACCTTTCGTGATATCAATGGAACCACTACTATGTGCACTTCGGAATAAGAAGGAAATTCAAGGAGTCCATGTAGCAGGGCAAGAAGTGAAAGTATTGGCATTTGCCGATGATCTATTATTGACAGTGACAGATCCTCCAAGGTCCATGAAAGTGCTGCTGGCAGAAATAGAAAGATTTAGCTGGATTTCTGATTTCACATTGAACCTGTTCAAATCCTCAGCCCTAGAAGTGGTGAAGGGAAGTCCACATGGATGGAAAACTAAGTTCCCGCTTGTGTGGGCAGACGTTTACATTAAATATTTGGGAGTACACCTACCAGCCAACTTACAGCACTTATATGAATTAAATGTACAGCGCCTGTTGAATGAAAGTAAAATGAAAATGCAAGCATGGGCTGCGCTGCCTATTTCACTGCTTGGGCGGATAGCTCTGCACAACATGATAGTGGCGCCGAAGTGGATATACATCTTCCAAACTATCCCGATCTACCTGACACGGAGGGACGAACAAGCCTACAACAGTCTGTTTCAAAAGTTTCTTTGGAAAGGGAAAAGGGCACGTCTGCCACTGCCAGTATCCACTTTGAGCGTCCCAGTGGAATACGGAGGATTGGGTCTACTAAATTTGAGATATCTCAATATCGCCAGTGGCATGAGGACTATTAATGACTGGTACAGGAATACTGAGGATTATGCAAATACAGGACTGGAGATGAGTCTATCACCGGGGATCCACCTTAGTAATTACCTGCACGGGACTGGTGCACCCACTGCCCAAGCACTAACGCACTCTTGGATTATGAAGACAGCAAGGGCAGTGTGGAGATGGGTATGTCGTTTACACCATTTCTCAGCAAAGGGAACACCGTTTTTACAAATTTGTGATAACCATGCCTTTGCGCACGGACTAATGTACTCAGCTTTCAAACGATGGAAGAATAAAGGAATTGTATATTTATTACAAGTAGTGACCAGGGAAGGTCGCATGAGGTCATTTCCGGAATTGCAAACAGAATATGACATACCGAGTAAGGATAAGTTTTACTATACACAATTGTGCCATTATGTCGCATCACTACCATCACAGAAATAGGGTGGAGAGGGCCCAATGTCAAGAGATCAGTCACCACACACAAGGGTAAGATGCTCCAAAAAACCTTTAATCAGGACCCAACACGGTCCGTGTTTCGGCTATATCAGCCTTCCCTCAGGGGTCTACAAAACCATAAACATATAAACACATGTATCAACATATATAAAAAAAATTCATTTACATTATACTAAACAAACATATTAATATGATTATTAAAAACAATTTAAAAATTATATCAATTTAAAAACATCACAGATATAATAATAAAAACAAAACAGTACATAGCGTATGTGTATCTATATTCATTAAAGTTAATGAAAATTCTATAAAATCTTTTAATATGTAGATCAATTTGAAACATAATATTAGAAAGTAATAAATGGGACATAAAGAAATTATATAGAAAAATAGATCTATTACAAATACTCCACCTCATCTGTGTATAAACTTAAAATTATAACCAATGGGATTTATTACACCAAGTGTTACCTAAGGGTTTATAAACCATAAATAAAAGGGAAAAACGGGAAAAAATAATACATAATAGGGAAAAAATAATAATATAAAGAAAAAAATATAAAGAAAAAAGGAAAAGAAACCTACCAATCAATTAGGATTCAGCAATACATCAACTGAAGGAGCACTTAATAATTAGTAATGATCACAAAAACCTAAGATATAAATAAAATTTTTTTATATAAATATGTATATATATATGGGCAATATATCATCAATTTAAAAACACTTTTAATAATATTAATTGTATATAAATCAAAAAAATATAACATAAAACCTTATGAACTATATGTGTATATAATTAAAAATTTTTATGTATATAAAAAATTTTATGTATATAAAGAAAATATATCAACTAGTATATAAATGTTTATTTCATATAAGATTTTTGTAAATGTAAAAAATTTTTTTATATATCAACTAGTGTATAAATGTTTATTTCATAAAAGATTATAAGAATTGAATAAAAGATAGTCCGGCAGATGAAGAATCCAAATATCATGTTACTTCCAATTATATTTAAGTGCCTCAAAATTTGTACACGTAAATAATAACCTTACCTAAACGGGCACTGCATATAATATATTTCTAAAAATTCGGAAAACGGACGCAAAAAAAACTGCTAGAATAAAACAACTAGAATAGAACAACAAGAGAGGCATGTATGACGTGGATTAATTTAATGAACAAATAGACAGATCAAAACAAGTTAAAAATATTACAATCCATACAGGCAATATTAGGCTTAAAAATAAAAAGTATGTAAAATAAAATGAAACATAACATACCACCAAGGCTATAGTTATATTTATTTATAAAGCTACAAAGTCTAAATGCTGAACCAAACTAGAAAAACAAATGTTATCAAAACTACAAGAAACAAACTTAATCAAATATAAAGAGGATCAAAAGAAAAGGATCAGAGTGATTCCAAATATATGCACACGGATAATAACCTTACCTTGACTAGCACTCCATATAACGCACACTGACAAAGCTTAAAAAAATGGAAAACGGACGTCGAGAAATAACTAGAATTAAATAGCAAGAGGTCATGACGTGGACCATACTGATTGGATGTATATGATAAACGAATAAACGAATCAAAATAAGTGTAAGAGACTGCATCTAATATGTGATCAATTAGTTAATTAGAAAGCCGTTAAAACAAACGAATAAACGAATCAAAATAAGTGTAAGAAACTGCATCTAATATGTAATCAATTAGTTAATTAGAAAGCTGTTTAACGGCTTTCTAATTAACTAATTGATTACATATTAGATGCAGTTTCTTACACTTATTTTGATTCGTTTATTCGTTTATCATATACATCCAATCAGTATGGTCCACGTCATGACCTCTTGCTATTTAATTCTAGTTACTTCTCGATGTCCGTTTTCCTTTTTTAAATGATCATTTGTTTAACGGCTTTCTAATTAACTAATTGATCACATATTAGATGCAGTCTCTTACACTTATTTTGATTCGTTTATTCGTTTATCAATTTTTTAATGACCACTGGGAACTACAATATAAAATGGCCTTATGCATATACATACCCCCGCGCTGGGCCTTCCATATGGGGCTCTCGCCTTGGGGAGAGTGCCCGAAATGTGGAGTGAGTGGAGCAACTTTGGGCCACATGTTTTGGACCTGTGAAGGTATCCAGAAATTCTGGAAATTTATCATAACATATGTCTCTACCATGTGGGGACAGACTTGGTGATACGACCCGGCCTTGTTATTTGGAAGCCCGAGCTTGGGGTCTGCACTCAGGAAAGGATACACAGCATTTGCATTGAGAACAGTAATTGTTGGTAAACAGCAGGGCCATGCCAATGTGGTAAGCGAGGTAAGCAAGGCAGGGGGGCGCCTGCCTTCGAGGGGCGCTGCTGCCCTGCCGTCCCTGCCTTCTGCTCACTTGCAAAATCTTTTACCTGAAGTTGTGATTCTCCTATCTCCCCTGCCCTCCTTTTCATGGCAAACCAGAAGTGAAAGCAACCTCTCAATATTCACTGAGGCAGACAGGCTCTTCAAGTTATTTGAAAGAATGCAACCAGATTGATATATATGCTTTGGTTTGGGGATAACTCCTCACTCAGGGTGAGCTTCAGAGCTTGAACAGCATTCAAATTAAAGAGAACCTGAAATTTTAAAAGTGCTAAAAATAAGTTTTAAAAGTATTTGCATTAAATCTAATTGCAGAATTCAGGTGCTGGGAGTCTGTATTTGGTTGTCATATGCTCAGATGTGTTTAACTCATATGCAAATTAGTCCGTTTTTGGGAGGTTCTCATTTGCATATTTATGGATAAAAAATGATGGAAATGTTTACAGCCTTAATGTTAGGTCATGGCTCTGATCAAAAGTGTGAAGTTTGATCTAAAAACGAAGGGTTTATCTAGTGTTTTTGACTAAAAATTCCCATTACAGTGTCTGTATGTTAATCTGCATTCAAATAGAGCTCTCTGATTGGATGATCAGCTTCTGTTAGAAATCTGCCCGGAAGGGAACAGAGTGAGACAGAAACTGATGGTCGGTTTGGCCAAGAGAGACATGCAGCTGTGAGTTCCTGTGTGTGTTGACTGAAATTATAAAAGAGTGCCTGATTATGTGGTAAATGAGAAAATATGAATGAAAAGAGGTTGGTGGAGATTGAAGTTTGAGGTTTCTCTAGTGAGAAAAGGATCTGAATATTTTAGGATTACTTGAAGTTTATGAAGAATAGAAAAGGGTGAATTTCAGTTTAAGAGTGTTTAAATCCTATAAGCTATATAAAGGCTAGGTAGATTTAAGTGACTGTAAGCAAGGAAACCTTAATATTTGATCTGAAATAAATATTTGATCTGAGATAGTTGATCAGAGATAAATGTTTGATCTGAATTATATCCTTTGGTGCAAAGGAGATTAGAAAAAGAATCTTTGGAAACTAAGAGGACTTTACTCACATTTTGAATTGGAAATCTTTGAAGTGTTATGAAAATACATTTTGCTTTAATGAAATTGCTAAACTTTAGAGTCAGAGACTTATAAATGAGGGATACATACAGTGCTATTTTTTCCTGAGGTCCGGCTTACTTGCTTGCTCCCTTCTGTTCCTGCTCTGCTAGACAGAGGGGGGGGGGGGGGGCGCCAACTGATAGTCTGCAGGGGGGCACCAGAGACCCTAGGCACGGCCCTGGTAAACAGACTATATTAGCTGAATGGTTATCGCACCAATATCTCACGTGGCAGCAGTGGCGCACTCGTATGTTTTTGCTGTTACGCATGGAGCGAATGGGCATAAACAACATAGACTCCAAACAAGGTGTGAAGTTTCAGCAGAGGTGGAGCCCATTCTGGGATACTATGAACTCAGCGGCAAGACGTTTTCTACTAAACATATGAACTTTGTTGGACGGTATAGACTGAGAGGGAAGGAAACCATAACTGCAGAGGGATAGGGTGGGGGGGGGGGGGAGGGTAGCAGGGACTTTTAGGGAGGGGAGGTGGGGGGAGAAATTGTAAAATGTAAGAGAAATTTAGTTTAACTAACGATGCACAGAAATTTGTTGGTAAAACATGTTACATGTTTTGTTTTTACTTTTCGATGTATAATCATGGTTATTGAATAGTGCAGTGTGCTTGATTATTAAAATAAATTATCATCCATAAATTAGAGGAAAAAGGGACGGGGTTGGGGTGTTTGGGGATAAAAGAAAAATTCATTGACTGTGGGAATGCTGGATGATTTTCTTGTACTTGAACAGTGTTCACTTGAACAGTGTTCATGTTGAAGTTTTATGCTTGTTTGTATTGATATATCAGTCAATAAAAAAGATTTAAACATAAATTGTAACCTTTCATTTCCTACTTTTCCCCATTTGTTATGTAACTGTTTCAGTTTATCATGTTTTCCCTTCCCCAACATATTTTAAAAATTGTAAACCACTTAGATTTCCTTGGAAAAAGCGAATGCTACATACCTGTAGAAGGTATTCTCCGAGGACAGCAGGCTGATTGTTCTCACTGATGGGTGACGTCCAAAGCAGCCCCTCCAATCGGAAAACTTTACTAGCAAAGGCCTTTGCTAGTCCTCGCGCGCCGATGCGCACCGCGCATGCGCGGCCGTCTTCCCGCCCGAACCGGCTCGTGTTCGTCGGTCCCATATGTAGCAAGACAAAACAAGGGAAGACACAACTCCAAAGGGGAGGTGGGCGGGTTTGTGAGAACAATCAGCCTGCTGTCCTCGGAGAATACCTTCTACAGGTATGTAGCATTCGCTTTCACCGAGGACAAGCAGGCTGTTTGTTCTCACTGATGGGGTATCCCTAGCCCCCAGGCTCACTCAAAACAACAAACATGGTCAATTGGGCCTCGCAACGGCGAGGACATAACTGAGATTGACCTAACAATTTATCCAACTAACTGAGAGTGTAGCCTGGAACAGAACAACATGGGCCTAGGGGGGTGGAGTTGGATTCTAAACCCCAAACAGATTCTGAAGCACTGACTGCCCGAACCGACTGTCGCGTCGGGTATCCTGCTGCAGGCAGTAATGAGATGTGAATGTGTGGACAGATGACCACGTCGCAGCTTTGCAGATCTCTTCAATAGTGGCTGACTTCAAGTGGGCCACTGACGCTGCCATGGCTCTGACATTGTGAGCCGTGACATGACCCTCAAGAGCCAGCCCAGCCTGGGCGTAAGTGAAGGAAATGCAATCTGCTAGCCAATTGGATATGGTGCGTTTCCCCACAGCCACTCCCCTCCTGTTGGGATCAAAAGAAACAAACAATTGGGCGGACTGTCTGGTGGGCTGTGTCCGCTCCAGATAGAAGGCCAATGCTCTCTTGCAGTCCAATGTGTGCAGCTGACGTTCAGCAGGGCAGGAATGAGGATGGGGAAAAAATGTTGGCAAGACAATCGACTGGTTCAGATGGAACTCCGACACTACCTTCGGCAAGAACTTAGGGTGAGTGCGGAGGACTACTCTGTTATGATGAAATTTGGTGTAAGGGGCCTGGGCTACCAGGGCCTGAAGCTCACTGACTCTACGAGCTGAAGTAACTGCCACCAAGAAAATGACCTTCCAGGTCAAGTACTTCAGATGGCAGGAGTTCAGTGGCTCAAAAGGAGGTTTCATCAGCTGGGTGAGAACGACATTGAGATCCCATGACACTGTAGGAGGTTTGACGGGGGGCTTTGACAAAAGCAAACCTCTCATGAAGCGAACAACTAAAGGCTGTCCTGAGATCGGCTTACCTTCCACACTGATTGCGCTAAGATGAACCCTTACAGAGTTGGTCTTGAGACCAGACTCAGACAAGTGCAGAAGGTATTCAAGCAGGGTCTGTGTAGGACAAGAGCGAGGATCTAGGGCCTTGCTGTCACACCAGACGGCAAACCTCCTCCATAGAAAGAAGTAACTCCTCTTAGTGGAATCTTTCCTGGAAGCAAGCAAGATACGGGAGACAACCTCTGACAGACCCAAAGAGGCGAAGTCTACGCTCTCAACATCCAGGCCGTGAGAGCCAGAGACTGGAGGCTGGGATGCAGAAGCGCCCCTTCGTCCTGTGTGATGAGGGTCGGAAAACACTCCAATCTCCACGGTTCTTCGGAGGACAACTCCAGAAGAGGGAACCAAATCTGACGCGGCCAAAACGGAGCAATCCGAATCATGGTGCCTCGGTCTTGCTTGAGTTTCAACAAAGTCTTCCCCACCAGAGGTATGGGAGGATAAGCATACAGCAGACCTTCCCCCAGTCCAGGAGGAAGGCATCCGATGCCAGCCTGCCGTGGGCCTGAAGTCTGGAACAGAATTGAGGGACCTTGTGGTTGGCCTGAGATGCAAAGAGATCCACCAAGGGGGTGCCCCACACCTGGAAGATCTGCCGCACTACCCTGGAATTGAGCGACCACTCGTGAGGTTGCATGATCCTGCTCAACCTGTCGGCCAGACTGTTGTTTACGCCTGCCAGGTATGAGGCTTGGAGCAACATGCCGTAACGGCGAGCCCACAGCCACATGCTGACGGCTTCCTGACACAGGGGGCGAGATCCGGTGCCCTCCTGCTTGTTGATGTAATACATGGCAACCTTGGTTGTCTGTCTGAATTTGGATAATTTGGTGGGACAGCCGATCTCTGAAAGCCTTCAGAGCGTTCCAGACCACTCGTAACTCCAGGAGATTGATCTGTAGATCACGTTCCTGGAGGGACCAGCTTCCTTGGGTGTGAAGCCCATCGACATGAGCTCCCCACCCCAGGAGAGACGCATCCGTAGTCAGCACTTTTTGTGGCTGAGGAATTTGGAAAGGACATCCACAGTCAATTTGGACCAAATCGTCCACCAATACAGGGAGTTGAGAAAACTCGTGGACAGGTGGATCACGTCTTCTAGATCCCCAGCAGCCTGAAACCACTGGGAAGCTAGGGTCCATTGAGCAGATCGCATGTGAAGGTGGGCCATGGGAGTCACATGAACTGTGGAGGCCATGTGGCCCAGCAATCTCAACATCTGCCGAGCTGTGATCTGCTGGGACGCTCGCACCCGCGAGACGAGGGACAACAAGTTGTTGGCTCTTGTCTCTGGGAGATAGGCACGAGCCATCCGAGAATCCAGCAGAGCTCCTATGAATTCGAGTCTCTGTACTGAGAGAAGATGGGACTTTGGATAATTTATCACAAACCCCAGTAGCTCCAGGAGGCGAATATTCATCTGCATGGACTGCAGAGATCCTGCCTCGGATGTGTTCTTCACCAGCCAATCGTCGAGATAGGGGAACATGTGTACTCCCAGCCTGCGAAGCGCCGCTGCTACTACAGCCAAGCACTTCGTGAACACTCTGAGCGCAGAGGCGAGCCCAAAGGGTAGCACACAGTACTGAAAGCGACATGTGCCCAGCTGAAATCGCAGATACTGTCTGTGAGCTGGCAGTATCGGGATGTATGTGTAGGCATCCTTCAAGTCCAGAGAGCATAGCCAATCGTTTTCCTGAATCATGGGAAGAAGGGTGCCCAGGGAAAGCATCCTGAACTTTTCCTTGACCAGATATTTGTTCAGGGCCCTTAGGTCTAGGATGGGACACATCCCCCCTGTTTTCTTTTCCACAAGGAAGTACCTGGAATAGAATCCCAGCCCTTCTTGCCCGGATGGCACGGGCTCGACCGCATTGGCGCTGAGAAGGGCGGAGAGTTCCTCTGCAAGCACCTGCTTGTGCTGGAAGCTGTAAGATTGAGCTCCCGGTGGGCAATTTGGAGGTTTGGAGGCCAAATTGAGGGTGTATCTTTGCCGGACTATTTGAAGAACCCAACGGTCGGAGGTTATAAGAGGCCACCTTTGGTGAAAAACTTTCAACCTTCCCCCGACTGGCAGATCGCCCGGCACTGACACGTTGATGTCGGTTATGCT
Organism: Microcaecilia unicolor; assembly: GCF_901765095.1. Lineage (NCBI taxonomy): Eukaryota > Metazoa > Chordata > Amphibia > Gymnophiona > Siphonopidae > Microcaecilia > Microcaecilia unicolor. The sequence continues at coordinate 204,182,627 of NC_044035.1, read as the reverse complement.
CTGCTGGAGCCAGTCAAAAGCTCGCCCCCTGCTTTTGCTGGGGAGCCATGGGGCCTTGCTGAGGCGCACGCTGCTGACGAGAGCGAGTGCGCTGGGGCTTAGCCTGGGCCGCAGGCTGTCGAGAAGGAGGATTGTACCTACGCTTACCAGAAGAGTAGGGAACAGTCTTCCTTCCCCCATAAAAACATCTACCTGAGGAGGTAGATGCTGAAGGCTGCCAGCGGGAGATACCTGGACGCGACATCAAATGTATCATATACCCCTCTGGCCAGGAATTTTCTGCACGCCTTCAGCTGCCTGACCACCTCCTGAAATGGCTTGGCTTGCTCAGGAGGGAGCTTGTCCACCAAGCCCGCCAACTGCCGCACATTGTTCCGTATATGTATGCTCGTGTAGAGCTGGTAAGACTGGATTTTGGCCACGAGCATAAAAGAATGGTAGGCCTTCCTCCCAAAGGAGTCTAAGGTTCTAGAGACCTTGCCCGGGGGCACCGAAGCATGCTCCCTAGAACTCTTAGCCTTCTTTAGGGCCAGATCCACCACACCAGAGTCGTGAGGCAACTGAGTGCGCATCAGCTCTGGGTCCCCATGGATCCGGTACTGGGACTCGATCTTCTTGGGAATGTGGGGATTACTTAGAGGCTTGGTCCAGTTCGCCAGCAATGTCTTTTTTAGGACATGATGCATGGGTACTGTGGACGCTTCCTTAGGTGGAGAAGGATAGTCCAAGAGCTCAAACATTTCAGCCCTGGGCTCATCCTCCACAACCACTGGGAAGGGGATGGCCGTAGACATCTCCCGGACAAAGGCCGCAAAAGACAGACTCTCTGGAGGAGAAAGCTGCCTTTCAGGGGAGGGAGTGGGATCAGAAGGAATGCCTTCAGACTCCTCGTCAGAGAAATATCTGATGTCCTCCTCCTCCTCCCACGAGGCCTCACCATCGGTATCAGACACAAGTTCATGAACCTGTGTCTGAAGCCGTGCCCGGCTCGACTCCATGGAAACACGGCCACAGTGGGAGCGTCGAGAGGTAGACTCCCTCGCCAGCACCGGCGAAGCTCCCTCCGCCGATGTCGGGAAGCCTTTCTGGGAGGCGACCGCAGTCGGTACCGCAAGCAGCACCGATGTCGGAGACCTCACCCCGGGCAAGGGGCCAGCCGGCGCCTCACTCGACGGTACCGGTGGTGCAAGCACACCCGGAACTGGAGAGAAAGGGCGCAACAGCTCTCCCAGGATCTCTGGGAGAACGGCCCGGAGACTCTCGTGCAGAGCGGCTGTGGAGAAAGACATGGAAGCCGATGCAGGCGTCGAGGTCAGAGTCTGTTCCGGGCGTGGAGGCTGTTCCGGGCTGTCCAAGGTGGAGCGCATCAACACCTCCTGAACAGAGGGTGAGCGGTCCTCCCGGTGCCGATGCCTACTGGGTGCCGACTCCCTCGGCGACCCAGAGCTCTTGGTACCGATGCGGGAAGGAGACCGGTGTCGATGCTTCTTTGACTTTTTCAAACGAAGCATGGTCGCTTCCTAGGGGCCGAGGCCGAAGAAGGTCGGTCTCGGGGGGGCTGTACCGCAGGAGCCCTCAGGGTAGGGGGAGACCCACCCAAAGGCTCACCGCCACCAGCAGGGGAATGGACAGCCCTCACTTGCACTCCAGTCGAAGCACCACCGTCCGACGACATCAGCACTAGTGGAGGTCCCGGTACCACCGACGCCGACGCAGCCTTTCGATGTCTCGGTACCGACGATGCAGAGGGTCGATGCCGAGGTCGAAGGTCTTGATGCTGTCAACGTCGATGCACTCGATGCCCCCGGTGCTGTTGTCGACGAAGAGCCCGAGAACAACATGTTCCACTGGGCCAATCTCGCTACCTGAGTCCTCTTCTGTAAAAGGGCGCAAAGACTACAGGCCTGCGGGCGGTGCCCAGCCCCTAGACACTGAAGACACAACGCGTGCCTATCAGTGAGCGAGATTACCCGGGCGCACTGGGTGCACTTCTTGAAGCCGCTGGGAGACTTCGATGACATGGGCGGAAAAATCACGCCGGCGAAATCAAAATTCGTAATGGCGATATAGGCACCAAAAATAGGGAGAGAAAAAACCCGTACCGAGGCCTCAAAAAAGGCCTACCCCGAAAGCGAAAGGAAACTTACGCGAGGCAAAAGCTGGAAGCACGGGAAAGGGGTAAAGACCGTAAAGGTCCTCTTTTTTTTTTTTTCAGCGAAAATCGCGAAGACGCGCGAGAGTCAACTTTGAGGGGCGCGAAATGGCGCAGAACACGACTGTCCCGAGTGCGGACAAAAGAAGACTGACGAACACGAGCCGGTTCGGGCGGGAAGACGGCCACGCATGCGCGGTGCTCATCGGCGTGCGAGGACTAGCAAAGGCCTTTGCTAGTAAAGTTTTCCGATTGGAGGGGCTGCCGTGGACGTCACCCATCAGTGAGAACAAGCAGCTTGCTTGTCCTCGGAGAATATGCTTTATATCAAACTAGCTGTCCCCGCTGGCATTGCTCAGGAGAGGCAAGTACTTTGTAATTGAGAAAAACAAGGTTTATGTGTGTAATAACACTGTAAAAGTATGCTAAGAGATGAGTGTACATGGAGGCAGGTGTACTACTCTGGGGTGTGTGAGAATGGGTGTCAGTGGGGGTGTGGTACTGAGGGGTGAATAGGGGTGTGCTATTCTGGGGTATGTGATTGGGTTTGTTTTGCTGAGGGGTGTGTGAGAACGGGCAAGAGTGGGTATGTGTGAAAATGGCTGAGTGTGACTGGGGTGTGAGAAAAGGTGACATTGACATTGAGTTTAATGCTTCCTTAAATCAGAAAATGTGGAGACTGGCTCCCTACCCAGCAGTAACTTTTCTTTTCTGATCAATTTGTTTAGGTTGATTTTCTTGATTAGTTGTTTCTTTCAATCTAGCAAGTGCCTGCCATTTGGCTTTCACCTTTTTCCTATCAAAGCACAACCTTCTTTTCAAAAGCATATTGAAATTCAGTTTCCCACCCTTTTCGAGGAATGTTCCCCTGGTGAGGTAGTGAATTTATGCACAGACACACTTCCCAGACTGACCCCAATACTTTCTCTCTACCCTGTTCCCACCAGTCTCTGAACCTCCCTTGTACTGAAATTGTTAGAGGGGATTAGAGAATGAGAGAGGGACAACTGCTGTCCATGTTTCTCCCCATGTCTCTGAGCTCTCACCCTATCCCAAGCAGTTTGTCACTTAGTAATAGCAAGAAAGAACTTTCCGACCTGCAATCTATTCATTTAATGGATGGAGGTATTGCTCTCCCTCCCGAGTGCCCTCATGAACCAAATCACTTCAAGCTACACAATAACCTTGGCAACAGCGGGTAGAGTTTCCATGCCGGTTTGGTGGCTGTAGCTTTTGGGGGGGTGGGGGGTGGAAGAGTTCAGACACGGACAAACACCCGCGTCTGCTTTATATATATAAAGTTGTTAAGGTTCAATTAGAGATGGTATTTTTAATTGACCTGTTTTTTTGTAATACTGAGACTGACAGACCTAGAAATCTTCTTTGGCATGTCTCTTCTGGTGGAAAATACCAGAGACGTGGTTGTCTAAATTTTTGGAACAGAGAGAAGCACATAATTTCAGAGAATTAAGAAAACTGTCAAGATGACCCCTTTGATAAGAATTATACAGTAACTACACACAGAAATGGGGCACAGATAGTACCCTCATATGCAGTGGTGTGCTGGTAAATTTTTAACAACAGGCTCTCTCCCCAGTCCACCTTGGCGCCCCCCCCCAAAAAAATTGCTGAGCTGGCTATAGCTGGGCGGGGGGGCAATGCATTACTCTCTCCAGGAAAAAAAAATTAAATGATCCCAGGTTCCAATCTAAGGTAAAATTATGTATCATACCTGATAATTTTCTTTCCATTAATCATAGCTGATCAATCCATAGACTGGTGGGTTGTGTCCATCTACCAGCAGGTGGAGATAGAGAGCAATCCTTTTGCCTCCCTATATGTGGTCATGTGCTGCCGGAAACTCCTCAGTATGTCGATATCCAAGCTCCATCCGCAGGACTCAGCACTTAGAGAATTACACCCACAAAGGGACACTCTGCCCAGCTCACCACCGCCGAAACGGGGGAGGGGAATTAACCCAGCTCATCCCCACACAAGTGGGGGAGGGGAATCCATCCAGCTCATCCCCGCGGAGCGGGGGAGGGACACCACACCCGCCGATGCGGGGGGATCTGGCTTATCCTGCAACCGCAAGAGGAGCTGACTGACCCTAACACCGCCGAAGCGGGAGGGGTACAAAGCTGCCCTACTGCCGCACGAAGCGGGAGGGAGCGCCGGCAGAATTTATGTCTCAATCCAGCCCCGAAAAACGGAGGGGAGAGGAATGCAGCAGCTCACTGTAACACAAATTCGTCTCAACTCTTGAAGAATCCATTGAAAAACTTGAACACGAAGTCCTCCTGAACAGGAACTGAAGACTAAACTTGAACCTGAAATGCAACCAGAATATAAACAATACAGATATCTGGGAGGGGCTATGGATTGATCAGCTATGATTAATGGAAAGAAAATTATCAGGTATGATACATAATTTTACCTTCCATATCATCATGCTGATCAATCCATAGACTGGTGGGATGTACCGAAGCAGTACTCACCCAGGGCGGGACATTGAAATCCCTGACCGCAACACTGAAGCTCCAAACCGGGCCTCCGCCCGAGCAGCCACAGCCAAGCGGTAATGCCTGGAGAAGGTATAGGCCGATGCCCAAGTTGCCGCCTTGCAAATCTCTTCCAAGGAGACGGACCCGGCCTCTGCCATCGAGGCCGCCTGAGCTCTAGTGGAGTGAGCCTTCAGCTGGATAGGCGGCACCTTCCCCGCGGCCACATAAGCCGCTGCAATGGCTTCCTTGACCCATCTTGCCACTGTAGGCTTAGCAGCCTGCAGACCCTTACGAGGACCTGCAAACAGGACAAACAGATGATCCGATTTCCGGAAATCATTGGTCACTTCCAAGTATCTGATGATGACTCGTCTCACATCCAGATATTTGACAGCAGAGTATTCCTCTGGGTAGTCCTCCCTACGAAAGGAAGGGAGACAGAGCTGCTGATTCACATGGAAGCGAGAAACAATCTTGGGCAGGAAGGAAGGCACTGTGCGAATAGTCACTCCTGCCTCAGTGAACTGCAGAAAAGGCTCTCGACATGAGAGCGCCTGGAGCTCGGAAACTCTTCTGGCTGAAGTGATAGCCACCAAAAAGACTGCTTTCAACGTCAGGTCTTTCAGAGATGCCCTAGACAAGGGTTCAAAAGGCGGCTTCTGCAAGGCTCTTAGCACCAGGTTGAGATTCCACGCAGGCACCACTGAGTGCAGAGGAGGGCGCAGGTGATTAACTCCCTTGAGAAAGCGCACCACATCTGGCTGCGAAGCCAGGGAAGCACCCTTCAGGCGGCCCCTGAAGCAAGCCAGAGCCGCTACCTGGACTTTAAGGGAACTGAGCGACAGGCCTTTCTCCAGACCTTCTTGCAGGAACGCCAACACTGAAGAAATTGGAGCAGTGAAGGGAGAAAGTGAGCCTGCTTCACACCACGCTGCAAAGGTACGCCAAACCCTGGCGTAAGCAGTAGAAGTAGAGCGCTTCCTCGCTCTCAGCATAGTGGCGATGACCTTGTCTGAGAAGCCCTTCTTTCTCAGACGCTGCCGCTCAATAGCCAGGCCGTAAGACCAAAGGGGGAGGGATCCTCCATCACCAAGGGACCCTGATGTAACAGGCCCTGCTCCACTGGCAGCCGCAGAGGATCGTCGACTGAGAGCCTGATCAAGTCCGCATACCAGGGACGTCTGGGCCAGTCCGGACCCACCAGGATTATCCGGCCCGGATGCTTTGCCACCCGGTCTAGCACCCTGCCCAACATGGGCCAGGGCGGGAACACATAGAGAAGCTCTTGTGTCGGCCACTGTTGGAGAAGAGCATCTACTCCCAGGGATCGAGGGTCCCGTCCTCTGCTGAAAAAGCGCGGCACTTGGCAATTGGCCGATGACGCCATCAGATCTAGGCTCGGCTGGCCCCAGCGCTTCGTGATGTCCAAGAACGCCTGAGCAGATAGCTGCCACTCTCCGGGCTCCAAGGTATGGCGACTGAGAAAGTCCGCCTTGACATTCAAGACTCCGGCAATGTGGGCCGCTGACAGCTGTTCCAGGTTCGCTTCCACCCACTGGCATAGATTCATGGCCTCCTTGGCTAGAGGGGCGCTCTTGGTACCTCCCTGGCGGTTGACATAGGCCACAGCCGTGGCATTGTCCGACAGGACCCGTACTGGCTTCAACGCCAGTACCGGGATGAACTCCAAAAGCGCCAACCGAATGGCTCTGAGTTCCAGGAGGTTGATAGACCACTTTGCCTCTGCAGGAGACCAGAGCCCCTGCGCTGTCCTTCCCAAGCAGTGGGCTCCCCAGCCCGACAAAGAGGCGTCCGTCGTGACGACAATCCACTCCGGGGTCACCAGAGGCATTCCTGCAGACAACTTGTCTGTCTGCATCCACCAGCTCAGCGCCTTGCGCACTGCTGGGTCCAAGGGAAGGCGCACAGCATAATCCTCCGACATCGGAGTCCAGCGCTGCAGCAGAGAGAGTTGTAGTGGTCTCATATGAGCCCTGGCCCAGGGCACTACTTCCATTGTGGCCGTCATAGAGCCCAACAGCTGCACATAGTCCCAAGCCCGAAGATGAGAGGCTACTAGGAACTGGTCCACCTGAGCCTGAAGTTTGACAATCCGATTGTCTGGCAGGAACACTCTGCCCACTTGGGTGTCGAATCGAACTCCCAGATACTCCAGGGACTGAGTCGGGCGCAGCTGGCTCTTCTCCCAGTTGATGATTCACCCCAGGGAGCTCAAAAGAGCAACCACCCGGTCCACAGCTTTGCCGCACTCTGCATAAGAGGGGGCTCGGATCAACCAGTCGTCCAGATAAGGATGGACTTGTACTCCTTCCTTTCGCAGGAAGGCCGCGATGACCACCATTACTTTGGAGAAGGTCCGCGGAGCAGTAGCCAACCCGAAAGGGAGGGCTCTGAACTGGAAGTGTCGGCCCAGGACTGCAAAACGCAGAAAGCGTTGATGAGGAGGCCAGATGGGAATATGCAGGTACGCTTCCTTGATGTCCAAGGAAGCCAAGAACTCTCCTGCCTTCACTGCCGCTATAACAGAGCGGAGAGTCTCCATGCGAAAGTGCCGCACTTTCAAGGCCCGATTGACCCCTTTGAGGTCGAGGATAGGCCGGACAGAACCTCCTTTCTTTGGTACCACAAAGTAAATGGAGTAACGTCCCTTGCCAATCTGATTTTCTGGCACCGGAACGACCGCACCCAGGCGTATCAGGTTGTCCAAGGTCTGCTGCACTGCCACAGCTTTGACCGGAGACTTGCAGGGAGAGAGTACAAACCCGTCTCTTAAGGGTCGGCAGAACTCTAACTTGTAGCCGTCTCTGATGACTTCCAGCACCCAAGCGTCTGAAGTTACTCTGGTCCACTCGCCCAGAAACGAGGACAGGCGTCCTCCAATCTGCACTGGGTCATGGACCAGGACCCCGTCATTGGGTACGAGACCCTGGGGGAGGACCGGAGGGCGTACCTCCGGGACGGCGGTCTCTGCGAAAGGAATGCTGCTTGGGGGAGAAGTTCCTTTTGAAGGAAGAGGGGGCAGAGGAGCCCGACTTGCCCGGGTGGTACCGACGGGCTTCCTGAAACCGTCCTCTAGAGATACCGGGGCGAGCACTGGCCCGAGCCCTGACCTCTGGTAACCTCTTGCCCTTAGACGTGCCGAGATCAGTCACGATTTTGTCCAGCTCGACCCCAAAGAGCAGCTTGCCTTTAAAAGGCAACTTAGCCAGGCGGGACTTAGAGGCGTGGTCCGCAGACCAATGTTTCAGCCAAAGCCAGCGCCGCGCAGAGACTGTCTGAGCCATGCCTTTAGCCGAGGCTCTCAAGACATCATACAGTAAGTCTGCCAAATAAGCCAAGCCTGATTCCAGGGCCGGCCAGTCAGCCCTCAAGGAAGGATCCGAGGGGGAAGCCCGCTGCACCATCGTCAGGCACGCCCTGGCCACATAGGAGCCGCAAACTGAGGCCTGCAAACTTAAGGCAGCCGCCTCGAAGGACGACCTTAAAGCCGCTTCCAATCTTCTGTCTTGGGCGTCCTTTAGTGCCGTGCCACCTTCCACCGGCAACGCCGTTTTCTTAGTCACCGCAGTGATTAAAGAATCCACGGTAGGCCAAAGAAAGGCCTCACGTTCACTTTCAGGCAAAGGATAGAGGCGGGACATAGCCCTAGCCACTTTGAGACTCGCTTCCGGGACATCCCATTGATCCGAAATTAAGGTGTGCATGGCAGCATGCACGTGGAAGGTTCTAGGCGGGCGCTTCGTCCCCAGCATAATGGCAGAGCCAACAGGGGCTGAGGGAGAGACGTCCTCTGGCGAGGAAATCTTCAAAATGCTCATGGCCTGCAGTAACAGGTTGGGCAAATCCTCTGAGCGAAAGATCCGCGCTGCAGAGGGGTCATCCGCTCCATCCGAGCGGGAATCCGTCTCCTCCAAGGAATCCCCAAAGGACCATTGGGAGAACTCAGATACGCTGCCCTCATCTACATCAGAGGAAACAGCGTCCTCTAAGGCCTGGGAATCCACCCGAGGGCGTTTACTTCCGGGGGCCTCAACCCCGTTATCGGACAAGGGAGAAGGGGCAGCGTTTTGCATAAGGAAGGCCTGATGCAGCAGCAAAATAAACTCGGGGGAGAAACCCCCCAGACTGTGAATTTCAGCAGCCTGGGCCACAGCCCTAGACGCACCCTCAACCGGCGCTCGCAAGAGCAGGGGAGCAACATGCTGCGCATCCAAGATGGCGTCCGGCGCGACACTCCGCGAAGGAGCCGCGCGGGAAGAACGGCGCTTAACTTTAGCCGCTTTTTTGCCGTCGCCCAAATCAAGGGCGGCCATGGCATGAACGTCTCCCAGCTCAAGGACGGCCCAAGAAGCCGTCCGAGCAGAGTGGCCGGCCAAGATGGCGGAGGCGAGCAGCGGGGGATGGGCGTTTATGGCGGGAAAAACCGCCGCGCCGGAGGAAGACCTGGGACACTGACCGGCCTCCAAACTGACACCCACCAAGGGCGAATCAGACTTTAAAACCCCCGCATCCCCGCTAGAAGCGCACACGCGGTCTGGGGAGCGATTCTTCGCGCCCTCGCCCTCCGACGCCATAGGCCACGTGGAGATCAATCGGGGAACCCCCTGCCCGCTATAAAAAGGTAAAAATTACCTGCTTCTCGCTCCGAGCTGTAACGACCTGGTGTCCCAGTGAGTAGCTGCAATAAACATTTAAATAAACGTCGAAATAAACGCCCTTAAGGACATCCAAAATTTTTTTTTTTTTTTTTTAAACGGAGCCAGCAGGAGGGGGGAGAAAAGGAGGGACCTGGCGCCACCAGGTTTGCACTTGCTCAAGAAGAGCCCTCAACCCCAGGCACTCAACAAAACCTAAAAATTAGGCTTGGAGGCCTAGCCAGAGCTGCTGCTGTGTGTGACCACCACCTGCTGAGATAGAGAACATACTGAAGAGTTTCCGGCAGCACATGACCACATATAGGGAGGCAAAAGGATTGCTCTCTATCTCCACCTGCTGGTAGATGGACACAACCCACCAGTCTATGGATTGATCAGCATGATGATATGGAATTCATGTTTGATATGGGATAAAATGCCATAAATAAGTAAATAAATATAAACTTTTAACGTTCAGCACCTGATTCTCAAAGTGGACATATTCCAAACACTATAATGAAAATAAAATTATGTTTTTCTACCTTTGTTGTCTGGTGACTTTGTTTCTTTGATCATGCTGGCCCAGTATCTGATTCTGCTGCTCTCTATCTGTTCCCTTGACTCCGTTTCCAGGGCTTCCTTTCCATTTATTTCTTTTCTCCTTTCTTCTTCATTTCTGGTCCTCCGCAGACTTGACTGTACAGTGGATCCAGCTTCTGCCTATTTTCTCCATCCATGTGCAGTTTCTCTCCTCACTTCCTTTTCCCTCATCTAATCTCCTTCCTCTATCTTCCCTCCATGTCCAGCATTTCTTCTCTCTCCCCCTTCCCTCCATCCGTGTCCAGAATTTCTCTTGCCCTCCCCTCCATCCATGTCCTGAAACTCTCCTCTCTCCCCTGCCCCTCTCTACCCATCCATGCCCAGCAATTCTCTCCCCTGCCCCCCTCTACCCATCCATACCCAGCGATTCTCCTCCCTCCCCTGCCCCCCTCTACCCATCCATGCCCAGCAATTCTCTTCTCTCCCCTGCCCTCCATGCCCAGCAATTCTCTTCTCTCCCCTGCCCCCTCTACCCATCCATGCCCAACAATTCTCTTCTCCCCCATGCTCCCCTCTACCCATCCAAGCCCAGCAATTCTCTTCTCTCCCCTGCCCCCTCTACCCATCCATGTCCAGCAATTCTCTTCTCTCCCCTGCTCCCCTCTACCCATCCAAGCCCAGCAATTCTCTTCTCTCCCCTGCCCCCTCTATCCATTGATGCCCAGCAATTCTCTTCTCTCCCCTGCCCCCCTCTACCCATCCATACCCAGCGATTCTCCTCCCTCCCCTGCCCTCCCATCCATCTTTTTCTATTACCTCCGTTGAAGCGCCGCGTTATTTAAAGCCCTGCTGCCCGTCTCTAGCCTTCCCTGTTTGCTTCTGATGAGTTCGTGCCCTCAGTCCCGCCTTTGCGGAAAAAGGAAATGACGTAAGAATGACGTCAGAAAGCGGGACTAAGGGCACGAACTCATCAGAAGCAAACAGGGAAGGCTAGAGATGGCCAGCAGGGCTTTAAATAACGTGACGCTTCAACGGAGGTAATAGAAAAAGATGGATGGGAGCAGGAGGGGAGGGTGGGGGGCGAAGGATAATCGCTGGATATGTTTGGGAGCGGGAGGGGAGGTAAGCATGGCCTGTGATGGCGCCCTCCTGCCATGCTTACCTTGTGTAATGGAGCCGGCTTGCCCCGAAGAACAACCAGGCTCGCAAGATCTCGCAAGATCTGTCAAAATTTAACAAGCGGCTCTTGTGAGCCGGTGCGAGCCGGCTCCAGCACACCACTGCTCATATGATCAAAAACAGTCTAAGTTTATCTATACAGTAAGAAGAAAAACAAATTTGTTTTATCTATATGCTTATATCCAATGGAAATATACTGGACATTGTATATATTCACTGTATAAAAAGTGGGGTTTACAGCTGACTACAGAGTGAATGGTGGGAGGGGGATGGCAAGGTAGCCGGGGTGAAAGACCTCAGCTTGTAACTGATAGCCACAACAAACGGAACATATCCAACCTTTAACGTCTAGGAGATTGAGATTGCTGGGTTCTATGTGTCCAGATGGCTGGAATCCCAAAGCAGAACTCTGTTAAGCAGACAGCACCTCTGAAGTATCCTAATTAAGCAATGGGAGGCAGCACCTGAGTCCAGGAGTCTGCAGAAGTCCAAGCTACGACCTTACTATTGATATTAGACCTAGTGGCTGCGATCAGAACAACCTAGACAACTGCCAGCAATGGGGGTGTGTGTGTGTTCTCCTTATTTTTAAGGCAAACATCACTAGAGAGAGGAAACGGAGGGGGAAAGTTATGAAAAGAGAGAATTTTTTTCTAACAGATTGACTGTAGTGAACTAGCTCTGGACACATAAGAGAGAGAGACAAATGACCTCGTGAGTATATTTTTAGCAGAAATAATGTGAGGGATTAACAACAATATTTTTTCATGGGCAGGAGAGTATCCTGTGAGAGTGAGGAGTGGCCTAATGGTTAGTGCAGCAGACTTTAATCCCAGCATCCTAGGTTCGATTCCCACTGTAGCTCCTTGTGACCCTGGGCAAGTCACTTAACCCTCCATTGCCTCAGATACAAAACCCAAGATTGTGAGCCCTCTAAAGACAGAGATAGTAAGGCACATTGAACCTGAACTCTGTTTGGGATGCTGCAGAATACAAATGTCATTATAAATAAATACATCTGAGTGCTTCCCCCCCCCCCCCCCCCCCCCCACTCATAAAAGGTCAGGCATTCATACTACCAATTACAAATTGAACACTGAACCTTAATTGTTATACTGGGTGAATTTCTGCCTTTGGCAGAGTATTACTAAGTTCTGTGATTATTTGTTCTTTCCTAAGCACCTTTCACTACAGAGCTCTTCCTCCTCTAATGGCACTTCTAAAAAGACCAAGGCCACACCAGATAATGAGTGAGAAGCAGAAATAGCCTCATCTGCCCACTCCTGGAGGTCTAAACAAGATCTCTTAAGAGCTGGAGTGGCAGCAGGGTGAAACTCTGACCCTGCTTCAGTAAATAGGCCTGATGCAGATGAATGCTCTATTGGGCTCTGAGGCTGTAAAATGGCGGCTGTGCTCCACACGTGATTGGACAGAGGCTGTTCCTCACTGCCAGTTGGCCCTGACAAAATGGCACCCATTCCCACGCTCTCCTGCATCAAACTGCACATCATCCTGCTAGAAAGCTCGAAGACCCCGGCATATTCAGATGCTGCCCTAAATCTGAAGGTGTGCTGCTGCTGACCATTTCCTCTGAGTCCCGCAGGATTTGCAGTTTGCATGCACTGCAATGTCCCGATGTCGGCCAGCGGGTCCCCCAGCAGAAACACTGCGTCCACGGAAGTCACCATTCACTCTGTCATAAGTGCAGCACAACATGACCCAAGTGGTAATTCAGGATCCCTCCCTTGCGCCAAGTAGAAATTGCAGCCCTCCAAGCATCAAACTTAAGTCGGACTTATCACTGCCGGCTGCTCCCCTCCAAGCCCACAGTCTCCACAAGTCTTACACAGATGAGAAAGGCTCAGGGCTGATACTCTGTTCCACACTCTTGAGCAAATCTCTCTCCTTCTCCTTTCTTTCTTTTTCTTTTTTTTTTTTAAGGTTGTTGTGCTGGAAAGGAGATCTCCACAGGAAACAGGGGAACGGTGAAGGGAGGGAAATTCATGGAACACCACAGACAGGGATCTGAAGACCTCCAGACTCAGGCTGCCTGCAAAGTTCAACTGAGGACCAGTTGACCAACTGGACAAGCAGCAAAGGACTCAGAACCAAAGTCTGAAAAATGTGTCCATCCACTTGCTAGAGATAGAAAATACTGAGAAGCTGGACTGGATGCCAAGACAGATATGTCTCAGCTCAGTTTTCAGTTCTCTATCTCCATCTGCTGGTTGATGGACACAACTATCCCACAGGTTCTGGAATAGTGGGAAGCTACGTAATGCAATCTCCATTTTCCTCAAGTTTTATTTATTTTTATTACATTTGTACCCCACGCTTTCCCACTCATGGCAGGCTCAATGCGGCTTACATATTATATACAGGTACTCATACGTACTCACTGTGGATATCCAGAAAAATGGATCAGTCAGTGTACCAAAGACTAGATTTGGTACAATTTCCCAATAGATAATTACTCACAAATACGGATTCCTTACCAGCAGTGACAAGTGCTGTCTCCAAACTCCATTAGGACTGAGGGTAAAAATTTCCTGGGAGAGTGGTAAGTTCTGTGCATGTTCAGAACTTTACACTATTTTTAAGCTCAGGGACACCTGTTTCATCCTGATGCTGTCAGATGGCGTCACTTGTGTGCCTGGATAAATTCCCCTTTATGTATGCTTTTGAATTTGTAATCTTAGGTTTTGAAACTTAAAATGAAACTGCAAAAGAACACTGAGAAAAATCAAATGCAAACAAAACAACATGAGAGAACTTGAGGTCATCTATGTGTTCCACCCCCCTCCCTTTCACTTTGTGGAACCAGAACCTCCTGGGTCAAGCCATGTTTGGGGCCACACAGTTGTAGACCATTAATTCTGCTTTATAATGGCTAATGTATAAAAGGTGCCTTCTTCAATGGTAAACTCTGATGAGCCAAATATGAAGTCCAGATTCTTGGGCACTATGATGCCTGTTACTTTTGAGCACTGTGCGAATATACCAACCACAAGAATCAGACCAAAATAAGATTTTGCTCATAAAAAAAACTACGTCATGTGTAACAGTAACAGAGTTCTTTTATTTGCCTTTCAGTATACATGCTTATGATGTAGTCAGAGTAGTTAGAAAGTAAATAAGATAAAATTAAACATGATCATGTGAGACAGCACAAACTGATTTGGAATTTCAAGGCATCGAGGCTCAAGAATACCAAGAACAGGAACCTCTCTTTTTCATTAGTTAAACCTCACAGTAAAGGTGCTTGGAGGTCTACATTTTTAAAAAATATTTGAAAGATCTAGAATATTATAGTATATGGGAAGATTACCTTCGACACACACACTTACTTACTCCCTACATCAACCCTGCTAATGATCTAAGATTGAAAACATTGTTTATAGTTTAATGTTCCATCTTTCTCTTACTTAGAATATGCTATAAGCATAATGAAAAAACAAACCCCAATTTCCATGTTTAAAAAAATCTGTGGTTATATTGCAAAACACAAACATTGTCTGTTATCAGAAGTAGCTACACCAAAATATTTAAATTGGAATAGAATTAAACATTTTTTCTTGTCAGTACTTTATTATTTTTATGTGATTAACATCTTGTATAGATAGACAAATGCATCTTTTATTCACAAAACTGGTTCAAGTGTCAGAATTTCCACATCTCCAGCTATATGTGACAGAGAAATCACATTTTCATACCTAGAAAACCTTAGCTCCTCCTTTTCAAAATGCACTGCTGAACTATATAGAAATGCTGAAACATTCTATTTTTTTAGACTACAAATCTTTGGTTAAAAGTTTGGCATTACATAATAATGTTGTGACCATAATTATTGATTTTTTTAATCAGAGAAAGGAGGGCAACACTGGAGGTCCTACTTCAACATGTAACATATCTGACTTGAAGTGGTTGTTGCTATTTTAAACAAACCAAAAATATAAGAACCAATAAAAACTAGCATATCTAATTAAAGGACATGGCCTTATACCCCTCCTCAGAAGAAATGTTATACAGATTTGGGTCATGGATTTGATATACCACCTTTCTGAGGTACAAGCAAGACAACAGATAATCAGGAATTAAACATTCAACTAGATGTCTTCTCTGGGTGGGGGTGGAAGAGGGACAAAATTATGTCACTGTCATAAGGTCAAGAAAGCAATTGAAAAGCACTTTTCCAAAACTCACTCTGTATTTTAATGACTTTGCGTTGACTCTATGCAAAACTCACTCAGTCCAAAAGCTGTTACCTATTTTTCTCAAAACTGCTGCAGATGGACTGACTTTTGGATAAGTGCTCTTCAATTATCTCTAATCAAGAATCATTTCTTCTTCCTCACACTTTTAAAAAGCCCAAACCTCCTGATAATCCTTGTGACTTTGGGTAAGTCACTTAGGGGGGACGTTAAGCTGCGTTATTTGCCTCTTAATGCAACTTAAAGGGCATTGACAAAGTTTACCGCAGCACCATTTCAGTCACAAAGCTGTGGCCTGATGCTCCTGGGCTGGCAGAACAGGGTCCTCCTGGCTTATGTGTCCCCCCCAAAAGGCCATACATGGCCCCCCAGCTCAACCCCCAAACCAAGTCCAAGAGGGCTACCTTTGTAACTATTGGTGGTCTGGGGGGGGGGGGGGGGTACAGGCAGACGCAATTCACAGTCCCTCCTGCCCAGTTCGATGCCTAATGCAAAATGTCATTTCTAATACTAGGGGTCATGTTTCTGTATAAGGAAACATGACCTCTAGCCATAGTCTCACACAACTACTGCTAATGGTGCCATTTTGCTTCCAGCGCCGGACAGGGCAAGGACGACTGGGCATCCCTCCTGCCCAAAGACCACCCTGGACTACCAATGGTTACAAAGCTAGCCTTTTAGAAGGTTGAAGGTTATCTGGGAAATGGGGGTTGAGCTGAGGGGAGCGTTTATGGCCTTTGGGGGAACCCTGCTCTGCCGACCTAGGAGCATCAGGCCATGGCTCCTGGGCTGCTAGAATAACACCTTTTGCAAGTTGGCTCACAAGTGGCATTATTCTTTTAAAACAGGATTCAGCAACCTGTGGGACTCAAGATACTGCAGGATGCTGAATCCCGTGGCATATCAAAGCAATCTATTACCGCACCTTGATAACTAGCACCCTTAATCCTCTATTGTCTCATGTACCAACTAAGTTGTCCTTTTACTAAGCTGCATTAGGCGCTAATATGAGTCTAATGCAGCTAAAAATGGCATACAAACTTCCAAATGTGCAAGCGCTAAAGAATATTTTTTTGAGGGGCCAGGTCAGGGTGGGCATACCTGCGCTAAACAGCACATCTATATTACTGCACTCTAACTGGTTAGCACAGGAAAACTGCATGGCCGTGCACTAATGCCAACATTAGCACATAACCATTAATACAAAAATTAGAAAAGAAACCATTTTATGGCTGTGTTAAAGTTACACAAGGACGCGTGTAAGGGCACACTAAGGCCACTTTTTGCCACAGCTTAGTAAAAGGACTCCTTAAATTGTAGTTCACTACTACTGAAAAAGCATGATCTAAATCCTAACAATGAATACAAAATGGACCTCTCTCTTCTTTCTTTTACTAAAACTCTGTGCTAATAAGTAGGTCCCCGGGAGACTACTAAGTTCTTGAACACAAATGAGTTTGTATATAAAACAACACAATACCTATTCAGATCACTTAAACAGATATGCATCTTTATGCATTGTAAATTGCTGATTTTATCACTTCAATTGGCCAGCTTTATCTCTTATCACCAATTCATAAAGAGAAATGTGCCAATGAGTTCTTCCGCTGCTATACCTTTGCCTCTGTACAATGTGATCTAAGAACTAAAAATGGCCTAATGTGGATACATTAAAGTGTTCCACATTAGTTTTGCCATCTGCATGCACAGTATGTTTTGGGAGGGGGTATTTTGGGGGGGGGGGGGGGGTGGAGAACGGGCATGGATGTACTAATCAGCTAGTATGCTGACAATACTGCTATTCTAGCTGGTTAGCATGTCCATAATGCGGGAGCCCTTAGCACCTCCTAAACAGAAGGCAGTAAGTGTCCCTGCAGTAATTTCTTTCAATGACCGCACACTAATGCTAACATTAGCTCATGGCCATATATTCAACAAATGGAAAAAAAGCCCTGTTTGATGGACGTACTAGAAATGGGCTTAGCGTGTGGGAAAGTCACGAAAAGGGATGCGCTATGCCTATTTCTTAGCACAGCTTAGTAAAAGAGCCCCTAAGTCATAATTTGCTGCCTTAACACTTCAGCATTTAGGACAAAAACTCTACTGAAGAAGATATTTCTGTAATTACCACTTCACTTGGTTAGCAACTGCAGCATGAACTGTACAAATGAGCCATGACAATTTTAATTAATTCTATAATACATAAAGTACTCCACTATTGGTATTAAATTTCACAAACACCTTTATTGATGTCCATTCATTAATTACCAATCCATACACAAAGCACTCACGCAACTCTCATTCAAATGTCTTACACACCATACCCCACAGAGCAACCGTATCATATTAATTTATATCTTTACATACACTTTAAATGCTAATCATGGCTATACCATTGATCAATGCTTGAACTTAAATCTATAATGTCCAACCAGCTCAAAACACGCTGTTGAGGTCAATCCTCTTTGGACTGTATAGCCACCTCCAGTCCTCACACATCACTTGCTTCCATTCCAAAGTTATTACGTCTGGGATCACAGTAGCCACTCTATCAAGCAATTGAATCACTGTGTATAGTCAATGTTGAATCTCATACATCACCCATCAAGAGATTATTTCAACTGTCCATGTGCCTCTGCTATGCGACACAAGAAAAGCTTGCATGTGTAGCCACAAACAGGTATCCAAATCTTTTCAATACCCTGTCTGCCTGAGTTCCTTTAGTTCCTCTATGCGAGACCCCATTTCGAGATGTTCTTCGTCAGGAGGAACTATTAACCACCACCTATAATCGTTTTATAAAACATTACCTATTTAATAATCTCAATCTAATGAAACAACATTTATTTTATACAACACAAGCATAAATCTTAATATAAATGTTATATCGGCTGCTTATCATCCGGGCTCTCCCTCAACGGGAGTATTCAATCCACTGAGCAATCCACTGATTGCTCAGCTGCAAGGCCCTACGCGAGGATTTAAATACTACCCCATATTTCCGGAAAGAGAGAATTCACCAACCTTAAACCCACTCTACCTCCAAATTTAAACCCTCAGGGGCCACCGTACCCCAGGAGAAAATGTATCTTTGCTCTATATTCAACAGCTGATTGCTGACATCACCCCCTCTCTTAGAAACTATTTGCACTAACACAGTGCATTTCAGATCTTCAATCTTATGGTTATGTGTCTGCCAATGGGCCACCAAGGGGGTGTCTTTTTCTGAGTTCTAAGATTGCTTATATGTTCAGCTACACATTGTTTAAACTTTCTCTTAGTGTGCCCAATGTAATACAACAAGCAAGGGCACATGATACAGTAAATCACCCCTTCACTATTGCATGTCGTATTACTCCTCAAAAAAATTTTTTTTTTGTGGATCTAGGTATCAGGACCCATTTAGTAGTAATCGAATAAGGGCAATAGACACATTTCCCACATGGGGCATGCTGACATTATCCCCGATGGGGTGTTTTAATAATTCCCCCAAATTTGCTTTGCGTTGATAAGAGGAACTAAAGGAACTCATGCGAACAGGGTATTGAAAAGATTCGGATACCTGTTTGTGGCTACACACGCAAGCTTTTCTTGTATCGCATAGCAGACCCACATGGTCAGTTGAAATCATCTCTTGATGTGTGATGTATGAGATTCAACATTGACTATACACAGTGATTCAATTGCTTGACAGAGTGGCTACTGTGATCCCAGACGTAATAACTTTGGAATGGAAGCAAGTGATGTGTGAGGACTGGAGGTGGCTATACAGTCCAAAGAGGATTGACCTCAACAGCGTGTTTTGAGCTGGTTGGACATTATAGATTTAAGTTCAAGAATTGATCAATGGTATAGCCATGATTAGCATTTAAAGTGTATGTAAAGATACAAATTAATATGATACGGTTGCTCTGTGGGGTATGGTATGTAAGACATTTGAATGAGAGTTGCGTGAGTGCTTTGTGTATGGATTGGTAATTAATGGATGGCCATCAATAAAGGTTTTTGTAAAATTTAATACCAATAGTGGAGTACTTTATGTATTATATAATTAACATTGGGGTACTCCCGTAACAAGGTATTTCCCTCTATTTATATTCAGAATTCTAATTAAATACCAGTTATTCTTGCCGCCTAACCTAGAAGAAAACTTAAAGTAAGTCATATGTGAAAGAAAAAAACTGCTTCAGCATAAAGTAACATTATACCAGGGATGGTGTTTCCATTTCACTATATACATTACACCTTATTTATGGTGTATCATCATAACCCATTTCTTATTCAGTACATAGATGCTCCTCAGTCAACATATTGTCTATCAAGTTCTTAAAGTGTACTTTGTGCAAATATTACAACCAAGTATGATGCACTTGCTACTTGCTTGTTTAAAATTACATAAAAATGTGGTGCTTGAAATTATGGACATAAGCAACACATTGTCACTCTTGGTAAGATGCCCTAAACCACAAAAATATTGATGTGTACATATTTATATACATAATTATTCTCTTTCCTTAAAACATGACTAATACAGTAACACTAGCACACAAATACTTGCTTCCAGATAGCTCCAGGGCTTAGAATGTTTGTGCTTCTAAAATAACACAGTCATTATTTAATTGAGCGTCTGCCTCCTGGCTCCCTTCCAGGAGGGTACACAGTTAGCTGACTCAGCACAATGTCCAGGGCAAAAAGGAGAGAAGGAAAATGACAATGCAAGCACAATACTGCATTAATCCCACCTCCCTTAAGTTCCCTCCCCCACCACAACACTATGACAGTGGCTCATGGTGAAAAGCTGAGAGGAAATCACCCACTCCACACTGTGCTCGATATGTACTATATACCATGCTTTCTCACAGATAATTGATCAAGGCACACTGTACTAAATATGTAGCATTTTGATTGGTTGCTGTCGAAGGAAACGCTCACTGGGCGAGATCAGATGTTCTGACTTGATTACCAGGCCTAGGGGATCCATAAAGGGTAACAGATGCTATGTGGTTATTCTGCATCACCTGAAAATTTGAGAAATAGAGTTAAGAAAGATAAGAAATAGAGATAAATTATTTCTAATGACATTTTTTACACAAGGTTACTTCAAGGAAGCTGAATTCTATTTTTAAATATAAACACATACAAATAAAAACAAGCAAAAGACAATTTAAAATGAAGGGTTCACTGAAATTCTAAAAGCTGAAGTTCCCATTTTACGTATAGAAAAGGTAACTAAGGGGCCTTTTTTTTTTACAAAGCAGTGGTAAGCCCACCGTTGGCTTACCACATGCCAATCTGGAGCTACCATCGGCCCAACGCGGGCACTGGCGGTAGTTCCAGCCCCAGCATGTGGCATTTCTTGTGTTAGCGGAAATATCCGAAAAATATTTCCACAGCCGCAAACCCAATGGTAATCAAGCAGTGCTGGATTAGTGCGGGAGCCCTTACCGCCACCCCCCCCCCCCCACACACATGGACATATATGCAATAAGTGAAATCTTACCGCATGGCCATTTCTTTGTAAGGCCTTTTTACCCAATGTGGTAAAACAGGCCTCAGCATGCGGCAAAAACGGCCCTCGCCGCTAGCACAGAGTCTCTTTTACCGCAGCTTGGTAAAAGGACTCCTAAGTTGTCAACACCTAAGACATCAATTTTGTTAAATGGGTTATGTGGAGAACAGCTATTGCATGGGCAATGGGGGTAAAACAACTTATTTAAAATAATGCCACTGTATTTCTGGTACAGTCTCTGGAAAATTCTAGCATTTTTAAGGCCAAACTCTGAAGCACAACTAAAGAGAAATTTTAGGGCATCAATTTCAAAAAGGTTTTTTAGCCCAGTATGAAGGAGACCCAAAGTTGTTCAGTTCTTCGGCCCAGCTTTTGCTCCTCAGTTCAACTGGAAATGAGGATGCTATGGAGGTTTATAGCACTATTTTCCATTGTATTTTGTTTTACTTATTATGTATGTTTTATTGTACTCTGCTTGGTTTTAGAGGCAGATCATAACACAAATAAATATACAAGATAAGGGAAGTTAACTTTTGAATTAAATGTTCATTCTTTGTAACTCAGGACTTGCTGCATGCAAAGAGAATATTTTCCTTTCAAAAGTGTTTAGATCCCGAAGACTGTTGTGCTGTATTGAACCGAGTGCGCATTGTATTATTAACAAATTGCTTAATAAAGACTTCCATAAATTAAAAAAAAAGTGTTTAGATCCTAAGGTGAAATTTACTCTTACCTGTTAAATTTATTTCCCTTCAATCCTGCTAGACCAGTCCAAAATACTGGGTTATGTCCTCTTACCATGGGGATGGAGAAAAAGAAAGCAAAATCTGAAGATTCTAATGACATCACCAGTAAAACAGGTGGTATAGCTAGAATACTGTCAGTATATGAAACAGATAAAATATTTGAGAAAAAACAAACTCTCTTCACGGACACCACTGCCAGAACATGAAATTATTTACATACCAAAGAATCCAAGGATACTGAAAAATCCTCAGTTTTCCACAGTGGGTCCTGAACTGATCATGTAGGAGAGCAAATTTCACCTTACTTATCCTGCTAGATCAGTCCAGACTATTGGACTATCCCAAAAGTTATCCTTCAGGGAGGATGGGGGGGGGGGGGGGGGGGGGGATGATGACGACAAAGCTCCCTCCAAAATGACCCTGCCAAAATTACTGTCCTCTATAGCCCAGATGTCAGTATGACAAATGAAGACAGTGATGACCAAATCAGCATCTTATAAATATCCTCTGGAGACACTGTTCTTGTTTCTGCACAAGAAACCACTTGAGCTCTCATCAAATAAAACACGGAGACAATGTGGGACAACTTTATGGCAGGGGAGAGGTTCCGTGGGATTCGAGAAGAGCAGATGTGGTCCCACTTCACAAAACTGGCAACAGAGAAGAAGTGGGAAAATACAGGCCGATAAGCCTCACTTCAGTTATTGGAAAAGTAATGGATAGTGAATTTCCTATAATCCAATGGGTTACAAGATTCGAGGCAACATAGTTTTACGAAAGGTAAATTGTGTCAAACGAATTTCATTGAATTCTTTGACTGAGCTACCAGAGAACTGGATCGAGGACATGTGCTAGATGTAATCTACTTGAATTTCAGCAAAGCTTTTGACATGGTTCCTTATAGGAGACTGTTGAATAAACTTGACAGGCTGAAGTTAGGACCCAAAGTAGTGAACTGGATTGAAAACTGGTTGATAGACAGATGTCAGAGGGTGGTGATTTATTTATTTTATTACATTTGTACCCCGTGATTCACTCGGAGGAAGGAAAGTAAGTAGCGGAGTGCCTCAAGAATCAGTGCTGGGGCAGATTCTGTTCAATATATTTGTGAGTGACATTGCCAAAGGGTTAAAGGGTAAGGTTTGCCTTTTTGTGGCTGATACCAAGATTTGTAACAGAGTGGATACCCCAAAGGGAGTGGAAAACATGAAAAAGGTTCCGCAAAAATTAAAAGAATGGACCAATATTTGGCAGTTAAAATTTAATGCAAAAAGTGCAGAGTGATGCATTTGGGGAGTAGAAATCAAAGGGAGCCATATGTGTTAGGTAGTGAGAGGCTGATATGCATAGACATTGAGAGGGACCTTGGGATGATAGTATCTAAGAATCTGAAGGTGACGAAACAGTGTGACAAGGCGGTGGCCACAGTCAGAAGGATGCTAGACTGCATCAAGGGAGATGTAACCAGAAGAAGAAAGAAGGGGTTAATGCCCCTATACAAGTTGTTGGTGAGGCCCCACCTGGAGTACTGTTTCATTTTTGGAGGCTGTATCTTGTGTGACGCACGAGACACATGCTCCTGGTCTCACTTTGTCTTTTCATGTTATTGCCCTGCAAATATTATAGGAAGGGAGAGGAATTTTACCTGGATAGCTGGCTGTGCATCCCTGAAGGCTTGCAGCAGGAGAGGGACAAGCATAATTACCAAGAGGGCAGATTCCCCAGGTTCTAAACCCTTCCCTATAGTGCTTAGTGATGTCTTTCTCAGGACAGATTTAGAACCCCCTGGAAGGGAGAAAACCTGGTATAACCTCAGGAAAAAAGGTGCTCCACACCTGTAGTGCTTTCCTGTAGGGAAAGGAGTCAGGTGCATGCCAGGGCTTAGATTCAGCATTTGCTCCTGACTCAGTAAGCAGTATACCCTGAGAGCCAAAGTGAGGCTTGGAAACGGGTGGGGCCAATTCTCTTGGGGAAGACGCCAAGGTAAAAAGCCTACTGTGAAGAAAGAAGGCGGGAGAGAGAGAAGACGAGAGAGAAGGAGAGCAACCTGCCTGAAGGCAGGAGGAACCTTCCTCATAGAGAACCAGCTGCAGGGAGTAAACGGGCTACCTAACTCTAAAGAGGACCCTAAAGTTAATGCAGTGCCTGGTTAGTGAGAGAAGGGGAAAGAACTGGTGTCCGGTCCTCACCGGGGAAAATGCTGTTGTGAGACAGGTAATGACCTGCTTGATGAGAGAAAGCGGTCCGGGTCAGCCATGTGAAAGGTGCACAGACCATCTCTGAGCAGTCCTAGCCTATGGCTGGGAGAAAGAACAGGATATGAAGGGTGCAGAGACTCTCTGAACAGTCCTAGCCTGTAGCTGGGAGAAAGAACCGGTGTCCAGTCCTCACCAGGGAAATGTTACTGAAGAGAGAGAGGGTCAGGGGCAGCCATATGAAAGGTACAAAGGATGTTACTGAGCAGTCCTAGCCTATGGCTGGAATCAGGTGGGGAATTAACCTGGGCAGAGAGAGGTTTATTAAGGGCACAATTTTAGGCTATGTCCTGGAAACGCTGGTTCAAACTTATGAGAAACTTTATGAACTGACTTAAAATGCAAGCTAGATTAAGGAAGAAAAGAGAAATCCTTCCTGTACAGTTTTTGCATGAATTCTTTTGGATTTATTTTTCCTTTGAATCCTGAAGCACATGCCAGTGGAACTTGTGCTGTGTTTTGAAGACTGAACTTTGCTAATGGAATTGAATTCTTTGCACTGAATAAAAGCTCTTTATGTTTTGGAACCTGGTTGCTGGGTGAGTGTCTGAGCTGGAAAGCCTGGACCGGAGTGGGATCTGGATCAGAGGGATTTTTCCTGACCCAGTGTCATTACACTTTCTAAGGATGTAAAAAGACTAGAAGTGGTCCAACGGAAAGTGACAAAAATGGTATGGGGTTTACGCCAAAAGACATATGAGAAGATATTGGAAGACCTGAATACGTATACCCTACAGGAAAGGAGGGACAGGGGTGTTATGAAAGATGTTTAAATACTTGAAAGGTATAAATATAAAAACAAATTTTTCCAGAAGGGGAAATGGTAAAACTAGAGGACACGAATTGAGATTGTGGGCGGTAGACTTAGGAGTAATGTCAAGAAATTTGTTTTCTACACAGCCCTCTGTGTACATAAGTACATAAGCACCGCCATACTGGGAAAAGACCAAGGGTCCATCAAGCCCAGCATCCTGTCTCTGACAGCGGCCAATCCAGGCTTCAAGAACCCGGCAACCCCCCCCCCCCCCCCCCCATTTTTTAAAAATAATGTTCAATGGACTTTTCCCTCAGGAATCTGTCCAAACCCCCTTTAAATTCCATACGGCCAGCTGCTGTCACTACATTCTCCGGCAACGAGTTCCAGAGTCTAACTACACGTTGAGTAAAGAAAAACTTTCTCCTATTTGTTTTAAATCTACCATAGTCTAGCTTCATCTTGTGTCCTCTGGTTTTGTTGTTGTTTGAAAGTGTAAACAAACACTTCACATCTGTCTGCTCTAATCCGTTCATTATCTTGTAGACTTCTATCATATCACCCCTCAGCCGCCTTTTCTCCAAGCTGAAGAGCCTAACCTTCTCAGCCTTTCCTCATAGGGAAGTCGTTCCATTCCCTTTATCATTTTTGTCGCCCTTCTCTGCACCTTCTCTAAAGCGAATGCTACATACCTGTAGAAGGTATTCTCCGAGGACAGCAGGCTGATTGTTCTCACTGATGGGTTGACGTCCTCGGCAGCCCCCTCCATCGGAAAGTTTACTAGCAAAGGCCTTTGCTAGTCCTCGCGCGCCCATGCGCACCGCGCATGCGCGGCCGTCTTCCCGCCCGAAACCGGCTCGAGCCGGCCAGTCCAGTATGTAGCAAGACAATACATTTCAAGGGAAGACACAACTCCAAAGGGGAGGCGGGCGGGTTTGTGAGAACAATCAGCCTGCTGTCCTCGGAGAATACCTTCTACAGGTATGTAGCATTCGCTTTCTCCGAGGACAAGCAGGCTGCTTGTTCTCACTGATGGGGTATCCCTAGCCCCCAGGCTCACTCAAAACAACAACCATGGTCAATTGGGCCTCGCAACGGCGAGGACATAACTGAGATTGACCTAAAAAAATTTACCAACTAACTGAGAGTGTAGCCTGGAACAGAACAAACAGGGCCCTCGGGGGGTGGAGTTGGATCCTAAAGCCCAAACAGGTTCTGAAGAACTGACTGCCCGAACCGACTGTCGCGTCGGGTATCCTGCTGCAGGCAGTAATGAGATGTGAATGTGTGGACAGATGACCACGTCGCAGCTTTGCAAATTTCTTCAATAGAGGCTGACTTCAAGTGGGCTACCGACGCAGCCATGGCTCTAACATTATGAGCCGTGACATGACCCTCAAGAGCCAGCCCCGCCTGGGCGTAAGTGAAGGAAATGCAATCTGCTAGCCAATTGGATATGGTGCGTTTCCCTACAGCCACTCCCCTCCTATTGGGATCAAAAGAAACAAACAATTGGGCGGACTGTCTGTGGGGCTGTGTCCGCTCCAGGTAGAAGGCCAATGCTCTCTTGCAGTCCAATGTGTGCAGCTGACGTTCAGCAGGGCAGGAATGAGGACGGGGAAAGAATGTTGGCAAGACAATTGACTGGTTCAGATGGAACTCCGACACGACCTTTGGCAGGAACTTAGGGTGAGTGCGGAGGACTACTCTGTTGTGATGGAATTTAGTGTAAGGGGCCTGGGCTACCAGGGCCTGAAGCTCACTGACTCTACGAGCCGAAGTAACTGCCACCAAGAAAATGACCTTCCAGGTCAAGTACTTCGGATGGCAGGAATTCAGTGGCTCAAAAGGAGGTTTCATCAGCTGGGTGAGAACGACATTGAGATCCCATGACACTGTAGGAGGCTTGACAGGGGGCTTTGACAAAAGCAAACCTCTCATGAAGCGAACAACTAAAGGCTGTCCTGAGATCGGCTTACCTTCCACTTGGTAATGGTATGCACTGATTGCACTAAGGTGAACCCTTACGGAGTTGGTCTTAAGACCAGACTCAGACAAGTGCAGAAGGTATTCAAGCAGGGTCTGTGTAGGACAAGAGCGAGGATCTAGGGCCTTGCTGTCACACCAGACGGCAAACCTCCTCCAATGAAAGAAGTAACTTCTCTTAGTGGAGTCTTTTCTGGAAGCAAGCAAGATGCGGGAGACACCCTCTGACAGACCCAAAGAGGCAAAGTCTACGCCCTCAACATCCAGGCCGTGAGAGCCAGAGACTGGAGGTTGGGATGCAGAAGAGCCCCTTCGTCCTGCGTGATGAGGGTCGGAAAACACTCCAATCTCCACGGTTCTTCGGAGGATAATTCCAGAAGAAGAGGGAACCAGATCTGACGCGGCCAAAAGGGAGCAATCAGAATCATGGTGCCTCGGTCTTGCTTGAGTTTCAACAAAGTCTTCCCCACCAGAGGAATGGGAGGATAAGCATATAGCAGGCCCTCCCCCCAATCCAGGAGGAAGGCATCCGATGCCAGTCTGCCGTGGGCCTGAAGCCTGGAACAGAACTGAGGGACTTTGTGGTTCACTCGAGATGCGAAGAGATCCACCAGGGGGGTGCCCCACGCCTGGAAGATCTGTCGTACCACACGGGAATTGAGCGACCACTCGTGAGGTTGCATAATCCTGCTCAACCTGTCGGCCAGACTGTTGTTTACGCCTGCCAGATATGTGGCTTGGAGCACCATGCCATGCCGGCGAGCCCAGAGCCACATGCTGACGGCTTCCTGACACAGGGGGTGAGATCCGGTGCCCCCCTGCTTGTTGACGTAGTACATGGCAACCTGGTTGTCTGTCTGAATTTGGATAATTTGGTGGGACAGCCGATCTCTGAAAGCCTTCAGAGCGTTCCAGATCGCTCGTAACTCCAGAAGATTGATCTGCAGATCGCGTTCCTGGAGGGACCAGCTTCCTTGGGTGTGAAGCCCATCGACATGGGCTCCCCATCCCAGGAGGGACGCATCCGTGGTCAGCACTTTTTGTGGCTGAGGAATTTGGAAGGGACGTCCCAGAGTCAAATTGGACCAAATCGTCCACCAATACAGGGATTTGAGAAAACTCGTGGACAGGTGGATCACGTCCTCTAGACCCCCAGCGGCCTGATACCACTGGGAGGCTAGGGTCCATTGAGCAGATCTCATGTGAAGGCGGGCCATGGGAGTCACATGAACTGTGGAGGCCATGTGGCCCAGCAATCTCAACATCTGCCGAGCTGTGATCTGCTGGGACGCTCGCACCCGTGAGACGAGGGACAACAAGTTGTTGGCTCTCGTCTCTGGGAGATAGGCGCGAGCCGTCCGAGAATCCAGCAGAGCTCCTATGAATTCGAGTCTCTGCATTGGGAGAAGATGGGACTTTGGATAATTTATCACAAACCCCAGTAGCTCCAGTAGGCGAATAGTCATCTGCATGGACTGCAGGGCTCCTGCCTCGGATGTGTTCTTCACCAGCCAATCGTCGAGATATGGGAACACGTGCACCCCCAGCCTGCGAAGTGCCGCTGCTACCACAGCTAGGCACTTTGTGAACACCCTGGGCGCAGAGGCGAGCCCAAAGGGTAGCACACAGTACTGGAAGTGGCGTGTGCCCAGCTGAAATCGCAGATACTGTCTGTGAGCTGGCAGTATCGGGATGTGAGTGTAGGCATCCTTCAAGTCCAGAGAGCATAGCCAATCGTTTTGCTGAATCATGGGGAGAAGGGTGCCCAGGGAAAGCATCCTGAACTTTTCTTTTACGAGATATTTGTTCAGGGCCCTTAGGTCTAGGATGGGACGCATCCCCCCTGTTTTCTTTTCCACAAGGAAGTACCTGGAATAGAATCCCAGCCCTTCCTGCCCGGATGGCACGGGCTCGACCGCATTGGCGCTGAGAAGGGCGGAGAGTTCCTCTGCAAGTACCTGCTTGTGCTGGAAGCTGTAAGACTGAGCTCCCGGTGGACAATTTGGAGGTTTTGAGGTCAAATTGAGGGTGTATCCCTGCCGGACTATTTGCAGAACCCACTGATCGGAGGTTATGAGAGGCCACCTTTGGTGAAAAACTTTCAACCTCCCCCCGACTGGCAGGTCGCCCGGCACGGACACTTGGATGTCGGCTATGCTCTGCTGGAGCCAGTCAAAAGCTCGCCCCTTGCTTTTGCTGGGGAGCCGCGGGGCCTTGCTGAGGCGCGCGCTGCTGACGAGAGCGAGCGCGCTGGGGCTTAGCCTGGGCCGCAGGCTGTCAGGAAGGAGGATTGTACCTACGCTTGCCAGAAGAGTAGGGAACAGTCTTCCTTCCCCCGAAAAATCTTCTACCTGTAGAGGTAGAGGCTGAAGGCTGCCGGCGGGCGAACTTGTCGAATGCGGTGTCCCGCTGGTGGAGAGACTCTACCACCTGTTCGACTTTCTCGCCAAAAATGTTGTCCGCACGGCAAGGCGAGTCCGCAATCCGCTGCTGGAGTCTATTTTCCAGGTCGGCGGCACGCAGCCATGAGAGCCTGCGCATCACCACACCTTGAGCAGCGGCCCTGGACGCAACATCAAAAGTGTCATAAACTCCTCTGGCCAGGAATTTTCTGCACGCCTTCAGCTGCCTGACCACCTCCTGAAAAGGCTTGGCTTGCTCAGGGGGAAGAGCATCAACCAAGCCCGCCAACTGCCGCACATTGTTCCGCATGTGTATGCTCGTGTAGAGCTGGTAAGACTGGATCTTGGACACGAGCATAGAGGAATGGTAGGCCTTCCTCCCAAAGGAGTCTAAGGTTCTAGCGTCCTTGCCCGGGGGCGCCGAAGCATGTTCCCTAGAACTCTTAGCCTTCTTTAGGGCCAAATCCACAACTCCAGAGTCGTGAGGCAACTGAGTGCGCATCAGCTCTGGGTCCCCATGGATCCGGTACTGGGACTCGATCTTCTTGGGAATGTGGGGATTAGTTAACGGCTTGGTCCAGTTCGCAAGCAATGTCTTTTTCAGGACATGGTGCAAGGGAACCGTGGACGCTTCCTTAGGTGGAGAAGGATAGTCTAGGAGCTCAAACATTTCAGCCCTGGGCTCGTCCTCCACAACCACCGGGAAGGGGATGGCCGTAGACATCTCCCGGACAAAGGAGGCAAAAGACAGACTCTCGGGAGGAGAAAGCTGTCTCTCAGGAGAGGGAGTGGGATCAGATGGAAGACCCTCAGACTCCTCGTCAGAGAAATATCTGGGATCTTCCTCTTCCTCCCACGAGGCCTCACCCTCGGTGTCAGACACAAGTTCACGGACCTGTGTCTGCAACCTCGCCCTGCTCGACTCTGTGGAACCACGTCCACGATGGGGGCGTCGAGAGGTAGACTCCCTGGCCCGCATCGGCGAAGCTCCCTCCGTCGACGTAGTCGGGGAGCCTTCCTGGGAGGTGGCCGCGGTCGGCACCGCACGCGGTACCGACGTCGGGGACCTCAACCTGGGCGATGGGCCAGCCGGTACCGGAGGGGTAGGGCGCAACAGCTCTCCCAGAATCTCTGGGAGAACGGCCCGGAGGCTCTCGTTCAGAGTGGCTGCAGAAAAAGGCTGAGAGGTCGATGCAGGCGTCGACATCAGAACCTGTTCCGGGCGAGGAGGCTGTTCCGGGCTGTCCAGAGTGGAGCGCATCGACACCTCCTGAACAGAGGGTGAGCGGTCCTCTCGGTGCCGATGCCTGCTGGGTGCCGAATCCCTCGGCGACCCAGAGCTCTCGGTGCCGACACGGGGAGGAGACCGGTGTCGATGCTTCTTCGACTTCTTCCGAAGCATGTCACCGGAGCTCCCCGGCACCGAAGAGGGTCGATCCCGGGGGGGCTGTACCGCAGGAGCCCTCAGGGTGGGAGGAGACCCACCCGAAGGCTCACCGCCACCAGCAGGGGAATGGACAGCCCTCACCTGCACTCCTGACGATGCACCTCCGTCCGACGACATCAGCAGACGTCGATGCAGTCGCCCGATGCCTCGGCGCTGATGCAGAGGTCCGATGCCTCGATGCAGTCGATGGAGCGGCAGCCAAGGAAGATGGTCCGGACGCTGACGACGTCGATGCACTCGATGCCTCCGGTGCCGATGCCGACGAAGAGCCCGAGAACAAAACGTTCCACTGGGCTAATCTCGCTACCTGAGTCCGCCTTTGAAGCAGGGAACACAGACTGCAGTTCTGAGGGCGGTGCTCGGCCCCCAGACACTGAAGACACGACGAGTGTCGATCAGTGAGCGAGATTACCCGGGCGCACTGGGTGCACTTCTTGAAGCCGCTGGAAGGCTTCGATGTCATGGGCGGAAAAATCACGCCGGCGAAGTCAAAAGCCGAAATGGCGAAAATTGAAGCACCAAAATTTAAAGGGAGAAAATCTCGACCGAGGCCAAACAAGGCCTACCCCGACAACGAAAGAAAACTTACGGGGCAAAAACTGAGAAAAATACGGGAAGGGCAGAAAACCCGAAAGGGTCTTCCGGAACACTTCCGGAGCGCTTCCCGAACTTTTTTGATGAAAAAAGAGTGAAAAACACGTCGAAACGGACGCGCAAGGTCGACTCTCTGGGGCACGAACGGCGTAACACGACCGTACCGAGCGCGTACGAAAGAAGACTGGCCGGCTCGAGCCGGTTTCGGGCGGGAAGACGGCCGCGCATGCGCGGTGCGCATGGGCGCGCAAGGACTAGCAAAGGCCTTTGCTAGTAAACTTTCCGATGGAGGGGGCTGCCGAGGACGTCAACCCATCAGTGAGAACAAGCAGCCTGCTTGTCCTCGGAGAATTCCTTTATATCTTTTCTTGAGGGAGATGGTAGAGACAAAAATGGCAACAGAATTCAAAATGGTGTGGGATGAACACAGAGGATCTCTAATTAGAAAATGGATGGTATTAAAAAAAACACTAAACTTAAATGGATGCATGTGTGTGGATGTTTGAAATGACACTTGGATGGCGACTCTGGCTGTGATGAACTAGGGCCAGTGTTGGGCAGAGTTGTACGGTCTGTGTCCCATATATGGAAATCCAGTTTAGGAAGGTAAAATTATGTCTTACCTGATAATTTTCTTTCCATTAGTCCCTCAGATCAATCCAGAGACTTGTGGGTTATGTCCCTCCACTAGCAGGTTAGATAGAGAGAACACCGAAGTTCGCCCACAAGAGGGCATGTGCAGCCAGCCTCACTTCAGTATACGATACCAAAGCAGTAAGAAATCATTTGAACCATAGTTCACTCTCCTGCCTCTCAAAAAGAGCAAATAATCTGAAGGAAAACCCTCCAGCTGCTTCACAGTAACAACTGTTTTCCAAGAACTTGTTGAATCCAAACTTCCAGACCAACAGAAGAACGCGACCCTAAACCACATGAACTATACCAAGCTCTGCCATATACACATCATACAGAATCAGCTAATGCGCACCCCAGGGAGGGCCTCTGGATTGATCTGAGGGACTAATGGAAAGAAAATTATCAGGTAAGACATAATTTTACCTTTCATAGCGTCCCAAGATCAATCCAGAGACTTGTGGGATGTACCAAAGCAGTCCTCAAGAAGGGTGGGACCGCATACTCCCTGAAGACAGCACCAAAGCACTGAAAAACGCATCCTGACATGCCGCGACATAAAGTCGGTAACATCTAGCAAAAGTGTGTACCGACGGCCAAGTAGCCGCTCTAGAAATCTCGTCCAACGACACCAGTGGGTACTCCGCAACGGACGTGGCCTGAGCTCTAGTCAAATGCGCGCGAATCTGAAGAGGAATCGGCTTCCCCGTGGAAGATACGCAGAGCCGATCGATTCCCGTAGCCATCGAGCGATCTTAGCCTTAGAAGCTCTCTGTCCCTTTTGTGTGTCCCGCAAACAGGACAAAGAGCTGAACTGACTTCCGGAAGGAATTAGTAACCTCTAAATATGCGAGAAGAGCCCGTTGACATCCAAACAACGCAACTGGCGAAAATCCTCCAGGTAATCTTCCTGCTTGAAGGTTGGTAAATGCACTTCCTGATTAAAGGTGAAAACGCGAAATCACCTTCGGCAGAAACAACGGAACCGTACGGACCAAGACACCAGCTTCCGAAAAACGCAGAAAGGGATCCCTGCACGACAGAGTCTGCAGCTCCGATACCCTTCTGGCTGAAGCCATGGCCACCAAAATCACCGTCTTCAACATGAGATCCTTCAAAGACGTCTTACTCAGAGGCTCAAATGGGGCCCACTGTAACGCCCTCAGTACTAGGTTCAAACTTCATTCCAGTACCACCGGCATCTGAGGGGGTCGAACATGACTAACGCCCCGGAGAAAATGAACCACATCCGGATGAGCGGCCAACGATCGACCACCTAACTGGCCTCAGAAACAGGCCAATGCTGCCACCTGTACCTTAGGAGAGCTCAAAGAGAGGGCCTTCTCAAGCCCCTCTTGCAAGAAGGCTAAGATGGATGCGAGAGGAGCCGACTCCGGCAAAATGGCTCAGGACGAGCACCAAGCAACAAAAGTTCGCCAGACCCTAGCGTACGCTGAAGAAGTAGATCGCTTGTGCGCTTGCAGCATCGTCCCAATCACTGACTCCAAAAACCCTCTGCGTCTGAGCTGCGACCGCTCAATAGCCAAGCCGTAAGACCAAATGGAATGGAATCCTGCATGATCACTGACCCCGGAATCAGAAGATCGGGAACGTCCGACAGCTGCAACGGGTCGTCTATCAACAGACGCACCAAATCCGCATACCAAGGACGCCTGGGCCAATCTGGAGCCACCAGAATGACCACTCCTGAATGCTGCGCGATCCTGCCGATCACCCGACTGAGCATGGGCCATGGAGGAAAGACATACAGGAGATCCTGCGGCCACCTTTGCAATAGCGCAACTATTCCTTCGGACCACAATTCCCTGTCCCTGCTGAAAAAGCAAGGCACTTTGGCATTGGAATAACGGGCCATTAGATCCAGTACTGGCATCCCCCAACGAGATGTGATCCGGTCGAACACTACTGGAGAGAGCTCCCACTCCCCCACATTCAACTATTTCCGGCTGAGGAAATTCGCCTGCACATTCAGGACTCCTGCGATGAGAGCCGCTGACAAATTAAATAGCCACGTTTCCGCCCAGCGGCAAAAGGCAAGCGCCTCCGTTGACAACTGAGCGCTCCGAGTGCCCCCTTGACGATTGACATAAGCTACCGCTGTCACATTGTCGCAAAGGGCTCGTACCGACTGGTTCAGCACCAAAGTCTCAAAGGCTTGCAGTGCCAGCCGAATCGCCTGCAATTCCAGAAGATTGATTGACAACCGAGCCTCCAATGGACTCTGATGAAGCAGGTTGGAACTACAAAACAAAAAGAACAAATTCCCATTCCCCAATTGCAACTGGGGACAGACTCGACTGTGCCTAAAGGAAGAAACGTTGGCAAGGTGGCAAGAACTGCCTGACAGCGTTTGAGCTTGCATGTAGACTCCAAGAAAAATCTGTAGTGAAGTCCAGGTTGTAACTGTGCAATAGAAAAACTAAGACACATCTGAGCTGAGGTAATCTTGGTTCACTCCTCCTGAAACCAGCACAGGAGTCCTGCCTGAGGACTGAACTGAGACTCCAGCATTGGAAGATGCAGCAGGCATAGGCTGACCTGGAGTTGAAACAGAGCTCATTCTACCAGCAGCCAGGTGGCTTGTCGTAGTGGAAGTGGAAACCCTGAAAGTGGTTTTCCTGGCCCCACAAAACCTATGACCAAACCAAGTGGATTAAAAATCAGCCTTAAACTCATTTCCTGGCAATCTCCGAGACTTGGAAGTCCCTCAGGTCATTACCCAACTGCCCTAGATCTTCTCCTGTCCCAAGATTACTTCCAAAAGGCAGGTTGCCAAATGTGACTTGGAAGCCACATCAGTGGTCTGATGCCTAAGCCAGAACTAACTTCTTACAGATAGAGGCAAGAATTGTCTGGTGTGACTGTGCCCTATAACTGCTGTGCATTGGAGCTAACAAGTACAGCTGAGAACCAGAGACAGATGATGTAGCAGAATATGGCTGTTGCACCATTGCATGCTACAAAAAGCAAGCTGCAGTGGGTCGTGAAACAGCAGCCCTAGAGCTCTGTGCTTACTCTCAGCTGATTGCAACAACTATTAAGCTACCTCTACACTGAAGTAGCTCCTGGACCACTCCCCATGAAATTTAGGTAACCCCATACCATGAAAAGATGCCAAAAACACCATAGAAGCAATTAGAGGTACCGGGTACGCTGCAGATACCAGGTAGCCGAGACTAATATGCAAAGGTGTGGCCTGTATCAGTGTGCAAATAGAGAGAGAGAGAGAAGGGCAATCTTTAGTGCTGATGAGTTCTGAAAACTGTTCCAGTCATGTAAGAACTACTTGGCCAGGCAAGCAATAAGAGAATGAAATAAAATATGCCCCACTGGAAATCTAGCTGAGTCCACAGTTTCTAATAGGATGGATAAAACCAGCCTTGAACCTGTAACCTTCAGGCTGAAAGGCCAGCCACCCTCCTCAATAAAACTAGTTTGATGTAAACAATACACACACACCAAATGCCACCAGGGGAGCACAGAGAGTGCAGGATCACCATGGAAACAGAGAGAAACCTGAGAGGCCTGCACTAGCCTCAAAATGTAACATTTCTCACAGAAACATGGAGTCAACAGCCCTAAGCCTGACTAACTAAACAAACTGTACTGCCATGCTCTGAGAAAGGGGATGAGGGAAAGAGTGAAAAACCTAGAGTAGGATCCC
This sequence comes from Microcaecilia unicolor, assembly GCF_901765095.1. Classification (NCBI taxonomy): domain Eukaryota; kingdom Metazoa; phylum Chordata; class Amphibia; order Gymnophiona; family Siphonopidae; genus Microcaecilia; species Microcaecilia unicolor. The sequence continues at coordinate 204,147,375 of NC_044035.1, read as the reverse complement.
TAATCCTGATCCCTTTGTCCCTTCCATTAATGATGTACACACACCCTGAACCTCATTAAGGAGGGTCCAGAAATATTCTTACTGTAAATTTTAGATTGTAAGCTCTTTTGAGCAGGGATTGTCTCTCTCTATGTTGGATGTTCAGCGCTGTGTGCGTCTGGTAGCGCTATACAAATGAAAATAATAATAATCACCTAATGAAGCACAGGCATCTCTACCAGAAGACTTTCAGATAGTCAGTACTTTCCAAGCTGCAGCTAAAGGCTCTCACTGCCACAGCACAGCTGCAGGGGACTAATGAATCTCCGACCTCGCCCCTGGAAAGCTGTGGAAGACTCAAAGCTGTGGGAGACCTGAGTACTCCCACAGGAGTCTGCAAACCTCCCCAGGCCTCCTTTCTTAGAAGCCCTTAAATAATCAATCTGAAGAAACTGGGAGTGATCCACACCAGTTCCCCAGTCACATTTCTGAAAAATCTACATATAAAACTGCCTGAATTGCAAGCACATCAGGGCCCAGGGGAGCACTGGGGCTTCAGCATTGCCATGTGGAGTGGCAAGAAAGATGGTGCCATCACATGCGCACGCACACCCAAGAAAACAACTGCCCTGCGCCCCCCAAAATGAGCTGGGAGGGAAGGAGCACACCGCTCCACGGAGTTGGGCTGTATAGTGGAACTCCAGCATGGGAAACTGCAGCAGCCCAGTGGCTCCCACACTGGGAGCCGCTTTTGCTCTGCCCACTGGCGCAGATAGGATAGCGAGTACTCATCCCCTGGGGAATCGCTGTCACATGCCAAGACGGTCCTCACACCATCTAGCCGGTACTGCAAGCCGGCATGAGCTTGCCGTGCTGGACAAATCTCAGACGTTTTTTAAAGGTAGGAGAGGACGCCGGAGCAAAAGAAACCTCAGACTCATTTTAAAGTCAGGACAGCGAGAACCCCAAACCCCAATCAGGCAGAGAAGAGGGGTTGAAGGGGGAGGAAGGGAGGGACCTGGCACTACCATAACCGGGACACCTCAGACCCCAGCCACTCAACTAGACCCAGCGGACCAGGCCAGGAGCCAATCAATCCAGAGCTGCACAGATATGACCATCCAATGCGCCCCGCAGCGCGAACACCTTTTGACGGACTCTGACGCCGACATCGGCCCTAAGACCAGCTCCCAGCCTAGCGCTCACGTACCTCTGAAGCCTGGAACTCTGAGGAATGAGAAAACACTGCTTTAGCCTGCAGGGATCTATGTTTGTGTCTCTGTGAAGTTTTTTTTTTTTTAAGAGGCAGGAGAGAAATACCAACAGACGAATCCCTAAGCAGCAGTAGGATGGTGGGGGGAGATGGGTAGGGACCTGGCACCACCAGGTGTAACCCCAACATGCGCAAAGCACCTCAACCCCAAATTTGCTGCTGGTGGGGGGAGACGGGTAGGGACCTGGCACCACCAGGTGTAACCCCAACGTGCGCAAAGCACCTCAACCCCAAATCAAGCTCAACAACCCCCGAAGGAACGGGATAGGAGCCAAATCACTTCAGAGCTGCACAGCATGTCTCTTTGCCTGCTAGATAGAGAGAATACTGAAGTGAGGCTGGCTGCACATGCCCTCTTGTGGGCGAACTTCGGTGTTCTCTCTATCTAACCTGCAAGTGGAGGGACATAACCCACAAGTCTCTGGATTGATCTGGGGACGCTATGGAAGGGCTGGAAAGAGCTTTGACAACAACTACAGTCCTGTAGATTGTAAGCTCTTTGACCAGGGACTGTCTTTCTTCTATGTTTGTGCAGCGCTGCGTACGCCTTGTAGCGCTATAGAAATGCTAAATAGTAGTAGTAGTCGTAGCCCTGGACAAGTTTTACAGTCTGTGTTTCACAAATGACAAGACAGATAGGCTGCAGTGGGCTTTGACAGCAACTTCAGTAGTTGGAACGTAAGGACAGGGCCGGGCAGATTTCTATGATCTATGTCCCAGAAATAACAAAGAAAGACCATGATCAAGTATTTTACATCACATTCATTGTTGGGCAGAATGGATGGACCATTCAGGTCTTTATCTGCTGTCACTTACTATGTTACTTCAATTGCCGCTCTGATACAATATGCCAGATGATCCGATTTGCAAAAGGAATCAGTGACTTCCAGATAACGAATGAGTGCCCTGTGAACATTCAGTTTATGCAGAGGGTTACCTAATCTTCCTATGGAAGAATTCTAGAATAAAAGGAACAGAAACCACCTCATTCAAATGAAATCGATATACTGTTTTTGGCAGAATTTATGAATTGTAACCACAAATAGAAAATCCTTTCAAGGAACTCAAACAGGGGAGGCACCCTCCCCCCTAAAAAAAGGCTTAGCTAACAATGACAGTACCACATTAAGATCCCACTGGGGCCAGACTATTCTGATGTGAGGAAGTATGTGCTTGAATGCTCACAAAAAATGTACTACATCTTGTTAGGCTGCAATAGAGACTTTACTAATTTTGCTCCTGAAATAAGAGAGCACCTCCACCTGCAACTTAAGCAAATTGGAAAAGCCAAACCTCGCTCTAGATCCCTTCTGCAAAAAAGAAAGAATCGAAGGGATATTTACTTTTCAAGGGGATATATCATGAGCTGAACATCAGCTCTCTAAATCCTCAAATAAGCGAAAGACGTAGACAATCTGTTGACTTTTAGCATGTAGTAGCAATGACAGAAGCTGAAAATCTTTTTCTTTTTAAATCATGGCTTTCAAGCTGCAACACAGAAGGCCCAGTCCTCTTAATAACTATATCAAAGGGCACACTAATACTACTACTACCTATCATTTCTATAGCGCTACTAGACGTACGCAGCGCTGTACACTGAGATCTGCATACCAATGATGATGATAAGAGAGCTATCAAAATTAATAGGAATAGGTGTCTCGCTGTACTCAAGCTACTATTGTATCATATGTTATACTGGTGATGTAATTAAAATCTTCAGTATTTTTCTCTGTTTCCATCTGCAGGTAAGGGGATATAGCCCACTTCTACGGACTGGTCTAGTGGGATGATAAGGAAGCTAAGTTGAAGGCTTGCTGAACATTCAGCAAGAATATTAGGTAATAGGAACTATTTGGCTGTACTTATGCTTAAAACTGAAATTATGCATCAATATTTCTATAATTGTTCTTACATTGAAAGTGCGGAGTATGTTGTATTTACACAGTGAAACAAACTTTTTATTTTAATACATTTTGAATTGGAAGGCACTGCAGTGAAGTTCGTTTTCATTTATACTTGAAATTTACTGAAAAAAATGCTCTACATGACAGAGCAGACTTGGGAATAAAGCAGTAGAAGCCTCATGAAAAAAAAATAAATTACAACACTGAAATGTGGCTTTACCTTGAACTTTCTACTTGTGTTTGCTCACAACTTCCTCAGTACTTCGAGGTGAGCTGCATTCAGGCACAGTAGATATTATCTTGTCACCAGAGGGCTTACAATCTAAGGGGTCCTTTTACTAAGGTGCGCCAACAAGATGCCCAAAGGAATATAATGGGCATCTTATCATTTAGCACATGATAATCACTAGTGTGAGCTAAATCCATTAGTGCACCTTAGTAAAAGGACGTTAAGTTTGTATCTAAAGCAATGGAGGGTTAAGTGACTCACCCAAGGTCACAAACAGGAGCAGCAAGATTTGAACCTGGCATCCTTAGTTCTTGGCATGTTGCTCTAACCATTTGGCTACTCTACCAGTAAGCTAGCTAAAGTTAATCTATACACTATTGTAGACTTGCAACCTTGACACTGCAAGCTCTGATCTTTGAGATCTCAGGAACATCAGGGAGGCCTCAGACATCCAAGGTGCACTGGGAAGTGAAGATTTGATATTGGGGGTTCACTGAAGCAACTTATCTCTTTGAGCCAATACTGAGCCAGTGTTTCAAGCATAAACAGGCTAAATACTTAACTATTAAAAAATAGTTATATTAAAGCTTAAAATAGGGATCTGAAAATAGTAAGAATAAAAATACCTCATTAGAACACTGTTAGGATTAAAGCAGGTATAAAATACAAATTATCCCTAACTTTGGCTGGTAAGCCAAACTCTCTTATAAAACTACCCCCCTCTATTGTTTCAGTCAACAGTATAAAGCTGCCATTGCAGGCTTTGGTTAAATCTCTGAGCTGGAAAAAAAGACATAGCCATTACAGGATAGTATAAAACAAAACTGTTTGTTTATACATTGTTTTCCGTATTATCCAACTTTTCAGTTATTCAACAACAGGTCGGTCCCATTTAGGTCAGATAATCGAGACTGTACTGTACTTGTCAATCTTAGATGTTATTTACAGAAATGATAGAAAACTTTTCACAGTATTTTTCCCACCCCACTTGATTTGAAAGCATATACTTCTAACCTCAAAGATCATCTGTTGAAGTCCAAAACAAAAAGTTGATCCGAATGGGTTTGTATTGTTTGGAGAAGATGACCTGCATGAAGAAAACCAATTGTGCTCATTTGAAAACGGAACTGTGATGCAAGTTTCACATACTTTTGTGGCCAAATGCCAAAACATTTTTTGTTTAATTTGAAAGGCAACCCACCATCAATACAGAACATGGACATATACATTTTTTTAACAAAGTTTTAAAGTTACAAATACCATTGACAAAATATCATACAAACAAGAAGAGAAGTTCCAAGAACTCCAAAGCCATAATGAGTGATGATCTATTGCACACAGAAGTGAAAAACAATGACCAACTCAGAGAACAACTAGCCTTGAAGATAACTTCATGGTATTGAGAATATTTTGATGTACTTCCCAAGCTACCCTCAACCCCCTACCCTTCTATTTTTCTCCTCTGCTAAAATGAAAAGTAAAAATTGCCACAGAATTCGTGAGCAGTAGATAGCAAACAGTGCAGGTGGCTCTATAATAAAAATCACAAGCAAAGGTAAAATAAATAAATGAATAAAAAGTATGTTTCTTTTCTCTCTCTTTCTTCACAGAACAAGCTCAGGAGAGCACAACTTAATCAAGGGCCCCCAATATGTCCACCTAATAGCTTCTCCATGTTATAAACATACCATAGTTTAGTAAGTCACTTAGCTACAGAGGAAATTCTCACCTTCTTTCATTTGCTGGCCAACACAAGTTTTGCAACAGTAAAACAGTGTTGGCACATGGCATTCCGAGCTAAGGTTAATCTGTGAAACAACCTATTAAAAAAGGCACCTGGATCCCACAAAATACTGTATCCATAATTGAAGTTTGTAGTGTACAGGCTTCCAATATGCTTGTGCTTTGGGACAAGACCAAATGTGACCCATAGTGCCATGTCTCCCACACCAACACCAACAAAGATCTGTATAGCCCAAGATGTTCTTGCTAAGGTGTACACATTATTCTCCTGCAAATTAACCACTGTTGACTCTCCTTCCCACTTCTGGCCCCAAATAGTACTCACAAAGATCTTCCAAAACAGTAGTTAACCGTTCCTGGTGAGGCTCAGATGTCAAGAGATGGACAACATAACAGAAAGGAATGATATGCTAGTAGTTGATAGGTGTTAACTAGTTCTTCAAAGGACAATAATGTTTCATCATATAATAGTTGGCCCCACTTTCTTACTTCCAATCTCAGGAAAAGGAGATTACTTGTAATACATGTTTATTTAGAGAGCTGGAAGTTAGGCTATGCTTCCAAAGAATCATCTACTATAATAAAACTCACCCTCAACGTTCTGAGGACACTGACGTCAGTGAAGCCAAGCCCTGACTTCCTTCAAAAAGGTTCGAAGGTTCGTGGTGGTGAAGCCACCAAAATCGCTCCGGGCCCCGCCCTCGAGGGCGGAGCTATGGCAGAACAACGAAGGGGTTGGCAGGGAGGGAGGCAGGGAGGCGTGGGGGTGAGTGGGAAATCGCTCCGGGCCCCGCCCTCCAGGGCGGAGCAATGGCAGAACAACGAAGGGGTTGGCAGGGAGGGAGGCAGGGAGGTGGGAAATCGCTCCGGGCCCCGCCCTCGCGTCAAACGTCATGACGTTGGGGGTGGAGCAATGGAAGAATAACGAACGGGTTGGCCAGGGAGGGAGGGGTGTTGGCGACGAACACCTTGCTAGCGCCTGTTTCATTTGCTCTGAAACGGGCCTCTTTTACTAGTAAGTACATAAGTAATGCCACACTGGGAAATCACCAAGGGTCCATCAAGCCCAGCATCCTGTCCACGACAGCGGCCAATCCAGGCCAAGGGCACCTGGCGAGCTTCCCAAACGTACAAACATTCTATCCTAGGTCCTTAAGTTACAAGCTGTGGTAAAGCTACATGTTGCCAATAAAGCAAAAAGCCTGGAAGGTACCCACATAAGACAACCGTACAGAGCCCACCAATGCCTGCTCTACTGGCATCCAAAGCTTAGCTCATTGAACAGCAACTTTGACTTGAGCTGCCTTGTAGTAAAGCCAAACACAGCATTTAGCCCCCAAGTCCCTAAGACACAACACTCAGCGATCCATAGCATCAAACTTGCCCAGCATCTCTCATCTCTTCTAGTACTCGTGCCACATTTTATTTAACTGATCAATTCTCTCTTGCAGTGAATATGACAATTTCTTAATCAATGCAATTTCAAATACCTGCTTATGCTGATGAGCAAATTTGGAAACCTGTTTCCAGAATGTTACAACAGGCGGCATGACATTCATGATTAGAGAGGGTCACATGCCACCAATATGTCAACCAGCACAACCAGCACAGAAAAGGCGTGAGAACTACGTCTTTACCTGGTATCTCATTGATTTCCTTACTCACCAGTCCCCAAAACTGAGTAACCTTAGGACAAGGTGCATGAATTATTCTCAGGAAGACCACAGCGATGCTAACAAAGGGGAGGACAGCTCCCACAAATCTCACATAAAAGACAGGGTACTTGTATGTGTGATGCAGTAGCCTGCTCATCCTTTCCACTTGCTTTCAATACATGGAGATATCCCAATCTGTCCCACCCATAGAAATCTGCAGCATCTCATTCCACTTATGCATCAACTGGATAAGTAAGTATTTTGCACAGGGTGGATATCTGTCCACTGTTTAATTGATTACTGCATGTATATTACCCTCCTACAACTGCAACCGTACATCCACAACTTCTCCAATAATCTTAACCTGGATATACAAACAATGAGTTTCATCCAAATACCAAACTTGTACCCTTTAGGGAAATTAACTCTTTCAAGTCTCTTCCAACCCTCAACTGCCACAGAAAATACAGCCCACATCGCTTCTATTGCGCCATATCTAGAAAAAAAGGTACAAAAGACATTTTTGGTTTCTTAGCTAGGGGAGCAATTGGGGAAAGTATTTCTTCTCCTATTTCAAAGAACTTGTAAACATGTCACCAAATCCCCACTGCATGCACTGGAATAGAACCATGCCACAGAATTCTGTGCACAATTGGTTTATCATTGCACTTTCTCCAACTGGACCCAGCTTGACTCCTTACCAATGAATATCTGAGTAAAACACCATATAGTTTGTTTTTTTTGGCAGGCTTTCCTTCCTAAATCCCTGGACTATCAGTTCGTGTCCCACCCCCAATTCCATTCACTGTAAACAAAGGGAGGAGTGAAGGTGCCACATAACTGTTGGGTAGGTTCCAATCTCTTTCTTCTATAACTCATTATAGTGATAGCTTTTTGTAGGAGATCAGAGAGCAGCCTTCTTTGGAACACCGTATCAGTGCACTCTAAATCACATCCTTAAGGAGTGGGGATGTTTTGAGATTAATGGGACACTAGTGTTAATCCCTACACATAACCTATGCAGAACTGAGAGCATTAATTGAAATTTTAACTGAAACAAAAACAGAAATAGAACAGCTAGAGACCAAAAACCTTCACTTTATATCTTAGTCAATAAAAGTTTTAAAGAACATTCCAAGCCACAGATAGCATGTTTTCATATGTTCTAACACAGTTGCTTTTTGTGGCACAAGAGTATAAAGGCAACATAGAAAGAGTAAAAATAGCTATTGTTTAGGGATGTGCACTTTTTAGACCATTTATGAATTTGCTGGCCTATTTTCAGACTTTTATGATTAATTTTAGAAATGAATCAATGTAGAATTTGATTAATGTATGAAAAATATTTTAATGTGTGTAAATCAACTTTACACATTAATTTGGAAATTCAAATACGTAAAGTTGGTTTAGTTTGTGTTAAGTACATAAAATATTCCAAACCAAAACTGGAAACCAAATGCACATCTCACTTTGCTCCCCACCCCACCACACAGAATATTGTACCTGAAAATGTGACATCTGTTTGTTTTCCTGCTTTCTGAACTCTTCCCTCCCAGGGCTGACATAAAAAATCAACTTACTGCCCTTTTGTTTGACATTTGTGCAATATTTGTGTGATTTTATGATTCAATAAGGAATTTTCAAGGGTCTCTGGATTAACTTGTAAGCCACATTGAGCCTGCTAATGTGTGGGAAAATAGGGAATACAAATGCTGCAAATAAATAAATAAATAAATAAATAAATAAATAAATAAACGTAGCAGTTCTAGAATTAACACCAAAACTACTGCTTAGTACATTACAGCAACAGAACAAATCACTTACAACCAACGCTTCACAAAGCATATGCCAGCAGTACCAATGTATCTGCCCCTCACAATGCTTTATTCAACTTTAGCAACTAATTGAAGAGTAGAAGGTGTTTTTAAAAAAATGTTTTTATTGGGTAGAGAAACACACCATACAGGTAAATAGTTCACAAAAGGCCAAAACTGCAAACAACAAAAGTATTGTCCATATTACAGATATGGAGATACATCACTCAGTGACAAGCATCTCAGTGCAGCAACCAACAGGTCCAGAGTACACTGTTCATATCCACTGCACACTGGACATAAACTAGGTGATCATCATTATGCTTAAACAGGCTGTTTCTCTTCTTTTAGTTATTTATAACCACCCCTCCTTCAGTCTGAAATACAAGTCCCAGAAGGCATTGCAGGCAAGGAACCAGAGGGTGAGATGAAGAACCCGGACTGGACTCCTAGCTGCAATCAGGGAAGACATGGGTGTAAGCTAATAGGAGGTGTAGATTGGCTGCCACTAGGGGAAGAAAGCTAGGAAACCCTGTGTGCAGGAGCTCCTCATTAGGCTCATGCTTAACTTCGCTGGTATGGGTGTGTAGAGAAGCTAATGAGTGGAGAATGATTGGTTGTGAAGGCAGAAGCCCGGGATTGATTAGACAGGTAGGAAGGAGTCCCAGCAAAGGAGTTCAGTTCAGGAGAGAGAAGCAGAAGGAGAGAAGCAGTTGCAGGCTGAAAACCCTTGGGCAGGGAGGTCCCTAAAGTATTTGCAGGCTGAAAATCTTTGGGCAGGGAGGTCCCTAAAGTACTAAAGCAGGCTGAGATTCCTTGGGTGAGAGGAAGTCCCAAAAGTATTGAATTCACTGTGAAGCTGAGGCAGGGGAAAACCCTTGGGTAGAAGGAGTCCCTAAAATATTGAACTCTCCTGAAGGTAAAGAGGATAGAAGGTAGAAAATGCTGCTTGGTGACTGAACGGTGATGATGAACTGAAAGAACTGTTTGTCTTGGGAATTGAATTACTGTTTATGGTGCACTGAATAAAGAGCCCAGACTGGAGCCTGTAAGCCTGTATTGAATCCTGGTATGTGCTATGCTGCTGTTGGAACTGTGTATTAGAAACCTGCATGGAATAAAAGTCCTTAAGATTAAAGTTACTGGTGGACATCTATTTCTTCATTGTGCTGGGAGCCTGTGGCTGGAGGAGATTGTTCTATCCTTGGCTGCACAAGAGAGGTACCCGTTTACAATGTGCGAGTGACTTCCCGCCCGCGACGCCCGCACGCTTCCCTCAGTTATATAACAAGCAAAGAAGAAAAGAACAACTCCAAAGGGGAGGAGGGAGGGTTGTGATGATGTCCAGCCTGCTGTCCTCGGAGAATACCTGCTACAGGTAAGTATCTTCATTTTCTCCGAGGACAAGCAGGCGGGACATCATCACGCATGGGGTATCCCTAGCACCCAGGCTCACTCAAAACAATGAACAATGGTCAATTGGGCCTCGCAACGGTGAGGACATAACTGAGAATGACCTGAAAACAAACACAACTAAGTGAGAGTTCAGCCTAGAACAGAATAGAAATGGGCATAGGAAGGTGGAGTTGGATTCTAAACCCCAAACACATTCTGTAACACCGACTGCCGCGTCGGGTTTCCTGCTGAAGGCAGTAGTGAGATGTGAATGTGTGGACTGATGACCACGTCGCAGCCTTGCAAATCTCTTCAATAGAAGCTACTACTACTTAACATTTCTAAAGCACTACTAGGGTTACGCAGCGCTGTACAGGTTCACAAAAAAGGACAGTCCCTGCTCAAAGGAGCTTACAATCTAAAGGATGAAATGTCAAGTTGGGGCAGTCTAGATATCCTGAATGGAGGTATAGCGGTTATGTGCCGAAGGCGACATTGAAGAGGTGGGCTTTGAGTAAGGATTTGAAGATGGGAGGGGGCTTGGCTTATGGGTTCAGGTAATTTATTCCAAGCATAGGTTGAGGCGAGGCAGAAAGGGAGGAGCCTGGAGTTGGCGGTGGTGGAGAAGGGTACTGAGAGGAGGGATTTGACCTGAGAGCGAAGGTTTCGAGTAGGAACGTAAGGGGAGATGAGGGTAGAGAGGTAGTGAGGGGCTGCAGATCGAGTGCATTTGTAGGTAAGTAGGAGAAGCTTGAACTGTATGCGGTACCTGATCAGGAGCCAGTGAAGTGACTTGAGGAGAGGGGTGATATGGGCATGTCGGTTCTGACGGAAGATAAGACGAGCAGCAGCATTCTGAACGGATTGAAGGGGGGATAGATGGCTAAGTGGGAGGCCAGTGAGGAGTAGGTTGCAGTAGTCAAGGCGAGAGGTAGTGAGAGAGTGGACGAGTGTTCGTATGGTGTGCTCAGAGAGGAAGGGGCAAATTTTGCTGATGTTGTAGAGAAAGAAGCGACAGGTCTTGGCTATCTGCTGGATATGCGCAGAGAAGGAGAGAGAGGAGTCGAAGATGACTCCGAGGTTGCGGGCAGATGAGACGGGGACGATGAGGGTGTTATCAACTAAGATAGAGAGTGGAGGGAGAGGAGAAGTAGGTTTGAGTGGAAAGACAATAAGCTCGATCTTGGCCATGTTCAGTTTTAGGTGGCGGTTAGACATCCAGGCAGCAATGTCGGATAAGCAGGCCGATACTTTGGCCTGGGTTTCCGCAGTTATGTCTGGGGTGGAGAAATAAAGCTGGGTGTCGTCTGCATAAAGATGATATTGAAAACCATGAGATGCTATCAGCGAACCCAGGGAAGAGGTGTAGATTGAAAAAAGAAGGGGTCCAAGGACAGATCCATGAGGAACTCCAACAGAGAGTGGGATGGGTGTGGAGGAAGATCCTTGAGAATGTACTCTGAAGGTACGGTTGGAGAGATAAGAGGAGAACCAGGAGAGGACAGAGCCCTGGAATCCAAATGAGGACAGTGTGGCAAGAAGCAAGTTGTGATTGACAGTGTCAAAAGCGGCGGATAGGTCGAGGAGGATGAGGATGGAGTAATGACCCTTGGATTTGGCAAGGAACAGGTCATTACAGACTTTAGATAGTGCCGTTTCTGTTGAGTGGAGGGCGAAAGCCGGATTGAAGTGGTCGAGGATGGCATGAGAGGAGAGAAAATCAAGGCAACGGCTGTGGATGGCGCATTCCAGTATCTTGGAGAGGAAGGGCAGGAGGGAAATGGGACGGTAGTTGGAGGGTAGGGTAGGGTCTAGTGAAGGTTTTTTGAGGAGTGGTGTGACTACAGCATGCTTGAAGGTGTCAGGGACAGTTGCAGTGGAGAGAGAGAGGTTGAGGATATGACAGATGGGGGGGTGACAGTAGGAGAGATGGTGTTAAGTAAGTTGGTGGAGATGGGATCAGAAGAACAGGTGGTGCATTTTGAGGAGGAAAGAAGGTGAGCGGTTTCCTCCTCAGTGATAACAAGAAAAGAGGAGGAGGAGGCCTGGGTTGGTCGGTTGAGGGAGTGGGTTAAAGGGTGAAGAGGAAGAGGGGGCTTGGTGGTGAATTCGAGGTTGATCTTGTGCACCTTGTCGCGGAAGTAGTCAGCCAGTGATTGAGGAGAGAGTGATGGGGGAGTGGGGGGTGGGGGGGTGGGAGCGGAGGGCACTTTGAGGAGGGAGTTAAAGGTGGCAAAGAGATGATGAGGGTTAGAGCTGAGTTAGTCAGTTGGGTATAATAAGCTGACTTTAGATGAGCCACTGACGCAGCCATGGCTCTGACATTATGAGCCGTGACATGGCCCTCCAAAGTCAACCCAGCTTGGGTGTAAGTGAAGGAAATGCAATCTGCTAGCCAATTGGAGATTGTGCGTTTTCCGATGGCAAACCCCCATCCTGTTGGGATCAAAAGAAACAAACAACTGGGTGGACTGTCTATAAGGCTTCGTCCGCTCCACGTAAAAGGCCAATGTTCTCTTAAAGTCCAAGATATGCAACTTGTCCTCACCAGGGCGGGTATGTGGACGGGGAAAGAATGTTGGCAAGACAACTGACTGATTCAGATGGAACTCCGACACCACCTTTGGCAGGAACTTAGGATGAGTGCGGAGGACTACCCTGTTATGATGAAATTTAATATAGGGAGCATGAACTACCAGGGCTTGGAGCTCACTGACTCTACGAGCTGAAGTAACAGCCACCAAGAAAATGACCTTCCAGGTCAAATGCTTCAGATGGCAGGAATTCAGTGGCTCAAAAGGAGGTTTCATCAGCTGGGTGAGAATGACATTGAGATCCCATGACACTGGTTGAGGTTTGACAGGGGGCTTTGACAAAAGCAAACCTCTCATAAAACGAACAACTAAAGGCTGTCCAGAGATAGACTGACCTTCTACACGGTGATGATAAGCACTGGTTGCACTAAGGTGAACTCCTACTGAGTTAGTCTTAAGACCAGACTCCGATAAGTGTAGAAGGTACTCAAGCAGGGTCCGTGTAGGACAAGAGAAAGGGTCTAGGGCCTTGCTGTCACACCAGATGGCAAACCTCCTCCAGTTAAAAACATAATTCCTTTTCGTGGAATCTTTCCTGGAAGCAAGCAAGACTCGGGAGACACCCTCTGAAAGGCCTAAAGAGGCAACTTCTAAGCTCTCAACATCCAGGCCGTGAGAGCCAGAGACTGGAGGTTGGGATGTAGAAGCGACCCCTCGTTCTGAGTGATGAGGGTCGGAAAACAGTCCAATCTCCACGGTTCTTCAGAGGACAAGTCCAGAAGAAGCGGGAACCAAATCTGACAAGGCCAGAAAGGCGCTATCAGAATCGTAGTTCCGCGGTCTTGCCTGAGTTTCAGCAGAGTCTTCCCCACTAAAGGAATGGGAGGATACACACACAGGAAACCCGTCCCCTAATGAAGGAGAAAGGAATCTGACGCTAGCCTGCCGTGGGCCTGAAGCCTGGAACAGAATTGAGGAACTTTGTGATTGTACTGAGTGGCAAAAAGATCCACCGAGGGGGTGCCCCACGCTCGAAAGATCTTGCGGACAACGTCCATGTTCAGAGACCACTCGTGAGGTTGCATGATGCTGCTCAACCTGTCGGCCAGGCCGTTGTTTACGCCTGCCAGATATGTGGCCTGGAGAAGCATACCATGCTGATTCACCCAAAGCCACATTCTGACGGCTTCCTGACACAGAGGGCAAGATCCGGTGCACCCCTGCTTCTTGGTGTAATAAATAGCAACCTGATTGTCTGTCTGAATTAGGATAATTTGGTTGGACAGCCGATCTCTGAAAGTCTTTAGGGCATTCCAGATCGCTCGCAATTCCAAGAGGTTGATCTGAAAATGCGTTTCCTGGAAGAACCAAACTCCTTGAGTATGGAGCCCATCCACATGAGCTCTCCACCCCAGAAGGGATGCATCCGTCGTCAGCACTTTTTGCGGCTGAGGAATTTGGAATTGGTGTCCCAAGGTCAGATTGGAGCGAATGGTCCACCAGTGAAGGGAATTGCAAAATTCAGTGGAAAGATGGATGACATCCTCTAGATCCCCCGTAGCTTGACACCACTGGGAAGCTAGGGTCCACTGAGCTGATCTCATGTGTAGACGTGCCATGGGGGGTCACATGAACTGTGGAGTCCATGTGGCCCAGAAGTCTCAACATCTGCCGAGCTGTAATCTGTTGGGATGCTAGAGCTGAGGACACTAGGGCCAGAAGGTTGTCCGCCCGTGCCTGGGGAAGATAAGCTCGAGACGTCTGTGTGTTCAACAGAGCTCCTATGAATTCCAATTTCTGCACGGGAATCAGATGGGACTTGGGATAGTTGATGACAAACCCCAATAGTTCGAGGAGTTGAATAGTAATCTGCATGGATCGTAGGGCCCCTGCCTCTGAGGTGTTCTTTACCAGCCAATCGTCGAGATATGGGTATACATGCACTCCCAGTCTGCGTAGCGATGCTGCGACAACTGCCAAGCACTTTGTGAATACTCTGGGCGCAGAAGCAAGACCAAAGAGCAGTACGCAGTACTGAAAATGCTGAGTTCCCAGATGAAAACGAATGTACTGCCTGTGGTCTGGAAGCACCGAAATGTGAGTGTAGGCGTCCTTTAAGTCCAGAGAGCATAGCCAATTGTTTTCCTGAATCATGGGAAGAAGGGTGCCCAGGGAAAGTATCCTGAACTTTTCTTGGACCAGATATTTGTTCAGGGCCCTTAGGTCTAGGATGGGACGCATCCCCTCTGTTTTCTTTTCCACAAGGAAGTACCTGGAATAGAATCCCAGCTCTTCTTGCCCGGGTAGAACGGGCTCGACCACATTGGCGCTAAGAAGGGCGGAGAGTTCCTCTGCAAGTACCTACTTGTGCTGGGAACTGAAAGATTGAGCTCCCGGTGGGCAATTTGGAGGCTTGGATTCCAGATTGAGAGCGTACCCGGACTGGACTATTTGAAGAACCCACCTGTCGGAGGTTATCAGAGGCCACCTTTGGTGAAAAAATATAAGTCTCCCTCCAACAGGTAGATCATCTGGTACAGACACTTTGATGTCGGCTATGCTGCTCCGAAGCCAGTCAAAAGCCCGTCCCTTGCTTTTGCTGGGGAGCCGGAGGGGCCTGAGGTGTATGCCGCTGATGACAGTGAGCTTGCTGGGAGTGAGCCTCAACAGGCTGTCGGGAAGCAGGAGTGTACCTACGCCTATTAGAGGAATAGGGAGCACTCCTCTTCACTCCAAAAACCCTCCTAGAAGAGGAGGTAGTAGCAGAAGGTGTCCGGCGGGCGAGAGAATCCATAACATCATGGTGCTTCTTGAGGGAATCAACCATATCCTCAACCTTCTCTCCAAAAAGATTATCCCCCCGGCAAGGAACATCCACCATTCGGTGCTGGGTCTTCTGATCCAGGTCCGAGACATGCAGCCATGAGAGTCTGCGCATCACGATACCTTGAGCAGCCACCCGGGATGCAGCATCAAAAACATCAAAGGCTCCCCTGGCCAGGAATTTGCGACACGCCTTCTGCTGCCTGACCACCTGGTGAAAAGGTTCGGCAAGCTCGGGAGGAAGAGCTTCAACCAAACTAGACAGTTGCTTTTTCGAGTTCCGTAAGTGAATGCTGGGGTGCAGCTGGTATGTTTGAATTTTGGCTGCGAGCATTCCAGCCTGATAAGTATGCCTCCCAAAAGAACCCAAGGTTCTAGACTCGGGGGCGCCGAGGCATAGTCCCTAGTACTCTTGGATCTTCTGAGAGCAGAGTCCACCACCATGGAATCGTGAGGAAGTTGGGCCTTCACCATCACAGGCACACCGTGGACTCTGTACTGGGACTCAGACTTCTTGTTGACCACTGAATTAGATAGAGGGCAAGACCAATTTCGCAACATCACTTCCTTCAGTGTATTGTGCAAGGGGGCCGTTGCAACCTCTTTTGGTGGAGAAGGATAATCCAGGACCACGAACATCTCGGCCCTGGGCTCATCCACAGCTTTCATGGGGAAAGGAATGTCCCTAGACATTTCCCGCACAAAAGATGAAAAGGAAAGACACTCAGGTGGAGATTGCCTAACCTCAATAGGTGGAGTGGGATCAGATGGAAGCCCCTGAGAATCTTCCTCTGAAAAATATCTGGGGTCTTCCTCCTCTCCCCATGAGTGCTCCTCTTCGGTATAGCTCCCGAAGAGCAGCCCGAACCCGAGCCTGCCTCGACCTCGAGGATCGATGTCCTCATGAAGGGCGTCGAGAAGTGGACCAATGCCTGGACTCCAGCGAAGCTTCCTCCACCGACGTCGAGGGACAGTCCACCTGGGTGGCAACCGGCTCAGGCACCGCAAGCGGTACCGAGGGCGGAGACCTCCATGCAGGAGATGGGCCAGACGCCGTCTCAACAGTAGGTACCGGAGGCGCAAGCACCTCCGGTACCGAGGTAGATGGACGCATCATCCCTTCCAGGAGGCCTGGAAGCATGGCCCGGAGACAAGGAGACACTCATCAAGGGTTGCCATTGGAACAAGCTGTGTAGCCGGTGCAGGAGTCAGTGCCAGAGACTGAAGAGGATCGAGAGCCGGTACCTGGTTGCCAGATGACCGATGCATCGGCACCTCCTGAATGGAGGGTGAGCGGTCCTCCCGGCGCCGATGCTTCTCGGGTGTCGCATCCCTCGGCTCCCTGGAGCTCTCTGTACCATGACGGGAAGGAGATCGATGGCGATGCTTCTTAGCAGTGGTGTGCTGGAGCAGGCTCTCACAGGCTCGCAAGAGCCGGTTGTTAAGTTTTTAAGAATTTTGGGAGCTGGTTGTTAAAGTAGGGCCCTCCTTGGCTACTTTAACAACTGGCTCCCAAAATGTGGGCTTGGGCCCCCTGCTGAATTCTCTTTTACTTTGCTGGTGGGGATGCTGAGCCCTGCCAGCCAAGTAAATAGACTACTGCTGCTCCCTGCTCCTTGTTTCCAGCTCTGGGCAGCAGGCTGGGACTTCTCGAGCATGTGAGAGAAGTTCCAGCATGCTGCTCAGAGCAAGACGTTGGGAGTGGTGGCAGTCCACACGAAGGGAGGGAGAAGAGAGAGGCAAGTGTTGCTCCCCCCCCCCCCCCCCGGCCCTTCCAACTGCAGAGCTGGATACGTCCAGAGAAAGAGCCTGTTGTTAAAAATTTACCAGCACACCCCTGCTTCTTAGCCTTCGCCCAACGCCCGTCATCGACACTCCTCGGTACCGATGAGGAGGACGTGGAATCCTCACGCCTCCTCGGGCTGGTTCCGACTCAGGGCGGTCCCGGGGGGCCTGCATAGCAGTAGGCCTCAAGACAGGTGGAGACCCACTCGATGCCTCGCTGCTCCCAGCTCGAAGTGGTCTCTCGGCAGCCATTACCTGACCTCTCGATGCCGCTTCCCTTGACATCGATGCCGCCGACCTCGGTACCGATGTCGATGCCGACGTCGAAGGACCGGACCGATCCGGAAAAAGCTTCTCACGCTGAGCCTCTCGAGCCACCTGGGTCCTCTTTTTCATCAATTTACAAAGCTTACAAGAACTGGTAAATGGTAGGGCCCGAGGCACTGGAGACACCAAGCGTGAGCGTCGGTCGACGAGATGGTCCGGTTGCAGCAGGAACAGCGCTTGAAGCCGCTGGGAGTCCTCGATGACATGGGAGGAAAAATAGCGTTCGAAAAATCAAACGACTCGATGGTGCCACCAAAAAAGGCACAAAACAAAAAAAGGGAAATAGAAGCGCGACCAGGCGGCCGCGATCGGAAGAGAAAGGAAACAGAAAAAAGGAAAAAAACCTAAGAAAATAAGTGCTTTTTTTAAAAATTTTAAAGAAAACAATAAAAAAAGGCAAAAAAAGGGGACAAAACGGAGCGCGTAAACGCGACAGAAAGTCTCCTGGGCCAGAAACGCGAGGAGCGCTCGAAAACAAATCCTCTCTCGCAAATCAGAGAAAAAGAAACTGAGGGAAGCGCGCGGGCGGGAAGTCACTCACGCATGCGCGGTGCGTTGTCCCCGCGCCCCTCGCGCTGCTTCTAGAAGCTTTTAAAGTTTTTTCTTTAAATTCCGGAGCTCCTGGGCCGTCGCGGACGACGACCCATGCGTGATGATGTCCAGCCTACTTGTCCTCGGAGAATCCAGTGTAGATAGCATCCCTTTTACAATGTGGATCCACTTCTCCTTGTTACCATTCCGCCATCTGTGTCATACTGGCCTGCCATTTGTCTGGGGAGGGGTGGCGATTTGTCAATCCAGTGCTGCAAGATAACTCTTTTTGCTAGTATTACAACCAGGAGGACAAATCTGCATTAATGTGCAGAGAGCCCCTGATCTACAAGATCAGCATCAGAACCTATTAATAATATGTCATAGGACCATTCCAACTTAACTTGAAGAGCTCCCTCCAATTTCTCTAGAACACCCTTCCAAAAATCCCGCAACACCCAGCATTCTAGAAAGTGATGTATTATTGTGCCTTTGCCCCTTTGGCATTTCTCACATCTGTCCGAATCCCAGAGACCCAACATCTTACCCTTACATCTAGTGACATATGCAATATGAAGTAAATTGTATTTCGTGGAGCCCCACAATAGTAGGAGTAATTTTAAAAGCCAAGAGAAAGCATCTGGAGAGTTCCTGTTCTGATATCTCCTTCCCTAGAAGTGAGCTCCATTGTTGTGCGAGTTGGGCAAAAAATGGTGCTGAGCGCCAAGCCAATCCCAATCTATACCAATATGGCAACCTGTTGTTTTCCGGTGACAATTGCATGAATGCCTTGTCTAGTTTGGTAAAAGTCGGGTATTCATTACCTGGAATTTGCAAGGATTGCATATAATGCACAAGTTGCAGGTGAGAGAAGGCTAGCTTCTGTGGCAACTCCCACTTAGATTGGCACATAGAAAAAGAAGGGGGGCTGCCCTCTCCTGCTTCGGTCAGCTGTCCTACTTACCGACAGCCCATTTGAACCCACTTTTGCATATGCGATCTCCTGTGCCCTGCAGGAAACCTAGGATTAGTCCGCACTTCCAGGAATGGGGAAGCTCCCCCCGCCCCGCCCCTCCACCACTGCCAAGCCAAGCGTAACGGACGCAAGAATGGAGACACCTTAACAGGCGGTCCAATGTTATGAATAGCCGAAAATAGCTCGGCCTCATTTTCCCACACATCTGCAGGGGCGAACACCCTTATCCCCATATGCAGTTCATGAATCCATCTTAATACCGCTGCGACATTATATAACCTAAGATCCGGTAATTTGACCCCCCCCCCTCCTATCTCTTGTCAGCTTATGATAGCCAATACGCGCCCTCCAGTGACCCCAGATAAAGGAAGAGATTACTCCCCTAAATGCTCTCTCTTCCCTGCTTTTTATCCAAAAGGGCATCATCTGAAGCGGGTATAAAACCTTAGAGAATAGTACCATCTTCACCAGTGCCACTCTGCCCAAAAAGGATATGGGATACTCCCTCCATCTACCACACAGCTTTCAAATGGCCTCCAACTTATCGCTAATATTCTTTTTATACATTACGGTGAAATCCAAATTCAAGTATACTCCCAAGTATTTCAGTGTTCCTGCCGACCAGGACAAAGGAAAATTTGCAAGTTGCCTACAGGCACAATCCAAAGACAGCGCCATCGCCTCAGACTTCTCAAAATTAATCTTGAGTCCCAAAAAAGACCCAAATTGCTGTATTAAGTCAATAAGTAGTGGAATACCCCTAGACGCGCATCCCTTGTAAACTTGCTCTCCTACTTGAATCCCCTGTAGGTCTAACAGATGTCGGATTTTGCAGGCAAGTGGTTCAATAGCTAAGGCAAAGAGCAGAGGTGACAGAGGACAGCCCTGTCTGGTCCCCCTTTCTAGAGCGAATGTCTCAGACAATGTTCCATTTATCAAAATCTGGGCTGTCGGTTTACTGTATAGGGCACGCACCCCAGACAAAAATTCCCCATATATACCAAATTGCGGTAAGATCCAGAACAAATGGTCCCAAAGTATTTTATCAAAAGCTTTTTCCGCGTCTAAGCTAGCAAACATCTTAATATCTTGGTTTAATAAAGAAATCGGCCTATACGAACCTAGCTGCTCTTTGCCTCTTCCTGGCTTAGGTAACACTACTATGGTGGCATGAGTCAAGTCACCCACTGCCTGCCCCGATGATAGCAAAGCCTGCCCCAACTCTCTAAAGGGACCCATCATATGTTCCCCCAAAAGCTTGTAAAACTCGGGCCCCAGCCCATCCGGCCCGGGCGCCTTTGCTAATTTAAGTCTCTTGAGGGCAGCTTGGATTTCCTCTCCCTGAATAGGCGCATTCAAAGCATCTAACTGATTTGGGCCAAGGACAGGATTTGAAGTCCTTGAAAAAAATCTGTGCGCTTTTCCACATCGCAGTGCCCCGCGTCATACAATGTTTGATAAAATTCCACGAACGCCGCCTGAATTTCTGCCTCCATTTCACACACCCGTCCTGACTTCAGCTTGATACGTGAGATCACCTGCTTCACGGGCCTATTGCGCACTAAACTCGCTAACAGCCTCCCCGCCTTATTCCCCATTATGAAGTTTATGTTTATATAATTGAATATCTCTCAAAGCTCTTTCATTCAGAATATCATTGACATTGTCCTTTAATTCTTTGAAACTATCCCTCGCTGCCTGGTCCCCTCTCAGAGCCGCTGCCCAAGCATCCTGCAATTTCTTTACCTTAGAAAGGCGTTCCCCATCCCACTTTTACCTCATACGTGTTGTATATTCTATGATTTCACCCCTCATTACTGCCTTCCCTGCCTCCCAGTACACTACTGGATCAGTATCTTGCGGATTATTGTCCGCCAAGTAATGCTTCCACTGCTCAATTAAGAAAGGATTAAACTCCTGATCCAAATATAACGTAGGATTCATTCGCCAACCCGACACTACCCTTCCCTTTGAACTTCCCAGATCGACCCATACCATACTGTGATCGGACACTGTGCCCGCTTCAATGTCTACTCTGCGAGAAGAGAGAAGGAGGTATCAGTATATAGTCCAATCTCGCCTGGACGTTATGCACATGAGAGTAAAAAGTGTAATCTCTATCTTCCGGGTGTAGGGCTCTTCAGATGTCCACCAACCCCAGCTCACTTTGTAAGAATCCCACCTCTTTCCCTTCTAAATCCTTAGGCCTTTTCTTTGGAGGGTTGCAGTCCACAAGAGGGTCTGCTGTGATATTAAAATCCCCCCCCCCCATCAATTGATAGTCGCTGACAGGGACCAGTGCCGCTAGCAGAGAGGAAAGAAATTTGTGTGAATAAACATTGGGCGCGTATACTGAGCACAAAGCTACCTTACTACCTTGCAGAACTCCCACCCAAATAACGAACCACCCCTCTGGGTCTTGTATGATCTTATGTTGGTTAAAGTCTAAACCCTTGTTAATCAATACAGCCACCCCCCACTGCCTGCTACTGAAGGAGGCAAATGCCAATTCTCCGATCCAACCCTGTTTTAATTTGGAATGTTCCAAAGACGAGAGGTGAGTCTCCTACATTAACAAGCTGAAAGAAGCTATAAATAGGGCCACAAACCTTTATGTAAAGAGAGTAAATAAAAGCAAGAGAAAAAGGAAACCGATATGGTTCTCCAAACAAGTGGCTGAGAAAATAAAGGCTAAAGAGTTGGCGCTCCTGAAATACCGAAGGACTCAAGAAGAGGAACACAGGGAGGAATACCGGATGAAACTGAAAGAAGCCAAGAGAGAGACAACATCTGGCAAAAGCGCAAGCGGAAAAACAAATGGCTAGAAATGTAAGGAGGGATGACAAAACTTTCTTCAGGTATATTAGTGAAAGGAGGAAGACTAAAAAGGGGATTGTGAGACTGAAAGATGCTGAGAACCGCTATATAGATAATGATGACGAAAAAAGCAAATTTGCTAAATAGATACTTTTGTTCTGTTTTCACAGAAGAAAATCCTGGAGAACAACCGCAATTGACTGGCAAAAGTACATGTGAGAATGGAGTGGATATAGCACCGTTCACGGAAGAGAGTGTGTATGAACAACTTAAAAATCTAAAGGTGGACAAGCATTGGGACCGGATGGGATCCACCCCAGGATATTGAGGGAGCTCAGAGGTTCTGGCGGGTCCTCTTAAAGATTTGTTTAATAAATCCTTGGAGACAGGAGAGGTTCCGTGGGATTGGAGAACTGCGGAGGTGGTCCCTCTTCACAAAAGTGGTGATAGGGAAGAAGCTGGAAACTACAGGCCGGTAAGCCTCACTTCAATTATTGGAAAAGTAATGGAAGTGATGCTGAAGGAAAGGATAGTGAATTTCCTGGAAGCAAATAAGCTGCAAGATCTGAGACAACATGGTTTTACCAAAGGGAAATCGTGCCAAATGAATCTCATTGAGTTCTTTGACTAGGTGACCGGAGAATTAAATCAAGGACGTGCTACGGACATAATCTACTTAGATTTCAGCAAAGCTTTTGACACGGTTCCCCACAGGAGGCTCTTGAATAAACTAAGTGGTGAACTGGATTAGGAACTAGTTGACGGGTAGACGCCAGAGGGTGGTGGTAAATGGAGTTTGCTCAGAGGAGAGAAAGGTGAGTAGTGGAGTGCCTCAGGGATCGGTGCTGGGGCCGATTCTATTCAATATATTTGTGAGTGATATTGCCGAAGGCTTACAAGGTAAAGTTTGCCTTTTTGCGGATGACACCAAGATTTGCAACAGAGTGGACACCCCGGAGGGAGTGGAAAGCATGAAATAGATCTGCGGAAGCTAGAAGAATGGTCTAACGTTTGGAAATTAAAATTCAATGCGAAGAAATGCAAAGTGATGTACTTAGGGAGTAGAAATCCACGGGAGACGTATGTGTTAAGCGGGGAGAGTCTGATAGGTACAGACGGGGAGAGGGATCTTGGGGTGATAGTATCTGAGGACCTGAAGGCGACGAAACAGTGTGACAAGGCGGTGGCCGTAGCTAGAAGATTGCTACGCTGTATAGAGAGAGGTGTGACCAGCAGAAGAAAAGAGGTTTTAATACCCCTGTATTGGTGAGGCCCCACCTGGAGTATTGTGTTCAGTTTTAGAGGCTGTATCTTGCGAAGGATGTTAAAAAAATGGAAGCAGTGCAAAGAAAAGCTACGAGAATGGTATGGGATTTGCGTTGCAAGACGTATGAGAGACCTGTTGACCTGAACATGTATACCCTGGAGGAAAGGAGAAACAGGGGTGATATGATACAGACGTTCAAATATTTGAAAGGTATTAATCCGCAAACGAACCTTTTCCAGAGATGGGAAGGCGGTAGAACTAGAGGACATGAAATGAGATTGAAGGGGGGCAGACTCAAGAAAAAATGTCAGGAAGTATTTTTCACGGAGAAAGTGGTGATGCTTGGAATGCCCTCCCGCGGGAGGTGGTGGAGAGGAAAACGGTAACGGGATTCAAACATGCGTGGGATAAACATAAAGGAATCCTGCTCAGAAGGAAGGGATCCCCAGAAGCTTAGCCGGTGGTGGGAGGCGGGGCTGATGGTTGGGAGACGGGGATAGTGCTGGGCAGACTTTATACGGTCTGTGCCCTGAAAAAGACAGGTACAAATCAAGGTAAGGTATACACAAAAAATGGCACATGTGAGTTTATCTTGTTGGGCAGACTGGGTGGACCGTGCAGGGTCTTTTTTCTGCCATCATCTACTATGTTACTATGTTTAATACATCCACTTTCGTGTGCTTACAATATTGAAGAATTTTGGATCTCTTGATAGGCAAGTGGATGCCATCATGTAATGTTGTCACGTCTGTGGTTGTGACCACCCTCAGACTTACCTTGTTCCTGGGGGTCAGCTTCCTAGCTGGCTCCTGTTTCTTCTGTCTGTCCTTTCTGAGCTAGCTCTGGCTCTCTGTGCTGGCTGCATCCAGCAGCATGACACTAATTGCTTCACTATACTGCACCTGTGGGTGTTGCCTGGGTTAGCTCTCTCGCTCTCTCTCTCTGTGTGCTGGCTGCTTCCAGCATGACTCTAATTGCTTCACTACACTACACCTGGGTGTGGGAAGCCTCTCTGTGTTTCACTGTGCTTCCTGCCTGCTCCTTGGTTTGTGCCTGAACAGCCTCCGTAGTTACTTAGAGATTGCTGCAGCTGCGCCTCTTGTGTTTGAAGGGCTTTATTAAGCACTTAGAGACTGCAGCTTTTGCATAGTCTAAGGTCCCTGGTATGTTAGAGTACTCTGTGCACTGCTACATTGTCCAGTTCAGTGTGAGTTCTAGCTTGTTACTAGTAGCTTGGGCATAGCTTTGCTTGTTAGCCTGTGTACAGCTTTACTAGTTCTCCTGTGTTTGCTTAGTGTGAGTTTCTAGCTTGTGACTGGTTAGCTTGGGCACAGCTTTGCTTGTTAGCTTGTGTACAGCTTTCCTAGTTCTCCTGTGTTTGCTTAGTGTGAATTTCTAGCTTGTGACTGGTTAGCTTGGGCTTAGCTTCCCTAATTACCTTGTGTATAGCTTTCTAGTCTTCTTGTGTTTAGCTTTCTGGTTTTCCGTGTGTGTTTTTCCTTTGCTTCTGGAGCTTCAGCCCTAGTCCTGTCCGCTGCCAGTACTCCTTGCTACTGGAGCTCCAGCCGTAGTCTTGCTCCTTGACCTGACCATTGCCTGAATCTGACTACTCTCTGCCCGCTGTCTGACATGACTACTGCCTGTATCCAGATATTCTCTGCCTGCTGCCTGCCCCGACTACTGCCTGAAACCCGGATATTCTCTGCCTGCGGCCAGACCTGACTATTGCCGGAACCCGACATTCCCTGCCTATCTGCTTTGCTTTCGCCTAGGTGCCTGGGGCACTTCTGTATCCTGATTCCTGTTGTTCCTGCCTGCTAGTTCCAGTTCCGGTTTTCTTGTAAAGCCCTGCCGGCTGCCCGAACCCGAGGGCTCAACCCTCGGGGAACGGTGACTAAGCGTAGGTGAAGCCTAGGTCCAGTGTGTTCCTGTCCAGCGAGTTCCAGTCCAGTGGGCTCCACTCCAGTGTGTACAGTCCAGTGGGTTCCAGTCCAGTGCGCACCCCGTCCGGTGCGTTCAGTCCAGCCTTTGCCTCGTACTCTGCCTTGAAGGTGACCTTGCCTGCAACTGCCGCTCCACGGTAGTGGTCCAAGGACTCACAAACCCAGTGCTTCCAGGGAAAAGCCTGACAGAATGCCAAGGCCCTCGAGAAGGCGAAAATGTAGCCACACGTAAACTAGTCATTCAGCCTATCCCGCCCTACCGTTGCAAAAGCGAATCGTCACCACTCCCCTGGGTGACGTCCCAGCGACCACCTATAGGGACAAATATTATGAACATCTGCAGAAATAACATCTCTCCCACTTCTTCATAACAAACTGCTTTAGCATCTTTACCATTCAGCACCAGTTCCCCCTTCCTTCCTTCCTATCCTTCCCATCCTGCTGTCCCTTGTCTTCCCACGCCCCTTCCCTCTCCCCTCCGCTCCCTCCCCTCTACCACCCCTACCCTTCTCCCTCTGTCATCCACCCGCAACATCCATTCATCTCCCATGGCATCTCCCCTCACTCTCCCTCTCCTCCCCTTCATGCTCATTAATGTAACCCCACACCCCCTGAGTTTGAACCTAGGAAACAATCTGGCTCTATCCCCTCCCCCTTCTGCTCTGCAACTTCCTACCTACCCGCTCCTCCGCTGTGATCTTTTCCCTCTAAGCAGAATACCATTATAACATAATAACATGAACAACTGAACTTCATATGCATCATAAACATTGAGTCCCTCGTCGTACCATCTGCTCCACTCGGCGATTGCACAGGTCTGCTTCTGGTGCCTTGTCGGTCATCCAACCTCAAGATAGCCTTCCCAGCATTCTTCCATGCCTGGGTCGCCGTGTTTCACTGCCAAAGACTCAAATTGCCAGGTGCCCGGATGTTAGCAGCCCTGCACCTTAATATCACAGCAGCGATGCTGCCTGCATCTGGTGTTGCAAAAAGAAAGATGGTCCACAATTTAGAAACTCAAAATGAAAATCTTTAAACAAAAGTAATGTAGCAAGCCCGTCTGTGCTGCCATTGCCAAATTGCTGCTCTCTACAGCACAGTCTCTGCACCATAAAGTTAGTTGTGCTGGCGTCAAAAGCAGTTATTCAGGTGGTAATTTTTCCAGGAACGCCTTAAGCTCTTCTGCTTTAGTCAGGGTAACAGTTCTGTTGTTATACGCGATCCGTACCCGAGCCGGGTACTGAAAGGCAAATCCGATTCCTTTAGTAAACAGTTGTGAGCAATATGGCGCCAAAAGCTTCCTCTGCTCTGTCACTCTCACCGAGAAATCCTGAAAAAGCAACAACCTGGTGCCTTTGTATTCAACCACACGCTGTTTTTTTAAATAACTCCAGAATCTTAGCTTTGATTGCATAATTTAGATATCTAGCAATCACCGGTCTCGCCCTCCCGGAATTGTCTTCGCGCACTCCAATTCTATGGACCCTTTCTACATGCACATGGCCTGCCTCCAAGGGCAGCCCCAGGGCTTTCGGGATCCAACTTTCAGCTAGCTCTCGGAGCTCACTCTCTGGTACACTTTCAGGTACGCCAATTATGCATAAGTTGTTCCTGCGTCCCCTGTTGTCTTGATCTTCCACTCTTTCAATAAGTGTATGTACCTATGTTTCCAAGGCTCCGATTCGGGATTCCACTGCCGTTAGCAGGTCTTCCTGTGCTGCTATACGTTCTTCTGCTTGTTGGATCCGTACCACGTGTCCCGCTACGCTATCTTTAATTTCTTCCACTCTTGAGTGCATCTTGGCTAGTTTGTCATCCAGAAGCTGGGATAGATTTCTCATGGAAACTTGAACCGTATCTTCTTGCAATCCCAGCTGACATTTGTGGCGAAGGGGCCGGCGACGCCATCTTTTTCACAGCTGCACTCGATTTTTCTTGGCCCTGGCGCAGCGCCTTTACCGGCATCCCCTCGCCTCCACCGGCTCCGCAATCCGCTCCCAACCTTACTGCACTCTTCGTTTAAAAAATCAAACAGATCACTGCAGGAGAAGTCATCAAAAGAACGGGTGATTGAGAGAAGGGGAGAGGAGCAGAGTCAACAGACATCCGCTCAGGCTGCAACCATCACGTGACCCCCCAGAAGGTGTTTATTAACTGAGAACAAACCCCACCACCCATGACTCCTGATTAAAGCCTCCACCCAAA
Organism: Microcaecilia unicolor; assembly: GCF_901765095.1. Taxonomy (NCBI): domain Eukaryota; kingdom Metazoa; phylum Chordata; class Amphibia; order Gymnophiona; family Siphonopidae; genus Microcaecilia; species Microcaecilia unicolor. Next base: position 204,120,175 of record NC_044035.1, on the reverse strand, counting down.
AAACCAAAACGAAAAATGATTTTCTTGGTATACAGAGCAGTTCACATACTATTAATAGAAAAAGAAAGGAACTATAATTGGTGACATGTCAGATAAAGAAAAGGTAGAGAAAAGGAGATAAGAGAAAAGGAAAACATGTAGGATATCCACTGCTTCTGGAGCCTCAACTCCAGGGAAGGCAAGGAAGAAGAGATGAGTTTTTAGTGCCGATTTAAATCGGGGTATGACAACTCATGAACCCACCCCTTCTCCCCCAAGCCCAACATCAACTAAAAAGGGAAAGACACCAACATAACCTAAAAGAAGACCCGCTCTTCCTTACCCGAAAAGGGGCAGAAGAGCAATTCATAAACCATTAGCAGCATAAGAATACAAGGGCGCCCACAGCTTTTCCCATATAGCCATGGCCCTGGAAAGTTATGTTCAGCTCTCAATTTCCTCATTACACAAATAGATTTCAGCCTGGACAACCATGCCTGAAGAGACAGAGGCTCAATCTGCTTCCAATATGGTGCCAAGCTGAGTCAGCTTACTATCCGGCATTGATGAATTAAAAAATTCAGCACTATAGTATATTTAGGGATTGCTCTTCTAAGCAAAAAGGTACCAGGATCCCATGGAACATCAAGCCTCGGAAGAATTTGGAGTCTAAACTAAATGACCTTCCAGAATGCACGGGCCTTTGGACACTGCCACAAAATATGAGCTCCATACAGCTGCCAACAACTGGGAGATACTCACGGAAAACAGCAATGCAACCTTGCTGGTTGTAAGATATCAACAACACATAATCTTCAAAGAGTTTTCTTGCAGATTCAGTGCTTTAGTAGTGGTAAAAAATGCAGCTTCCATCTCACCCCAGATCTCAGACTCACAGCGAACCCCTAGCTCATTTTCCTACTTAGCTCTATAATTCCAAAAAACTTTGGCCTCTGCCTACACAGATACATATACAAAACAGAGACAAAACACTTCGTGGACCAAAATTCCTCATAACCTTCCAGCAAGTATACCAGCTCTCGCAGGACCAACTCCTTGATTTGTCAACTGTTCAAAAAATGCCCAAGTTGAAAGTAAGCATATTGATGATGATGTGGCAATCTCTGTCTGTTCTTTACTAAAAGGCAACTTGCTTACTTTTGCCTTTATTGCAACTTCTCTATAAAGATGCCCTAATTATGGTGAAACTAAGCTAATTGTATAGACAAATATTAAAAAAAGAGCTAAAAACAATTTGTATTATTTGAGTAAATGCAATAGTGTATATCAAGGAACTTTGCTACATACACAAAAATGTATTGATGTGCCCTAGAAACCAAGGAAATGTTCTAAGGTTTTATTGTATGTTTTTTTTAATAATGCTTATCTATACAATTAGTTGAGATCACAACAGAATCTTTAGATGAAAGTTTTGAGACACATATTAATAAAATTTTTTAAAAGTTTGCTTTCTTAAAATTAGGGCTGTACAGAATATTCATATTTGATTCAATCTGACTCCAAATAGTGCCCTGAATACAATATTCGTATTTGGCCGAATAGTGATTTAAATTTGAATACGATTAATCCGGGGCTCTACTGTGCTAAATTCTACTGAAATAAACACTTGAGATCTGATTTCACGTTGTTTCTTTTATATTTGTTATGTTAAAGCTCAATGCTCTTTATTCGTATTCGCTACTAAATGGACTTGGGAAAAATCCACAATTCCAGGAATAACATGTATAGAATGTTTGTACATTTGGGAAGCTTGCCAGGTGCCCTTGGCCTGGATTGGCCGCTGTCGTGGACAGGATGCTGGGCTCGATGGACCCTTGGTCTTTTCCCAGTGTGGCATTACTTATGTACTTACTTGTATTCAGTCAAATAATATTTTTCATTATTTGTATTCGGCCAAATAGTAAAATATGCTATTCGGTAAGCTATACTTAATCCCCCCCCCCCCCCCCCCCGATATTCAAAACTATTTAACTGGCCAGACATGGTCGCTGACCTGTTAAATAGCATATCAGCCCCTAATGCTAATATTCAACGGGAGATAACTGGTTATTCCCGCTGAAGATTGCAGGTTAGTGCCTAACTGGCTATAATGCTCGACTTATCTGGTTAGACGCCAATACTAAGTGCCTAACCGGATAATTTTAGCGGTCAAGTAGGACCGCATAAATAGTTGTCCTATCTTTAACACTAAAAAGTTAACAGGTTAGCACTAAATATCGGCATAACGGTGAACTTTATATTGGTTAAAAAATACCTTGTACCCCTCCGAAGGGACACCACCTTGTAGGGGTGGAGGGTCTTCCGTGTTTCAATGACTCAGAGGGCTATGCTGAAGGGTTACCCATATCAGACAGGCTTCTGAGCAGAAACCAGACAAAGAGTGTCCCAAACTAGAGGATCCAAGATGGCGTCGAGGGAGGACGTACGTTAGTTGAGTTCCTGTTTTACACCAGAATACCTGAAGAAGTAGGCGCTCTCCCCAGAGAATGGGGAAGAGAAAAGGCAAAGCCGTGGTGTTGTCCTTCTCGAACACGGCTGGGGTTCCCACCACTTCTCAGCCTACTTTGGAGAGATTCGGGGTCATAACGTAGGGGATATCGGTTCCTGCGAGGAACAGCAAGGCTTTATCGCTGAATCTCAGTGGAGAGGGAGTGACCTTGAGTCCCCCTGCTGGCACGACCCCTCCAAGACCCGGAAACAGTAACGCTTCGCTATGGAGGTCGACAGTGGAAACGCCCGAAGTGGGTTAGGATTTTCACGCGACCCGAGAAGGTCCAGGCACAGCATCGACTCCGGATAATAAACCAAATGGGGGACTGGAGAGTGAGGTCTTCCCCCCGAAGATATCTGGAGCGGTTTCTGTAGAGAAATTGGATCTGGTGAAGCCAATAATGTCACAATGGACGTACTATGGGAAGCGCTGCAGAGTGTGAATAACTCTCTTCTTCAGATGTTTAAAATTTTTCAGGAATAAACATGTGAGTTAAAGAATTTATATTAATACTTACCTAACAAAGTGGAAGTCCAAGATATAAAAATAGAGACTTTGACTACGGAAATGGTTTCTGTACGAAAATCAGTTAATTTGGTAATGAAGGACAGCCATGTTTCTTGTAAAAATTGGAATTTCTGGAGAACCAATTAAGGAAAAATAACTTGAGAATTATAAATTTTCCTATAACATCCTATATATCAGCTACTAAACTGTTGAAGAAATATTTCTCTGATATTTTGCAAATACCTTCTGATAGCCACCCTCTGGTGTCTAAAGTGATTTATATTTCCCTTAAAATTTTCTTTATCAGAGAAAAGAGATGTGAATTTAACTGACATTTTGGAAAATTCAGAAATTACAGATAGAGTTATATTATTAGTGACTTTCGCCTTTGATTTAGATAGGAACAATGTTTTGAAATTATTTCGGACACATGGCTGATAGTTTTTTGGGTTCAAAGATGAATATATTTCCTGACATATCAAGGGAATCGCAGACTAGGAGGTGTGAATTCTTGGCTTTTAAGCCAGGGATCATTGCCCTAGGTGGGACCTTCCTAGTAAGATTCCCTTGTAAGTGTTATATTTCCTTATTACTTATTCGTTGAACCTAAGAAATTACAAGAGTTTGTGGAGTTGAAAGAACAGATGAAGAACCATCTGCAGCAACTTCCTTTAGTTACCACTGTACCAGCTGCAATTACTGATTAACCTTCCTCCCTCAGAAAATGTGAATTGTAAGATTAACCATTTTGAGTTTTTCTTATTTTCTTTGAGATTGTTTTCCTGATCTTGGATTTCCCAATTGTGGACAATTATATACAGTGGTGGAAATAAGTATTTGATCCCTTGCTGATTTTGTAAGTTTGCCCACTGACAAAGACATGAGCAGCCCATAATTGAAGGGTAGGTTATTGGTAACAGTGAGAGATAGCACATCACAAATTAAATCCGGAAAATCACATTGTGGAAAGTATATGAATTTATTTGCATTCTGCAGAGGGAAATAAGTATTTAATCCCTCTGGCAAACAAGACCTAATACTTGGTGGCAAAACCCTTGTTGGCAAGCACAGCGGTCAGACGTCTTCTGTAGTTGATGATGAGGTTTGCACACATGTCAGGAGGAATTTTGGTCCACTCCTCTTTGCAGATCATCTCTAAATCATTAAGAGTTCTGGGCTGTCGCTTGGCAACTCGCAGCTTCAGCTCCCTCCATAAGTTTTCAATGGGATTAAGGTCTGGTGACTGGCTAGGCCACTCCATGACCCTAATGTGCTTCTTCCTGAGCCACTCCTTTGTTGCCTTGGCTGTATGTTTTGGGTCATTGTCGTGCTGGAAGACCCAGCCACGACCCATTTTTAAGGCCCTGGCGGAGGGAAGGAGGTTGTCACTCAGAATTGTACGGTACATGGCCCCATCCATTCTCCCATTGATGCGGTGAAGTAGTCCTGTGCCCTTAGCAGAGAAACACCCCCAAAACATAACATTTCCACCTCCATGCTTGACAGTGGGGACGGTGTTCTTTGGGTCATAGGCAGCATTTCTCTTCCTCCAAACACGGCGAGTTGAGTTCATGCCAAAGAGCTCAATTTTTGTCTCATCTGACCACAGCACCTTCTCCCAATCACTCTCGGCATCATCCAGGTGTTCACTGGCAAACTTCAGACGGGCCGTCACATGTGCCTTCCGGAGCAGGGGGACCTTGCGGGCACTGCAGGATTGCAATCCGTTATGTCGTAATGTGTTACCAATGGTTTTCGTGGTGACAGTGGTCCCAGCTGCCTTGAGATCATTGACAAGTTCCCCCCTTGTAGTTGTAGGCTGATTTCTAACCTTCCTCATGATCAAGGATACCCCACGAGGTGAGATTTTGCGTGGAGCCCCAGATCTTTGTCGATTGACAGTCATTTTGTACTTCTTCCATTTTCTTACTATGGCACCAACAGTTGTCTCCTTCTCGCCCAGCGTCTTACTGATGGTTTTGTAGCCCATTCCAGCCTTGTGCAGGTGTATGATCTTGTCCCTGACATCCTTAGACAGCTCCTTGCTCTTGGCCATTTTGTAGAGGTTAGAGTCTGACTGATTCACTGAGTCTGTGGACAGGTGTCTTTCATACAGGTGACCATTGCCGACAGCTGTCTGTCATGCAGGTAACGAGTTGATTTGGAGCATCTACCTGGTCTGTAGGGGCCAGATCTCTTACTGGTTGGTGGGGGATCAAATACTTATTTCCCTCTGCAGAATGCAAATAAATTCATATACTTTCCACAATGTGATTTTCCGCATTTAATTTGTGATGTGCTATCTCTCACTGTTACCAATAACCTACCCTTCAATTATGGGCTGCTCATGTCTTTGTCAGTGGGCAAACTTACAAAATCAGCAAGGGATCAAATACTTATTTCCACCACTGTAATATATATTGATGAGTGAAAATGTTTTCTTTTTCCTTTATATTAATTTCTGTTTTTCCTTACATTTATGTGATAAATGTGAATGTAATTAAGTAAAATGATAAATAAAAAAATACCTTGTATATTAATGTCAATCACTAAAATGCCCAGGTTTAGCGTCGGTGGGGGACAGAAAAAGTGCTGTCCACCACCAGTTGAATAGTGGGACCAATGTTTATAAGAGCTCAGCCACAGGGATGGCAAAAATTTCAACAGATATGATTGGCTTTTGTTAACCTTGTACCAGTTGGCATAGTTTTGCCTTTGTCAGACTGGATGTCTTCATATAGTCCTCAAGGCCTTCTGCATGAGAGCTGACAATGGCCAAGTCTCTGAAAATCAGGTTTACAGTATAGAATAGTGCTTCATGGTAGTGCCATATGCAGTGTTTTGTCCCTACAGAACTTCGTGTCATCTGCAAATTTAAATTTTCTTACTAGTTATTCCCATCTTGCGAGATCATTTATAAATAGGTTAAAAACAGCAGTCCTAGCACAGATCCCTGGGGAGCCCCACTATCTTCCCTTGTCCGTTGAGAAACTGGTCCTGGCTACAAGATTATTTCCTGCCAAACCAATGCTCTCCATTCAGGTGACTCTACTCTTCCATGGCAACATAAAAATTGTCAAACTGGAATTGGGCCTTCTATACTATGTCGCTTCCTTTCTGTGCACACTATCAAAACCTTTATCCACAGTCTCGCCTCCTCCGACTTAGATTGTTGCAACTTGTTCCTCACAGGTCTCCCACTAAACCATCTCTCTCTCCTTCAATCTGCTTAAAATTCTGCTACATAACCGAGATCAGCAGTAGCTTACCCAAGTCTACCTTAATAATAGTCTACTGACTTTTTCTCCATGAACCTGTCCACATCTTTTTAAAACTCAAGCTATGCTAATTGCTTTTAGCAAGTGGTTTGACCAAGTTTCAAGGGTTTGTAGCTGTTCTTGTCTATTTAGACCAATATCAGTATGATTTTTGTTCCTTCCCTCTGTTGTATTTCAAGTTCAGAGGGGCTTATTTATTGCTATTTCTTGGAGTTTTACATTTAGGGATTTCTTCATACCTTTTTTTCTCTGATTGTTCCCTATGTTTCCTTCTGCGCACTCCATTCTGTTAATGCTTACTATTTATCACTTCCATCTGTACATTGCTCCCATCTAGAATGTACTCGTTCTGCTTTATTTTTCATAGCTCCGACTTTATGGAATTCTCTCCCATCTTTGATCAGAAGAGTCTTATGCTAAATTCTGAGTTGCATTAAAAACTCACCTCTCTTCTCAGGCCTTTGGTCCCAGTCCTACTAGTTAATAGTGGCTGGCTTCTGTCCAGTTCTTTTCAGTGGTGGCAACTGCCCTCAGTACAGCAGGGATCCTTTTTTTTTTTTTTCTTTTCTTTTACCTTTCTCTTCTCTTTTTCTCTCTGTTTCTCTCTCTGTGCTGTCCTATATGACCAATGGGGTTGCTTTCTGTTTTGTGTTTAGGAAGCTGTTTTGGTTTCAATTTTGTAAACTGCTTTGATTGTTCCAGTGAATGGCGGTATATCAAGCATTAATAAACAATAAGCGATCATGATATCTCATCAGCCTTCAATATAGTTGATTGCCATATTTTGCTGCATTGACTGGTTGAATTGGAAATTGGAGAAGGTGTTTGCAAATAATTTTCCTCCTTATTAATGGGCCACATGTAGTATGTATCTATTGCTTGGCAAAAATCCTCTTGGACAGATGTACTTTTAGGAGTTCTTTAAGGTTCTTTATTATTGACCATATTATTTACATCTATTTGTATCCACTATGCTTAGTATTATATGCCTTTCACTTGTCATATCATTTATATTCAGATGACATAATGAACTTTTTGCTTGTTCAGACTCAAACCTGCAATATACGCTTCATAGGTGAGAGAATATTATATGCAATTGTGTTCTGGATGATAAAGAGTAGCCTGGCCATCTGCTTGGGAAGATCTGAGGCTATACTCACCTCTAAAGATCCTTTGGTTGATTACCCTGACACTTTTTCAATACTATTGTATAGAGAGGGTGTGCTATTTCAGTGTGGTCTTAGATTTTAAATTTACTATAAAGTCACATACACAAGGTGTTACCTTTGCAGTGCTCTTTAAATTAAGGCTTAATATAGACGGAAATCATTACTGCATGCTGTTGACTTTCAGATAGTAGTCTAGGCTCTATAATTTTATTTTAAAGGACTCTTGAGAAAAAACCCCCCAAACTGTCACGGTTGTAGCTGTGCCCTTATGTTCAGACCTACTGTTTCTCTGTATCTAGCTCTGTGACCTCTCCAGTCTGCCTTTTTCCCTATTGTTGTTCTTCCTGTAAGCCAAGCCTCGCTTTGGTCTCCCTGCTTCTGCTTCATTTCCTGTTGTTGTTCTTCCTATAAGCCAAGCCTTGCTTTGGTCTCCCTGCTTCTGCTTCATTTCCTGTTGCTGTTCTTCCTTTTAGCCAAGCCTCACTTTGGTGTCCCTGCTTCTGCTTCATTTTCTACTTGTGACACCATCAGCCTACTCCTTTATAAGGACCCCGGGAGCTTTCCTACGTTGCCTTTGCAAGAGGTCTCGTAATCTGTGTTACCTGCATAGGTCATATCCCTGCTTGGTTTTGTTCCTGAGTCTTGCTCCTGAAGGTGTGTCTGCTGCCTCTCAATCTGCCTGGCCTTTCCCTTCCAGCTGTGGATGCTGGTAAGCACATTGCTACTGTTTGTTTGTCTTCACTTAGTCTGCTTAATCCTTTGCCTGCTATGTTTGCTTCCTGGCTCTTGAGCTCTGTTTCTGCTAAGTTCTGTTTCTGTTGTGTGTTTGAGCCGGGTTCTGCCCCTGCTATGTGTTTGAGCTAGTTTCTGCCCTGCTCTCTGTCAAGCCATGTCCCTTTCAGTATCCTGTTCCCTGTCAAGCCAAGTCCCTTTCGTACTCCTGTTACAGTCAAGCCAAGCCCGTTCCAGAATCCGGTTCCAGCCAAGCCTAGCCCTTTCCAGCATCCGGTTCCAGCCAAGCCTAGCCCGTTCCAGCATCCGGTTCCAGCCAAGCCTGTTTGAGAATCCCGAATCCTTTGAGAATCCTGTTCCTGCCTTGTGTATTGTCTTCTTCTGTTATTCTATTGCCTAGCTCCTGCTCTGTCTTGCCTGTCTAGTTGTGTTTTGTCTCTTTCAGTCTAGTCCTGTCCGGATCCAGTTCTTGCCTTGTCCTTGTCTTGCCCTTTTCTGGACCCAGTTTTAATCTACTTCCGTGTGTTGCCTTGTTTTGCATTTCTGAGTCCTAGTCCCAGTTTTAATCCAGTTCTGAGTCATGCCTTGTCCTGTCTGGGTTCCAGTTCTGGTCCCTTTGCCTTTGTTACGATTGTGGTCGTGACCCCTCTCAAACTTACCTTATTTCTGGTGGTCAGCTTCTTGGCTGGCTTCTGTCTGTCCTTCCTGAGTTAGCTCTGTCTCTGTATGCTGGCTGCTCCCAGCATGGTGCTAATTGCTTCACTATACTGCACCTGTATGTGTTGCCTGAGCTAGCTCTGCCTCTGTCTCTGTGTGCTTCCAGCGTGGCTCTAATTACTCCACTATACTGCACCTGTGTGTGTTGAGCCTCTCTGTGCTTCAGTATGCTTTCTGCCTGAGTCCTGTAGCTGTGACATCATCAGTCAGGTCCTTGATAAGGAAGTGGTGTTCTTCCATTCAGGGCCTTTGCAAATGCCAAAGGTCCAGGTTAGTGATTGGTGCTGTTAGCACTTCTGCCTTGCCTTGCTTGCCTTGAATCCTATCCTGATTCCAGTCGTGTTGGCTCCCTTTCCCTCCTGTTTGAGAACTCTGTATTCCTGGTGCAGTTAGCACTTCTGCCTTGCTCTTGTCTGGGTGCCCGGTGGCACTTCTGAATCCTGTCTGCTTTTGGTTCTCTTTCCCTCCTGTCTGAGTACCCTGAACCCCTGTCTACCTTGCTTTTCTATAGGTGCCTGTGGGCACTTCTGAACCCTGTCTGCCCTGCTTTTGGCTAGGTGCCTGTGGGCACTTCTGAATCCTGATTCCTGGTGTTCCAGTCTGCTAGTTCCAGTACCAGTTTTCCTCCAAGCCCTGCTGGCTGCCTGCACCCGGGGGCTCAACCCCCGGGGAACGGCGGCTAAGTGTAGGTGAAGCCTAGGTCCAGTCCTGTGTGTTCCTGTCCAGTGTGTTCCGGTTCAGTGTGTACTAGGAACAGGACATGGGAGGAAAGGGATAGGCAGGGGGAACAAAGGTTGCAATCGCTCATACTGGAGGAAAATACACAGAGGTACACGTGGCAAACCCCGGAATCACAAAATAGGCAGTTCCAGAGACCGAGGGAGAAGAGACAGATCCTGGGTGTCCAGCTGGGAGGTGCTCAGGAGGCAACAGAAAAATCAGATTGCTTTACTTGGCTGTTTGATATAACTCATGGCTAATCTTAAGATAGTGACGCTGAATGTCGATGGAGTGCATTCCCCGGTGAAGGGGACCAAAATATTGCAAGCGCTCAAACGGCAGAAAGCTGATATAGCTATGATACAGGAAACTCACTTAAGCAGATTAGAACACCTCAAATTGAAGAGGGATTAGGTTGGAGAAGTATTTTTTGCTTCATACAATGGGAGACAGCGAGGAGTAGCCATATTGATTAGGAAAACACTAACTTTTGACATGCATAAACTACATCAAGACCCAGAAGGGAGATTTCTCATAGTGGTGGGGCTGCTGCAGGTGGTGCTTTGCAATGTCTACGCACCTAATGTTTATTCTCACAAATTTTTTACAACACTGGTAGCCAAATTAGTCATGTTTGACAATTATCATTTAATTGTTGGGGGAGATTTTAACATTATCAGTGATCCCTCGATTGACTGCAAACCCCCCAGAAAAGTGGGAAGAGATCATGATGACAAGGGAGTGAATCTGGTGATGCGGGAGTTAGAGCTTGTAGATATATGGCGTCATCAGCATTTAGAGGAGGCTGATTATACTTTTTTTTCTCATCCCCATGGAGTGCATTCGAGGCTGGATTATTTACTGGTCTCCCATTCAGTGAGCACGGCTGCCTTGCGAACGGGGATTGGGGTGCCGGATGTGTCTGATCATGCCCTAGTGTGGGTGAAATTGAATTGGGGGAGTAGAGAGGGTCTGGTAAGATGGAGGATGAACCCAGCGTTATATCAAAGTAGGGCTTTTCAAACTTATTTGAGAAAGTGCTGGATGGATTACATAGAGGAGAATGATGTGAAATCAGTGAGCCCGAGAATGTTCTGGGAAGCTGCAAAAGCTGTATTATGAGGAAAAATCATAGCTTATGTCGCCCCGCAGACAAAAAATAGATGCCCTTTGTAGGAGTATTTCCCTGTGTGTCTCACCTTGCGGGCCTTGGCCTGTATAATCCTATGACAGCAAAATGGAGGCTGTAAACTCTGACCCACACTTCTCTGTGTCAGTAGTACATGCATCAGCCTGTTCAACTTGCTCTTTCACCATAGCATCAAACTCTGAGCAAGGCTGGTTGGATGGAATTTCCACTTGCTCCTCTATCTCCTCTTGCAAAGATGAAGTTTCAACAGAATTCACCAGTCTGGACTTCTGGGGTAAAGGCATCCTTCTGGACAAAATCAAGAATTCGTCTTCCAACTGCACCTGTGAATCCGTTGCATCATATGGCCAGAGGAACGCCACAGATATGAGGCCTCTGGGAGAGGTAAACAGACATTCAGTTGTCTCCCCACCCTGGCAGGTGTTCCAAATGGAGGGCAACCTGCCAATAATAGTCAAACTTACCTCAACATCAGGAAAAGACGCTCCCACCAAAAATCCAAAAGGGTCTTCTTTAGACACCACAACTTCCTCTGAATGCGGATTGGTGACCAACACGTGAAAAGGTGCATCTGTAACCTCCAAACATGGCAGAACACCGGTGGACAACCCTAGGTCACGAAAGTAAGAGTGAGGGTTGAAGAACACCACTTTATCCAACAGACGCTGTCCCTGTGCAAGGCGGAGCTGGATGGAAAAGTCCCTCACTCTTGCCGGGATGGTCACCTCTTTATCACAGACTACTTCACAGACCTGGGGTATGGTTTGCCCAGACTTTAAGCTCACAGGCGTCAACTCAGATTCCACTGGGTTGCCGTCCAGTCTGCTCCACAGGACAAGATTCACCAAGTCCACATAAACTCCCAGTCGCACAAGGCAATCGGAGCCCAGACATAAGGGCTGTTGTAGGCCTTTGACAACAGAGAAGTGATGGGTGAACGACTTCTGTCCCACCGTCAAAGGAAGACTGCATTTTCCCACTAGTGGCCTGGTACCTAGTCCAGGTACTTCTACCGAAATGGAAGAACACTTACGTAAAGGAAGTGGCACAGACTTGCGAAGACGGTAAAACAAGGTGTCACTGATGAAGGAGACGTCGCTTTGCAGCAGCAACGTGGACTGAAGTATTTGGATGTCAGTTATCTGGACAGGAACAGTGTAAGCATCACCCCTCTGTTGGATGTCGGTCAACCTACGAGGATGAGAAGGATCAGGACTGGGAATGGAAGCGAGGGTCTCTTGCGGCATGTCAGTAGCTTCATCAGGGGAGTTCTCCGCCGTAGGCGAGGCATTCAGAATAATCACCAGGTTGTCATCATTTAGAACCATATCAGCTATCTGATCTGTCTGGACGCGGATGACGTCACCACTCTGTTCGTCCCCCCCTGGTCCACCACGCAACTGGAGCTCCCAGGTGAACGGGTCAGCTGAGTTCTGGAACTTAATTCGACCTGGGGTATCCCGAAGTCCCACGGAGCTGGAGCCGCTGACTCTGCTCATCTGCTGGACTTTCCCATATGGAAGGGGCTCAGTGACTTGGGCTCAAATAACCTTATGGTGAAAATCTAAATCAACCCGCAATCTCTTCAGAAGATCAATTCCAATTAAGAATTCTTCGCCCGCACAGGTAGTAATTATGGCAGGGTGTTTGATACTCATCTCACCGAGCTGTAAGGAAAGCCACACCTGACCTACAGTCCCAATGCTCTGTTTGCCATAAGCCTCCAGGGAGAATTTGCATGGGGTGACATGCAGCGTCTCCCCACCCCCCTTTAGGGATTCCTCTAGTTTCTGAAACAGGCCTTGGGTAATTAAGGTCACCTCTGAGGCTGTATCCAGGAGACCCGGACAGGAAAAGGTCTGATGAATCAACACATCCATGGTATATCTGGAACCTTTAGGAGTAAGTTTACCCATCAAGTACCTGGTTTCCTTAATAGAATCCCATAACAGAGGCCTTTCCTGGTCTGCGGGCTTGGCATTAGCCTTGGGCAACGAGGGCTCCTCACTGACGGATGATAGAGCATCAACATGAACAGTGGGCATGTTGGCAGGTGACACCGGAGCCAAGCCTAGTCATGCTGTTTCTACTTCTGCAGACTCCGGGTGTTCCGAGATTTCAACGGACTTGACACTAGGCCCAGTCTGAGTTGTTGGACCGTGGACCTGGTCCTTGTTCCCTGGGTAAGGGTTTCCTCTCTTATGAGAAGATGAGGGATATTGCGAGGCTCCAGCATTTGAACCCTGCTGTTTAGCCCGCAGTGCTTTTATTTGGCCTTCTAGGGCCCTAATCTTCTCCTCAGGATCGGGACTCTGATGCTTAGCTATCGTTTGATCAAGCTGTGCCTGCAAGTTCCTGATCTTCTCCTGAGCCCACTGTCTCTGATTATGACGCCTCCTCCGAAAATGGGGTTGATCCTCGTGAGCAGTAGGAGGCGCTGTGTCCCTCGGCTGGTGTGTTTGGTTACTGCCGCCACGGGACTGGGCAGGTGGGTTTACCACCTTGTTTTCCAGAGAAAGTGTGGATGTAACAGCACAAACACTGGGTTGGGCCCCCGGGCTGCGGTTCTTTGGTGCGGGTCTGGGTGTCGCCCCCGCGGGTGTTGTGCGACACATATCAAAAACCTCCTCTGCCCGCTTCAACAGAACGGCGAAAGGTTCTTTCTTGTAACCTGCTAAAGACACTTTCACGTGGTTGGGCAGGCCTTTCACGAAAAGGGTCCTAAAATCTCCAAATTCAAGGTCTTTGGTATCTGGATCCGCCCCCCCTTCGTAAAATACCTCCTTCAGGCGATAGGCCCATTCATGTGGACTCTCATTCGGGCCACAGCACATATTATATGCTGCCCTTTTGGCCTCTGTGGGATCCGCGAACTGTCCATACCGCTTCTTCAGGGCCTGTTCCACTGTGGATAGGTCATTATGCTCGGCTAAAATAGCTTTTAAATATGTTTGGCACTCAGCCGCAAACGTCCACTTCAGTAGAGCTCTTTTATCTGATTCAGCATGAACCTGTAATTCTTCAAAAAGGTCACGCACGCTATCCAGGTGAGCATGTATAGTCACCCCTGAAGACTCTTTAAAAGGTACAATCATAGAGCGAAGTGTTCTGATTGTTTGGTTGTGCTGATCTCTAGATAAAGGAGTAACTTTGGGTGTTTGGGTGTAATACCGCTGCTCACCAGCAGGAGAAGAGAACAGTGGTGTGGGTATGCTGCTGATGTCAGCAGGTGGGTCAGAGGACTGTGACCTTCCTGGGAGGAGCACAGGCCCACTGGTACTGGTGACATCATCATGCGGGGCAGAGGACTGTGACCTTCCTGGGAGGAGCCTCTGTGCACTTGTAGCAGGGCCCTCATCAGGTGCAGTGTACTGTGACCTTCCTGGGCGGGACCACAGAGAAGTGGCAGTTGACTGAGTTGCTGTACAAATACAAGAAACGTTTTGCTGTTGACTCATATGACTGTGGCCGTACAGACCTGCATGTCACCAGAGTGCCTACAGATCCAAATAGTAAGCCTGTCTTTGTGCGCCAGTACAAGATCCCATTAGCTTCCTACGAATCCGTGCAAGAGATTCTCAACACTTTGGAGGCCGGGGGCATCATTAGGCAATGCAACAGCACATACAACTCCCCTCTGTGGCCTATCCTGAAGAAGAACAACAGCTGGAGAATTGCACTGGACTACCGTCAGCTGAATAAGCGAGTGCCGTTGTCCAGGTGGCCGATGGCTCCGCTGGATCAGAGTCTTGCTACAATTAAAGGGGCTAAGTATTTCACAAGCTTAGACTTGGCATCAGGATTTTGGACCGTACCTGTACATCCACATGATCAGTATAAACTGGCCTTCACCTTTGGGAAGAAACAGTATACATGGAACAGAACTCCCTTTGGTTTTCTCAATTCACCTGCTTTCAACATCTTCCTCCATAAGGCACTTCCAGATGCTGAAGCTCGAGGAACTGTGGTCTACGTGGATGACATTCTGATCAAGAGCCCTACCTTTCAGGATCACGTGGCAGAGATTGAGCATGTTTTCAGACAGTTGACAGATGCTGGAGCTAAACTAACACTAGCCAAAGGACAATGGTGCAGGAAATCGCTGAATTACCTAGGGTATGAAATTTCTGCAGAGGGTCTGAGACCTCAGAAGAAGCGAGTACAGGCCTTACAACAGCTGAAACAACCTACCAATCTCACAGAACTTTGTTCCTTCCTGGGAATATGTAATTACTACAGACAGTTCATAAAGGAGTATGCAGAGATCACCAGACCCTTGGTCAAGTTATTGAAGAAAGATGTGCCCTGGTCTTGGGGTCCAGAGCAGGAATCTGCTATGCAGGAGCTGAAGGAGCAGCTTAGCCGCTTTCCATGCCTCGCGTACCCTGAGGGGGGTCGTGAGTTCTACGTTGACCTGGGTTACTCCAAGCACACCATGAGTGCGGTCTTGTATCAGAAATATGATTCCGACAAGCGGGTCGTGGCCTATGCTAGCAAAGGCCTATCTGATGTGGAAAAGAAGTATTCAGACTGTGAGAAATCCTTGTGGACCACGGTATGGGCTCTGCAACATTTCAGGAGTTACATCCAAGGAGAGAAGCTAATCGTGGAAACGTGTCATCAGATTGTTAGTTTCCTGGGGAGCGACCGAATCAAATCCGGTCAGGTGTCCAACAGCAGGATAGTATCCTGGACATTGGCTCTCCAAGGATGGCCTTTAGAGGTAAGGTATGCTCAGAAACATCGCAATGTAGTAGCCCAAGGTATGGCGGACCTGCATGACTGTGCAGGCCATGATTCCCTTGCAGGTACTTCTGAAACAGATGTTCCCCCACAGGAGAAAGAACCTCATCTACATCATCTGTATGATGAAAAGATCTGTGAGACCATGCCTAAGGTCTATGTGGATGGTTGTGCCTACCGCCGTGATACAGACCATGAGTTGGTTGCAGGTGTGGGAGTGGTATGGAATCCAGCCATTCCTGAAGAGACTTTGAAGCACAGCTTGGGTTCCCAGACAAACCAGTATGCTGAGATAGTTGCAGCCCTGGTGGCGGTACAGTCGGCAGTTCAGAGAGGACTTAGGGAACTAGTCATATGCACTGATTCAGATTATGTGAGACAGAACTTTGTCTCTCATCTGCCCATTTGGAAGCAGAACAACATGCTAAATTCTAAAGGAAAACCAGTACATCATGGAAATTTGATTCTGGCTCTGGATCAACTGGTACGAGACCATGACATGACCATCTATTGGAAGAAGGTCAAGGGTCATGCAAAAGTTGATAGTCCTGACAAGATAGGGAACGATCTGGCAGACCTACTCGCGAAGGAAGGTGCGCTCACCGGAGAACTATGGCGGTTCTCAGAACCGGATGCATTGGCAGTTCAGGCTGTCACCAGACGGCAAACTAAACAGCTCTGTGAGACTCCAGTGTTCCAGTGGAGCAGTGAAGTCCCATCCTTTGATCTTGTCACGGCTCAGAAATCAGATCCGGTGGTTGGAAGATTTTATGAGTACATCCAGAATCCACAAGAACATCCATTGACAGAAGAGGACTGTCAAACGGAAGAACTGAGGATACTCTATACATCTAGAGAGAAGTTTGAGATCCGCCAGGACCTGCTTATTCGGACGAGTAAGCATGGCATTGAGCAATGGGTTGTGCCTCAGACGTATCGTGGCATCATGTTGCAACATGCTCATGATGAACCATGTGCAGGACATAGAGGAGAAAGCATCACCCATGAGACCTTGAAGCAAGTGGCTTATTGGCCCCATATGCGTCAGGATGTGAAGCTGTATACTCGAGGTTGTCTGACCTGTTGTCGTTTCCAGCCATCTTCACCATCCCATCGGGCACCCCTCAGGAAGAAGGGTATTGCTATGCCCTGGTCAGATATCCAGATTGATTGGGTTGGACCTGTGGTTCGATCCACCCGAGGCAACAAGTACATGCTTACTGTCACCTGCATGTTCACCAAGTGGGTGGAGTCCCTTCCTGCACCCAATTGCACCGCTGAGACTACGGCTACTTTACTACTGAATCATGTGTTCAGCCGGTGGGGCTTGCCAATGCGAGTGGATTCAGACCAAGGATCTCAGTTTACTGCCGAAGTGATCCAACACATGTGGAAGATGCTAGGAGTGAAGAGTAAACTACACATTGCCTACCGACCGCAGTCCTCAGGAGAAGTGGAAAGAGCTAATCATACCATCATCACCATTCTGAAGAAGTATGTGTCATCTTCAGGTAAGGATTGGGACATGAAGTTACCATTGGTCCTCATGGCCATCCGTGCCACACCTCATCGGTCTACAGGAGTGTCACCTTTTGAGATGATGACAGGTAGGGAAATGATATTACCAATTCATTTGCTTTACAGGACTAATGATGTGAACTTGTCCAGTGCTACTTCCTCTCATGAGTACGTCACCCATTTGCGTCAGCATTTGCAAAGTGCCTTTGCCTTTGCCAAAAAGAACTTGGAAAGTAGTGCTAGAGGTAGAAAAGCCTACTATGATCAAGGGACTACCTCCAAAGAATACCAAATTGGCGACAAGGCATTCTATTTCAATTTTGGCAGAAACAAGGTAAAAGAGAAGAAATTTCTGCCCAGTTGGCATGGTCCTTTCCCTATAGTGGAAAAAGCTTCACCTGTGGCTTACCAAATTCACCTCAGAAAAAATTCTCAAGGTGAAGATAACCTTAAGTGGGTCCACATCAACCAGCTGAGACCATGTCATTCCAGTCATTCTGTTCCGGATGTATGTGTTGATGACTTGAACTGTACTAACCAGACAACAGCATAGTCTGTTTACTTTGTTTTTGCAGATGCAGAAAAGAACTTGGATTACCGTGTTCCTGACCACCCTACTGATGGGATCCTTGTCCAAGATGATTGAACCTGGTCCAATGTCAGGAGTCGTCCTACAAGATACCCCGGGATTCCTGATCGCCCAATCACAGATTGTTACTCAGAAAGTGGTTGTTTCCCTTGATCCCATGCACATAATATTGAGACATTTTAATTTGACTATGTTGGGAAAGTCTCCCTCCACTCAAACCTGGTTTTTCAATTATATGCAGTATGCCAGAGCCCAAGTTAAAAACATTTTGGCCCAGTTAGAGAAAGTAATGGTTCAACCTGTTCAACACCAAGGTGCCAGATCCAAACGTTTTGTAGGCATTGTGGGTGGTCTGATCTTTTCCGCTATTGGCTCACTATTTGGGGCATCCATGTCTGTCGCTAATGCCATTTCTGTACGTCAGCTGCAAGAGTCCATAAAAGCCTTTGAAGCAGATTTGAAGAATGTAGAAGCCAAATTACAATCCCAACAGGACCAGCTTATTGCCCAGGGTAAAACTATAGCAGATACTGTTACTCTTGTTAATTTGCATAACCGCCAAATTGAGATAAACACGGTAGATCTGTCTATCATTAAAGGTGTTTTGAATGATGAGCGTCTCTTTATCCACCCAGTCAAGGACCTAATGCAAGATTTATTTAGGGAATTAGATACCAGTGTTAGTAATCTTATGCAAGGGCACATACCTACTTATTTGGTCCCATCGGAAGTTATTAGGGATGCTTTTGCTAAAGTTACCCGTCTACCCATTGAACCCTTCCAGATACAGACTGCTTTCCATTTAGGGACGGCCCTTCCATTAATGCTTAACATGGAACGTATGGAAATTGCTTTTCTCTTACAGTTACCTTTTATTGTACCTGAGAATGTGTATCAACTCAAACAAGTTTTGAATGTGGGAACTTGGCATGATAATTTGTACCTTCGTGTTGAGACTCCAGAATTCGTTGCTTACCAACAGGAGGATCCTCAACATTACCTAGTCCCGAATTTGGATCTGTGTCACAAAACTAAAGATATTCATTGGCTATGTCCAGGTAAACCCTTCTTGAAAGATTCCACAGAAGCCCTTTGCGGCCTGTCCACCGAAAAGGTACAAGAGAAATGTAAGGTTACTGTGTCTAAATATGAAGATTTCTCTGATACCACTGTAGCTGTGGTTGATACTGTGTGGATGATTAGCACACCCAACACGGAGCTTACTGTTACATTCCTCAAACATGATGTTATAAATCGTTTTTCTGTTGTATCCGAATTGGAGATTCTCGATGTATTCCGTGGCCATCCCATAGACTTTGCTTTGGACATTATGCCACTTTTACAGTCTAAGAACTCTCATACCGTTGAACTTGCAGTCAACCATGATTCTCTCCAGGTCACTGACTTCAAGCATCGCCCATCTGAGGTTCCTGGTGTCAATGTAACCACTTCTTGAAAGATTCCACAGAAGCCCTTTGCGGCCTGTCCACCGAAAAGGTACAAGAGAAATGTAAGGTTACTGTGTCTAAATATGAAGATTTCTCTGATACCACTGTAGCTGTGGTTGATACTGTGTGGATGATTAGCACACCCAACACGGAGCTTACTGTTACATTCCTCAAACATGATGTTATAAATCGTTTTTCTCTCCCTTGCAATGTCTGTTTGATTGCTGTACCCAAATACTCTGTTGTTCATGTGGGAGGAGTGTCTTTGTTTTACCTCGATACAGATTCTGTTGTATCCGAATTGGAGATTCTCGATGTATTCCGTGGCCATCCCATAGACTTTGCTTTGGACATTATGCCACTTTTACAGTCTAAGAACTCTCATACCGTTGAACTTGCAGTCAACCATGATTCTCTCCAGGTCACTGACTTCAAGCATCGCCCATCTGAGGTTCCTGGTGTCAATGTAACCATTCCACTACTCACCATCTCGTGGATCATCATGCTTGTCATTGTGACCCTGTTGGCACGAGAAGTTTTGGCTCAACGCCAGCTCATTCGCAGTTCTTCATCTCCTATGGCCATGAGACTGAAAGACTTTGAGGCTCATTTTCAAAGCACTTAGCCTCCCAAAGTTCCATAGAAACCTATGGAACTTAGCCTCCCAAAGTGCTTTGAAAATATGCCTCTTTGTGTAACTATTTTGATGACCTCTCCATCATATAATCAGATTCTTTACCTTATCAGTTCTGTACTAATTTTGCTGATGCTTTTGCCATGCATGTTATAGTATCTTGATGATTTAATGTTGATTATAATTTCATGTGTTAAGACATAGCTGCTAACACCCTAAGAGTGTTCTAGTATTAGTAGTTTGCTGTATTAGTATTTTGAAACTACGTTTGAACATTGCGTATGATTGTATGAAGTATTTGCTTCTAGTTATCATTGATAGCGTGTTAGTATTAATGACATTTACTGTTTTTATGTCCTCAGTCTTGACCATGAGTCTGACTTAACCAGTCTAGCTGTATTACTAGTTAGATTGGAGAAGGCTTTTACTCCTTTGTAGTAAATTCCATCTCCAAGGGGGGGAATATGTAGGAGTATTTCCCTGTGTGTCTCACCTTGTGGGCCTTGGCCTGTATAATCCTATGACAGCAAAATGGAGGCTGTAAACTCTGACCCACACCTCTCTGTGTCAGCAAGACACAGCTTTGTAGCTTGTGGAAAATTACAGCAGAAGCTCAACACCAAGGACATGCTGTGGGCAAACCAGGCCCCCCTTATCTCCCTGAGAGGCTGGCTCCAGCAAGGCGGGTGAGAAACAGAAAATGCATACCAAAATGTAACAACTTGAAGGTCAAGAACAACGAACTGTTCTTGCCATGCAATGAACCAAGGAAGATCCAGATTGGTCCCGGCTGGTCACCTGGGCATCAGGGACTGAGGAGAGCGGGAACAACGAGAGAGGAGGGATTCGGAAGCCTTGGAAGAAGGTGGAGGTGTAAAGAAGACCAGTGAGACCTAATAAGGTCCACCAACTGATGAACTGTGTATCTGGAGGAAAGTATAGTGGTTCAGCTGTACCTGCCCTGCGTGACCTGTGACCTCCTTATCTGCTGCAGAGTTCCCTTCCAGCTTGAATCTGTGAGGTGTCCCGTGCCAGCTCCCGAGAGAGACGACCCTGAGGTCTAAGCCTGGTGAGAAACACGGTGATTCATTTCCTACTAGTCGGGGGCTAGTTAGTGGTATTTACCTGAGCAGAAGGCTGGTGCTGTCGTACTTGTGATTAGGAGAAGCTGCTAATAACTGTACTACCTCGTAACATAGTGTGACTGATCAGTGGTGTAATTTTACCTGGTAACCAGTAAGAATTAGTGTTTAGTAGTGTGACGTATGAGTGTAATTTTTATCAGCCAGTAATTTTGTAATCAGCGAAAGCTTGCAGAGTTCTATTTTGTATACCTTAGCGCTATTTTCTTACCTGACATACTATAATAAATCTAATATATATATCTCAGCCTACAGTCTCAGCTACAGTTCTTTCTAACGGAAGTATTTGGCTAGGTTACAAGTTCCCACCCCTAGACCTAATTCAGGATTATTTGCTTGCAGATAGTTCTGCTTAGGGGAACCTGGACACAGGTAATTTATTATCTGTGAATTATCCTACACCTTACAGTGAAGCTGAGGGATGCTCGTAGGGCCCTTATTGGGCTTCCCTCTGAGGCTAATAAAACAGCATATGTGCAGTGCAGGAAAGAAATGCAAGAGATCCTGGACGAAAGTGCGACTTAAGCTTTATAAATACAAATTGCACCAGTGGGGTAACAAAACTGGCAAACTGTTAGCGTCCTTGGTGAAGCCAAGGACAACTCGAAAATTTATCAGTAAAATTAGAATGGGAGACGGGAAAGTCAGCATAATGTCAAGAGACATTCAAAGGGAGTTTGTGAATTATTACTCATCCTTATATAAGGAAGCCCCTTTTTCAGAGGACAAGTGTGAGGATTTCCTTGCAGGAGTTGAGATCCCGTCCCTAACGATGGAAAAACAATAATCTCGATATTAATCATCTATAATAATATTCATTTTATTATTCAAAGTTTCTGGTCTATTATCATTTTCAAAATCATAATCACTTCTTGCTCGTGTAGAATCATTTGTTATATCAATTTTTCACTCTCAAAGGGTTCAGTTAAATTGTCCATGTAACTCTCTAATAAAATTATATCTGAGGAGGTCACGTGATGCTATGGTGGAGAGAGGGTGTCGGTGAACGTCTCTCCGAAACCTACCTGCTCATCCCCACAGCTGCGAGAGAATCATTCCCACCAAAATCGCATTACTGCATCGAGTAAGACTTAGTGCCGGTAACTGGTTACCTAGAGCGGGCGAAAACTCGGTCATGGCAGCAAAATCAGCTCAAAAGGAAAGGCAGCGGGGACGGATAACAGAAGACAAGATGGCGGCGACTTCCCCCGAAACGAGCCCATCGGTGTCGTCCGCATGGATCGCCGAGATCACTTCCGAATTAACGGGAGTGATGGAAGAATTGTTAGACCGCCGACTGGCCCCGCTTGACCGGAAGTTAGATAGTAAATTGGAACAACTAGATGCAAAATTGGAGAGCCTGACCAAGGAATGCATGGCGTTTCAATCCACAGCTAGTGAGGTGGAAAACAGAATAGCAGGAGTGGAAGAAACGCAACAAAATCTACAGAAAAAGGTATCAGATCTAGAAACCAAAATCGAAGACCTGGAAAACCGCTCCAGGCGGAATAATATCCGCTTAGTAGGTCTCCCCGAAGCGCTGGGTGGAAAACAGCTGGAGAAAGTCCTAGAACAATGGCTGACTCACATCATTGACTTTCCAGCAGAGCTTGGCCCCTTACGAATTGAACGAGCACACCAGTTGGGAGTACGCCAGATGGATAATCCTAAGCCACGAGTAATTATCTGCAGAGTGCTTAATTTTATGCACAAACAACATATATTGCAGGCAGCAAGATCAAATAAGGCTCTGGCATATGAAAATACCAAAGTACTCTGCTTTCAAGATTATTCGGCAGGAATTGCGGCAGAGAAGGGCATTCTCACCGGTGTGTTCAAGGCTTTTTGAAATGAAGATCCGTTTTACCTTGCAGTACCCTGCTACTCTGAAAGTAACACACAAAGGTAAACTTCACTCCTTTATGTCAGACAAGGAGGCCAAAGACTTTCTGAAAAAGTTGGAACACTCTAACAATAATAACTTTGAGGATGGGGAGCCTGCATGAGCCAACAAGATCTGGCAGTAATGAGTACAGAATGATATAAATCTGGCGATGGACACGATTTACTGCAACACTGCACATGGTGCCTGGGAAGTCCTTTGGCGAAAAACAGAAAGTGCCTCTGGAACTGAAGATGGCAGCTCTATTGACTGTTCATGTTGGTAATTAAATTCACTTGTTAATGATGTTGCAATTAAAATGTGTAGAATGTTGGGGGAATTCAAGACGGAGACTATAAAGAATATTTCATTTAGGGAATGTTAAAATGTTATATTGTTACACCGCAGGGATAAGAGGAGAGTTTAAGATTTGGGAATTTACTGGTTCGGGACTGGGGGACAAGGTGGGTTAGCGTTATTAAGTGACGGCTTCATACAAGGAAGCACACGGAAGGAGGGAATGGAGGAGGATGGGGAAGGGGGGATTTGGGAAGGGAAGGTAAAGGGGGGGGGGGGAAACCGACGACGAAGGGGGGCAATGCAGGGGATTATACTCGTGACTGTGGCTGTTGAGCATAAACGATGGACCATTATATATATGGTACCCAGACGAACGAGGCAACTAAAGTATAAGAAGGAGGGAAGCCATAGGCTGGGATGGCTTCTCTCACACATAAAAACAGTTTTTCCATCTAAAGATAATGGGAACTTACACCACGTAAGATGATCAAAATAATGACATGGAATGTGGGGGGAATACACTCCCCCATCAAAAGATCGAAAATCTTACAGTATTTACAAAGATTAAGAGCAGACATAGTATTAATGCAAGAAACCCATTTATCGGATGAAGAACACGCAAAGTTGATTAAATGGTGGGTAGGGGACTGTATCGCCTCACCAGCGGCGGGCAACAAAGGGGGTGTGGCCATTCTTTTGAGAAAGGGGGTAGTATCCAAAATTCATAACATACATAAAGACACAGAAGGGCGTTTTGTTTTTTGTACAGCTACTATTGCTAGAAAACAAGTAATATTAGGTAGTGTGTATGCCCCAAATACGCTGAACCTCAAATTTTACAAAAAAGTAACTGCGACTATAGCCAAAATGGAGGCCCTCCCGGTAATGATAGGTGGAGACTTCAATATGACATGGGATCCTCTAGTTGATAAATCACATCCGCCATTGGTGCGAAAGAACTCTAGTACTAGAGGGCTGCCAGATATGTGCAATACATTAGACTTGATAGATGTTTGGCGTACTCTGCACCCAACAGAAAGGGAATACACACACCAATCTAGAGCTCACCAGACCCACTCCAGGATAGATTATCTGTTAATCTCACGTACGATGTTTACGTATGTAGATAAAGCGGAGATAGGTCCTTGCGTGATATCTGATCACGCTACAGTTTGGATGACCTGGCAAGAGGGGGGCGACAATTCCCAGAGAGAGGGAGGTTGGACATTCCCTAGCTACCTCTATTCGAATGGGAAATTTAAGATTACCTAATAGCTAAATGGGACGAATATAGACAATTCAACGAGGGGTCCGTAATGGAGACAACTACATATTGGGAAGCAGCAAAGGTGGTCCTCCGAGGGGAGGTCATTAGTTATGTCAGTAACTACAAAAAACAACGGGATAGAGAACTACTGCGGTTGGAAAAACAACTTGCACGCTTGAAAAAACAATATGGGCAGAATCCGACCTCAGGGGGGCATAAAGAACTAATCTCGATTCAGACCGAAGTAAATTCAATATTACATGAGAGGGCAGTGAAGTCCAAAACTTATTACCGCTTTCAACTTTATAAACATGGTAATAAGGGTGGCAAATTTTTGGCTAAACTGATAAACCCCCCATCTATATCAAGACATATAGCTGCTATTAAAGGCAAGGACGGCAAATTATTAAATAAGGATACAGAAATTAGCAATATTTTCCAGGAATATTATCAACAATTATATAGTGCTGGGGATAACCAGGGAGTACAGAATGATTCTTATTTGCAGAATATCGACATACCATCGCTGAACCAGATAGAGTTGGAACACCTGAATGAACCCATAAGTTGTGATGAAGTCACTTGGGCAATTACCCAAAGTAAACTGGGGAAAGCGCCGGGGCCAGACGGGCTAAAAACCGAATTTTACAAATTAATGAGCGACCACATTACTCCGATATTAGCGGAGGTTTTCAATGAATGGGTGATAAAGGGGAAGCTGCCGGAACACCTTAATTTAGCCCAGATAATAGTGTTGCCAAAGCCGAAACGTGATGAGCAACTCGTGTCATCATATAGACCTATTTCCCTATTAAATTATGAGGTCAAATTGCTAGCAAAAATATTATCACCTCTCGCTTAGACTATTGCAACTTGCTTCTCACAGGTCTCCCACTTAGCCATCTCTCTCCTCTTCAATCTGTTAAAAATTCTGCTACACGACTAATATTCTGCCAATGTCAATGTTATGCTCATATTAGCCCTCTCCTCAAGTCACTTCACTGGCTTCCTATCCGTTTCCACATACAGCTCAAACGCCTCTTATTGACCTGTAAGTGCATTCACTCTGCAGCTCCTCAGTACCTCTCCACTCTCATCTCTCCCTACAATGCTCCCCGGGAACTCCGTTCACTGGGTAAATCTCTCCTATCTGCACCCTTCTCCTCCACCGCTAACTCCAGACTACGTTCCTTTTATCCTGCTGCACCATATGCCTGGAATAGACTTCCTGAGCTGGTACGTCAAGCTCCATCTCTGGCCATCTTCAAATCTAAGCAAAAAGTCCACCTTTTTGATGCTGCTTTTAACTTCTAACCCTTATTCACTTGTTCAGAACCCTTATTTTATCATCCTCACTTTAAAATTCCCTTATCTCTTGTTTGTCTGTCCTAATTAGATTGTAAGCTCTGTCGAGCAGGGACTGTCTCTTCATGTTCAAGTGTACAGTGCTGCGTACATCTAGTAGCGCTATAGAAATAAGTAGTAGTAGTTGTTAGAATAGGAAGAAGCAAAAGGAGCACTCAGGGAGGACAAGACCATAGCAGAGATATAGAATTAATTCTTTGCTTTGGCCTTTACGGAAGAAGATGTAAGAGATCTGTCTATACCAGAAATGGTTTTCTGGGATGACAATGCTGAGGAACTGAAAGAAATCTCAGTGAACTTGGAAGATTTACTAAGCCAAATTGACAAGTTAAAGAGTGAAAGATCAGTTGGACCAGATTATATACATACCAACAGTACTGAAAGAACTCAAACATGAAAGAACCCTCATGAAAGAAAGCAGACAGCGGACAAGTACAACTGAAAGGACGCTGCTCCCCTATGCACTATCCGATCTTCTCTCCTTAGTTGCGTTGCAGCACACGAACAAAACCAAAGCGGAGGGAAATGCATGCTCCATAATGGTCTTCTGGTGAGGCCCTCTTGCGTTGGAGCTCAGCCGGACATCCAGCGGGAGTGGCCCGAGAACGAGTCGGGGCAGAGAGAGAGAAGTCCAGTGGAGGGCACAAAGACCGGGTCGCCGAGTGCAGGTAGCTGGGCCGACTTCACCTGAGAGAACCACCACTGAGCTGCGATCCCACCCGGGCGCTCGCAGCGAACACCTAACCCTTGTCTATCCCTTGTCCCGGCAACTGGACAAGGAGAGAGGAGTCGGTGACCTGCGGAGTGGAGATCGGGGCGGTGGGTTGAGCGGATTGCGCAGCCTCCCAGGCCCAACGGCTCGGTGCCCCAGCGTGGACGCAACCTGCCCACGTGGCGTGGCCCGAGGTGCAGGCCCGTAGACGGACCCGAGTCTGCCTCGCGGAATTTGCTGCCTGCTCCCTGCCATCTAGGTTTGCCTTGAACCCAGACGAGAGACTCCACTGCTGGCCCAACTCTGCCCGAGCCAGATGAGGGATTCCACTGTCGGCCCTGCACCGCGGGATCGTTTACGTGACGTGGCTTGCCCCGATCCGGGATAGGCCGCGGCCATCAGCCTGCCGCGTGGCCACGACGGGTCCCGACCGGACGAGCCCAACTCCACCGGGGTAAGCCGACCTCACCGACTGACAACCTTCGTAGTGGGTCTCCAGCGTCCTTCATTTGTGTCCACTGGAGACCTGCTCAGAGCTGCTGCTGCTGCTAGGCTGCCTGTGACTTTGCCAGCTTACTGCTGCTGCTAGGCTGCCTTTGACTGTGACTTTGCCTGCTTGCTTTTGCAATACTGCCTTCGAACACATGCTAAAAGCCTCTCATATTGCTTGCTTCTAAGCCTTGCTTCTAGCTGCCTTACTTCTAAATGCTTTAAATGCTTGTATAACAATTATTTTTTCTCTTTCTTTCTGTTCTGCTTCGTTTATGTGCACTGGAGACCTGATAAGAGCTCCTGCTGTTGCTAGGCTGCCTGTGACTTTGCCTGCTAACTTTTGCAATTCTGCCTTCAAACACATGCTAAAAATTGTTTTTTTATATTGTTTTGCTTCTAAGCCTTGCTTCTAGTTGCCCTACTTCTATATGCTTAAGTGCCCATATTACAACTAACTGCTACACTTATTACTCAAATGCTAGCATAAATGTTTTAACTGCATTACCGCCTTCAAACACGTATTAAGGTTAAGCACGGCTAGTATTAAGCACTGCCATACAGCGAATGATACATACCTGTAGCAGGTGTTCTCTGAGGACAGCAGGCTGATTGTTCTCACGACTGGGTTGACGTCCACGGCAGCCCCCACCAACCGGAACAAAACTTTGCGGGCGGTCCCGCACGCAGGGCACGCCCACCGCGCATGCGCAGCTGTCTTCCCGCCCGTGCGCAACCGTTCCCGCTCAGTTGAATGACAAGCAAAAATGATCAAAAACGCAACACCAAAGGGGAGGAGGGAGGGTAGGTGAGAACAATCAGCCTGCTGTCCTCGGAGAACACCTGCTACAGGTATGTATCATTCGCTTTCTCCGAGGACAAGCAGGCTGCTTGTTCTCACGACTGGGGTATCCCTAGCTCTCAGGCTCACTCAAAACAAGAATCTAGGTCAATTGAACCTCGCAACGGCGAGGGTATAACAGAAATTGACCTACGAAGAACAACTAACTGAGAGTGCAGCCTGACCAGAATAAATTCGGGTCCTGGAGGGTGGAGTTGGATTTAAACCCCAAACAGATTCTGCAGCACCGACTGCCCAAACCGACTGTCGCGTCGGGTATCCTGCTGGAGGCAGTAATGTGATGTGAATGTGTGGACAGATGACCACGTCGCAGCCTTGCAAATCTCTTCAATAGTGGCTGACTTCAAGTGGGCCACCGACGCTGCCATGGCTCTGACACTATGAGCCGTGACATGACCCTCAAGAGTTAGCCCAGCCTGGGCG
Source organism: Microcaecilia unicolor (assembly GCF_901765095.1). Taxonomy (NCBI): domain Eukaryota; kingdom Metazoa; phylum Chordata; class Amphibia; order Gymnophiona; family Siphonopidae; genus Microcaecilia; species Microcaecilia unicolor. Next base: position 204,092,037 of record NC_044035.1, on the reverse strand, counting down.
TAAGTGAAGGAAATGCAATCTGCTAACCAATTGGAGATGGTGCGTTTCCCGACAGCGACCCCTTTCCTATTGGGGTCGAAAGAAACAAACAATTGGGCGGACTGTCTGTGGGGCTGTGTCCGCTCCAGATAGAAGGCCAACGCTCGCTTGCAGTCCAATATGTGCAACTGACGTTCAGCAGGGCGGGTATGCGGTCTGGGAAAGAATATTGGCAAGACAATTGACTGGTTAAGATGGAACTCCGACACCACCTTTGGCAGGAACTTAGGGTGAGTGCGGAGCACTACTCTGTTATGATGAAATTTAGTATACGGAGCATGAGCTACCAGGGCTTGAAGCTCACTGACTCTACGAGCTGAAATAACTGCCACCAAGAAAATGACCTTCCAGGTCAAGTACTTCAGATGGCATGAATTCAGTGGCTCAAAAGGAGGTTTCATCAGCTGGGTGAGGACGACGTTGAGATCCCATGACACTGCAGGAGGCTTGACAGGGGGCTTTGACAAAAGCAAGCCTCTCATGAATCGAACGACTAAAGGCTCTCCAGAGATGGCTTTACCCTCTACACGAAGATGGTAAGCACTAATCGCACTAAGGTGATTCCTTACTAAGTTGGTCTTGAGGCCAGACTCTGATAAGTGCAGAAGGTATTCAAGCAGGTTCTGTGCAGGACAAGAACGAGGTTCTAGGGCCTTGCTCTCACACCAAACGACAAACCTCCTCCACTTGAAAAAGTAACTCTTTTTAGTGGAATCCTTCCTAGAGGCAAGCAAGACCCGGGAGACACCCTCAGACAGACCCAACGCAGCGAAGTCTACGCCCTCAACATCCAGGCCGTGAGAGCCAGAGACTGAAGGTTGGGGTGCAGAAGCGCTCCGTCGTTCTGGCGAAATGAGAGTCGGAAAACAGTCCAATCTCCACGGTTCTTCGGAGGACAACTCCAGAAGAAGAGGGAACCAGATCTGGCGGGGCCAAAAGGGCGCTATCAGAATCATGGTGCCGTGGTCTTGCTTGAGCTTCAGTAAGGTCTTCCCCACCAAAGGTATGGGAGGATAAGCATACAGGAGGCCGCTCCCCCAATGGAGGAGAAAGGCATCCGACGCTAGTCTGCCGTGTGCCTGTAGTCTGGAACAGAACAGAGGCAGCTTGTGGTTGGTCTGAGAGGCAAAAAGGTCCACCGAGGGAGTGCCCCACTCTCGGAAGATCTTGCGTACCACTCTGGAATGGAGCGACCACTCGTGCGGTTGCATGACTCTGCTCAGTCTGTCGGCCAGACTGCCAGGTATGTGGCTTGGAGAAGCATGCCGAACTGGCAGGCCCAATGCCACATCCCGGCGGATTCCTGACACAGGGGGCGAGATCCGTTGCCCCCCTGCTTGTTGATGTAATACATTGCAACCTGATTGTCTGTCCGAATTTGGATAATTTGACAGGACAGCCGATCTCTGAAAGCCTTCAGTGCGTTCTAGACCGCTCGGAGCTCCGGGAGGTTGATCTGAAGATCTTTTTCCTGGAGGGACCACAGTCCCTGGGTGTGAAGCCCATCGACATGAGCTCCCCACCCCAGGCGAGATGCATCCGTCGTTAGCACTTTCGTGGGCTGTGGAATTTGGAATGGGCGTCCCAGGGTCAAATTGGTCCGAATGGTCCACCAGTGCAGTGAAGTGCGGCAACTGATGGAGAGGCAGATGACATCTTCTAGATTCCCGGTGGCCTGGCACCACTGGGAAGCTAGGGTCCATTGAGCAGATCTCATGTGAAGACGAGCCATGGGAGTCACATGAACTGTGGAGGCCATATGACCTAGGAATCTCAACATCTGCCGAGCTGTGACCTGCTGAGACGCTCTGGTCTGGGAAGCCAGGGACAGGAGGTTGTGGGCCCTCGCTTCGGGAAGAAAGGCCTGAGCCGTCTGAGAATTCAGCAGAGCTCCTATGAATTCCAGAGATTGGACTGTCTGGAGATGGGACTTTGGGTAATTTATCACAAACCCCAGCAGCTCCAGGAGGCGAATAGTGCACTGCATGGACCGGAGAGCTCCTGCCTCCGAGGTGTTCTTGACCAGCCATTCGTCGAGATATGGGAACACGTGCACTCCCAGCTTGCGTAGATACGCCGCGACCACCACGAGACACTTCGTGAACACCCGTGGGGCAGAGGCGAGCCCAAAGGGCAGCACACAATACTGAAAGTGCCGTGTCCACAGGCGGAATCTGAGATACTGTCTGTGAGCTGGCAGTATCGGGATGTGAGTGTATGCGTCCTTTAAATCCAGGGAACATAGCCAATCGTTTTTCTGAATCATTGGCAGAAGGGTGCCCAAGGAAAGCATCCTAAACTTCTCTTTGACCAGATATTTGTTCAGGCCTCTCAGGTCTAGGATGGGGTGCATCCCCCCTGTTTTCTTTTCCACAAGGAAGTACCTGGAATAGAATCCCTGCCCTTCCTGCCCGGGTGGCACGGGCTCGACCGCATTGGCGCTGAGAAGGGCGGAGAGTTCCTCTGCAAGTACCTGCTTGTGCTGGGAGCTGAAGGATTGGGCTCCCGGAGGGCAATTTGGTGGAGGGGAGGCCAAATTCAGGGCGTATCCGCACCGCACTATTTGGAGAACCCACTAGTCGGAGGTTATTAGAGGCCACCTTTGGTGAAAAAGTTTTAACCTCCCTCCGACTGGCAGATCATCCGGCACGGACACTTTGATGGCGGCTATGTTCCCATGGATCCAGTCAAAAATCCGTCCCCGGTTTTTGCTGTGGAGGCGCCGGGGGCTGCTTAGGCGCACGCTGTTGACGAGAACGAGCGCGCTGGGACTGTCCCTATGCCTGAGGAGGCCTTCGGGCCGGCTGGGTGTACCTACGCTTGTTGTAGGCGTAGGACGCAGCCTGTCTGGCCCGGGAAAAACGTCCACCTGCTGAGGTGGATGCTGAAGGCGCCCGGTGGGAGAGCTTGTTGAGGGCGGTTTCCCGCTGATGTAGTTGGTCCACCAACTGCTCGACCTTCTCATCAAAAATATTATCCCCCTGGCAAGGGCCATCGGCCAGCCGCTGCTGGGTGCGGTTGTCCAGGTCAGAGGCACGCAGCCATGAGAGCCTGCGCATCACTATACCTTGGGCCGCAGCACGAGATGCCACATCACAGGTGTCATATATACCCCTGGACAGGAACTTTCAGCACGCCTTCAGCTGCCTGACCACCTCCTGAAAAGGCCTGGACTGCTCCGGGGGGAGCTTGTCAACCAGGTCCGCCAGTTGCTTCACATTATTCCACATGTGTATGCTCGTGTAGAGCTGGTAGGACTGGATGCGGGTCACGAGCATGGAAGATTGGTAGGCCTTCCTCCCAAACGAGTCCAGAGTGCGAGACTCCCGCCCAGGGGGCGCCGAGGCGGTATCCCTCGAACTCCGTGCCCTCTTGAGAGCAGAGTCCACGACCGCCGAGTCATGAGGCAATTGAGGCCGCATTAACTCTGGGTCAGAGTGGATCCTGTATTGGGACTCTACTTTCTTGGGGATGGTGGAATTAGATAAAGGTCTGAACCAGTTCCAAAGCAGTGTCTCTTTGAGGACATTGTGCAACGGTATCGTGGAGGACTCTCTAGGTGGTGATGGATAGTCGAGGACCTCGAGCATCTCAGCCCTCGGCTCATCCACAGAGACCACGGGGAAGGGAATGCAGATCGACATATCCCTGACGAAGTAGGCAAAGGAGAGGCTCTCAGGTGGCGAGAGCTTCCTCTCTGGTGAAGGAGTGGGGTCGGAGGGAAGGCCCACAGATTCCTCTGAGGAGAAATATCTGGGGTCCTCCTCCTCCCACCACGAGGCCTCTTCCTCGGTGTCGGACATGAGCTCCTGTAGCTCAGACCTCAACCGGGCCCGGCTCGACTTTGAGGCACCGAGTCCTCGGTGGCGTTGTCGAGCGGTGGACTCCCGCGCCGGCGGGGATGAAGCTCCCTCCATCAACATCGACTCCACCTGCGTGACGGTCGAGACCGGCGCCGCAAGCCTCGGCACCGGGCTAGAGCATGCCGGCGCCTCCATCAACAGCGCCGAGGGCGCAAGCACCCCCGGCGCCGGCACAGTCTGGCGCATCAGCCCTTCCAGGATCCCCGGAAGGATGGCTCGGAGGCACTTGTCCAGACCCGCTGTCGGGAAAAGTAAGGGGGCCGGTAGAGGTGTCGGTGCCGGAAGCTGTTCGGGGCCAGGAGACGGCACCGAAGTGCTGGCACCCTGACGTGACGATACCTCTACTACAGAGGGGGACCGCTCCTCTCGGCGCTGCTGCTTCCTCGGCGTCGAATCGTCTCTGGAGCCGGGAGCCATATGCGCCGTGGGCAACCGATGACGGTGCTTTTTCGTCTTTTTCCGGTGCCCGTCATCGGCGCTCAGCGGTACTGAAGAGGAGGAGGTAGATCCCCCTCAGCCTCGAGGGATCGGGTCCGACAGGGTTCGGTCCCGAGGGCCCTGGGTAGAGGGAGTGACCGGGGCCGATTGCCCACGCAGCCGCTCACCCCTGCCGTCTCCGGAAGACCGGCGGGCCGACGGGACCTGTACTCCTGGGGTCGGTGCCGTCGGTGCCGATTTCGTGGACATCGGTACCGGTACCGAAGATCCGGTCGTCGATACCGATGCCGTCGAAGTCGACGTCGAGGGGCCGGCGCAAGTTCCAAAAAGACGGTCCCGTAGAACTTGCCTCGCCACCTGTGTCCGTTTCCATAAACCGAGACACAAGGTGCATGGCTTGGTATCGTGCTCCGGCCCGAGGCACTGGAGGCACCAAGCGTGAGTGTCGGTCTGCGAGATATGCCGGCCGCACCGACCACACTTCTTAAATCCACTCGGGACCATCGAGGACATCGACGGAAAAATCGCGTCGGTGAAGTCAAAGTCGTCGATGGTGGCGGTAAATTTCACACCTTGAAAAATAAATTGACCGCTCGGCCACAAGGCGGCAACGAGACGCCCCCGCTAAAAAGACGAGGGAAAACAAGTTCTTCTCGGTTTTTTTTTTAACAAAATAAAACAGAGAAGCGAAGAAAAACACAACGAAGAAAATCTCGGGCGAAAGCGCGATCCGGTTTCCGGGGCTGACAGAGAGAGAGACTAACGCGGCTCTCTCCAACGCGGAAAAGAAAAGACTGAGCGGGAACGGTCGCGCACGGGTGGGAAGACGGCCACGCATGCGCGGTGGGCGTGCCCTGCGTGCGGGACCGCCCGCGAAGTTTTGTTCCGGTTGGTGGGGGCTGCCGTGGACGTCAACCCAGTCGTGAGAACAAGCAGCCTGCTTGTCCTCGGAGAACTTGTGATCAAATTACTCTTATGGACCAATTGTTAAGACTGTTGATGCATTACTGATATCACCAACACCGCCCAACACGCCAACGAACACTGCTCACAAAACTACTGATATCACCAACAATACCCAACACTCCCACGAACACCATCCACAAAAATCCAACACGAACACTAATAAGCTACTGAGAATAATCTACCTCATTCCCATAATCTACCACGCATGGACCACCCCCAACATCAACAACAACCCAACCACAATCCACCAACTCTATGTACAACCTATTAACAACTCACCAGACCAAAAATACAATAACCAACCAAAAGGAAAAATCTCCACATACGAACATCACCAACAGAAAGAGAAAAAAAAAAAACAACAGCGACAAATTCAACCACCGAGGTAACAGACAACTAATAAAAATAAACACATCTAACCTCCCTACAGAACCATACCGCTTAATTCAAATAGGATACATCAATGCAAGATCAGCAGTAAGCAATTCAGTAGACATACTAGACTGGATTACCACAGAGAATCTAGATCTTCTGTTCATCACAGAAACATGGTTCCACGGCCCTACAGACCCCGCCATCATAGAGACAAGCCCACCAGAATACAAAATCACCCACTGGATAAGAAATGGAAAAAGAGGTGGCGGAATAGCCATAATTTACAAATCCAAGTTCACCATAACAACCACTGGCGAATCCACCTCACCACAACTTGAAATTGCCTCAACAAGAATCACTCATCCGAACCTACAAGGACACCTCAACGCAATCCTATTCTACAGACCTCCAGGAAAATGGAAAGACTCCGAAACACAACTCATGGACTTCATCTCGAACACATGTGTCTCTGCCTCAAACATCCTCATAATAGGAGATATCAACCTACACCTCGAGGACGACACCTCAACAGGCACACAAGAATGCAAAGAATTCTTACAACTCTGGGACTTACACGCACCTAATACTCAACCAACACACGAAAAAGGACACACACTAGACACCATTACACACAAATTCGACCCAGACTCAACTCTCCTACTTACAGATACAAGATGGACACCCACACCATGGACACACCACCATAAAGCATATGTCTCCCTCCACTGGCGAAAAATACACAGAAACGCAGTCAACAAACATGAATGAACAACATACACCACGAGAGGAAAAATAGACCCCACAATATTCTGGCAACAGGTCTACCAAAATGAATGGTCAACAAATACAGACACCATTCAATTCCTCCAAGAATGGGATGACATATGTAAGACAACATTAGACACAATTGCCCCAATCCAAACCAGAACATCACATAGAAAAAAAATCTAATCCATGGTTCACCAAAGAGCTGAAAGAACTCAAAACACAAGTCAGAAAACTAGAACGCGCATGGAACAAAAAGAAAGATGAACACACACTGAATGCCTGGAAATCACTCCGGAGGAAATACAAATATACCATTAAACAGACCAAAAGACTACACTACAAAACAATGATTGGACCAAACTACAAAGACACACACAAACTCTTCTACCTTGTAAATAAATTGCTAGACACCACACCAGTTACAAACAACAGCAAAGATACACCAGGGGTCGACGACCTCGCGAAATACTTCAAGGAGAAAAACATACAATTACGACTTAAAATACCCACCTGCCCTATTGAATACGCAACACTCCTAAACTGTCTAGACCCAGAAGACGGAATATATCCAGCAGACAGGATCTGGACCGAATTTGAATTACTGTCAGAGGACCTCATCTCTAAAACGCTCAAAAGATTCACCAAATCCCAATGCAAACTAGATATCTGCCCAAACAACCTCATGAAATCAGCTCCTCAACAATTCATAATAGACCTAACGAACCACGTGAATTTCATGCTACAAAATGGACTTTTCCCAAAGAAAAAAGGAAACATTTTACTCACCCCAATACCCAAAGAAAAACACAAGCGAAATAACTAACTACAGACCAGTAGCATCTATACCACTAATAACCAAAATAACCGAAGGGATGGTAACCGAACAACTCACAAACTATCTCAACAAGTTCTCTATACTGCATGATGCCCAATCAGGATTCCGGTCCAATCACAGCACAGAAACAGTATTAATTACCCTAATGACCAAATTTAAACAAATGATTGCAACCGGCACCAATATACTCCTCTTACAATTTGTCATGTCAAGTGCCTTTGATATGGTTGACCACGGAATCCTATTACACATTCTTGAATATTTTGGCATCGGAGGCAATGTCCTAAACTGGTTCAAGGGGTTCTTAACCTTACGCTCATATCAGGTCACATCAAATTCAACTACGTCTGCTGCATGGACACCTGAATGTGGAGTACCGCAGGGATCCCCCCTCTCGCCAACTATTTTCAACCTAATGATGATCCCCTTGGCAAAACTTCTATCAAACCATAACCTCAACCCATACATATATGCCGATGATGTAACGATTTACATTCCTTTCAAACAAAACATTAATGAAATCGCCAATGAAATTAACCAAAGTCTACACATCATGAACACCTGGGCAGATGCATTCCGACTGAAACTGAACGCAGAAAAAACTCAATGCCTCATACTTACCTCCCAATACAACAAGAATAAATTTACCGCTATTAGCACACCTAAACTAAATCTGCCAATCTCAGAAACTTTAAAAATCCTTGGAATCACTATTGACCGCCACCTGACACTCGAGACTCACGCGAACAACACAACCAAAAAGATGTTCTACACCATGTGGAAACTGAAAAGAATAAGACCATTCTTTCCAAGATCTGTCTTCCGCGGCCTAGTGCAATCACTCGTACTCAGTCATCTGGACTACTGCAACTCACTATACGCAGGCTGCAAAGAACAAATACTGAGGAAACTTCAAACAGCCCAGAATACAGCAGCCAGACTCATCTTCGGAAAACCAAAATACGAAAGTGCAAAACCCTTACGTGAGAAACTACACTGGCTCCCACTCAAGGAACGTATCACTTTTAAAGTATGCACCTTAGTCCACAAAATCATCCACGGTGAAGCCCCTGCTTACATGTCTGATTTAATAGACCTGCCACCCAGAAACGCTAAAAGATCATCCCGAACTCTCCTTAATCTCCACTTCCCTAAGTGCAAAGGCATAAAATACAAAGTACTGCACGCATCAACCTTCTCTTATATGAGCACGCAATTCTGGAATACACTACCACACAACCTGAAAACGATCTACGAACTAACCGACTTCCGCAAACTATTGAAGACTCATCTCTTTGAGAAAATTTATTGCAAGGATCAAAACACATGAAGTCCATACACACTAATAGAAATGCATCAGTACACTCTCTTCTGAGTTCTCTTCCCCCGTATTTTCACCACACTTAAAACTCTACCCTCCTGCTATTGTTTTATCATCCTATCAATTCCCCATTGTTACATTCCATTGTTCTATTCCCCAAATGATATTTTGACTCTGACTTTGTCTTCCCATAACTCTTCACAATGTAACCCATAATCATAATGCAACAAATTGTATTTCCATCATTCACAATATATTGTAAGCCACACTGAGCCCGCAAATAGGTGGGAAAATGTGGGATACAAATGCAATAAATAAATAAATAAATAAAATTGCTCATCTGCTGTTAGTGATCTATAACCTGTCATTAAAATCGTACAGAGTACCTGAAGAGTGGAGGTGGCCAATGTGACGATAATTTTAAAAAAGGGTTCCAGGGGTGATCCAGGAAATTGCAGACCGCTAAGCCTGACTTCAGCGCCGGGCAAAACAGTGGAAACTATTATAAAGAATAAAATTAAAGAACACATAGAGGGGCATAATCGAACGAAAAAGTCTATCTCCATGGGCGTTTATCTCCGAGAACGGGTCCGTGAAGGGGTGGACCGAACCGTATTTTTGAAAAAAATAGACGTCCATGTTTTATTCGACAATTTGTGAGCTGGGCGTTTTTGTTTTTCAGCGATAATGGAAAATGAAAGCGCCCGGCTCAAAAACGAATAAATCCAAGGCATTTGTTCGTGGGAGGGGCCAGGATTCGTAGTGCACTGGTCCCCCTCACATGCCAGGACACCAACCGGGCACCCTAGGGGGCACTTTTACAAAAACAAAAAAAAAGGTAAAAGAGCTCCCAGGTGCATAGCACCCTTCCCTTGTGTGTTGAGCCCCCCCAAATCCCCCTCAAACCCCACTGCCCACAGGTCTACACCATTACTATAGCCCTAAGGGGTGAAGGGGGGCACCTACATGTGGGTACAGTGGGTTGGGGGGGGTTGGACGACTAAGCATTAAGCAGCACAATTGTAACAGGTAAGGGGGGGATGGGCCTGGGTCCACCTGCCTGAAGTCCACTGCACCAGGGACCTGCATACTGCTGCCAGGGAGGTGGGCATGACATTTGAGGGTGAAAATAAAAGTTGTGAAACATCATTTTTTGTGGTGGGAGGGGGTTAGTGACCACTGGGGGAGTCAGGGGAGGTCATCACCGATTCCCTCTGGTGGTAATCTGGTCATTTAGGGCACTTTTGGGGCCTTATTCGTGAAAAAACAGGGTCCAGGAAAAGTGCCCTAAATTCTAACTACAAACGCATACTTTTTTTCCATTATCGGCGAAAGGCGCCCATCTCTGTTCGGGTGATAACCATGCCCCAGTCCCGCCTTCACCACACCTCCGACACGCCCCCATCAACTTTGCACGCTTCCGCGATGGAGTGCAGTTGAAAACGTCCAAGTTCGGCTTTCGATTATACCATGTTATTCGTTTTTGTGAGATAAACGTCCATCTCCCGATTTAGGTCGGAACTTGGGCGTTTTTCTCGTTCGATTATAAGCAGGATAGTCAAACATGGCTTAATGGGACAGAGTCAGCATGGATTCAGCCAAGGGTGGTCTTGCCTCACCAATTTGCTTTATGTCTTTGAAAGCGTGAATAAACATGTCGATAAAGGTGAGCCGGTTGATGTAGTGTATCTAGATTTTCAGAAAGCTTTTGACAAAGTACCTTACGAAAGACTCCTGACAAAAATTAAGGAGTCATGGGATAGGAGGCAATGTCCTTCTGTGGATTAAGAATTGGTTGCTGGACAGAAAATAGAGGGTTAAATGGCCATTTTTCTCAATGGAGGATTAATAGTGGAGTGCTGCAGGGATCTGTACTGGGCCCGGTGCTATTTAACATATTTATAAATGATCTGGAAATCAGAACGACGAGTGAGGTGATTAAATTTGCAGATGACACGAAACTATTCAAAGTTGTCAAAATTCATGGGGATTTTGAAAAATTGCAGGAAGACCTTGGGAAATGGGAAGACAGGGCATCCAAATGGCAGATGAAATTTAATGGTGACAAATTTAAAGTGATGCTCACTGGGAAGAATAATCCGAATCATAGTCACTTGAGGCTAGGGTACACGTTAAGAGTCAACACTCAAGAAAAAGACCTAGGTGTCATTTTAGACAATACGCTAAAATCTTTTGCCCAGTGTGCAGCAGCGGCAAAAAAAAAAGCAAAGAGGACGTTAGGAATTATTAGGAGAGGGATGCAAAATAAGACCAAAAATATTATGCCTCTGTATCGCTTCCTGGTTGAGACCTCACCTTGAGTACTGTGTTCAATTCTGGTTGTCTTATCTCAAAAACGATATAACGAGATTAGAAAAGGTTCAAAGAAGAGTGACCAAAATGATTGAGGGGATGGAACTGCTCCCACATGAGGAAAGGCTAAAGAGGTTAGGGATCTTCAGCTTGGAAAAGAGATGGCTGAGGGGGTCTACATAATCCTGAGTGGTATGGAACAAGTGGAGGTGAATTGATTTTTCATTCATTCAAAATATACAAAGATCAGGGGACATTTGATGAAACTGCATGGAAATACTTTTAAAACAAATAGGAAGAAATATGTTTTCACTTAAAGAATAGTTAAGCTCTGGAACTCGTTGCCAGAGGATGTGGTAATGGCGGTTAGTATATCTGGGTTTAAAAAAGGTTTGGACAAGTTCTTGGAAGAAAAGTTCATAGTCTGTTATTAAGATGGACATGGGGGAAGCCACTGCTTGCACTGGGATAGGTAGCATGGAATGGTGCTATTAACTGGGTTTCTGCCAGGTACGTGTGGCCTGGATTGGCCACTACTGGAAGCAGGATTCTGGGATAGATGGACCATTTGTCTGACCCAGATGGCTATTCTCATGTTCTTATGAGTTTGGGGGACATTGGAGGAAAAACAGCCACAGCGAAATCAAACAGCTCAATGGTGAAAGAAAAAGAAAACAAAACCCCAGCCTGGGAGGTCAGACCTAAACAGACCATGGAGCCATGAAAAAATAAAGGAAGATCAAAAAGGCCAAGAAAGCTAAGAAAAACTAAGAGGGAAAAGGAAAATAAGGAAAGAAATGGTACTGCACTACTTACACTACAAAAGTGCCAAAAGGCCACCAAAGAAAATTGCTCTGAGGAAAGCATGCTAAAAAAGATCCTCTCAACTCTTCTGAAAAAAAGACCACTGCTTGGTCCTGTACAGTTGAGAAGGTATGCCTGCATGTGCGGTCAGGGCTGCCAAAAGCTTATAGAAAATTAGAACACTGGACACTGTTCATACTGCAGATGCTCTACAATACCTTCTTAATGATAAACACTATTGCATCTAACTGTAAAATTGTAAGCCACTTTGAACCGAAACCTGTTTTAGGAAAATAGCAGGATACAAGTATGCATAAATAAATAAATACATTCTGGGGCTCAGTTAGATGATGTCACCCATATGTCCATATGTTTTGTTGTTATGATTTGTGTATGTTGTTTAGTACTCTGCCCTGGATAAGCGCAGATTAAAAATAATAAATTTCAATTTCAATATGTGGTAATTCATGTCCTTCTTGTCCTCAGAGAGCCATACTGTCGCCTACTTTACTTAATACCTATCTCAAGCCTTTAGTCAATAGAGACAAAATACTTTATTCTATGCTGATGATGTGCAACTAATTATACCCACTGAACCAGATCTACTCATAGTTTTGAGTACAATGACTACCTGTCTTACGGCAACTCAGAAATGGGCCAAAAACAATCTAAGCAAAACAGAGATTCTGTGGTTTCTGAATACAAGTGGAGAAGTACCTGACTTCAAAATACCATTTGGGAAGTATGAACTCCCCCTAAAATCACAGGTCAGGAATTTTGGGATACTGCTAGACCAGTGGCGTACCAAGGGCAGGGTGGTGGGGGCGGTCCGCTCCGGGTACACGCTGCTGGAGAGGGTACAGAGAGCAGCCGCACGCCTGTCGGCTCCGCTGGTTCCCTGCACCCTCTGCCCCGGAACAGGTTACTTCCTGTTCCGGGGCAGAGGGAGCAGGGAGCCAGCGGACCCGAGCGGCTACTCCTAGCAGCTAAAAATGCACTGGGGGGGGGGGGGGGGGGGGGGGCTGCTGCACCCGGGGGGAGGGGAGGTGCGCATCTGCGATCCGCCCCGGGTGGCAGCCGACCTAGGATCGTCACTGTGCTGGACTTAATACTGTGATTCTGCAAATTCAAACAACCTTTACAAATTGTTTCTCTCGCCTGTGGCCACTACAAAATATCTCTGTATATACAGAAAAGACGAGTCTGACCACAATGGTCCATGCCATGATTTCGTTACAGTTGGACTACTTTAACGTCCTGTTCACCAGGTCAAACCAAAAAGAGTTACACTATCTCCAATTCAGAATGCTGCTGCATGACTGATAGAGGGCTGAAAGCAGTGTGACCACATCACATCCTTCCTGAAAAAATTACACTGGCTATAATTTAATGTTTGATTTTCAAGGTCCTCAGACAAAACAGGCCTTAAAGAGTAAGTCAGCCTTCTACACACCTTTGAGACGTCATTATCTGTACCCTTGTCAAAAGAAACTGCACGATGTGATACCCACCCCCAAGTTACTACTACTACTATTTAGCATTTCTATAGCGCTACAAGGCATATGCAGCGCTGCACAAACATAGAAGAAAGACAGTCCCTGCTCAAAGAGCTTACAATCTAATAGACAAAAAATAAAGTAAGCAAATCAAATCAATTAATTTGTACAGGAAGGAGGAGAGGAGGGTAGGTGGAGGCGAGTGGTTACGAGTCAAAAGCAATGTTAAAGAGGTGGGCTTTCAGTCTAGATTTAAAGGTGGCCAAGGATGGGGCAAGACGTAGGGGCTCAGGAAGTTTATTCCAGGCGTAGGGTGCAGCAAGACAGAAGGCGCGAAGTCTGGAGTTGGCAGTAGTGGAGAAGGGAACAGATAAGAAGGATTTATCCATGGAGCGGAGTGCACGGGAAGGGGTGTAGGGAAGGACGAGTGTGGAGAGATACTGGGGAGCAGCAGAGTGAGTACATTTATAGGTTAGTAGAAGAAGTTTGAACAGGATACGAAAACAGATAGGGAGCCAGTGAAGCGACTTGAGGAGAGGGGTAGTATGAGTAAAGCGACCCTGGCGGAAGACGAGACGGGCAGCAGAGTTTTGAACCGATTGGAGAGGGGAGAGGTGACTAAGTGGGAGGCCAGCAAGAAGCAGATTGCAGTAGTCTAAACGAGAGGTGACAAGGGTGTGGATGAGGGTTTTGGTAGAGTGCTCAGAAAGAAAGGGGCGGATTTTACGGATGTTGTAAAGAAAGAAACGACAGGTCTTGGCGATCTGCTGGATATGAGCAGAGAAGGAGAGAGAAGAGTCAAAGATGACCCCAAGGTTTCGAGCTGAGGAGACAGGGAGAATGAGAGAGCCATCAACAGAAATAGAAAACGGGGGGAGTGGGGAGGTGGGTTTGGGGGGAAAAATGAGAAGCTCGGTTTTGGTCATGTTTAATTTCAGGTGGCGTTGAAACATCCAGACAGCAATGTCAGGAAGCACGCTGAAACTTTGGTTTGGATTCAAGGTGAGATATCAGGGGTAGAAAGGTAGATTTGGGAGTCATCAGCATAGAGATGGTAGGAAAAGCCATGGGATGAGATTAATGAACCAAGGGAAGAAGTGTAGATAGAAAAGAGGAGGGGACCAAGAACAGAACCCTGAGGTACGCCGCCAGGCAGAGGGATAGAAGTAGAAGAGGATCCACCAGAGTGAACACTGAAGGTGCGGAGGGAGAGGTAGGAAGAGAACCAGGAAAGGACAGAGCCTTGGAATCCAAGTGAGGACAGGGTATCGAGGAGTATGCTGTGATCGACAATGTCAAAAGCAGCGGAAAGATCAAGAAGAATGAGGATGGAATAGAGACCTCTGGATTTAGCCAGTAATAGGTCATTGGAGACTTTAGTAAGTGCAGTTTTGGTTGAGTGGAGAGGGCGAAAACCAGATTGTAGTGGGTCAAGAATAGCATGTGAGGACAGAAAATCAAGGCAGCGGCAGCGAACAGCACGCTCAAGTAATTTGGAGAGAAAGGGAAGGAGGGAGATGGGTCGGTAATTAGAGGAACAAGTAGGGTTGAGTGAAGGCTTCTTAAGAAGAGGTGTGACCACAGCATGTTTGAAGGCAGCAGGGACAGTCGCAGTGGAAAGTGAGAGGTTGAGAATGTGACAGATAAAAGGAATAAGAGCAGGAGAGATGGCATTAAGAAGGTGGGTGGGAATGGGATCAGAGGAACAGGTGGTACATTTTGAGGAAGAAAGGAGAAGTGTAGTTTCCTCAATATAACTTCAGGAAAGGAGGAAAGGGAATGAGGGGGAGGAGAGTGAGGGGAACGGACTAGTGGAGGGAGAGGTGGTGAGGTAGAGAATGCAAGGTTTATCTTTTGAACCTTGTCATGAAAGAATTCAGCAAGTGTCTGAGGAGATAATGAAGGGGGAGTTGGGAGAGGGGGTACCTTGAGGAGAGAGTTCAATGTGGTGAAGAGAAGTCGAGGGTTAGAGCCAAGAGAGTTGGTCAGTTGGATATAATAATCCTGTTTGGCGTGTAAAAGAGCAGATTGGAAGGAGGTCAGCATGAACTTAAAGTGTAAGAAATCAGCAAGGGCCAGAGATTTCCGCCAGAGGCGTTCGGCGGAGCGGGTACAGGAACGTAGGTAGCGGATATTAGAAGTCAGCCAAGGTTGGGGCTTTGTACGCCTTATAGAGCGGGTCATCAAAGGTGCAAGAGTGTCTAAGGCAGAGGACAGAGTATTGTTGTAAGAAGAAACAGCCTCGTTGACAGACGTGGATGGTGCCACAGTAGAAAGGAGGTTTGAAACATGGGAGGATAGAGATGAAGGATCAATATCGTGAAGATTCCTAGATAAATTAGATAAGATAGGATGGGACTGGGAGGGAGGAGATTTAAGTGTGAAAGTTATAAGATGGTGATCAGAGAGGGGAAGATCAGAGGCAAGGAAACTTGAGGGTGAACAGTTGGAGGAGAAGATGAGATCAAGACAGTGACCATTTTGATGAGTGGGGGAGGTGGAGCATAGTTGGAGATTAAAGGAGGATGTTAAAGCGAGTAACTTGGAAATATAAGAGTTGGAAGGATCATTAGCAGGAATATTAAAGTCACCAAGGATGAGAGAGGGGGAGGAAGGATCATGGAAAAAGGCAAGCCAGGCATCAAAGTCACTGAGAAAGGATGAAAGGGACTTATCAGGGGGACGATAAATGACCGCTATTCGAAGAGGCAGAGGAGAGAAAAAGCAGATAGAGTGGACTTCAAAGGAGGAAAAACAGTGAGATTGAGTTTGAAGAAGGGGTTGAAATCTGGAGGAGGGAGAGAGAAGTAGTCCAACACCGCCCCCGCGACCAGCAGGGCGAGGAGTATGTGAAAAAAGATAACCGCCATGGCAGAGGGCTGCGACTGAAGCAGAGTCCTCAGGGCAGAGCCAGGTTTCTGTTATTTATTTTATTTTTGTTACATTTATACCCCGCGCTTTCCCACTCATGGCAGGCTCAATGCAGCAGGCAATGGAGGGTTAAGTGATTTGCCCAGAGTCACAAGGAGCTGCCTGTGCCGGGAATCAAACTCAGTTCCTCAGTTCCCCAGGGACCAAAGTCCAGCACCCTAACCACTAGGCCACTCCTCCACTCGGCGAGCAGATGGAGGTGACGCGAGATAAAGAGGTCCTGGATATAGGGGAGTTTGTTACAGATAGAGCAGGCATTCCATAGGGTGCAAGAGAAGGGCAGAGAAGAGGAGGGGAGTAGAGGAATAGAGATGAGGTTAGAGAGGTCACGGTGAGATATGTAGAGTTGGGATAATAGTTGGCGAGGAGGGCCAGGATTGGGATTGATGTCACTGGCTGAGAGTAAGAGAAGGAGTAAAAGAGAGCGAAGGAGAGTAGGAGAGGTGTGGCCACAAAGGCGTCGAAGGCGAAAGGTATTTAGGTGGAATGGGGAAGGCAAAATGGAGGGAAGAAAGAAACGGAGATTAAAAGCCAAGAGGGAGGAAGAGGGTATGAGAGAAGGTGAGGTGATGAAGTCAATGGATGGGCAGTGAGTTCCTGTAGCGGAGAGAGGTAGGGGGTGAGGGAAAAGATTAGGAAGAGACAGGGCTATGAAGAGAATGTGAATAGGGGCCATAAACGATTGAGGTACTTTAGCAACTGGGAAGATGATTAGATATAAAGAGAAAAATGCCCCGCGCGCCTAACCTAGAGCGGAGGCCCTGAGTGGATCGGAGTGGACCTGGGTGTCACCCCGGAGAAGGCTTTAAGGATATGCAGATGAGCTGCAAGTCCTCCACAGCACCTGAAAGGCAGCTGGTGGTAGAGCTGGGCACCTCTCAGCTGAGGAAAGGCTTACCAGGGGTTAGGCCGAAGCCACCATTCCTCCCCCCTGGTTGTAGTTATGCTTATATTTGGTCATTTTGCTATTGTTAAGCTGTTAATAAAATTGTAAGTTTTATGATAAACTGTACCTGCAGTACACCGTCTTGGGTGGATCTCGTAATAAAGGTAATTCATTAATCCCAATAAATAAATTGTTATGACCGTGGCCGTGATCCCTCTCTGACTCACCTTATGTCCCTATGGTCAGCTGCTGAGCTAGCTACTGTCTGCATTGTTTCTTCCTGCATGTTTCAAGCCTCACTTTGGGTTCAGTGTAATTCCTGCCTCTGTCCTGTAGGGTTCCACTTCCCGTGTGTTTCAAGCCTCATTTTGGGTTCAGTGTATTTCCTGCCTCTGTCCTGTTTATAAGGAAGTGGTGCACTTTCATTCAGTGCCTTTGCAATGCCAAAGGTCTCCAGGTTGTGTCACGTCTGTGGCCGTGAGCCTGTGACCACCCTCATACTTACCCTGTTTCTGGGAGTCAGTGGCTGTGCTGGCTTCTGCTTGTCTCTGTCTTCGGTTCTCTCTGGCTCTGTGTGCTGATTGCCTTACTGGACCTCACCTGTGTGGGCTATGCCTCTTCCAAGATGGCTGCCGCCTCCTCTGTGCCAGCTTCCAAGATGGCTCCTGCTTGTCTTTCCTGTGAGCTCACTTTCTATGTGTGTCAAGACTCTCTTTGGGGTCAGTGTACTTCCTGTTTCTGTCCTACTGCTGGTGACTCATCAGTGAAAGCCTTCATAAGGAAGTGCTGGGCTTGCAGTCGGTGCCTTTGCATGACGTGTTATACTCTCAGGCCAGGTCAGGTTAGTAGGTGTCTGCTGCACTAGTGCTTAGCCTCTCTCTGGGTTCCAGCCCAGCTTCTTTCTGTGTCTGTTGTCTTTCCATGGGGGGTTTTTCCCTGTCTCTGTTCCTGGCTTACTCTGTGTTTGGGGTGAAGCCTCTGCTCCTGGCTTACTCTGTGTTTGGGGTGAAGCCTCTGTTCCTGGCTTACTCTGTGTTTGGGGTGAAGCCTCTGTCCCTGGCTTACTCTGTGTTTGGGGGTGAAGCCTCTGTCCGTGCTTGATCTCTGTTCGCTCTGTTGCCTACCTTGAACCCTGCTTGTATATCCTGAGTGTATATCCTGAATCCTGCCTTGCCTAGTCTGTGTGCTTATCCTGCTTGTATTTCCTGTGTGTATATCCTGAATCCTGTCTCTCTGTCTAGCTAGTGTTTATTGCCAGGGCGTGGTCCCTGTTTCCTGCTGCTTCCTAGCTAGTGGGTTTACCCGCTGGGTATTCCCTGATCCCCAGTCTGCCTTGCTGGCATGTTGCCCTAGTCTTTGTTCCTATGTCTTGTCTCCTTGGTCTGCCGTCTGGTTCTTGCTAGTGGCTGTGCAGCAGCACTCCGTCTGAGTTTAGTTCCTAGTCCAGTTTCCTCGTGTTTCCTTGATCCTCGATGGATCCTCTGGATCTCCAGTCCGGCCTTGGCCAGCAAGTCCTGTCGGCTGCCCGCACGCTGGAGCTCAACTCCAGCGGAAAGATGGCTAAGCACAGGTGAAGCGGTTCCTGTTCTGCCGGTTCCAGTGGCCTACTTCCAGTCCCGAGTTCCAGTCCGGTCCTTCCGGACGTCCAGTTCCAAGATGGTCTTGCCTGCCTCTGCCGCTCCTCAGCAGGGGCCCATGGGCTCACGATCCCCAGTGCTGCCTCGAGGACCTGACAGCATTCCAAGGGCCTCGAGAACGCGACAGGTTGGTCCGTGTGCAGTGTGACACTTCTGCCTTGTTAGTCTGTGTGCCTGTGGGCACTTCTGCCTTCATTTCTTGTTACTTTGTTCATAGCCTGTGTGACTGTAGGCACTTCTGTCTTGTTTCCTTGTTTAGGGTGCCTGTATGCACTTCTGCTTCTGTTCTTCTCGGTCTGTTTGTGTGCTAGCTTCAGCCTTCAGCCATAGTTCTGTTGTTTGTCTGTGTGGGTCAGCTTTGTATCCTGCTTATGTCTGCCCTGTTTGTCTTCAGCTCCAGTCCCTTTCCTGCTTGTCTCTGCCCTGTTTGCTTTCAGCTTCTGTTCCTGCCAAGCTGGTTTGAAAATCCTGAATCCTGCTTGAGTATCCTGAATCCTGTTCTTGCCAGGCTTGTTTGAAAATCCTGAATCCTGCTTGAGTATCCTGAATCCTATTCTTGCCAAGCTTGTTTGAAAATCCTGAATCCTGCTTGAGTATCCTGAATCCTGTTCCTGTGAAGCTTGTTCCAGTACCCTGAATCTTAGTTAGTTTAAATCATTTTATTAATTGTGACAGACAATTAGACAGTTCTTTGTTGAAAAAGATATATACAGAAATTGTCATCCAACAGGCTCAATCAACATATCAAGTTACAGTATGACATTTGTGTTTTCTCCCCTCCCCCTCCCCTCTGGGTACCTTGGTACTCCCTATGTCTTATCACGTCCCAATATTACAAATATAACGAGAGCAACAGCTAACAATCATCTGGCTAAATTACTCCAGAATAAACTCTTTTATTCCACTGCGATTTGTGTGAGTTACTTAAACTATGTTAACCTTGAGGTGTACCCCTCCCTACCACCCTACCCTACCCATCCCTCCCTCTACCCTTCCCCCCCCTTTGCTCCATTGTAAGGTCAACTGTGTTTGTTATTCGGTTCTCTCAGTGGTCAATATCAAATGCAATGGTGTCTCTCATTACATACTCATTACATACTGCATGCCCCACATATCAGTAGGTATTATACCACCCACACCGCCATCAACAGTCGCTCTGCTTATTGACCGGGCCCATGGGGTATCGGGGAAGACTCAAAAATTCAACAATAGACTTTGTGCCTTGGCCGGAAGAGTGATCCAAAGCATCTCCCACTGTGCCCTGAACCTAAGGCCTGCGGGGCTTTCCAAATCAGTCACCCCACACCGGTCTATTCTCATTTGTTGCACTAGTTGTGCGCGCCATGTCTGTAAAGGGGTGTTTCTTTTGCCCTCCAAAATTGCAAAATTGTAGTTATTCCAAAATACATAGCCACCTTGACAAATGCCCTAAAGCCCTCTGGGGGTTCTGCAGTGAACTTAAAGTGATTAAATAAGATTAGGGGTTCACAAATAAAGGTGCAATTCCATAATTGGTCTATTCCCTTCACAACCTGTCTCCAGAACCGCTCCACAAAGGGACAACTCCAGAACATATGCCCTAGAGAGGCCGCCCTTTGGTTACATTTAGGGCAGGTTCCTTCGGTAGTAAACCCCGCCCTTTGTGCTCTGTGAGGAGATATGTGTGTTCTCACCAGCCATCTATATAGCCTCTCCCTCTGTGGTATGGAAAGCCGTTGCTTATAAATGGATTTCAAATATGATCTACACTCTTCTTCTGTGAGTGTACAGCCCAAATCCCTTGACCACTCCTGCGCGAGCTGCAAAAATCTAATTCTGCTGCCGTGTCCTTAAGTTGTTGGTGGTGGAATCTTAGTGGTATTGGGAGCTGCGCTCCCAGAGTAAACTCTTCTGAGAGAACCTCCACCACATCCTCTGTAAGGTCTGTCCACTCTAGGGAAGCAACATAGTGGCTCAGCTGGCGATATGCAAATTGACATGTCGGGGGAATTCCGTACCGGGCCTGAAGTTCTAGGTATGGGAGAATTCGTCCCTGTTCTGTGACTATCCTGCTTATAATCGAACGAGAAAAACGCCCAAGTTCCAACCTAAATCGGGAGATGGACGTTTATCTCACAAAAACGAATAACGCCGTATAATCGAAAGCCGAACTTGGACGTTTTCAACTGCACTCCATCGCGGAAGCGTACAAAATTGACAGGGGCGTGTCGGAGGCGTGGTGAAGGCGGGACTGGGGCATGGTTATCACCCGAACAGAGATGGGGACCTTTCGCCGATAATGGGAAAAAAGTATGCGTTTGTAGATAGAATTTAGGGCACTTTTCCTGGACCCTGTTTTTTCACGAATAAGGCCCCAAAAAGTGCCCTAAATGACCAGATTACCCCCAGAGGGAATCGGGGATGACCTCCCCTGACTCCCCCAGTGGTCACTAACCCCCTCCCACCACAAAAAAATGATGTTTCACAACTTTTTATTTTCACCCTCAAATGTCATACCCACCTCCCTGGCAGCAGTATGCAGGTTCCTGGAGCAGTTGTTAGGGGGTGCAGTGGACTTCAGGCAGGTGGACCCAGGCCCATCCCCCCCTACCTGTTACAATTGTGCTGCTTAATGCTTATTAGTCGTCCAACCCCCCAAACCCACTGTACCCACATATAGGTGCCCCCCTTCACCCCTTAGGGCTATAGTAATGGTGTAGACATGTGGGCAGTGGGTTTTGAGGGGGATTTGGGGGGCTCAACACACAAGGGAAGGGTGCTATGCACCTGGGAGCTCTTTTACCTTTTTTTTTGTTTTTGTAAAAGTGCCCCCTAGGGTGCCCGGTTGGTGTCCTGGCATGTGAGGGGGACCAGTGCACTACGAATCCTGGCCCCTCCCACGAACAAATGCCTTGGATTTATTCGTTTTTGAGCCGGGCGCTTTCATTTTCCATTATCGCTGAAAAACAAAAACGCCCAGCTCACAAATTGTCGAATAAAACATGGATGTCTATTTTTTGCGAAAATACGGTTCGGTCCGCCCCTTCACGGACCCGTTCTCGGAGATAAACGCCCATGGAGATAGACGTTTTCATTCGATAATGCCCCTCCACATGTGCCAGGTATACTATCCCCTTTGTGCCCATCTGCTAAATATGCTAACCCCTTGGCCTGGTGGAAATGCTGGATTGTCGCATATTGATAGCCACGGGGATGTACGGGAAGAGAAGTGATAACGTCTACACACCCACCTCCATGTTTCCCTGAGAGATTTCAAAAGAGGGTGCCTCTGAAATGCTGCAGTAGGCAGGGGAGTCTCGGAGTGGAGCAGGTGGCTAAAGTGTGTATCTGGGAACATCGAGGTCTCCACTGGTGTAATAGAGAAATCAGATGTCCCCCGATACCAGTCATTTATATGTCTCATGGAACTTGCAATTGCCAAAAATTTGATGTTTAGAAGTCCCATGCCTCCCCCCTCCCTTGGGGCTGTCATCTGATGATAAGGTATTCTAGGTTTCTTCCCCTGCCACAGATACGTTTGTATCAGGCGCTGCAACAGCTTTTCATCTTTGCGTTTCAAAAACAGTGGTAATTGTTGGAAGACATATAACCACCTAGGGGCGACCATCATATTAAATAGCGCTATTCTACCCCAGATTGTAAGTGGTAATTCCCTCCAAATGGACAACTTATTTCTAGTCATCTCTATCAATGGGCCTATGTTATCTCTGTACATGGAGGACCCGTCACTAGCAATGTACACCCCTAAGTATTTCATTTTTGTTGTCTCCCATCTAAGTAGAGCCTCCCCCTGCCAGCATAATTTAGTGTCACTATCCATGGGCATCGCGCAAGATTTGGAAAGGTTAAGGCCGAACCCTGACAGCTGCCCGTACTCCTTGATCAATGCCAGGGCAGCCTTGAAGGACTCCTGTGGGTTGGTCAGAACCAGGAGGACGTCATCGGCATAGGCCAGAGCTCGGACCTCCTGCTACTACTACTACTACTTAACATTTCTAGAGCGCTACAAGGGTTACGCAGCGCTGTACAAATTAACGAATAAGGACGGTCCCTTCTCAGAAGAGCTTACACTCTAAAAAACGAAATGTCAAGTTGGGGTAGATGAGATTTCCTGAGAAGAGATGACGTGATTAGGTGCCGAAGGCGACATTGAAGAGGTGAGCTTTGAGCAATGATTTGAAGATGGGTAGAGAGGGGGCCCAGCGTATGGGCTCAGGGAGTTTGTTCCAAGCATGGGGTGAGGCGAGGCAGAAAGGGCGAAGCCTAGAGTTGGTGGTGGTGGAGAAGGGTACTGAAAGGAGGGATTTGTCTTGAGAGCGGAGGTTACGGGTAGGGACGTAAGGGGAGATGAGGGTAGAGAGGTAAGGAGGGGCTGCAGATCGAGTGCATTTGTAGGTGAGTAGGAGAAGCTTGAACTGTATTCGGTATCTGATCGGAAGCCAGTGAAGTGACTTGAGGAGAGGGGTGATATGAGTATATTGGTTAAGGCGGAAGATAAGACGTGCGGCAGAGTTCTGAATGGACTGAAGGGGGGATAGATGGCTAAGTGGGAGGCCGGTGAGGAGTAGGTTGCAGTAGTCAAGGCGAGAGGTAATGAGAGAGTGGATGAGAGTTCGGGTGGTGTGCTCGGAGAGGAAGGGGCGAATTTTGCTAATGTTATAGAGGAAGAAGCGACAGGTCTTGGCTATCTGCTGGATATGCGCAGAGAAGGAGAGGGAGGAGTCGAAGATGACACCGAGGTTGCGGGCAGATGAGACGGGGACGATGAGGGTGTTATCAACTGAGATAGAGAGTGAAGGGAGAGGAGAAGTGGGTTTGGGTGGGAAAACAATAAGTCCAGTCTTGGTCATGTTCAGTTTCAGGTGGCGGTTGGACATCCAGGCAGCAATGTCGGATAAGCAGGCCGATACCTTGGCCTGGGTTTCCGCAGTGATTTCTGGTGTGGAGAGATAAAGCTGGGTGTCGTCAGCATAAAGATGATAGTGGAAACCATGAGAAGAGATCAGGGAGCCTAAGGAAGAGGTGTAGATTGAGAAAAGAAGGGGCCCAAGGACAGAGCCTTGAGGAACTCCAACAGAGAGCGGGATAGGGGAGGAGGACAAACCATGAGAGTGTACTCTGAAGGTACGATGGGAGAGATAGGAGGAGAACCAGGAGAGGACAGAGCCCTGGAACCCAAAGGAGGACAGTGTGTCAAGAAGTAGGTTGTGATTGACAGTGTCGAAAGCGGCGGATAGGTCGAGGAGGATGAGGATGGAGTAGTGACCTTTGGATTTGGCGAGGAACAGGTCATTGCAGACCTTAGATAGTGCCATTTCTGTCGAGTGTAGGGGGCGAAAGCCGGATTGGAGCGGATCGAGGATGGCATGAGTGGAGAGAAAATCAATGCAGCGGCTGTGAATGGCGCATTCAAGTATCTTGGAGAGGAAGGGTAGGAGGGAAATGGGGCGGTAGTTGGAGGGACAGGTAGGGTCAAGTGATGGTTTTTTGAGGAGTGGTGTGACCATAGCATGCTTGAAGGTGTCCGGGACAGTTGCAGTGGAGAGAGAGAGGTTGAGGATATGACAGATGGTGGGGGTGATAGTAGGAGTGATGGTGATAAGTAAGTTGGTGGGGATGGGGTCTGAGGAACAGGTGGTGGATTTCGGATGGAGAGGAGATTGGGCAGTTTCCTCTTCGGTATAGCAGGAAAAGAGGAGAAGGAGAAGGATGCCTGGGTAGGTGGTTGAGAGAGTGGTTACTAGGCTGAGAGGAGGAGAAGGTTGGTGGTGAATTCGAGGTTGATCTTCTGGACCTTGTCACGGAAGTAGTCGGCCAGCGATTGAGGAGAGAGTGAGGGGGTGGGAGTGGAGGGCACTGTTGAGGAGAGAATTGAGGGTGGCGAAGAGACGACGTGGGTTGTAGAGCTGAGGGAGTTAGTTAGTTGGGTGTAATAGTCCTGTTTAGCGAGGAAAGGGAGGATTGAAGGAGGATAGCATGAATTGAAGTGAATGAAGTCAGTATGGGCGCGAGATTTCCTCCAGAGGCGTTCAGCCGAACAGGCGCAGGAGCGAAGGTAACGGGTGCAAGGGGTCAGCCAGGGCTGGGGATTGGTACGCCTTGTGGGACGGGAGATGGATGGTGCAAGGGTGTCTAGAGAAGAGGAGAGAGTGGCATTGTAAGTGGAGACAGCTATGTCAACAGATTTGGAGGACATGATGGAAGGGAGGAGATCAGAGATACTAGAGGAGAAGGTGGGGGGGTCGACAGCCGGGAGATTTCTGGACGTAGTAGTTAGTGTTGGGCGAGATTGAGGGGGAGGGGTGCTGAAGTGTGAATGTGATTAGGTGGTGGTCAGAGATAGGAGAGCTGAAATGCAGAAATTGGAGCGGTGAGCAAGTAGAAAGAGAGGACGAGATCAAGACAGTGGCCAGATTTGTGAGTAGGGGTTGTGGGGCTCAGTTGGAGGTTGAAGGAGGAGGTAAGAGTGAGGAACTGAGAAACATTAAGAGTCGGATGGGTTATCAGTGTGAATGTTTGAAGTCACCAGAATGAGGGATGGGGATGAGGGCTCATGAAAAACGGAGAGCCAGGCATCGAAGTTGGTAAGGGAAGGAAGGGAGGGAGTTATCAGGGGGGGCGGTAGATGACTGCAACTCTGAGTGGCAGTGGATGGAATAGACGGACGGAGTGAACTTCAAAGGATGAGAAGCAGTGAGACTGAGGTAGGTGGAGAGGTTGAAAACTGCAGGAGGGCGAAAGTAGTAGCCCGACGCCGCCACCGCGGCCAGTTGGGCGGGGCGAATGGGAGAAAAGATAACCACCGTGGCATAGGGCTCTCCCAACCGTACTCCCTTGATTCTCGGATCTCAGTTTAGAAGATGTAATAGTGGTTCTAGTGTGAGATCGAACAGGAGTGGGGATAAGGGGCAGCCCTGATGCGTTCCCCTGCCTATCTGAAACCTCGTTGAGAGCCCCCCGTTTGCTGTAACATATGCTTCCATACCAGTATATAGAGCCCCAATTGCTTGCCTCACTCCGGCAGGGATTCCTATCCAGTCCAGCATATAAAACAAAAAATTCCACCCGACCCTGTCAAAAGCCTTGGTGGCATCGAGGCTCACCAAAATCCCAGGGTTCTCCTCATGCCGGCACTGCGCCATTGCCAGTAAGACTCTCCGAATATGCAATACAGAGTGCCTTCTGGGGATAAATCCCACTTGTGCGGGCTCAATCACACTAGGGAGACATGTGTTGAGCCGTGTGGCCAAAATCTTTGCTAAAAGTTTGATATCGACATTAATTAGCGAGATAGGCCTATAGGATTCTGACTCCTATCCGCTTTTTCCCGGCTTCAGCAATAGTGATATGCAGGCAGTGTTTTCATGCAATGGGAATTTCCCTTCCTGTATTACTGCCTGGTGGTATTCAAATAACGGGCATAGCAATTGGGGCTGTAACAGTTTATAAAATTCTCCTGAATACCCATCCACCCCCGGTGCCGAGAAAGATTTTAGCCCTTTTATTGCTTCTGATAGTTCCTTAAGCTGAATAGGGGCCTCTAAACGTGCTATCTCTAACTCTCCTAGTTTTGGCATTTGTGCCCTGTTGAGGAAGTCGCTCATATGTGCCTCCCCGGCAGGCCGGTCGGTACTATACAGCTGAGCAAAATGATCCTGCAGTATTTGAAGGATCCTATCTGGGTCATTGGTAAGGCCTCCCGTCTTTTCTTTCAGGGCCGATATAGCTCTACCTCCTCCCCGTTTCCGGACCAACCGGACCAGCATACCCCCTGCTCTGTTCCCAAATCGATGAAACTTATATATATTTTTTTATAAATCTTGTTTATTCACATCGGTACACAAGGAAACTTACAACAAACACGTAAAATACAGTCTAAATAACATTCCTTACAACCAAAACAGTTCCTTTTTTCTTTCCCCTTTCCCCCCCTTTTACCCTCCCCCTCCCTCTACCCCGCCTTCCCCTCCCTTCCCTTGACCTATTGCCCCCCCTCCCCTATCCCTCCCTTCCCTTACTTTCAAGAGTTTAATATTCTACTTTTTGTCGTTGCAGTCAAAGTCTCCCAAAATGGGGCCCATATCTTACAGTAGTCATCTCCTTTTTTGGAAGCTAAGTCCATAATTCTTCTCCGTTCTAGGGAACACATGTGGATCATAAGTGCTCTCCACTGCGGTATCGTTGGGCTTTCTGGAGACAGCCAAACTTGCAAGATCACCTTTTTCCCCAATAAGACTGTCCTCTGTAAAAAGGATTCCATGCCAGCCGGTTTA
This sequence comes from Microcaecilia unicolor, assembly GCF_901765095.1. Classification (NCBI taxonomy): domain Eukaryota; kingdom Metazoa; phylum Chordata; class Amphibia; order Gymnophiona; family Siphonopidae; genus Microcaecilia; species Microcaecilia unicolor. The sequence goes on along the minus strand of NC_044035.1, from coordinate 204,065,092 downwards.
TGACTTTGTATTGTAAATCTATGAAATAATTGTCTCGGGGAGTGGTGTCATTTTACTTTCCACATGTCTGACACCTGTTCTGCCAGGGCTTTCCAGAATTTATGTACCTTTTGGCATGACCAAAATATGTGGCCTAGGTGAGCATTTGCTAAACCACACTTTGCACAGTCATCATTGTCTCTTAGTGTCGCTTTATAGGCCTTGTGTGGTGATACGTAAAGGCGTAGTATAAACCTATATTGCGTTTCTTGCCAACATGCATTTTCAGTCAATTTATAGGTCCTTTGTACGCAAGTTTCCAGCTGTTCCGCTGTAACAGTTACTCCCAAATCTGTTGTCCACTGTCTCGCTTCTTTGCCATATTCATATTTCTTTACATGTTCCCGATGAAGGCAGTGAAAGCATTTAAGTGGTATCCGTGATTGATCATCCAGACCCAACATTGTGTTGTATGTCTCCCAGCTTCACGCGCTAAGCGATGAGCCGGGAAGGGACTGAATATAGTGCCGTAGTTGCATAAATGCGAATGCATCTTTCTTGTCCAGCTTGAACTCCGTGCACAAATCTTCGAATGGCTTTATCATACCTTGCTCTGTCACCACATGGAACAGATATCTAACTCCATGTTCCTCCAAGTTCTTGAATGTCTTGGACTTATCCCCCACAGGGAATGCTGCGTTGCCCCTAATTGGTAATAATGGTGAGGACGTCGTGTTCAGTGCATAATGTTTTTGTCAACCATCTCCACGTCCATTGTAGAGGTCGAAAAATTGGAGCCGCCGCCCCACAGTCTTTTTGGTGTCTGAGGGCATATGCAACCAACTTGCAAAGTGTTGGTGTCGAAACCATTGTGTCTCTGTTTGTGTGTTTTGTAAAGTATTCCTTGTTCCGAAACCAGTCGGAAAGGTGTCGCATAGAGCTCGCCGTTGAGAAGAGTCTCAGATCCAATAGGCCCAGTTCCTCCTTTATCTCGCGGAAGCATGACTCGGCTTGATGGACATTCGCGCTCATTGCCTTGCCACAGATATTTATTGAGTTGTTTATGTAGCCATCTCTCGTCTTTCCCGCTCAGGTACATTGGCAGCATTTGGAAAGTGTAAATCCATGTAGGAAACAGGATCATGTTGTAGAGAGCCACTCGTCCCATTAATGAGATGGGAAGTGCTTGCCAGTTGTGAAGTGTCTTCCCCACTCTGTTTCTTCATTTTGTCCATATTCAAGGTGTAAAGTGTTTTGGAGGTCAGCCGGAATTTGGACCCCCAAGTATGTTACCGCTCCCTGTGCCCATTGTAGTGGAAACGTACCTTCCCATTCTGTTACTAATTCTGGGACCTATAGGGAGGGCTACCGATTTCTGGGTATTCAAGGTAACCCTGAATGGAACCCAAACTCCTCTATAGTCATTAACAGCCTCGGTAACGATGATTGTGGATTTATCAAGGTAAGAAATAGGTTGTCCGCAAAGGCTAGTACCTTCACAACCTGCCCCGGGAACTGAACCCCTTCTATGTCTGGATCCACTGCTATCGTGCGCAGCAGCGGCTCCAAGTATATTAAAAACAATAATGAGGATAACGGGCATCCCTGCCTTGTGCCTGCCTGCACCTCAATTTTAGGAGATTTGACCCCGTTTACTAGAATCCTCACCGAGGGGCCTTCATATAGAGTTTTAACTGCTTTTAGAAACCAGCCCTCCCCCCAACATAGGTTAGCACTCGAAACCGATAATCCCAATTAACTTTATCAAAAGCTTTCTCTGCATCGAGACTGGCCATCAGCATCTTGGTCTTTGTGTCTTGACTCTGGGCAATTGACAGAAGGACCTTCCTCACGTTAATTCCTGAGTGTCTACCCCTAACAAAGCCCACTTGGTGTTCCCCTATCAACTCCTTCAGCTGAGGTGCTAACCGTTCCGCCAGTACTCGGGCCAATATTTTTAAATCTACGTTAATAAGTGATATTGTGCGGTATGACTCAACTCTGGTCTTCCGGCTTACCCGGCTTGGGGATTAGCGTTATCATTGCTTCATTTCTCCAGGAGTGAAGGAGCCCCTCTGCACCACCGCCTCATAGTAATCTACCAACGGCCACAAAAGTGTGCCGGCAAAATCTTGTAGTATTCAGCTGAGAATCCGTCTGGACCCGGGGGTTGAACCCAAGGGGAGGGCTTTGAGCACTGTTTGAATCTCTTGGGCCTGAATTGGTCTGGAGAGCATTTCTCGCCCCATCTGTGCCAATTTAGGCATTCCAGAGTCTTCTATACAATCAATGGTTAGTTGCTCCTCTGGGCTATCACCCCTAGCGTACATCTGAGTGAAATGCTTGTGGAAGGCCTCTGTGAATCCCTCTACACTATGAACCCGTGGGCCCTTCCCGGGGAGAATAGAGGATACTAGTTTCTTAGGCCTTTGCGTTTGTGCCACTTTGGCCAACAATCTTCCCGCCTTATTCCCAAACCTATGGAAGTGTAGCCGGTTCCCTGTCATCTGTTTTTGAGTCTGTTCATGGATAAGGGAGTTAAGTGCCACCGTTGTGGCCGTTTAAGCATCTCGGTTTTCAGTTGTTGGGTGCTGTATGCATTTATGTTTTACCCTCTTCAACTCCTGCTCTAGGTTAATTATGCCTGCCGTTATCCGTTTTTTCCTAGCGCTCATATAAGCTATTATCCCCCCTCTGACCACTGCTTTGGAGGCCTCCCATAGTGTTATTGGGGATGCGCATGTTTCTGCGTTTGTGGCTATATATTGGTCCCATTGCTCTCTAAGATGAAACTTATATTTTTGAAAGATCCTATTCTTTAACATTCTTTCATGCAACAGGGAGTTGACAGCAGCCTGTACAGACAAATAGGCCTCCCTGGCAACTACGGTTTGCTGCTCCGTATAGCGACGTCTAGCCTTTCGCAACTGCCTGTTCAGACGCAAAAGGCTAGCTGCATTCTTTTTCCGTTTGTTTGCTATGTACGCTATCAGGTCCCCTCGCAGTACTGCCTTTCCGGCGCACCAAAACAATTGGGGGTTCGATTTGTGTTCTTTGTTAAACAATTCATATTCTTCCCACTTTTTCACCAGGAATTTTTGAAAGGATTTATCCTTTACCAAGTGGCCAGGGAACCTCCACCGTCTGGCCGGCTGGAAGCTACCTGGGGCCTCCAGCTCCAACCAGACGGGGCTATGGTCGGATATCAAAATTTCCTCGATTTTGGTGTCCTGGACACAATGGAACAAGGCTGCTGAAATGAATATATAGTCCAATCGTCCCCATGTCCCGTGTGCCCTGGACCGATGTGTGTAATCTCTTAAGTCAGGGTGCAAATTCCGCCATGCATCCACCACAGAGAGGGAATTGGCAAATTCTCTTAGCATCTGTGACCCCCCTTCGACCCTCCACCCCTCTGCCTCCCCCCCACCCCGAATAATCAATCTTAGGGTCTATCAATACATTCACATTCCCTGTTATGATCAAGTGTTTACCTTCATAAGGGAGCAGTCGCCTTAAACAGTCCGGGGAAGAAGGAGGTTGTCAGGAGGGGTGGGAGCGTAGACATTAGCAGATATAGTTCCCTCCCTGTAACCACAATTTAACCAAGAGGAATCGCTCTTGGGATCCTGGAGAAACTGTTTCTACCTGCAGGCCAGTCGTCGGTGAATGCAGACTGCCACTCCCCCCCTCCGCCCATCTGGGGATGCATAGATCATCTGGCCCACCCAGCCCTGTTTGAGCTTTCATGTTCTGCAGCCGCCAGGATCTTTTCCTTTTAATGGGAGAGTAATGCCCCCCACATTCCAAGTGACTAATTACAGTGTGCAATCGCATGGGCATACTATCTCCCTGTAAGTAAGCTCGGAAAGCTCAGCCCCTGGGTCCCAGCCCTTCCCCAGTAGCTGTACATATCGCCCTTCCCCATCATTCCCGCCATCGTAGCCATACAGTACCAATGTGTTTCTTTCTTTTGCATGACCTGTTTAGGGAGACCCTTTCCGTACAGATCTGGAGCCCCCCCCCCCCCCGGACATTGCACAAACAATGAATTATATAATCTTAGCAGTTCACACCATCGCCTCTTGTGTGCTTGGAGATGGTGCAAAAACCTTTAGCAAGAGTCTCTGGACTTATAATCAAGGTGGTGCAGGCGTCTGGCGCCTGCAGTTCAGCATCTATAAATTGCTGGGCCTCCTGGACCGAGTGGAAGGAACGCCCTCTATTTTCGTGCTGGATTCTTCAAAACAGCCGGATAAAGCAGCATAAATCTTGCTTTTCTGTTTACCAATGTTGTGCAGAGCGGGTGAAATCGGCGTCTTGTTCTTGCACTCCTGCTGAATAATCTTGGAAGATTTTTATCTGGGCTCCGTCGTATCTCAGAGTGTCCCTTTTCAATCGAAAGCCCCTCATAATTTCTTCTTTGTGCAAGTAGTTGTGCACTTTAATTATCACCAGTCTAGGTCTTTGTTGCCCTTATTGCCAACGGCCCAGCCTGTGGGCCCTTTCTATACACAGTTCTCCATAACTGTCTGACAATGCCAACTCTTTTTTAAGCCACTGTTCCAGCAGGTGCCCCAGTGATTTCTCGGGGATTGCTTCTTGCAGGCTGACAATTCGCAAGTTGCATCTCCGTGCTCTGTTCTCCATGTCTTCGATCTTATCTTGCTGTGCCTTGAGTTGATCCATCATCCGGGTGACATCTTGGGCACTCTGCGCCCTGGTATCTTCCAAGACTGAGATTCTGCTTTCTGCCTCTCCCAGTCGCTTCACTGTATCTGCCATAGTAGCTTCCAGGCTGCTCATTTGGCGTTCTAGTAGATCAAATCTTGGGTTAAGTGCGGCACTTACTGCCATGGTGATCTGAGTCAACTGTTTATCAGAGAAGTCACCAAGCTTTTCAAGCTTCCCTTCTGCCATTTGGGCCCCTGTAGGTGGTGGTTTTTTTTCCCCTTTATCGTACTTAGTGCCACTTCGGGTTGTACCAGCAGACTTAGGTCTCAGATATTGCTCCATACAGCACGTGTTTCACCCTTTATTGGGCTGAGCGCGCCAACCTTGTGGTGCGAGCACCCTTGTCTGGGAGTGGTGAGTGAGCAGAATATCCCGTTACCAATGAGCGTTGCTGCGTCGCTTCCTATAGTGGTCTGGCTGCTGCAAGCTGGGTAACAATCTCCCAATTGCATTTAATGTTGGCAAGTCTGTGCAGTAATATTGGTAATGGCACAGTTCCTCCCCCTGGCAACTGTTATCTTAGTTGTAAAGTTCAATGGAACTGCTGTGGCAGACTTTCTTAGGTTACATGAGCCACCAGTGCAGCACCTGTTTCTTCTCTATTGTGGGCTTAAGTTCACCTCTCCCCCGATTATGGGGATTGTTGCAGAACAGTCTAACTCTTTCGTCGGGGCGGGGGAGGGGAAGAAGGGAGGTGTTGTCAGCTGTGTAGCTCCCGCTGCTATCACCCCTTCAAGCACTCTTAAACCCAGCTCCGGATGATATCCGCCGCCCACCGCTTACCCACGTTGCTGCCTCCCTTCTGCCCGTTCCGTTGTTCCTCCGGCCGCCATTTTTGGATCGCGGCACATGCGGTGTGATTACCTTCAACTGTGGCGCTGTGGGGCGCGTCGGAAGAACCCAGAAGGTATCTTCTTGTCCTCGGGAGCTTCGGGCAGCGCTGGGTTGTTGTGGAGGGGGGGGGGGGGGGGGTCTAGCGGGCGGGAGATGGGAGTCCCTCGCACGGTGTGGCGGAGCTCTCTAAATGGCGGCCATCTTCCCGCCCGGCTCCACCGGAAGTCCGTATCCTGAATCTTATTCCAGCACTGCCTGCCAAGCCAAGTCCGTTCCAGCATCCGGTTCCTGCCTAGCCAAGTCCGTTCCAGAATTCAGTTCCAGCCAAGCCAAGTCCGTTCCAGCATCTGATTCCAGCCAAGCCAAGCTTGTTAGTCCAGTCCTGATTGGGGGATTTTGCCTCCTACTGCCGCCCGACAACAATAGGCCAAGGGCTCATGTTGTTTCAGAATCCGTGACTGTTTGTTTAAAGACTTGGACCGTGACATAAATAAATGAATACAATTTGCATCCACCTTCTCAGCTTTGCCGTCTCTTGATGGATGCACAGGTAGGTATGTCTTGACTCAAGATTGGGGGAGCTCATCTAGACCAGTGGTTCTCATACCTGTCCTGGGGGACCACCAGCCAGTCGGCTTTCAGGATATCCCCAATAAATATGCATAATAAAACCATTAACGCTGGGTTAATCACAAATAGCAAAAAATAAAACAATAAGTACATAAATAAAAAATAAATAATTTAATAAGTGAAGTGTGCTCAGAAACCATGTCTACATAAGTGAAACGCACTCACACACTGTTCCAATCATTGCATACTACAGTAGCTGAACACTGTTAATCCATTAGCAAAAAGTCCAATTATCTTAAAATCTTCCTCCAAATGCACAGTTGGAGCCAGTGCAAAGTACATGTCTAGAACAAAATAAAGTGCAACTCTCAATTCCTTACTGAAGGTAACAGGCATGCAAATCTGTCTCTCTTTTATAGGGAGCTGGACATTAACTCGACAGCAGATATTCAGGCACAACTTTATAACATTTTGTCCACAGACAATTTTGAGGGTATTAAATCCCATAAAGAATGTAAGGTTTTGTACAATGAGCATCCGACTGTTCCTTACATTTATTTTATTCCAAATCCATGGATAACCCACCTGGGCGACCAATTGTGTCTCCTAGGGGGTCCATTTTAGAACCCCTATCATGTTATCTGGATTCTAGGAGAGCCACCAATATTGTAGAAGTACCGTATAATAATACTACTACTTATCATTTCTATAGCGCTACTAGACGTACGCAGCGCTGTACACTTGAACATGAAGAGACATGAGCTTACAATCTAATTAGGACAAACAGGACAAACAAGAGATAAGGGAATATTAAAGTGAGGATGATAAAATAAGGATTCTGAACAAGTGAATAAGGGTTAGGAGTTAAAAGCAGCCATCAAAAAGGTGGGCTTTTAGCTTAGATTTGAAGACGGCCAGATAATAATAACAAACAAATGACTGACTCATGCACGGGATTAAGGGGCCACAGGGGCTTTTGGCACTACACATATTGCAAGTATTCTTTAGAAATAAATCAGTTTTGTCAGCTTACTCATGGCTTCACATTTCAGTTACAGTCCAGTACCTCTTGCGACATGTCGCAGGTGATATATACGATCATATGTCCTTGTACTAAAATTTACATTGGTCATACTATACGGAAATTGAAGTTTAGAACTGCTCAACATCTCAGCAGCAAGAGGAGCAAAGCCCATCAGTCTGAATGATTACATGTTCAACTATATCGGGGTGGCAATGTAGAGTGGGTTTTGCGTGCTAAAGAGCAGCATTTCATATTTCAATGGAATATGGTGCAGCCTCATGGTCTGAATCATGAAATTGAATGGCTCTCTCCCATTTGAAGTTTGAATCCAACTATTATCCAATAAGAATTCACTTTTATGTATGATATATGCAGGGGATGTCCCCCTTAAAAAGCACAGCGTTTTTGAGCAGTTACCTTAGAGCGGACCAGAGTGTGCTCACAACGCAGGTGACCGCGCAAGAAATTTAGAATTGTGTATAAAGTTAATGGTACTATAATGGAAGACAGATTTTTGCAAAATATTTTGATACTGCTTAGATGTGATTACTTTGTTTTTGGTTACAAATATGATATTCATCTCCCTGAAGAACTGTTAATGGGAAACATAGCTGGTGTCGGAGATCTGGAGATATTGAAGAGCTGACTGATTTTAATCTCTATGGGAGAAACAATGGCGCTCAACCTTCCATCATAATATTGTTGATTGGTAAATGCTGAGTGAACCGATTTTTGTTTACTTTTTATATTGTTACATATATTGGGAAAGGTTTTTACGGATATTTCCCACTTTTTCAAATATTTTTGTGTTAACACATTCATTAAGGATATTCTGAAAACCTGACTGGCTGGTGATCCCACAAAACAGGTTTGTGAACTACTGATCTAGACAACCAGATATGAGTCAACTCTAAAGTATCAAGTAACATTTTTAGTTGATATACTGCTAATCCAAAACATTTTTACTGAAGCAGTTTACAATGCAAGGACAAAGAAAACAAGGATGTAGAGGCTAGGACCCTGCCTATATGGCTACAAACAGAGCTTGGCAAACAGCCTCCTGCAATTCGTAATTCAGATAATGCTTCAAGCAGCATGAACTTTTGTCTCAAGATTTGCCAAGGCCTGCATTCAGTAGGATGGTGCCTGTGACCCATTTGGCTGATGCAAGCAGTGGGCAATCATTGTATCATGGACTTGTTCAGAGATAAGAACTTAAGTATTGCCATACTGGGACAGACAGAAGGTCCATCAAGCCAACAGTGGTCAAACCATGTCACAAGTACCTGGCAAAATCCTCAAAAAAGTACAATACATTTTATGCTGCTTATCCTAGAAATAAGCAGTGGATTTTTTGAACCCCGCCAAGCCAACTGCTGTTGCCACACTCTGGCAACAAATTCCAGAGTTTAATTACACGTTGAGTGAAGAAAATGTTTCTCCGATTCATTTTAAATTTACTTCTTTGTAGCTTCATTGCATGCTCCCTAATCCTAGAATTTTTGGAAAGAGTACACAAGCGATTCACATCTACCAGTTCCACTACATTTTTATTTTATAGACCTCTATCATATCTCCCCTCAGCCATCTTTTCTCCAAGCTGAAGAGCCCTAGACGCTTTAGCCTTTCCTCCTCCTAGGGAAGTCGTCCCATCCTCTTTATTATTTTCGTCACCCTTCTCTGTACCTTTTCTAATTCCACTATAACTTTTTTGAGATGTTGCGACCAGAACTGAACACAATATTTGAGGTGCGGTTGCACCATGGAGCGATAAAAGGGTATTATAACATCCTCATTTTTGTTTTCCATTCCTTTCCTAATAATACCTAACATTCTATTTGCTTTCTTAGCTGTGGCAGCAAACTGAGCAGAGGGTTTCAACATATCGGTGATGCCTAGATCCCTTTCCTAGTTGGTGACTCATAACGTGGAATCTTGCATTACGTAGCTATAATTCAGGTTCCTCTTTCCCACGTGCATCACTTTGCACTTGCTCATATTAAACGTCATCTGCCATTTAGATGCCCAGTCTCATAAGGTCCACTTGTAATTTTTCACAATCCTCTTGCGATTTAACAACACTGAATAACTTTGTGTATTTAGTAAATTTAATAACCTCACTAGTTACTCCCATCTCTAGGTCATTTATAAATATGTTAAAAAGCAGTGGTCCCCAGAACAGACCCCTGGGAACCCCACTATCTACCCTTCTCCATTGAGAATACTGACCCTTTAACCCTACTCTCTGTTTTCTATCTTTTAACCAGTTTTTAATCCACAATAGGACACTACCTACTATCTCATGGTTCTCCAATTTCTTCTAGAGTCTTTCATGAGGTACTTTGTCAAACGCCTTTTGAAAATCCAGATACACAATATCAAACCGGCTCGCCTTTATCCACGTTTCTTCATCCCTTCAAAGAAATGTAACAGATTGATGAGGCACGATTTCCCTTCACTAAATCCAAGTTGGCTTTGTCTCATTAATCCATGCTTTTGAATATGCTCTCCAATTTTATTCTTTATAATAGTCTCTACCATTTTGCTCAGCACCAACATCAGGCTCACCGGTCTATAATTTCCTGGATCCCCTCTGAAACCTTTTTTAAATATCGGCGTTACATTGGCCACCCTCCAATCTTCCAGTAACATATTCGATTTTAAAGATAAATGACCTATTACTAACAATAGTTCCACTAGTTCACTTTTCTATTCTCTAGGTACTCTGGGATGAACACCATCCAGTCCAGGAGATTTACTGCTCTTCAAGTTGTCAAATTGCCCCTTTACATCCTCCAGGTTTATAGACATTTCATTCAGTTTCTCCGACTTGTTAGCTTTGAATACCATTTCTGGCACCGGTAGCTCTCCCAAATCTTCCTCGGTGAACACCGAAGCAAAGACTTCATTTAATCTCTTCGCTATGGCTTTGTCTTCCCTGATCGCCCCTTTTACCCCTCGGTGATCTAGCAGTCCAACAGATTCTTTTGCCGGCCTCCTGCTTTTAATATACCTAAAAAAATTTTTACTATGTGTTTTTGCCTCCAATGCTTTGCATTTGACTTGACATTCCTTATGCTGTTCCTTATTATTTGCAGTTGGTTCCTTCTTCCATTTTCTTAAGGATTTTCTTTTAGCTCTAATAGCCTCCTTCACCTCACTTTTTAACCATGCCGGCTGTCATTTAGTCTTCCATCCTCCTTTTTTAATACGCAGAATATATTTGGCCTGGGCTTCCAGGATGGTGTTTTTGTACAGAATCCAAGCCTGATGTAAATTTTTAACCCTCAAAGCCGTTCCTCTTTTTTTCACCATTCTTCTCAATTTATCATAGTCTCCTTTTTAAAAAAAGGTTAACGGATTTCCTGCATATACTTACTCCAAAGCTAATATCAAATCTGATCATATTATGATCACTGTTATTAAGCGGCCCCATCACCATTATCTCCCGCACCAGATCATGCGCTACACTAAGGACTAGGTCTAGAATTTTTCCTTCTCTCGTTGGCTCCTCTACCAGCTGCTCCATAAAGCAGACTTTGGTTTCGTCAAGGAATTTTATCTCCCTAGCGTGCCCTGATTTTATATTTACTCAGTCAATATCGGGGTAATTGAAATCACCCATTATTATTGTGTTGCCCAGTTTGTTTGCATCCCTAATTTCCTTTAACATTTCTACATCCGTCTGTTCATCCTGGCCAGGCGGATGGTAGTACACTCCTATCACTATCCTTTTCCCCTTTACACATGGAATTTCAATCCATAGGGATTCCAAGATGTGTTTTGTTTCCTGCAGAATTTTTAATCTATTTGATTTAAGGCTCTCCTTAACCAAGGTTGCCAGCTGGGAAAAATTTTCCCAGCCCAAAACCAGCCGTAAACCTGCCCAAAAACCGCCTGCAGCCAACCCCCACCTCCCGCGTCACCTAACCCTGCCCCCCGCGTCACTAACCCCGCCCCTGACGTCAACCCGCCCCTGAAAGGCGAATTGGACCAATAGAAGCCCCGGAAAAGCTTCTATTGGACCAAATTGGACCAATAGAAGCCCCGGCAGCGGGAAAATCGGCCAATCGGCGACCGCGAAAACCCACCCAATCCCGCACCACGGCTGCTCGAAAACCCGCCCAAATCCCCGCAACCCACGCGATTCGAAATTCCCCGCAGCCGTTTCCAAAAAGCCGCCCAATTAACCCTGGCAAGTTTGTCCTTAACATACAATGCTACCCCTCCACCAATTCGATCCACCCTATCACTAAGATATAATTTGTACCCCGGAACGACAGTGTCCCACTGGTTATCCTCCTTCCACAAGGTCTCAGAGATGCCTATTATATCTAATTTTTCATTTAGTGCAATATATTCTAACTCTCCCATCTTATTTCTTAGGCTTCTGGCATTCGCACATAGACATTTCAAACTGTGTTTGTTGTTCCTATTTACATCATGCTCAGTACTTGACAGTATTAATTTGCAATCTCTTGTCTGATTTTTATTTAAGGACACCTGATCTACTACGGTTTCTTTTGCAACCTCACTATCGGGATACCCTATTTTCCCTGTTTTGGTGATATCTTTGAAGGATACCTTGTCCCGAACCATGCGCTTTTGAGCGACTGTTGGCCTTCCCCCAGTTTCTAGTTTAATATCTAAATTTAATAAGAAGTATCAAATGCTGAAGAATAACATGAGAAAGAAAATTAAATAGTACAAACCAGTAAAAAAAAAAAATAAAAAAATTAAAAAAAAAAATATATATATATATATATATTTGATGTCTAAGCCTCTATAGATGCCTGCAGCCAGTCAGCCTCCTTCTTTCTCATCTTTCCCACTTGCCTGCAGCCCATCTGCCCCTCTCTCCTTCTCACATCCCACCTACCCCTCTCTCTCACACACATTTCTTTCCCCCTCCCCTCCAACCCTTAGAGCTTGTTGATTTTGCTGTTTCATGGGATTGGCCTGATTGTTTGTGTGTGGATGGGGTGCGGTTGGTTGTTTGGAAAGAAATGAAGTTGTTGGGGGTAGTGTTTGTAGAATCAGGTTACGAAGGTCATTCCACTTTCTTTTATGCAGCTCAATATGTTGTTTAGATTGAAGCCTATGTTGTCACTAAGTGACTTTCAGGATGTATTAGAGTATGGCTCTTTCTAGATTGGATTACTGCAATGTTCTGTACTTCGGGCTGTTTAGTGTGAGGTGCAGGGCTTTGCAGTTGGTTCAAAATGCAGCGGCTAGATTTGTAGCTGGGATTCCTAGGTCTGAACTAGAGAATGACATGGAGACATGGACGGAGAAATGCTGGAACCAGGATGGAAAAAGAGGTGTTGGACACAGGAAGAGAGATGCAGGCACCTGGAGAAGCCCTGACCTGGACAACCTAGTGAGAGTTGGGGGCTTGTGGGTGGGGAGGCTTAGCCTCCCCAAGCCTCTTATATCAAGGAGCTATGGACTGAAGCTTGCTTGGGCTTTTGGAAGGAGGACCAAATCAAAAAGGTATCGAATTATATGCCCAGAACTCAAGGACCTCAACTGGATCCTAGCTAAAGCTTGCTCAATCAGGCTTGTGGATGGAGGACTAATTCCAATCAGATATTTGAAACTCAAGGACATGATCTGGATTCAAGTGTCTTTTGGTGAAGTTTATCACTCAGTTGAGGCTCTGCAAGAAGCCTCTGGGCCTGCCTAATCCAAATCAGATTGAAACAGCCAAGTGCACTTTGATTCCTTCCTTGTGAAGGAATGCCACAGCTACAACCAATACCTTGATACAGGATGGAGAGACTGTGGCCAGGACAAACAGGAAGGCTCTGAACTGAAAGTGCTTCCTTAGGACCCAACATTGCAAGAAGAGGTTGTGGGTGTCCCAAATGGAAATGTGGAAGCACACTTCTCTGAGATCAAGAGATGCCAGAAAATCCCTGGGACATACCACCATAATAAATGAAAAGTCTCTGAAATGCAGAGTCTGGAAAGGAAGGACCCCCTAGGAGTAGCCTAGTGGTTACTGCAGTGGACTTTGATCCTGGGGAACTGAGTTCGATTCCCACTGCAGCTCCTTGTGACTCTGGGCAAGTCACTTAACCCTCCATTGCCCCTGGTACAAAAGAAGTACCTGAATATATGTAAACCGCTTTGAATGTAGTTGCAAAAACCTCAGAAAGGCGGTATATCAAGTCCCATTTCCCTTTCCCAATGACTTCCTTTTGAGAACCAGAATTGGTGGAAAAGTCCCCCCTTTCTTGGAGACGACAAAATAAATTAAATTATGGCCCTGTCCACACTCTTGTGCAGCACTGGCTCAATGACTCCCAGAACAAGCAAGCAACACAAGATCTCCCTTACGGTGAGCTGCTTGGATTCTGCATCACAGGGGGACACAGAAAAGATGTCACATGAACTGAAGTGCAAACCCAGTTGAATCACCTCTAGGACCCATCAATCAGAGGTAATGAGAGTCCATTGCTGGTGAAACAGGTGAAGCCTGCCTCCCACTAATTTCAAAGCAGAAGGAATCCACTGAATCTCATTGGGGGTTTTTGGTCCATTCTGGTTGGGTTGAGGAGGGGAAGGAACCTGAACTTACCTAGCCTTCTTGCCCCCTGAATGGGTTGGCCTTTCTGCAAACCTAAAAAGGCATGAAAGGAATTCTTCTTACTGGAACGGAGACAACCCCAGTCTCTAGGCCATATCCTTCCTGCAGATAACCTTAGAGGAACGTACCCTGTCTACTGCGAGTCACTGAGGCCTGGCTTCCCTCAGGTCCTTAACATTAACAATCTATTCTATATCCTTGACAAAGAGCAGATGCCCATGGAAATGAGTCTTCTAAAGTGAACTACAGAGACAGTATTAGCTGACCAATTTCTATCAGCCACCGTGCCTAAGGCCAGAGAGTGTAAACTGATGTGATTGAGACTATAAAATACATCTATTACAAAGGCTGTTTTTGAGTCCAGTAAAGTCACATGCAGCAACAGGAGCTGTTGGACCCAATGTAGAACCACCCAGGTCACGTTACCCACAGACAGTTGTCTGTAACCCAAATGCTGAGGAGACAGAAAGCAGCTAAAGAAGAAACTTGAACTTACAGTTGTGGGCTTCCTTAAAGGCCGTATGGTACTCCACCGGAATGGTGGTGGTCTTGGTGCCCATCACCAGAGTGCCAACCTCAGGGACCTAGAACAATCTCTCCAAGATGAAGGGGTATAAAGCCTTTTCATCAATCTCATCCCTTTCAGAAACAGGTCTAGATCCTCCTAATCCACCAGCACCAACTTTACGGGGGCCCCTTCAGGTCTTTCAAAATAAGATCCTCTTCTGAGGCAGACTCTGCCACTGCTGGGAGAACTGCAAAATCCACCAACACATGTTCTATGTGAAACAACTTCTCTACCAGGTAAACTGATTTCTTATCAGGAATTACCTTTCCAAATTCTGGAAGGGAACCCATAAAAAGGATGGGGAACCCTGGACAGGCCAGAAGCTGGTAGGGAGTCCTCCAGAGAGACTTCAAACGAGAGCCAAGGACCACAAACCAATGCACAGGTTGTCTGGCCCAAACACTGAGAAACAACAACAAAAGAAACGGCAACACCAGTCTATCTCACCAGCTGCTGAAAGCAGAGAAATACTGGAATTGTCTTGGCTGCACCACCTGTTATACTGATGATGGCATTGTAATCTTCAAGTTTCTGCATCCATCTGCTAGTATTGGGACATAACCCATAGTTCTGGACTGGTCTGGCAGGACAATAAGGAAACAAATTTTACATTTATTTTTCTGAATACACAGGGAAAAGCCTTATAACATTTACACAGTATATGTAAGCTCTGTCGAGCAGAGACGGTCTCTTCAAGTTCAAGTGTATAGCGCTACGTACATCTAGTAGCACTTTAGAAATGATAAGTAGTAGAATATGAAAGTTTTAAAATAGCAGAAGAGAATTAGCCAAAAGAAGTTCAAAAATATTTGCTTTGAAAACAAAGGGGCCATATTTTCTAAGGGGTGTGCTGGGAGTGTGGAGGTAGAGAGGAGTATATGCTCTCTGGGAGGGGGGGGGGGGGGGGGTCCGGGTACATTGGGCGGGACTGGATGGCTCATACAGGTCTTTATCTGATATCATGTTGCCATGGAATAAAAAATCAGGTTGTAATTTTGGGCTTTATAAACAGTCAAACTGCAGCCAAGAGAAACAAGAGAAATGAGTATGTTTTGCTCCATGCCCTGAAACCCAAGGTCTCAGTGAGAATAGGGTGGTAGAGAGGTTCCCTTGAGCCAGAGAAAGGATTGCTGCTCTCTGGCCACCCATGAGATTTCAAACACGGTGCATACAGAATTTTAGGATTCCTTACCTGTGAAGGACTACTGGCTTCTCCACTGGGTGACCCAGGAGGTCCTGAATACAATCCCACTGTAAACATAGTTAAAGAATGATCAGAATAAATTGATATACAAGGAAAAGTTTCAAAATACTTTTTATCTATTGTGTTGCAACAGTCTTATAAATTAAAAAAAAAGGAGAAGCTTCCACTTCCAAATAAAACATATAATAGTAGCAGACTGCAAGGAAAACCAGCTGAAAAGGGACCTGAAAAATTTAACAGTCTGCTTCTGCCCTCCTACTCCAAACCAAAATGCCAATTTCAAATTCAATCAATATTATTATTGCAAATAAATTTTGCTTTCATTGTGCTGTAACAGAAGGCTTTTTATTTGGAAAAGGTCAAACTGCCTAGTTGAACTGAAAATAAATTGCAGACCTACATAGGATTCTTTTCTTGAACAGTAGGGACTACTTCTGGAAAGCATCAATTTTGCATTAGAACAGCCAGTGAATATCGCTGCTTTGTTACTTGCTAGCAAAAAATAAAACTAAATTTTCACAAGACAAGCATTCAAGGAATTTACAAAAACACATTTTTTTTTATTATTACCATCCTATATAATAATTTGCACCTTCAACGTTCTACATCTGGATGCCTGGGTTCGTAACATCCATAACCAATCACTGCCCCGCCCTCGCGTCAAAACGTAATGACGTCAGAGGGCAGAACAGTGAGAGGGAAGGGAAGCCAGCACCAACCAGCCAGCCAGCCAGAGAACGTTCAGGTACAAATCGAGGGGATGGGAGAATCGTCCCCCTCCCCCCATGGGCTCCAGACCCCTCTCTCCTCCGAGTGCTAGCCTGACCTGCGCTGCCCGCCCTCTTCTCCCAGTCCTTTGCCTGCTCCTCGCCTTCCTGCATGCCGCCCAGAATTTAAAAGTTCTTACCTCGGGGTCCAGTGGCAGCAGTGAAAGGCGAGCAGGCTCGGCGCTTCAGCCTGCCTTCCCTTCTCTCTCAGCTCTGCTTCTGGTCCCGCCCTCATTTCCTGTTTCCGCAAGGGCGGGACCAGAGGCAGAGCCGAGAAAGAAGGGAAGGCAGGCTGAAGCGCCGAGCCTACTCGTCTTTCACTGCTACCGCCGGACACTGAGGTAAGAACTTTTAAATTCTGGGCGGTACACAGGAAGGCGATGGCCAAGCGGAAAACTGGGAGGGCGGCCAGCGCAGATCGGGCTAGCACGCAAAGGAGAAGAGGCCTGGAACTCTGAGAAGGAGGAGGGCCTGGAACTCGGAGGAGAGGGAGGGCGGGGGCCTGGAACTCGGAGGAGAGAGAGAGGGGGGCGAGCCTGGAACTCGAAGGAGAGGGAGGGGAGCCTGGAACTCGGAGGAGAGGGGGCGGGAGGGGGCCAGGCTAGAACTTGGAGGAGAGGGGGCCTGGAATGTGGAGGAGAGGGGGGGGGCTGGAACTCAGATGAGAGGGGGGACGGGAGGGGGCCAGGCTGGAACTCGGAGGGTAGGGGGGCCTGGAACTCGGAGGAGGGGGAGGAGAGGGGGCCAGGAACTCGGAGGAGAGGGAGGGAGGGGGCCTGGAACTCAGATGAGGGGGGAGGGAGGGGGCCAAGCTGGAACTCGGAGGATAACCTTGCTAGCGCCGGTTTCATTTGTGTGAGAAATGGGCCTTTTTTTACTGTTCAGTTCCCTATCAAGGGTTATAAGGGTTCCAGTGGTACAAAATGGATGTTTCTAGGAGCAGCAGAAACAGGAGCACTGTACTCAAAATAAGATTGCTAAAAATGTATTGTGCAGTTAAGCAAACACTTACAGCAGAATGAAGTAGTCAGCATTTCACTGTGAAATATTGTATGGGTCTCAGTGAAAACTGCCCTGCTGCAATTTTAAAAAGCTTTTATTTTTAAAATCCCTTTTCTTTGGGGGGGGGGGGGGGGGGGGGGGTGATATTACAAACTCCTGAAGTGGGAGAGGCTGCTCTGGACACAGCAGCTGATTTAATTATTTTGGGTCCTATTCACAAAAGGCCTAATATGCAAAGCAATTTAAGCAGGCAGGAAAGGCTACTGCCCACTTAAATCGCACTTAGTGGGCTAGCCACTGATATTCAGCAGCGCTTAACCAGGCAGTGCCATTGAATACTGGCAATAAACAGCCATTCCAAATCAGGGCAGGAGAGAGGCGTTCTGGGGGGCGGAGTCAGGAATTATAGAAGCATCAACAATATTCAGTGAAAGTAAAGAATTTTTTTATGCTGATGACTGGAACTACCCTGAAAATCCTAACACTATAAGCATTGCCAGGTTCCAGTGAATCTGCTAAGGTAGTGGCAAAATGTTTGTCAACAGAATTCTTTCCCAGATTTGGCTTTCCTTCTAGGATACACTTGGACAATGGGACACACTTTCGTAACTCTGTTTTACAGGCGCTAACTGAAAGGCTACATGACAAACATCACTGTGTAAGCATGTATAGGCCCAAGGCAAATGGCCTGGTGGAGTGCACCAATGGCATCCTGAAAACAACCCTAAGAAAAATCCTGATGGAGACTCCCCATCTAAATTGGTTGCAGGCTTTACCCCAGCCCTTTTTCCCCTCAGAAACAGATGTCTAAGGCAGTCAGACTTGACACCTCACCAGATAATCACTGGATGTGATATACAGGGTCCATGCACACCTTTTCCTGTCTCCTCTGCTGGTGACATTTCTCTTTATTTCTTTGTTTTGCATGTGGCAAGGGATCTCATCCATCTGTGGAAGGAACACTCTTCTATGACACGCAGCACAACAGAGCACGAAGGTTCCCACCCAATTCTCAGATACTCAGCCGGTGATTTTGTCTACTTAAAGAACCACCATCCGGTGTCATGGGCAGAGCCAAGATACAAATGCCCTTTCAAGATCATAGCCTCCATACCCTTTGCAGTTCAGATTCAGAGCTTGCGGAGCTACTGTTAGTGATATGTCGGGGGAAAATGGTAGAGGCTATTATAAAAAACAAAATTACAGAGCACATCCGAGGACATGGATTACTGAGACCAAGTCAGCATGGCTTTGGTGTGGGGAAATCTTGCCTGACCAATTTACTTCAATTCTTTGAAGGAGTAAACAAACATGTGGACAAAGGGGAGCTGGTTGATATCGTGTATCTGGATTTTCAAAAGGCATTTGACAAGGTACTTCATGAAAGGCTACAGAGGAAATTGGAGGGTCATGGGATAGGAGGAAATGGCCTATTGTGGATTAAAAACTGGTTGAAGGATAGGAAACAGAGAGTGGGGTTAAATGGGCAGTATTCACAATGGAGAAAGGTAGTTAGTGGGGTTCCTCAGGGGTCTGTGCTAGGACCGCTGCTTTTTAATATATTTATAAATGATTTAGAGATGGGAGTAACTAGCGAGGTAATTAAAATTTGCTGATGACACAAACTTATTCAAAGTCGTTAACTCGCGACAGGATTGTGAAAAATTACAGAAGGACCTTACAAGACTGGGAGACTGGGCGGCTAAATAGCAGATGACGTTTAATGTGAGCAAATGCAAGGTGATGCATATGGGAAAAAAGAACCCAAATTATAGCTATGTCATGCAAGGTTCCACATTAGGAGTTATGGACCAAGAAAGGGATCTGGGTATCGTCGTTCATAATATACTGAAACCTTCTGCTCAGTGTGCTGCTGTGGCTATGAAAGCGAATAGAATGTTGGGTATTATTAGGAAAGGTATGGAAAACTGGTGTGAGGATGTTATAATGCCGTTGTATCGCTCCATGGTGCGACCGCACCTTGAGTATTGTGTTCAATTCTGGTCGTTGCATCTCTAGAAATATATAGTAGAATTGGAAAAGGTGCAGCGAAGGGCGACTACAATGATAGCGGGGATGGGAAGACTTCCCTATGAAGAAAGACTAAGGAGGCTAAGGCTTTTCAGCTTGGAGAAGAGACGGCTGAGGGGAGATATGATAGAGGTATATAAAATAACTAGGAAAAAATGCCCGTTTCTGAGCGCAATGAAACGGGCGCTAGCAAGGGGCCCCCTCCCTCCGAGCTACTTGCCTTGTTGGGGGTTGGCGTTGGCCTCGCGTTTTGGCCCTCCGAGTGTTATAGCTCCGCCCTCGACGTCATGACGTTTTGACGCGAGGGCGGTGCAGACCCTCCCTCCATCCCTCCGAGCTATTTGCGTTGTTCGGGGTTTGCGTTCGCCTCGCGTTTCGGCCCTCCGAGTGTTATAGCTCCGCCCTCGACGTCATGACGTTTTGACGCGAGGGCGGTGCAGACACTCCAGGGCACACCAGATATCTCGGGCGCCTCAACTTCCGTAGAGGCTTCAGAACGTTGGGGTTGCCTTTTATATAGAGAGATGAGTGGAGTGGAACAGGTGGATGTGAAGCATCTGTTCACGCTTTCCAAAAATACTAGGACTAGGGGGCATGCAATGAAACTACAGTGTAGTAAATTTAAAAGAAATCGAAGAAAATGTTTTCTTCACCCAACGCATAATTACACTCTGCAATTCGTTGCCGGAGAACGTGGTGAAGGCGGTTAGCTTAGCAGAGTTTAAAAAGGGGTTAGACGGTTTCTTAAAGGACAAGTCCATAAACCACTACTAAATGGACTTGGGAAAAATCCACAATTCCAGGAATAACGTATAGAATGTTTGTATGTTTGGGAAGCTCGCCAGTTGCCCTTGGCCTGGATTGGCCGCTGTCGTGGACAGAATGCTGGGCTCGATGGACTCTTGGTCTTTTCCCAGTATGGCATTACTTATGTACTACCTCACTCATGATAAGTTTTGGACATTTACACCAAATACTTTATATGACCCACCAGATACAATCTGTATAAGTGAACGTTTCTGACATTATGTAGGTAATACAATCAGTACATACTAATGGTCTCTCTCCTGAATACATATTAGTTGTGTGCAAAACATAAAAGGTTTCTCTTCTGAATGCCATACTAAGTACATTAGCTACATGGTTTCTGTCTCTTATCAACATTTTAGTACATTAACCACAAGCAAAGTGTAACTTTGCCATACTCAGTATAGGATTGTGGTCTCTCTCTCCAAAGTATACTTTTCCTTAAGATTATTTTACCTGGATAATATCTTTGTCCCACCTGCTCTCTATCTGTCTCTCAGCCCCACATGCTACACCTGGACTTTTGGACACTCACTGGTCTTGCACTTTTTTTTTGTTTGGGGGGGGGGGTGGTATGTTTGCTTTGATTACTGTATTACTTCTATTGCAGAAAATACAAACCATCTTCTACCCTGTTATGTATTCTCACTTTTGTCTTTGTTTTCTCGCTATCTTCTCTTTCTGTCTCTTTGTTCTTGCATTGCCCCCTTTTTCTCTCCACCTTTTGTAAAATAACCTATATGTCCAGTACTTGGCCAGTTCTGCTAGCCTATCAGATCTTTCTGATTGTGTGGTATGTGTTCCTATAGAACCTAGCTCTGGCCTAGCCATTACACGTAAGGCCATCCCCCTTTCCCCTAGTCAGATCACTGGCAATCTGACTTGCTTTCCCTCTAACTATATTTCCCCTATCTATACTCAGTGGCACAAACTATATTTCCCCTATCTACACTCAGTGCCACAATGGTGAGGTAGATGGACGTGCTCAGTTGTGGTCTTCCTTTAATTGATAAGGAAGGCAAAGAGTGACTTTGAAAAAAGATTGCGTTGGAAGGCAAAAAAAAATATAGTAAAATTATTTTTAGGTACATTAAAAGCAAGAAGCCAGCTGGACCGCTAAATGACAGAAGGGTAAAAGGGGCAATCAGGGAAGACAAAGCCTAAGGCAGTCAGACGACACCTCACCAGATAATCACTGGACGTGATATGCAGGGTCCATGCACACCTTTTCCTGTCTCCTCTGCTGGTGACATTTCTCTTTATTTCTTTGATTTGCAGGTGGCAAGGGATCTCATCCATCAGTGGACAGAACACTCTTCTACAACACCCAGCACCACAGAGCACGAAGGTTCCCACGCAATTCTTAGATACTCAGCTGGTGACTTTGTCTACTTAAAGAATCACCATCCGGTGTCATGGGCAGAGCCAAGATACAAATGCCCTTTCAAGATCATAGCCTCTATACCCTTTACAGTTCAGATTCAGAGTTCAGATACCTGGCATCATATTTCTACAGTAAAACCCAGCGGAGAGATTAAATGAATTCTTTGCTTCGATCCTCACTGAGGAAGATTTGGGAGAGATACCGGTGCCAGAAATGGTATTCAAAGCTAACAAGTCAGAAAAACTGAATGAAATCTCTATAAACCTGGAGGATGTAATGGGGCAATTTGACAACTTGAAGAGTAGCAAATCTCCTGAACCAGATGGTATTCAGACCTGAGTACTGATAGAATTAAAAAATGAACTTGCGGAACTATTGTTAATAATATAGTAGATGACGGCAGAAAAAGACCTGCATGGTCCATCCAGTCTGCCCAAGACAAACTCATATGTGTATACCTTACCTTGAATTTGTACCTGTCCTTTTCAGGGCACAGACCATATAAGTCTGCCCAGCAGTATTTCCCGCCTCCCATCACCAGCTCTGGTACAGACAGTATAAGTCTGCCCTCCCCTATCCTCGCCTCCTAACCACCACCCCCTCTTCCCCCCAACTGCTCCGCCACCCAATTTCAGCTAAGCTTCTGAGGTTCCATTCCTTCTGCACAGGATTCCTCTATGCATATCTCACGCATGTTTGAACTCCGTTACCGTTTTCATCTCCACCACCTCCCGCGGGAGGGCATTCCAAGCGTCCACCACCCTCTCCGTGAAAAAATACTTCCTGATATCTTTCCTGAGTCTGCCCCCCTTCAATCTCATTTCATGTCCTCTCGTTCTACCGCCTTCCCATCTCCGGAAAAGATTCGTTTGCGGATTAATACCTTTCAAATATTTGAACGTCTGTATCATATCACCCCTGTTCCTCCTTTCCTCCAGGGTGTACATGTTCAGGTCAGCAAGCCTCTCTTCATACGTCTTGGAACGTAAATCCCATACCATCCTCGTAGCTTTTCTTTGCACCGCTTCCATTTTTTTAACATCCTTCGCAAGATACGGCCTCCAAAACTGAACACAATACTCCAGGTGGGGCCTCACCAACGTCTTATACAGGGGCATTAAAACCTCCTTTCTTCTGCTGGTCACTCCTCTCTCTATACAGCCTAGCAATCTTCTAGCTACTGCCACCGCCTTGTCGCACTGTTTCGTCGCCTTCAGGTCCTCAGATACTATCACCCCAAGATCTCTCTCCCCGTCCGTGCCTATCAGACTCTACCCGCCTAACACATACGTCTCCCTTGGATTTCTACTCCCCAAGTGCATCACTTTGCATTTCTTCGCCATAAGATATGCACTTAGCAGTCTCATATTGACTTTTATATAAAAGAAGCGACTATACCTCTCTCTCACCCCCTTACCCCAGACATACAAACTTACTTACAGGTAGAGCCAACATACAACTTAACATCCATCCATCATCCTTCACCCCATTTATCCCTGCCCCCATCCCCATTCTCCCCATCAATCTTGTAATGGTTGGGAGTTCTGGGAATTCAAAATCTCTAAAAGTCTTTGCCAGAGAGTAGCATAGTGTCTCTTATTCACATTGAAGACCCAGGTATAAAACATACTCTCGTATTTGGCCACTTCAGTTACTCTTGATACCCAACAGGCTCCTCAGATGTCCAGAACTGCAAAATCGTTTCTTTAACCACCAGTGTTATCATGTAGATAAATCTCCTCTGAGGCTGCGATAGACCCTGAGAGAGTAGGAGAGACTGTTCACTCAACAGAAATTTAGCATAAGACCACTCCAGTGTGAATTGAAAAACCTGGTTGAGCACAGAAAAGACTTTATTCCAAATATCTAATTTGGGGCATTCTATAAAAGTATGCAGGAGAGTTCCAGGACCAGTGTGACACCTCGGGCACTGAGCAGAGTCCCACATCTTCAGTTGGGCCCCCTTTGCTCTCGATATATAAAGCTCTATGTATAATTTTATATTGTGTCTCTTGCAGATCCATTTCGTGTAAGGTGGCAAAGAGCATGTAAAATTGGGAGTATGAGTATTCAGTGTCCAGATCCTCATTCCATCTCTGCATGACTCAACCTAGGGTTCCCCCTGGAATTGTAAGTTTTAATATTTTATACCAAGTAGCCAGCCTATTTTCACTAACTGGCATGCTCTGAATTGCTGAATCAGTTGCCCCGTATGTCCCCTTCACTCCATACTTCGTCTTGACCTGATGCCAATAGTGACTGGCTTGTAGGTAAGGTAACATATGACCAGTAGGTAAGCTCTATTTCTCTTTTGCCTGAGAAAAAGAGATGAAAAGATCTGTGTTTGGCATAAGAATGTATCCTAAACTAGTGCAGCCCATCCTCGCCCATGTGCAACATACTGATGGACCCATGCCAGCCGGAAAGTCCATATTGTTGTCACATCCCTCGCTCTCTCAGTCTGTTCCTCCCCTGGAAGCGAGCCCCGGGGAGAGGATCCCGCGGTCATGGACGACGTACCTGGTCCCTGCCCCGGTGGCCGGCTATCTCGGTCTCGGGACGGGCATGGCCGGGCTCCTTCGCAGCGATGGCCGGCCTTTCCGAGATCGCGGCTAAAGGCCGGGATCCATTGGGGCGATGGCCGGCCTTTCCGAGGCGGTGTCCGAAGGCTGGCCTTCATGACCCCCATCGCCGGCTATGGAGTCCGCGCTCATACAGGCAGGGAAGATGGCGCCGGGATGCGGGGGTCGGCGTCTTCTCCGCATCCTGAGCGCGGGAGCCAGAATTCCGCCCTGGAGGATCCAGATTGGGACGATGGAACTGAGGCTCCACCTGAGGGCCGGGGTTGGACCAATCAGAGTGATTCCTTGAGCGATGACGTTCGACGTGGCCGCCCCTGTCAGCTGGGTCTCAGCTGCTGATAGCTGACAGTATTTAAAGAGCAGGTTCTCTGCAGGACGTTGCTTCGGCTTCTGTTTCCAGAGGTTCCAGCCTTCTTGTGGGATTGCTTGAATTTTGTAGTTAGCTCCCTGACTTTCCCGTGTGACCATTTGCCTGTTCCTGGACTATTCTATTTACCACTTGCCTTGACCATTTGCCTGCCTGCAGTTCGGGGTGCTGGTCCTGTGGTGCCAGGTCAGTCCATCAACCCCCCGGTTCTGGAAGTCACGCTGGACGCCTGCAGCTAGGGGCTCAACCCCCGGTGAACGGTGGTCGCTGCGGGTGAAGACTAGGGGTTGCTCGGCTGTCCTCGGGGAACGACTGGGGTTATCCATTCGCTCCCCTGCGGGACCCAAGGGCTCACTAGGTCATCAGATGAGACAACTGTCTACAAAATGTAGAAAGGGAGAGGCATCCGGACTACGTTGCTGGCGTCGCCTCCACCAACACCAGGCTGCGCGAAATGGTGCCAAAAAACTTAGCTGCAAGTTATATTGTGTGCACCTGAAGGTGTAAGCAAAAGGTTTATAAAGGAATATGGAGCACACCAGCCCTCCAGCCATCCCTGAGAAGTAAAGTGGGACACTCCCTTTATTCTCTCAAAAACAATCCTCATGAATGCTGCCACACTGTACAATTACAAATCCGGAAAATTGAGTCCTCCCAGGACTTTATCAAGAACCAATTTGGAATACCCTATGCGCACTCCCTGAAGTCTCCATATAAAGGAACCTAGTATAGATCGAAACAATCACTCATACTTACTTTTGATCCATATTGGGATAGTTTGCAGAAGGTATAGCAATTTAGGTAGTAGTACCATTTTGGTCAAAGCTATTCTTCCGAACAAAGAGATCGGAAGGTCCTTCCAATGCAAACAGAGCTGTCTGATTTTATCTATCGGATCCAAGATATTGCACCTATACATCATGGCCTCAATGGTACTGAGAAAAATCCCCAGATAGCGCATGGGACTTTTCACCGGATGGATAGGGTCAGAAATCTTGAATTCAGAGGCTCCCCCCCCCCCCCGAGGAAGAAGTTCCGATTTGTTGCAATTAACTCGTAAGCCGGATATGGCTCCAAAGTCCCAAACTATAGCCAGTGCTGTCAGAAGAGGTGTCGGGGCATCTCTAAGGTAAAGCAGTATGTTGTCCGCAAAGAGGTTAACGCGGATTTCTTTCTTTCCCACTTGAAGGCCTTTTATTCTGATCACTTTGGCGAATTTTATCTGCTAGGGGCTCAATAGCTAATAAGAACAATATAGGGGACAAAGGGCACCCCTGTCTCGTAGCAGATCAAAACTCTCTGTCAATTTGTTATTGATCAACAACTGTGCTTGTGGTCAGGTATAAAGGGCCACGATCCAATCTATAATTCTGCCCTGGAGCCCATACCTCTCCAAAACCCAGAATAAGTATTGCCATGATATGCTATCAAACGCTTTCTCCATATCCAAACCTGCAATGGCCTCCAGTCCTCCTTTCCCCCCATATGTGTATATAGCCACCAATGCGCGTATGAGGTTCTCGTGAATAATGGAGGGTAAAAAGGCATTCATGTGACGAGCCAGAATGGAAGCTAAGAGTTTGATATTTTGATTAAGGAAAGATATGGGGCGATAGGATCCCACTTGCGAAAGATCTTTCCCTGGCTTAGGCAACAGTACAATATGAGCCAAATTTAGATGCTGGCCTGCACCATCCTGACCCATTTCGTTATACACATCACTCAGATGCTGTGCTATTATGTTGGATAGAATGCGATAATATTCAGGCCCGAACCCATCAGGGCTAGGGGCTTTTGTTAGTTTTAATGATTTAATGCCTAATCTGATTTATTTTGGTGAGATTGGCCGGTTTAGTTCCTGTACCTGGTCGTCAGTGAGGTATGGCATGGCCAAGTCACGGAAAAACTTAGCTCTCATTTCTTTGTTTAGATCCCTTTCCCGATATAGGGAACTATAATATTGGACAAACTGGGCCATAATCTGTGGTTCTGTGTTATATTGCTGCACCGACCCATCTCTAATGGACATAACAACTTGTCTCTTCCTGTATGGTCTTTATCAAATTAGCCAGGAGTTTTCCCGCCCTACCTCCCCAGCGAAATAACTTATATCGCTGATGAAATATATTCTTCTCAGCCCGGCTGCTCAGTAAGAGATCTGCCTTCTGACCTCTAGCAGACTTTGTTTCAAAACCTCATCTAGGTGGAAAATATGTTGCCTACAGAGCTTTTGGTCAGTGGCGTACCTAGGGTAGTTGACACCCGGGGCTGGTCATTTTTTAACACCCCCCTCCAAAATCCAGTACTAGGCATACCGAGAATACAAAACACTCAGGACCTATAGAGCAATTCTAGCATACCATAAGCAGTAATTTCTACAAGTCACACAAGGAAATGGAAAGCATCTTAAACACTACAGTGAGCACTAGAACATCAATTCACCTATTGTAAAATGAAACCAGACAGAATAGTACAGATTGTCGATCCTGCACAGTCAATGCCAACTGAAAGCCATGTCTTTTTCACAAACACACCCTAATCCACTATAGAATAAGTAATCAAATTTAGACAAAAATTAAACTGAACCCGGAGGGGAGGAAGTGACGTCACGAACCTGAATGGCTGCCTAGGTTCATAGCTCCGACACACACCTCTTTATTTAAGCTAAAATAGCTAACCCCAGCCCGAGTACTTGCTTTAACAATACTTCGGTTCAGCTCCGGAGCTGTGAGGAATCCTTCGAGAGGATTGCGGGCGAGTATGGCGACGACTAGAAGGGAGAGCGAGCGTCCGTCGGACAGGGCAACGGGAAGGACCTCGCGGTGCCATGTGCTTTCATCCGCGCCTGCTTCTCACTCGGACTCAGATTCGGCCCCATCCTTGCCCGACACTGGCAAAGCCTCAGCTAAACGAGGGCTGTCTAAGGATCTTGCTAAGTTCCTTGTGGAAATCCGCGAGGAGATCAAAGCCTCCAAGGAGGAAATCCTTCAAAAGATGGACGTTTTGAGCGTGGACTTCCGAGAGATGGGAGGCTGCCTGGAAGATTTAGAAGTGCGGGTAGACGAGCAGGCTGAGAAGCTGACTGAGACGGAGGAGCGATTGGCGAATGTGCTTATCTCATATGCGGAACTACAATTTAAAGTGGATGACCTGGAAAACCGCGGGCGAAGAAGTAATGCGGTTTCGGAGGGTCCCAGAGGCGGGAGACAAGGAGGACATCAGTGTGATCGTTAAGGTGCTCTGTGGCAAGCTGATAGACACGGATGATTTGGCTATTGAACGAGCCCATAGAGCACTAGGAAAACGACAGGATAACAGACCTCGAGATATTGTAGTCTGTTTCTCCACATTTGCGTTCAAGGAAAAGGTGCTACAGAAGGCGCGACAAGTACAATATATTGACTATAATGATGCCCAAGTCAAGGTATTCCAGGACTTGTCGGCGCATACGCTATCCCTGAGGCGAGAGATGAAGCCTGCATTAGATGTCTTGGTGAAAAACAAAATCCCATATTGTTGGGCGTTTCCATTTGCCCTATGTTTTACAGTGGGTGGGCGCATGCATCGGATCCGGGCACTTGCTGAAGTCTGGAAGATTCTACATAGTGAGGGATTGGTGACAACAGAAGGCCCACTGGTGGAGCTGGCCACAGCAACGCAAGCTAAGCTGCAGAAGTGGAAGCGGATACCGGGCAAGACCAAGACCCCAAGGACTGACACTTGAATAAACTGTATGATATTCAGTGGGTTTCTATTTTAAAGATTGGTAGCTGGATATCTTTCCCCGTTATGTAAGAGGGAGTTGCTGATATTATGTTTTAGTTCTTACTTCAAAAGTTCTTGCTGAGCTGGCTGAGTTTGATGCACTGTGAGTATGTGTGCGGGTTATGTGTGAAGGGTAGGGGGGAGTATTGATTGGTGGGAGGGGGGATAATGATGAATAGGGGGGTGGGCGTGGGCTGGTCTTGGGTAGTTAGATTGGGTCTGTGGGCACTTTCTCTGTACTCCTAGGAGGGGTCACTGGCCCTCTCTAGTGGATAAACGGGGGGGGGGGGAGGGGTATAGTTGGGGTGGGATGGAGGGAAGAGGGGGGGGATGAGTCTGCCCAGGGTATGAATGTGATAATGTGGTCAGGGGACGGGAGAGGGATGGTTGGGGTGAGGGGTAGCGAAGAGGGTTGGGAGGGTTGGGGGCATTGGGAGGGCTTGAGTATCACTCTTAATATGTCAGAAGTGAGTGGCATTCAGATTATGTCCAATGGCAGCTTTTAAAGTGCCTACATACAATGTAAAAGGGCTTAATTCTCCATATAAACGTCATTCCCTCCAGCGTGAATTGCGCTTGATGCACCCACAGGTGGTCTTTTTGCAAGAAACTCACTTGTTGAAAAAACATGAGGGTCTATTGACTTCTAGAATGTACCTGGGGGTTTATTGTGCTTCTGATGTAAAAGGAACTAAGAAAAGAGGGGTCGCCATACTGTTCCATAAAGATGTTCAAGTGCAGATATTACATATTAGAAGTGACCCGGACGGGTGCTTTC
The DNA here is from genome assembly GCF_901765095.1 of Microcaecilia unicolor. Classification (NCBI taxonomy): domain Eukaryota; kingdom Metazoa; phylum Chordata; class Amphibia; order Gymnophiona; family Siphonopidae; genus Microcaecilia; species Microcaecilia unicolor. The sequence continues at coordinate 204,036,104 of NC_044035.1, read as the reverse complement.
TCTTGCTGCATGTGCGGTTGGAGCAGGAGGAGTACACCCTGGCTAGTATATATGCGCCTAATGAGCGCCAGGAGCGATTTTTTGGGTATCTTCAAAGGGAATTACAAAATTTTGCCCGAGGTAAAGTGCTAATGGCGGGAGACTTTAATGCCACCATGCAGCCCGGGCTTGATAGATCTGCTCCTCCTGCTCCGGCTGACTATAAAATTTCAGAGGCATTGCGGAATTTGGTGGAGGCCATGGGTCTGTATGACGGGTGGCGTTTAGGCCATCCGAGGGGGCGGGACTATACCTTTTACTCTCAGGTGCACCTCTCCTACTCTAGATTAGATTATGTTTTTCTTGACAAAACTCTTTCGGAGGGAGGGGGAGACTCCTGTATAGGGCATATCACTACTTCAGACCATGCTCCGGTCTGGTCGGTCATCCCCTCATTGAGGGGGGAGAGGCGGGACCGGAGATGGACATTCAATAACTGCCTACTACAGGATCCGCAGATTGTTGCTAACTTTCTTCCAGTCTTGAAGGAGTACTTTGAACAATATGGACTCGGGTCCACCTTTGCGTATAGTGTGGGATGCTTTTAAGGCGGTCTCGAGAGGCTATTTTATTAAATGTGTGAGTCAGAGAAATAGGATCCATAAAGAACGTTTGACCCAGTGCATGGAGAGAATAGGTGAACTAGAGAAACGGTATAGGGCCACAGGCAGGGTGTCTGACTACCGTAAGTTGCAAGGTGTGAGACTGGAATTGGCTGCGCTACATGAGGAGAGTTTGAAGTTTGTGCATGCTAGGTTGAAGCAGGTTTATTATGAAGGGTCTAATAGGCCTGGAAGGCTGTTGGCAGCGAAACTTAGGAAGATGAGAGCAAATTGTACGAGTGAAGGGTGAAGGGGGTGCTATGCTTAACAAATCTGCGCAAATTAGGGAGCGCTTTGCCCAATTTTATGAAACACTTTATAAGGAGGATGCCACTGTGCAGATGGGGGAGACTGACAGATATCTGGAGGCCCGAGGACTGGCGGTGTTGTCAGAAATGCAAAAACGAGAACTGGAAGCCCCGGTGACCTTAAAAGAGGTGCTGCAGGTTATTAAGGATTTGCTGACGGGTAAGGTGCCTGGACTAGATGGGTTTACCAATGAGTTCTTTAAGACTTTTGCTCGCGAACTGGCTCCCTATCTGACATTGGTTATCAATTCAGTACGAGAGGGGGCGCCTCTTCCCGGAACTATGATGGAGGCCTGGGTTGCGGTCATACCTAAACCTGATAAAGATACTACAGAATGTGCTTCACATCGTCCAATATCTATCCTAAATACGGATGTTAAAATTCTGGCCAAGGTTCTTGCGCAGCGACTGGGGGCGATGTTGCCTATCTTAATTCACCCTGATCAGGTGGGCTTTGTGATCAATAGGCAGGCAATGGATAATGTCCATAGAACCTTGGACCTACTGTATGCAGCTCGGTCGAAGGCCTGCCCACTGGTGCTTGACAAGGAGAAGGCCTTTGACCGAGTTCACTGGGGATATTTGGACAAGGTTTTGAATAGAGCTGGGATTGGCCCTGGGTTTAGGTCTTGGATTCAAGCTTTGTATACTTCACCACAGGCGTGTGTTCGGGTAAACGGTGGGAACTCGAGCGCGTTCTTGTTGGGACGGGGTACCAGGCAAGGATGTCAGCTCTCCCCCCTGTTGTTCGCATTGGCTATGGAACCGCTGGCGGCGGCTATTAGGGAGAATGTGGATATTACTGGAGTGAGAGTGGGGTCTCAGGAGCATAAAATTGCACTCTTTGCGGATGACGTGCTCTTGTCCTTGACTAATCCAATAACATCCCTGCCTAACTTGATGAAGGATATAGAAGAATATTCAAGGGTATCGAGCTACAAGCTTAATGCGAGTAAATCGGCGGGGATGGCAGTGGGGGTGCCTTCGCAGACACTGGAGGCACTGAAGGCATCATTTGCCTTCAAGTGGTCGGCTAGATCTATTCATTATTTAGGGATACAGCTACCTGTGAGTCTGTTGGAGTTGTTTGCAGTTAACTACCCGGCGCTTCAGAAGGAGATATATAGAGATCTGGACAGATGGATGCATATGGGACTGTCTTGGCTGGGCCGGATAGCAGCAGTTAAAATGAACATCCTGCCCAGACTCTTGTATCTATTTCAGGTTATCCCTCTGAGATTACCTAGGCCGTTTTTGTCCACCCTACAGGATCGTTTGATGCGTTTTATTTGGAATCAGAAGAGGCCTCGCTTGCCGAGGGCGGTATTATAACAACTTGGGGGTCTAGGGGTGCCTAACCTCTTTTGGTACTATTGTGCAGCTCAGGCCCGATCGGCGGTCGAGTGGTTTCGGGGGGAAGATCACAAACTATGGGTGCACATTGAACAATCCTTGGTGGGGTCTCACCGGTTAGGACACTTAATGTGGCTTCCCAATAAATATAGGGGACAGGTCGATCGCTTTCCTCTGACTGTACAGGCCACCTTTCACTACTGGGATCATATGTTTGTGGGGGGTAGACCTCCTGTCTCGGGACTGGCGCCAATCGTGGATAACCCCTTATTCTACCCTGGAGTTGGGCACACGCCTTTTGTAAGATGGGCAAAGTCGGGTTTGGATTTGTTGGGACAGTTGCATGTGGGAGAGGAATTAGTCCCTTTTGATACATTGTTGGAGGATTTCCGACTACGACCTGGTGACTTGTATCTCTACTTGCAACTGAAACATTTTTTTGACAGGGCCAGCCTATGCAGCGTGCTTGCGTAGAGAGGTGCATCCGATGGAAGATATCTGTGTGCGGTTCCAAACCACAAGAGGTATGATTACCTTTTTATATGCTTCATTGGTGGCGCGTCAAGACCCTTCATTATTACATCGTAGGAAGTGGGAACAGGAATTAGATTTCATTTTGCCAGATGAGAAGTGGTTGCAATTGGAGAAGGGAATCTTGAGATCCGCGCGATCGGTGGCTATGAAGGAGAATGCGATTAAGGTATTCTATAGGTGGTATCTCACACCGGTGCGGTTACACCACATGTTTGTGCAGGTTACAGAGAATTGCTGGAGGAAGTGTGGGGCCGTCGGTACTATGGGCCACATTTGGTGGACATGTCCAAAAGCAAAGGCTTACTGGAAGGGTGTGCAATTCTGTATCCAAGTGTGGGTGGGCAAGTCTGTGCAGTGGCATCCGTTAGTATTTATACTTGGGCAGAGACCAGAAGGGCTTAAGTGGAATGAATGGCTACTGGTGAGGGCAATTTTGCAGGCTGCGCGAGTGAACTTGGTGCAGAGCTGGAAGTCACCCCTGGTCCCCTCGTTGGTGAGCTGGATCATGAAGGTGCGTTATCTATGTGAAATGGAGAGATTGACAGCAATTAAAAAGAGAACATTGCCTAGATGGGAACGGATATGGAAACCATTTTTGAGAATGAAGTTGAGATGAGTGTATATGGCTTGAGTGACATGGGGAAGTGAAAGAGGCTGATTAGGGAGGGAGGGGGGGGCTTCTTTGATAATGGGGTTTAGGGGTGTTTGGGTTAAAAACTGATAAATATTGAAGTCATTTGGGAGTTATTATTACTAAGATACAGACTGAAATTCAGTTTCGCACTTCTTGGCAAGTGTTTAACAAGTTTGGTCTATCTGTGGACAGTTAATCTACTATTGTATTGTAATGTGCTGATTAGTTTTGTACTGTATCAACAAATTTCAATAAAGACTTTTATAAATTAAAAAAAAAAATTAAACTGAACCCCCAAGATGCCAGACTCTGCATACAATGCAACACCACAGAAACAGAAAATGTCCCCTAGTACTGTGCAAAATATAAAGACTGCAGATGTAAATTTGAAAAAAAAACCCAAATACCAATCACCACTTTACAAATTAACAAATAGAAATAAAACAAATATATAAAATAAAATATCATTTTATTGGACTAATAATACATTTAGCTTTCAGAGGCCAAAACCTCCTTCCTCAGGTCAATACAGTATAGTGCTGTTACAGTATCCTATCCTGACCTGAGGAAGGGGGTTTTGTTCTCCAAATATTAGTCAAAATGTATTAAAATTAGTCCAATAAAAAGATTACCTTATTTACACGTTCTATTTATAAACATTTATTAACACATAATACTACTTTATCCTAAAACAAAAAAATAAATATATATATATTTTATTTACAGTTTGTCATCTCTGGTTTCTGCTTTCCTCATCTTCTTTTCACTGTCTTCCTTCCATCCAGCATCTGTCTTCGCTCTCTCTCTCTACCATCCAGTGTCTGCCCTCTCTGCTGTTCCCTCCATCCAATGTCTGCCCTCTCTCCCTGCTCCTTCCATCCACATCTGCCCTCTATCTCTGCCCCTTCCATGATCCATCCACCATCTGCCCCTGTCTGCCCTCTCTCTCTCCCCCATCCATTCACTGTCTGCCCTTTCTATCCCTTCCATCCACTGTCTGCCCTTTCTCTCTGCTACTTCAATCCACCATTTGCCCTCCCTCTCTCATCCATCCAGGGTCTGCCCTCCCTCTTGCTCCCCCTTCCATCCAGGGTCTGCCCTCCCTCGCTCCCCCTTCAATCCAGGATCTGTAACCCCCCCCCCTCTCTCTCTGCCCCCTCTTTTCGGCTCTCAGTTTCAGCCCCATTATCCCACCTGCCCCTAGTTCCAGCCCCAGCCCACATCTCCCACCTGCCCCCCCCTTTTCAGCCCTACTATCCCACCAGTCCCCAGTTTCAGCCCCAGTTCTTTTCTCCTACCAGTCCCGAGCTTCAGCCCCCAGTCTCAACCTCAGCCCTTTTCTCTCACTAGACCCGAGCTTCAGCCCCAGCCACTTCTCCCTGACCCCTATTCAGCCCCCAGTCCCCACAGTTTCAGGCCCTGCCCCTTTTCAGCCCCTAGTTCCAGTCCCCTTCATCCACATGCCTTGTATTAGGGCCCCCTTTCCAGCCCAACCCATTCTCCCACCTGCCCCAGGCATGGCCCCATTCTCCCTCCTGCCCCCTTCTCAGACCCCAGTTCCTGCTCCAGGCCCCTTCTCCCATCTGAACCTCCCCTCCCAGACCCAGTCCCCTTCTCCCATCTGAGCCCCCCCAGACCCAGTCCCCTTCTCCCAACTGAGTCCCCCCAGACCCCTTCTCCCATCTGAGCCCCCCCCCAGACCCTGTCCCAGTCCCCTTCTCCCATCTCAGCCCCCCACACAGTCACAGTCCCTTTCTATCATCTCAGCCCCCCCAGACCCAATCCCCTTCTCCCATCTCAGCCCCCTACCCAGTGCCCTTCTCCCATCTCAGCCCCCCCCCCCAGACCCAGTCCCCTTCTCGCATCTTAGCCTCCCCCCTCCCCTCCTGCCTACCAGCTCCATCGACAGACGACCCTCTTCTCCTGCCACCCGGCCCGCATCCAACCTTTTAAAAAAATCTGTGAAGCGCCTTGCGTCTGCTCTGCTGTAAATAATGCAAATTGCCTCATCGCGTCAGCCCTTCCCTCACTGTGTCCCGCCCTCTGATGTAACTTCCTATTTCCGCGAGGGCGGGACACAGTGAGGGAAGGGCTGATGCGACGAGACGATCTGCTTCATTTACAGCAGAGCAGACGCGAGGCGCTGGGTGCCGGCCGGGTGGCAGGAGAAGATGGTCGTCTGTTGTCGGAGCTGGTGGTAGGCAGGTGGGAACTGCGGCGCCAGTGGAGCACCTCCCCACCTGCTGACACCCGGGGCGGACCACCCCCACCGCCCTTGGTACGCCACTGCTTTTGGTATTCCCATGATAACCATAATATTTCTGCCTCAAGTCTTTTGTTCTTACTCGAAGTATATACTAACACATGTCCCCATAGTACCGCCTTAGATGCCTCCGAAAAAGTAATAGGGCCCACATCCGGGGTGTCGTTAGTGGAGCGATATTCTAGCCACTTTTCTCTCACATAAGTTCTGAACGGAATGTCGTTATATAACGCGGGTGAGAATTTCCAAACCCTCTCCGTTGGGTCCGCTACAAAAGATAAACTGTTATAGCCGAACGATCAGATAGGGAATTGTCACTAAGATGTGTACTTCCCATGCTATAGGGAATAATGTATGGGATATCAAAAAATAGTCTAATCTAGAATATACCTTGTGGGGATGTGAGTAAAAGATATAATCCAAGTCATGTGGGTGTAAGGTCCTCCATATGTCTACCAACCCCAACTGGTTAAGCAAAAAATTGATCCCTTTGTTCCCCTCTCCCCCCCCCCCCCCCCCCCCCCCCCCCGGTTTTGCTGGCTTACAGTCAATGGCAGGGTCTGCAAGGGTGTTCAGGTCTCCTCCTAAGACAAGTTGATAATCCAAATGGGGAATCAATTTAGCCACTATGTCCGAAAAAAAAATCTATAACTATAAGAATTAGGGCCATAGACATTACAGAGATTAATTTCTGGCCCCAGAGCTCTCCCAGCAGGATAACATATCTTCCTTCTCTGTCTTGGATTATTTTATGGATATGGAAAGGAATTTGCTTATGTAACAATATGGCCACACCTCGTTGTCGATTATTATATGAGGAAGACACTACTTCTCCCAACCAACCCCCTTTTCAACTTGTGATGCTCAGTAATGGACAAATGAGTTTCCTGTAAGTAAGCTATGTCAGGATTTTTAGATTTCAACCATGCTAAGATTTTTGTATGCTTGACCGGTGAGTGTATGCCATCCACATTAATGGACACCAATTTCAAGTTAACCATTGCAAACAAACAAGTAGATAGCAATCATGCTGATTTTATTCCTTGTCCCACAGGCCTCCCAGCTAAACCTGCTGGACTCTCCCAGATACCCTCCATTACCTTGGACTAAGGCAAAACATCCAGAACTCTACGTTTTTTGATGATGTCCCTTCCACAACCCTACAATTCCCATCCCTTCCTCAACTCCAAATTCCTTCCAGCTACTCTGGACTAGAGACTTGCACGGGAACGGGGTTTGACGGAAGCAGTTCTGCGGGGTTCCCGTGGGGACGGAAGCAGTTCCTGTGGGGTTCCTGTGGAAGTGTATGCTGCACTTGCGCCAGCCTCTCACCTACTGAGTACCAAGTTCTTTGAGTGCTGTCTCCTCCTCCTCCTTGCTTTAACAGCACAGATGTGGAAAGCCTCCATTAAGGAGGTGGTAGAGATACAAATGGTGACAAAATTCAAAAAGGCATGGGATGAACACAGAGGATCTCTATTTAGAAAATGGAAGTTATAAAAAAAACCTAAACTTAAATGGCTGCAAGTGAGTGAATGTGTTGCGTGACACTTACATGGTGACTCTGGCTGTGATGAACTAGGGTCGATACCGGGAGACCTGTATGGTCTGTGTCTCATATATGGCAATCTGGTTTTGGATGGGCTGTGTAGCTGGGTCGCCCATCCTGGACCCAGCCAGGCTCGACCCTGCTTAGCTGCCTCTTCCTCCACACGACTGTTGCCTTCACTCCACAGCAATCTGGCTCCTCTGAGCCTTGGCTCCAGGCCCTGTGAACTCCCAGGACTTCCTCCTCCCTCCGTTCCTTTCACAGAGGCACATTCAAAGCCCAATGTTTATAAGTAAGAGCTTTTATTTTCTTGCTTCAAATCAACAAAACACCCTTCACTCCAGGTTGTTTAGGCTAGCAGCCCAGAGCACAATTCAGGCTCAACACAGTCAAATTCAGGTTCAAAAACAGTCCATATAACTTCACTTCAGCTCAGATTACTTCACTTAGGGAACAGTACATTATCAGAGGGAAAAACCCAATAGCTTGGTAGGTTGCAGCCCAGACCTTTTTAGTATGAAATAGTTTACACAGTCTTTCTTGCACCTTCTTACAGCACGGTTACACAGCTTTATTCCCACCTGGTTCAGGCTGGGGTTTCAATTGTGCCCAGCTCTCTTTCTCTCCCACAGGCTGCACCTGTTTCCTCTTTTAGTAGAGATTTCCCCCAGTGCCTCAGCCTCTCTCCTCCGGTCTTCCACCAGTCTCTCCAAGGCACAGCCAGCCACCCTCTTACAGCAGCTTTTTGGGTTTGAGCCAGGGCTCCAATCTCCATCTGTTCCTCCTCTAGTCCTTCAGTAACCTCCATTTTATCCTCCTCTCCAACTTCCCCGCCCCCAAACTCTCCAGCTGGCCCTCATCACCTTCCTCTGAGACCATTTCCCAATCTTCTATCTCCTCCCCTAACTCTTGCACAGCCGGGTGGGGAAGAGAAGGATTCTGGGACTGGTAGTTCCTCCTCTTTTTCCTTAACCCGGCCAACCTCTCTGCCTCCAGTAGACCAGCTTTCTGAATGTGGGTGTTGTGCACATGAAATCTGCCCCGTTGGGGTTCCCCGGCTGTCTGCACCCCCTTTCTTTGTGCCTTCCCGGATCCCCTTTCACCTGCACTCTCACAGCTGGAAAGGGTTTAGACAGCAACTTTAGTGGCTGGAACATGAGGACAGTTCTGGACAGACTTTTACGGTCTGTGTCCCGCAAATGAGAAGATGAATAGGCTGCAGTGGGCTTTGAGGGCAACTCCAGCAGTTGGAACATAAGGATAGGGCCAGGCGGACTTCTATGGTCTATGTCCCAGAAAAACCACAGAAAGACCATAATCAAGTATATAATATCACATTCATTGTTGATTTAATCATGAATTGATAATGATTGTGACTATTGGGCAGACTGGATGGACCAATCCGTTTTTATCTGCTGTCATTTACTATTACTATTAATCCTCTTTGCTTCCGGGCTGATGCGTAGACCTCAGCTCTGACATAGGCATGAGCATCAGATGTCACCTGGCCTACTGGCGCGTGCATGTGGTGATCTCTTAGCACACAGTGCCAGTGAATCAGAGAAGTCTTATATGTGCGCACCAGAGTGTTCCAACTTCCGTTCCTTCCTTGCCTGCAGTGCTGAGGCTCAAACCCAGAGACTGAGAGAGCCAACAGGAATTTTTTTTAATGTACCATTAAATTCTTGTGGGTGAGGACAAGTTAAATTCTTGCGGGGATGGGCGGTGACGGGTAAGATTCCCCACGGGGACGGGTTAGATTCCCTACGGGGACGAATGGGGACGGGTTGGATTCCAGTGGGGACGGGTGTGGATTTCTGTCCCCGTGCAACTCTCTACTCTGGACTCTAACACTCTCCCACGCATGCATCCAATTTATACCTCCCCTATCCCCCACCCATATTTAGAGAACCGACTCATCCTTCTCACTTCCCAGAAAGTCCAACAGAACCCATGCCCCACATCAAATCTGCAATCAAAGGTAGATAATGTATAGTATATTCCACTTAACTCTATATGAACCAGTTACAGAAACCTCCCAGAAGTGTTCATATCTAGGCCAAAATACTCAAAATCTAAGTCCAACAAATATGAACAAACTGGTCCCTGAGCAGAGGACTACTAATTTTGAACTATATTTATTTATTTATTTGTAGCATTTGTATCCCACATTTTCCCACATATTTGTAGGTTCAATGTGGCTTACATAGTACAGGGAGGCATTTCTTCATAACTTCTTCAAATGCCGTCCCCTGCATTCAGGATCCATAAAAACAAGGGAGTAACAAGTCTATCAACTGCACCAGCAATATCCATGAACAACCACAATTTCTTTTGCATGTCCCGGTCATACACTGGGCTGTCAAGTTCCCGAGACAGCCTCTTGAGTTCAGAAAATTCAAAAAAGCTTGAGCCTCCAATGCTTCTGTAATCACAATCATTCAACCCGCATGCCAAATCCAAAGTTTAGCTGGATACAGGAGAGAGAAGCATATCCCTCGTTTGTGTAGTGCAGTGCATGTTGGCACCATTGTTTTGCACAGTAATGCCACCCTAGCAGAATTATCATTAAAGAGTACAAGCACTGCCCCTTGTACTCCAGGGCTGCCTTGTTTCGGAAAGCCCTCAAAAGTTGTTCTTTCTGCGACCAGTTCATATAGTGTGTGATGGCGGCGAGGGGCTTATTATCACGCTCTCCATGTGCTCCGATTCGATGTGCACGGTCACACTGAAAGCTCTTCTCGCTCCTCTTCAGGCCCAGGTGTTCCGGCAACCATGAGCTGAAGAACTGGTAGAGGCCATTATCTGTAAGTTGCCAAAGACTGGGTAGAACGAACCTTGACATGCATGGGAGCAGATCTACCCCTCAGAATGTAAGCCAAAGAAGTAGCCTCCATAAGCCATCGAGCCACTGTTGCTTTGGAGGCCAGCAAACCCTTCCAGGGTCCCGCAAAAATATGATCAGACTGCCTGAAATTGTTGGTAATGGTAAGATAGTATTTCACATTCAAAAGTCGCAGGGAAGCGTATTAAGCAGAATAGACCTCCCTGGTGTCTTATGCGCAAGGACGGTGAGCCCTTAGGTCCCGTAAGGCCCCGAGGGACCTTAAGGAACAGCCGTGCAACCCCAAGTCTTCACCCGCGGCGACTGCCGTTCACCAAGGGTTGAGCCCCCAGCTGCAGGTGGTCAACGGGACTTCAGGAACCGCGGGGTGCCGAGCTGACCCGGACAGGGACCAGGAGAGCAGAGGGCAGATGGAGAAAGAGAACATCCGATAACGGGCAGAGTTCAGGGCAGGCAGCAGACAACGAAGTCAAGATCCGGCAAGGTCGAGGCAGGCAGCGAGCAGGGAAAACCAGGAACAGTCCAAAGGTCAAAACCAGAAGAACAAGGAACGCAGAGAAACACAGGAACTACAGGAAACAGGCCTCGGGAACAGAACCTGAAGCAAAGTTCTAACTCAGTCTCTTCCTAAAGTACTGCCCAGCATCAGCCGCCCCGCCCCCGCCGGTATAGCCAACCAACCCGAGCCTGGCTATTGACAGAGCCCTTCTGATTGGCTCTGTCTGCCCAATCCAGCACCTCAGAGGCGGAGCTCCAAACCCCCGCGCCCGGGAGAGACGAGGACACCGGCCAACGCGCCCGGGCACCACCTCCTCCTCCAGCGCAAACACTGCCCCCACAACCGGCGACCGAGAGGGAGCAGCGGATGCGACACCTGGAAAAAGAAGGAAGAAACAGGCTGGAAAAACCTGTGTGCGTCTGGTAGCGCTATACAAATGCTAATAATAATAATAATAAAAGCCATTGTTCAGCCGCTTCCCAATTGGACCCTGAAGCAGCAAAAGCTCGCAGTAGCTTTAGTGAAATGCTGGCCACCGTTGGTCGGGGAGTTGGAAGGCTTGTAAGCAGGAGTGCAAGACTGCATGTATGAGTGACTGAGAGCTAAGTGATATTTTTATTCATACTCATTTTTGAACCTTATGGTGAAGATATCTGTAATACTTAGCAGCAACCTGCACCAGGATTTTGACATTAAAGACATTGTTTTGGTTTGACATGGACTAAAAGGGAGTTTTCCCATTATTCAAACATTTAAGGTATTGGGAAGGTTTTTTTTGCCCATGATGAGGAACGGATCCTCTAAAGACCATGAAATAGGTCTATAGGATCAGTAGTAGCTCTGTAGATCTGTTGATATGAGCACCTTGAGGCTTTTTCCTTCCATTTAACTTAAAGCATTTTGTTTTTGTTTTTGAATTTTCCTAGTTAGGTGTTGTGGGAGACTCTGCTGTTGGTATTTGTACACATAACACTTATTCTTCCTCAATCACGCCCCCTCAAGAGCTAGGCTGCAAGACCAAAGCAGGAGGGGATCCTTCATAAGTACTGGATCTTGGTGCAATAAGCCCATCTGTGGAGGAAGAGTCAACAGAGCAGCAAATTGAAGACAGATGAGGTCCGCATACCAACTGTCACGGTTGTGAATGTATCCCATGCCTACACTCATCTTGCCTCTGGGTGACCAGGCCATATGGCTGCTGTGGACTGTCTTCTTCCTGTTTCCCAGACATGTTTCAGAGTTCATTCTAGTCCGGGTGTTCCAGCACTCCAGACTTATCCCGGTGTTCCTGCTGCCAAGCCTCACCTGTGACCTCATCTGTAATTGCCTTTATTAAGCACCTGGGAACTTTCAGGCTTGCCTTTGCAATGCCAAAGGTCTCCAGGTTACTACGTGTGCAGTGTAGCACTTCTGTCTTGATTTCTTGTTGCCTTGTTCATAGTCTGTGTGCCTGTGTGGCACTTCTGCCTTGTTCATTGTCTGTGTGCCTGTGTGGCACTTCCGCCTTGTTCATTGTCAGTGTGCCTGTGTGCACTTCTGCCTTGTTCATTGTCTGTGTGCCCGAGGGCACTTCTGTTTTGATTTCTTGTTTAGGGTGCCTGTGTGCACTTCTGCGTCTGTTCTTGTTTGTCTGTGTGGGTCAGTTTTGTGTCCTACCTAGTCTGCCTTGCTTGTTCAAGTCCCCTCTACCTTTAGCTTCAGCCATAGTTCTGTTGTTTGTCTGTGTGGGTCAGCTTTGTATCCTGCTTGTGTCTGCCCTGATTGTCTTCAGCTCCAGTTCCCTTCCTGCTTGTGTCTGCCCAGTTTGCTTTCAGCTTCTGTTCCTGCTAAGCTTGTTTGAAAATTCTGAATCCTGCTTGAGTCCTGAATCCTGCTCCTGCCAAGCTTGTTCGAGTATCCTGTATCCTGTTCCAGCTAAGCTTGTTTCAGTATTCTGAATCCTGCTTGAGTATCCTGAATCCTGTTCCTGCCACTTGTTCCAGTATCCTGAATTCTGTTCCAGTCAAGACATGTCTGGTCCTGCATCCAGTTCCAGTCAAGCCAAGTCTGGTCCTGCATCCAGTTCCTGTCAAGCCAAGTCAGTTCCAGCCAAGCCAAGTTTGTTAGACCAGTCCTGCTTGGGGGGGGGGGGGGGGTTTGGCCTCCTGCTGCCACTCGATGACAATAGGCCAAGGGCTCACGTTGTTCCAGAGTCCGTGACTGTTTAAAGCCTGGGACCGTGACACCAAGGATGTCTGGACCAGTCCGGACCTACAAGAACGACCTTCCTGGGATGATATGCAATCCTGAGCAATGTCCTTCCCATTAGAGGCCACAGAGGAAACATGTAAAGGATGGCCAAGGCTGTACCACCGCATCCATTCCATGGGAGTATTTTTCTCCCTGAACTGGCTGTAGAAGCTGTGTACTTGCACATTGAGTCTGGATGCCATGAGGTCTAGAAACGGAAGACCCCACTGTGTGGAAATGAGGTGAAATGCAGCCTTTGACCGTTGTCATTCCCCTGGGGACAGAGACACTCTGATGAAGAAATCCGCTTGCAAATTCAGCGAACCTGCTAAGTGAGATGCTGAAATCATCGGAATGTTCAATTCTGCCCACTGAAAAAGTAGACACGCCTCCTGTACTAGAGATACACTCTTTGTTCCTTATCTGTTGAGGTAAGACACGGCTGTGATATTGTTCGAGAGTAAGCACATTGGCCTCCCATGACGTAGCGGTGCAAAGGCTAGTAGAGCTTTCCAGACAGCTCGAAATTCCAATCTGTTGATGGATCAGGAAGCCTCCACTCTCGACCAGTAGCCCTGTGCAGAGTGGTGGAGATAATGGGCTCCCCATCTGAAAAAGCTGGCATCAGAAGTGAGAACACACCAACTGGGAGTCTGTAAGGGCAACCCCACCCGAGCGTAAGCAGGGAGAAGACACCAAGAGGGGCATAATCGAACGGGGCGCCCAAATTTTCCTGAGGGCGTCCTCGCAGGACGTCCTCGGGAACAAGCGGGGAAACTCGTATTATTGAAACAAGATGGGCGTCTATCTTTTGTTTCAATAATACGGTCGGGGAAGCCCAAATCTTAACATTTAGGTCGACCTTAAAGATGGTCGTCCCCGTTTTTCAGCGATAATGGAAACCGAGGACGCCCATCTCAGAAATGACCAAATCCAAGCCATTTGGTCGTGGGAGGAGCTAGCATTCGTAGTGCACTGGTCCTCCTCACTGGACACCAACCAGGCACCCTATGGGGGCACTACAGTGGACTTCACAAATTGCTCCCAGGTGCATAGCTCCCTTACCTTGGGTGCTGAGCCCCCCAAAACCCACTCCCCACACCTGTACACTACTACCATAGCCCTAAGGGGTGAAGGGGGGCACCTACATGTGGGTACAGTGGGTTTGTGGTGGGTTTTGAAGGGCTCACATTTACCACCACAAGTGTAACAGGTAGAGGGGGGATGGGCCTGGGTCCGCCTGCCTGAAGTGGACTGCACCCACTAAAACTGCTACAGGGGTCTGCATACTGCTGTCAGGGAGCTGGGTATGAAATTTGAGGCTGGCATAGAGGCTGGCAAAAAATATTTTTAAAGTTTTTTTTTTTTGGGTGGGGGGTTGGTGACCACTGGGGGAGTAAGGGGAGGTCATCTGGTCAGTTCGGGCACCTTTTTGAGGCTTTGTCGCAAGAAAAAATGGACCAAGTAAAGTCGGCCAAGTGCTCATCAGGGACGCCCTTCTTTTTCCATTATCGGCCGAGGACGTCCATGTGTTAAGCACGCCCCAGTCCCGCCTTCGCTATGCTTTCGACATGCCCCCGGGAAATTTGGTCATCCCCACGACGGAAAGCAGTTGAGGACGCCCAAAATCGGCTTTCGATTATGCCGATTTGGATGACCCTGGGAGAAGGACGCCCATCTCCCCATTTGTGTCGAAACATGGGCGCCCTTCTCTTTCGAAAATAAGCCAGCAAGTCAGACTCTGTATGGCTTGAGGCATCCACAGCACCAGCTGGTTGTAAGTCCCTTAAAAGGGACGACTGTAGGGACCTTATGTGGAACTTCTCCCAAGGAAGAACATCCAAAGTTGCCACCATAGAACCGAGAACCTGAGCATAATCCCATGGCCGCAGGCAGGGAAGAGAGAGAAGCCTGAGAATTTGCTGTTTGAGCTTGAGATAGGTATTGAAGCACACTCCCAGAAACTCCAGGGTCTGGGTAGGGGTGAGAAGACTCGTGCTGTAATTTACCACCCAACCCAGCGCAGAAAGAAGAGACAGGGCTGCCTGTGTACTATGAAGGCTTCCTTTTCTAGAGGTAGGAACTCCTTTGTTCTAAACAGCAGTTATTTTTCTTTTCCTTGGCTGCTGGAGAGTTAGCTCATCCAGTGACCTAGTTTTAAACTGAAACCTTTTCTAGAGGTAGGAACTCCTTTGTTCTAAATGGCAGTTATTTTTCTTTTCCTTGGCTGCTGGAGAGTTAGCTCATCCAGTGACCTAGTTTTAAACTGAAACCTTTTCTAGAGGTAGGAACTCCGTTGTTCTAAACGGCAGTTATTTTTCTTTTCCTTGGCTGCTGGAGAGTTAGCTCATCCAGTGACCTCAATTAAGTGATAATTAAGGGTGGGGGAAGTAGAATACTTGCATAGGTTGCTGAATCAGCTTAAAAGAGCCTGTTCAAAAGAGGCCCCTTAGATTCAAAAGTATATAAAGAGGAAAGGTCCCACTGAACTTTCTTTCTGAGAAGTTCTGAGAGAAGAGGACATTTCTCTGGTAAGTGAACGCTACTTTGCTTTGTGCTTTGGGAACTTAAAGATTGGGGTTTAAAGGAGGAATTGTAGGTTAGTGTTAGGCAAAATTAAAAAGCAAATTTCAACAGCTAACAGAAAACAGCTAATCTCCATAGTCTTTTCCACTTAGTTTTAAAAGCTTTGTACCACAGCATTAACAGATAGAATCTAACAGCCACTGCAGGATCTAATTTAGTATTCCCCCCCACCCTCCCCAACACCCACCCACCCCTAGGACAACTCCTCATTTATAGTCAGTTATTGTAATTAGGGTAACAAGCAAGGAGTGCTCTTATAGAGTTTTAAATACATTTCATCACCATTGAGTGTCACATGTATGATTATCTCCCAGTTGGTGAGATGTCATATGTTTGCGCCCGATGCAAAGAGCTCCTAGCTCTTAGAGAACGTGTCCGTTCTCTTGAGGCTAGAGTAGCAGACTTGGTGGAGCTGAGGGAAACAGAGAGGTACATAGAGGAGACCTACAGGGATGTTGTAGAGAAGTCCCACCTGCAGTCTAGTAGCCCTTGTGCTACCTTGGAGGAGGGAGGTCTCCTAGAAGGAGAGCATCACCCTGGTGAAGTAGGAAGTACTCCTGTAGCCAGGACCTGCCCACCAGGGGATGTACTATCCTCTCGCACCGAGGATATGTCTCCAAGTGCTGCCCGGGAGGGAAAGGTTAGGACAGCTGTTGTAGTTGGTGATTCGATCATTAGGCATAGAGATAGCTGGGTGGCTGGTGGACGTGAGGATCGCCTGGTGACTTGCCTGCCTGGTGCGAAGGTGGCGGACCTCACGCGTCACCTAGATAGGATTATAGATAGTGCTGGGGAGGAGTCCGCTGTTTTGGTAAATGTGGGTACCAATGACATAGGAAAATGTCAAATCAATAGTGTCAGGTACTAAGCATCATGCAAATAAGAACAACAAACATACTCTGAAATGTCTATATGCAAATGCTAGGAGTCTAAGAAATAAGATGGGAGAGTTGGAATATATTGCACTAAATGAAAAATTGGATATAATAGGCATTACTGAGACCTGGTGGAAGGAGGATAACCAGTGGGACACTGTCATACCGGGGTACAAAGTATATCGTAGTGATAGGGTGGACCGGACTGGTGGAGGGGTAGCATTGTATATTAACGAGAGCCTTGACTCAGATAGATTACAAATTCAGCAGGACACAAATCACACCTTTGAATCATTGTGGGTTGAAATTCCATGTATAAAAGGGAAAAAACGGTGATAGGAGTGTACTACTGTCCGCCTCGCCAGGATGAGCAGGTAGACACAGAAATGATAAAAGAAATCAGAGACGCGAACAAAATGGGCAATGTGATAATAATGGGTGACTTCAATTATCCAAATATAGACTGGGTAAATGTAACATCGGGACACGCTACAGAGATACAATTCCTTGATGAAATCAAGGACAGCTTTATGGAGCAACTGGTGCAGGAGCCGACGAGAGAAGGAAAAATTCTAGACTTGGTCCTTAGTGGAGCGTATGATCTGGTGAGGGATGTTATGGTACTGGGGCCGCTTGATAACATTGACCATAATATGATCAGTTTTGATATCGACCTTGAAGTAACTGTACACAGAAAGTCAAATACGTTAGCGTTTAACTTTAAAAAAGGAGACTATGATAAAATGAGAAGAACGGTAAAAAAAAAAACTTAGGGGGGCAACTGAGAGAGTAAAAACTGTACAACAGGCGTGGACGCTGTTCAAAAATACCATCCTGGAGGCCCAGGCCATACATATTCCGCGAATTAGAAAAGAAAGACGGAACTCCAAAAGACAGCCGGCCTGGTTGCAAAGTGAGGTGAAGGAAGCTATTAGGGCTAAAAGAAACACCTTCAGAAAATGGAAGAAGGAACCGTCTGAAAATAACAAGAAGCAGAATAAGGAGTGTCAAAGCAAATGCAAGGCGCAGATAAAGAAGGCCAAGAGGGATTACGAAAAAAAAGATAGCATTAGAGGCAAAATAACATAGTAAAAATTTTTTTCGGTATATTAAAAGCAGGAAGCCGGCAAAAGAATCGGTTGGGCCGCTGGATGACCGAGGGGGTAAAAGGGGCGATCAAGTACATAAGTACATAAGTAATGCCATACTGGGAAAAGACCAAGGGTCCATTGAGCCCAGCATCCTGTCCACGACAGCGGCCAATCCAGGCCAAGGGCACCTGGCAAGCTTCCCAAACGTACAAACATTCTATACATGTTATTCCTGGAATTTTGGAGTTTTCCAAGTCCGTTTAGTAGCGGTTTATGGATTTGTCCTTTAGGAAACCGTCCAACCCCTTTTTAAACTCTGCTAAGCTAACCGCCTTCACCACTTTCTCCGGCAACGAATTCCAGAGTTTAATTACACGTTGGGTGAAGAAAAACTTTCTCCGATTTGTTTTAAATTTACTACACTGTAGTTTCATCGCATGCCCCCTAGTCCTAGTATTTTTGGAAAGCGTGAACAGACGCTTCACATCCACCTGTTCCACTCCACTCATTATTTTATATACCTCTATCATGTCTCCCCTCAGCCGTCTCTTCTCCAAGCTGCTGAGGAAGACAAAGACATAGCGGAGAGGATGAATGAATTCTTTGCTTCGGTCTTCACCAAGGAAGATTTGGGTGGGATACTGGTGTCGGAAATGGTATTTCAAGCGGACGAGTCGGAGAAACTTACTGACTTCACAGTAAACCTGGAGGACGTAATGGGGCAGTTCGGCAAACTGAAGAGTAGCAAATCTCCTGGACCGGATGGTATTCATCCTAGAGTACTGATAGAACTGAAAAATGAGCTTGCGGAGCTACTGCTAGTGATATGCAACTTATCCTTAAAATCGAGCGTGGTACCGGAAGATTGGAGGGTGGCCAATGTAACGCCCATTTTTAAAAAAGGCTCCAGGGGAGATCCGGGAAATTATAGACCGGTGAGTCTGATGTCGGTGCCGGGAAAAATGGTAGAGGCTATTATTAAAAACAAAATTACAGAGCACATCCGAGGACATGGATTACTGAGACCGAGTCAGCACGGCTTTTGTGTGGGGAAATCTTGCCTGACCAATTTACTTCAATTCTTTGAAGGAGTAAACAAACATGTGGACAAAGGGGAGCCGGTTGATATTGTGTATCTGGATTTTCAAAAGGTGTTTGACAAGGTACCTCATGAAAGGCTACAGAGGAAATTGGAGGGTCATGGGATAGGAGGAAATGTCCTATTGTGGATTAAAAACTGGTTGAAGGATAGGAAACAGAGAGTGGGTTTAAATGGGCAGTATTCACAATGGAGAAGGGTAGTTAATGGGGTTCCTCAGGGGTCTGTGCTAGGACCGCTGCTTTTTAATGTATTTATAAATGATTTAGAGATGGGAGTAACTAGCGAGATAATTAAATTTGCTGATGACACAAAGTTATTCAAAGTCGTTAACTCGCGACAGGATTGTGAAAAATTACAAGAGGACCTTACGAGACTGGGCGGCTAAATGGCAGATGACGTTTAATGTGAGCAAGTGCAATGTGGAAAATAAGAACCCGAATTATAGCTACGTCATGCAAGGTTCCATGTTAGGAGTTACGGACCAAGAAAGGGATCTGGGTGTCGTCATCGATAACACACTGAAACCTTCTGCTTAGTGTGCTGCTGCGGCTAGGAAAGCGAATAGAATGTTGGGTATTATTAGGAAAGGTATGGAAAACAGGTGTGAGGATGTTATAATGCCATTGTATCGCTCCATGGTGTGACCGCACCTTGAGTATTGTGTTCAATTCTGGTCGCCGCATCTCAAGAAAGATATAGTACAATTGGAAAAGGTGCAGCGAAGGGCGACTAAAATGATAGCGGGGATGGGACGACTTCCCTATGAAGAAAGACTAAGGAGGCTAGGGCTATTCAGCTTGGAGAAGAGATGGCTGAGGGGAGACATGATAGAGGTATATAAAATAATGAGTGGAGTGGAACAGGTGGATGTGAAGCGTCTGTTCACGCTTTCCAAAAATACTAGGACTAGGGGGCATGTGATTAAACTACAGTGTAATAAATTTAAAACAAATCGGAGAAACTTTTTCTTCACCCAACGTGTAATTAAACTCTGGAATTCATTGCCGGAAAATGTGGTGAAGGCGGTTAGCTTAGCAGAGTTTAAAAAGGGGTTGGACGGTTTCCTAAAGGACAAGTCCATAAACCGCTACTAAACGGACTTGGAAAAATCCAAAATCCCAGGAATAACATGTATAGAATGTTTGTACGTTTGGGAAGCTTGCCAGGTGCCCTTGGCCTGGATTGGCCGCTGTCGTGGACAAGATGCTGGGCTCGATGGACCCTTGGTCTTTTCCCAGTATGACATTACTTATGTACTTATGTTGATAAGAAGGCGCCCAAATTAGCCAATCGTCCAGGTAAGGATGTATCTGGATCACCTGTCAGCAAAGAAAGGCTGCCATATGCGAGGTGCAGTGGAGAGGCTAAAAGGCATGGCCTTGAATTGAGAATTGAAAATTATATGGTGCAGTGGAGAGGCTAAAAGGCATGGCCTTGAATTGAGAATTGAAAATTATCTGCCAGGATCACAAACCGGAGAAATTTCCTGTGAGGAGGCCAAATTGGGATATTAAAATAAGCCTCCTTGAGGTCCAATGAGATGAGAAACTCGCCTGGCTAGACCAAGGCTATGACAGAACAAAAAGTCTCCATGTGGAAGTGCAGCACTCTGAAAGACTTGTTCACCCCTCTGAGATCTAGAACTGGGTAAATAGTTTTCTTTCTTTGGGATGACAAAATAGATGGAATATTGATCTGTGCCCCTCTCTGCCGGAGGAATGGGCTGAATGGCCCCCAGTCACTTTAAAAGGCTAAGGTAGTTAGCACTGCCTGACTCTTTAAAGAGCTGCCGCAAGGGGACAGCATGAAAAAATCTGCAAGTGCCTTTGAAAATTCTAGCTTCTAGCCATGGAGAATATCATCAAAGACCCACTGGGCTGCAGTAATGTTGGTCCACTACTTGTGAAAGCGGGACAAGATGCCCACCTATGTCTATGTAAAAGGAGTGAAACAACCCCATCACTGAGGTTCTTGAAGCAGAAAAGGGCTTCTTACCTCCTCAAAATGAAGACTGAGTCTGAGGAAAGCAAGGTTTGGGGGGGGGGGGGGGTCACGTGATGCTCTGAAGAGAGGAAGACGTGGTCCCGCGATCTCCTGGGCCCCGGTTCCTTAATTTGCTTTTAAACTGGGATTTTCAGCCTGTAATCCCCCCCAAAAACAGCACAGGACAGACTCCAGCTCTCCATGGACAAATATCTGAGTTCGCCAGCGCGTGCAATGGCGAACCGTGGGGCAAAAAAGGACAAGGAAAAGACAAAGGCGCCAACCCCCATAGCTGAGGACCGCCCGGTGAGCGGGGGAGTCCCGTTTACTACGGAACAACTACAACAGATCACTGAAGCGATGGATGCCGCGCTGGACCTGAAGCTGGAAAAATTGTATACCAAGGTGTCCAACCTTGAAGCGCTCATCACGGACACGATCCAGAGAACCAGAGAGCTGAGAGAAGAGTCTCCGCTGTAGAAGATGCAGCAGGTCCTGCGACGCAGAGGGAAAAGAAAATGGCCGCTACAATAGAAGCCCTGTCAGCAAAAATGGAAGACCTACAGAATAGGTCACCGCGGGGGAACCTTCGCATAGTGGGGCTGCCAGAGTCAGTGAAATCGCCTGTTATCAGAACTTCTCGAAAAGTGGCTGGCAGAAGAGTTCGCGTTATCAGACCATGCGGGGAAGCTCTGCCTGGAAAGGGCTCATCGCATAGGTCGGAGACAGGAAGGCAGGCAGTCCCCACAGACAGTGATCGTAAAAGTACACAACTATGTGCATAAAGAATAAATACTAAGAGGTTTTCGCCAAAAAACAAATACGCTGCAGTATGAGGGGCAACAGATACGCATTTTTCAGGACTATTCGGCTGCGCTGCAGGAAAAAAGAAAGAAGTTTATCCCACTTTGTCAGAAACTGCATGAAAGACAACAGGTCTTCATGCTGATTTACCCAGCAATTTTGAAAGTCAAGCATGAAGGAAGGTGGAAGCAGTTTGAAGACATTCAGGAGGCACAGAAATTTGTTCTGGAGCTGGAGAAAGGTGATCAGAAGGGAAAAAACGAGCCTGAAAACAGCTGAAGCGCAAATGGGAGGTGAGGTCTGCAGTGCAAGAGGTTTGCTATTTGGGGACCTATACTGAGTAATGAAAATAGTTCCAGTGATGATATAGAGTTAATGTTGGTGGAAGCTGGGGTCCGAGGACACGGGAAGCCCCCAACACCCATTAACAGTAATGGGAGAAGACCATAAGGGTAGGGAGAAGGGGGGGGAGGGGGGACAGGGGAGTTTAAAAGAAGAGGGGGGAGAATGGGAGGGGGAGAGGGGGGTTAGGGACTGGGGGTCCTGTTCAGAGTGGGATATTGAAAGGATGGGGATCACAGAAGGGGATGATGCTTGGGCAACAGGTGAGACAAGCAAATTTACAGATTAGATGCAAACAGAGATGGACATTCCAAGGGGGGAGGCTGGGTCCCTCGAGGAGTGGTGTTGAGTGCGAACTGACTCCATATATCGCGCAAAGAGGAGATGGCTAGTCTGCCAGGAGGAGGGACTAGATTTATATCCTGGAAAGTAGGTGGGATCACATCCCCGGTTAAAAGGGCAAAGATTTTAGGCACATTAAAGCGGCATAAGGCGGGAGTGGCATGTATCCAGGAAACTAGGTTATCCCCGTTAGAACACCAGAAATTAAAGAGACACTGGGTGGGAGAGGTATTCTGCTCCTCAGCGGTGGGGAGGCGAGGGGGGGGGTGGCCATCCTGATACACAAGGCAGCAGCAATAAGGGCAAAATTTTTATTTCTGGATAGTGGGGGACATTATGTGGGGGCGCAATTGAATTGGCAGGGTCAGACGCGGCTGCTGGTGGCAGTTTATGCGCCCCAGTCAGGAGAGAAAATATTTTTTGCAGACCTTTTCGCAAAATGTCAGGAATATGGCTCTAACCCGTTAATTATTGCTGGAGATATGAATCAGGTCATGGAGCCAGGGTTGGATAGGACGGGCCGACTGCCGAGAGGAGGGACACCGGTGCCTGGTGTGCTGGAGACCTTTTGTGGTGGGCTGGGTTTGGTGGACCCTTTGTCCTGTTTCTACTATAGGTGAGCCCTTAGGTTCCCTGAGGCCCCACAAGACCTCAGAGGACAGCCGCGCACCCCGAATCTTCACCCGCGGCGAACGCCGTTCACCAAGGGTTGAGCCCCCAGCTGCAGGCGGCCAGCGAGACTGCTGGAACCGCGGGGTGACGGCCGGCCTGGCTGGTAGTCAGCAACTCAGTCTCTGAAGGGCAGCTAGCAAGGACGGCTAGCACTGAAGAGGGACACAGTCTCTGAAGACAGCTAGCAAGGACGACTAGCACTGAAGAGGAACACAGTCTCTGAAGACAGCTAGCAAGGACGGCTAGCCCTGAAGAGGAACACAGTCTCTGAAGACAGCTAGCAGGGACGGCTAGCACTGAAGAGGGACACAGTCTCTGAAGACAGCTAGCAGGGACGGCTAGCACTGAAGAGGGACGGCTAGCACTGAAGAGGGACACAGTCTCTGAAGACAGCTAGCAAGGACGGCTAGCACTGAAGATGGACCCAGTCTCTGAAGGCAGCTAGCAAGGACGGCTAGCACTGAAGATGGACCCAGTCTCTGAAGGCAGCTAGCAGGGACGGCTAGCACTGAAGATGGGCCCAGTCTCTGAAGGCAGCTAGCAAGGACGGCTAGCACTGAAGATGGACCCAGTCTCTGAAGGCAGCTAGCAAGGACGGCTAGCCCTGAAGGTGAACACAGTCTCTGAAGAACAGCACTCCGAGATCCACTGTGTCGGCTTCTGACATCTGAAACGGAAGCACTGGACCACTCCAGCTCCGTTGTTTAAATCTCCCGCCAGTCCGCCCCTCCCCGGAAGAGGAGCCAATCCCCCCAGCCCTGGCAGGCAAGGAGCGCCTGGATTGGCCGGCCTGCCCTGTAGGCGGAGTCTCAGTTTCGGCACGCCAATCCGGCGCGAGTAGGCGGAGCTTCCTCGCTGGTCCGCTCCGGGCCAGGGAGACGTCGACGCCGGCGCCGCCATCTTGGCTGGCGTGCTCCCTTCTCTGAGGCCGGCGTTCGCTCCAGCGGGTCGCCGGCCTCAGTCCGACCCGCGGTAGCGTCGGCTCCGTCGGCGGTCCGTCTCTGCCGCCCTGGACACCGCGAGGCCCGACGACCATCGCTCCCCCCCGCGGGAGCACAGGTAGGGGCCTGGGACAGGACACCCTTGGAGACTTTTGCATGACGTAGAACGTGACTTTACGCACACCTAGAGGGCCCATGGAACCCAGTCCCGCATAGATTATATTTTTGTTTCGCAGCAGCTGTTTTCCCAGATTTTGAGCGCAACTATCGGTCCCGATGAGATATCAGACCACGCTCTGATCTGGGTGGACATAGAGCCCCAGCCTTATTATCGAGAGTCCAGAGGTTGGCGATTCCCTGCATACCTTTATTCCTCTGCCGAGTTCGCCGCATATCTGGCTAATAAGTGGGAAGATTTTATATCAAATAATGCACAGCACGTGGGCAATGCAGGCCTTTTCTGGTTTACTGCAAAAGCAGTAATGCGGGGGGAAGTGATAGCATATGTCAGCAGGAGGAATCGGCAAATTGCGCAGAGGGTGGTACAGATAGAGAGGAGGGTAAAACAAGCCAGGCGGAGGTATGTTGCCCACCCCACTCAGGACTTGTTCGAGTCCTTGGTTGCAGTACGGACAGAACTAAATAGTCTGCTTCAGGAGAGGTTCATGAAAGCGACAGTGGTCCATAGATATCACCTCCACAGATTCAGGGACCGCCCGGGAGGTATGATGGCACGGCTGATTAAGGGAGCCCGCAGAATGCATGTGGTGACTAGGCTACGTAGTAGCCCACATTCGTGTACCTCGAACCCAGAGAATATTGGAGAGATTTTTTGAGCACATTTTGAGGAGGTGTACTCGGGGGTGCAGGCAGAGAGAGAGATGCGGGGGAAGATTCGAGAATATTTGACTCGGTCCAAACTGCCACAATTGACGGGAGACCAAATGGAGTCTCTAGATTCCCCCTTGAACGCAAAGGAAGTGATGAGGGCAATACAGGCCTTGAAAATGCACTCGGCACCCGGCCCAGATGGGTTTTCGGGTGAATTCTACAAACTGCTGAAACAACATGTAGTGGGGCCCCTGATAGGTCTATTTGAAGAGGCGACCGAGGAGGGCCGGCTTCCCCGGTACGCTAATGAAGCGCTGATTACCTTAATCCCCAAACCAGGGCGAGACCTAACGGACCCAGCTGCCTATAGGCCTATCTCACTAATTAATGTGGACGTTAAGATACTCTCGCGGATATTGGCAGAGCACCTGGCGTGTGCGCTCTCATCTATAATTGGGGAAGAACAAGTGGGATTTGTGCGCGGAAGACATTCAGTGTTAAATGTGCGGAAACTGCTCGCAGCCGTGATGGAGGCGCCTGGGGAAGCTGCAACAGGCCTAGTGATCAGCTTAGACGTGGAGCGCGTTTTTGATAGGGTAATATGGCCTTTTATGTTTGAGACGTTACAGTGGATGGGCTTACGGGGCTGGTTCTTGCAGGCAGTTAAGATGCTCTATGCAGATCCATGGGCCAAATTACTGGTAAATGGGGTCAGAACTCAAGAGTTCCTGATAAGGTGGGGAACAAGGCAGGGCTGCCCCCTGTCCCCCCTGCTATTTTTGATATCGTTGGAACCCTTACTGTGCATAATTCGCACGGAGCCTGGAATTCGGGGCATGAAGGTGGGTAGAGGGGAGGTGACGTTATTGGCATACGCGGATGACTTGCTGTTCCTGGTAGAGGACCCACAGACATCAGTGGCCCGATTGATAGAAGAGATTGGGAAATATGGGATGTTATCGGGGTTTAGATTAAACTTAAGAAAGTCTTTGGCACTCCCAATGTCCCCCACCACAAGAACCAGCTGGAAAGGTCCTTTTCCTTTTAAGTGGGCGGAGGGGAAGCTTAAGTATCTGGGGGTAGATGGCCCGGTTGATTTGTCCACGCTGTATAGGAGGAATGTGCAACCGTTGCTGGAAGACACTGGGAGCCTCTTGGGGATTTGGGGCTCTTGTCCCCTCTCCCTGACGGGGCGCATTGCCCTCTTTAACATGATGATAGCACCTAAATGGCTGTACAAATTCCAGATGCTGCCGCTGTACCTGCGGGGGAGGGAAAAGAAAGCACTAAATGCAGTTTTAAGGAAGTTTTTGTGGAATAAGAAGCGCCCCAGAGTAGTGTTGGATGTGCTATGTAAACCCAGAACACATGGGGGTATGGGATTACTCAGTATCAGGTACCGCACAATTGCCTGCGCTATGAGACATGTGCGTGATTGGCTTGTGGGGAGTCAGCAGTTCACGAACACCCAGCTGGAGGCCTCGTTGGTGCCGGGGGGTGCATCTCAGTTGTCTAGTGCACACTACAAAAATAAGACCTGCCGGACAGCCGCCTTTGAACTGTTTTGTGCGATCAGCAACAGCGATGTGGCGCTGGCTGTGTCGCAGGCAGGGCTTTGCAGCTGATGTCACTCCGTTTGTGTCACTGAGCCTGAATCCGGATTTTCCAGATGGATCATCGGCAAAGCATTTTAAATCTTGGAGGACGAAAGGGACTCAATACCTCTATCAACTGTTGGATGAGGAAGGACAGGTTAAGCCACTTGAAGAACTACAGAGAGAGTTTGGTTTGACCGCGTCAGACTTTTATGCATATGCCCAGGTGAAACACTATGCTCACTCATTGGGAGCAGTAAATTTGACTGAGGATGTGCAGGAACCGATCTCGACGGCACTCAAACTGGGATCGCAAAATTTAGTGCCACTACGATTTCACCACAGACATCTCCTGGATACAACGGAAGATATTGACTATTGCAAAATAGTAGGAAGTTGGAAGCAGGAACTAGAGATCGAGTTCACGGCTGATATGTTACAAAGCTTCCTGCTATCCATTCTGCATAGGTCAGCATTTATTCGGCAATGGGAGCAACAATATAAGTTTGCTACGCGGGCCTACATAGCGCCAGCCAGGGCATGGAGGGCGGGTTTCGGAACAGGGAATTGCCCTAAATGTGGAGAGCAAATGGCAACTCTGGGCCATAAATTCTGGCTGTGCCCACAGATTAGAACATTTTGGATGCAAATTTTGGCAGAAACTAGCCGATGCTGGAAGCGGTGTGTGGGAGACACCCCGTTGCTATTATTATCCCAGCGGGATGTATAGGCTTTCTCAGAAGGGCAGTGCTGACTGGAAAGAAAGTGATTTTGCTCAGTAGGAGAGAGACTCAGGCACCCACAAGAGAATTGTGGAGAACAAAGATGACAGAATTATTACACATGGAACTGTGTGGACTTGCTAAGTCTGCTCATTCAGAACAGGAGCGGAACGCATTTCGTAGGGTGTGGGAGCACTACTGGAACACCCTCCAGCCCTACACCAAACAGAGGATTCTGCACAGGTTGAAATGGAGTGCCGAGACTACAATAGCACCTTTAACTGTTCTAAAGAAGTGACACCAGATCCCAAGCCCAGAACTTTGAGGGGGGGAGGGTGGAAGAGAAAGAGGGAGGGAAGGCAGGTAAAAGGAGGAAGGAGGGCGGGGGTGTTACTGGTATAATGGACTAATGATAGCATTTGCTCGTTGATTCAGTAGTTGTGAGACTGGATAGTTGGTTGTTTAGTCATTACGGGGGGGTGGGGGTTAAAAGAAGAAACCATTGATGATAAAAGGATGCTGGGCGAAGATGTCAGGGGTAAGGCTGGCGCCAACCAACCAGCAGATGAGACCAAAAAACAAACAGGTGTACAAAAGAATACAGTGGCAAAAAGAAGGTTTACTATAACTGAAGCTAAAACGCTTGTAAATACCACCCCATTAAAAAAAAAAAAAAAACCTCTAAAGTGCAAGCACAGAGAAAGCCATTTTAAAGAGGCGCCAATAAAGGGAATGTAAACTTCCAAATGGGAAGAGCAGCTGCGGACATTTATCATTATCACCCTTAATCGAAATGAGGCCACCCAAAACACAGAGCAGCTGGGGACGCCTATAGTTCCCTACCTATAATCAAAATTAGGACACCCAAAACACAGAGCAGCTGGGGACGCCTATAGTTCCCTACCTATAATCGAAATTAGGAAGCCCAAATCGCCAAAGCAGCTGGGGACGTCTAGGGATTTTGTCAATAATCAAAATTAGGATGCCCATCTCATTTTCACATGTGCATCCCTGAGAGCATATTTAAGCGCCCTTCTCTGTATTTTCGATTCTTTGCATCACATTGTTACAATGGCACCAAAGCAACCACCCACCCGCAAGGGTAATTTCACCAACGCAGAAGTTGAACTGCTGGTTCAAGAAATCCAGAGGAGGCACATGCATCTCTTTGCTCCCACGGGCTAGAGGCTAGCTGCTACAACGAAGTAAAGAGAGTGGGAGGCAGTAAGGGACCGGCTCAATGCGGTCTTCCACTGTGGCAGGGATGTGGAAGACTGCAAACGAAAGTGGCGCCAGCTGAGGCGTGATGTCAGGAGGAAGGCTGGTGCCAACCCCCCAGCAGATGACACCACTAACTTGACCCCCATCGAGCGCATCATTCATGGGCTCTTGCCCCAGGAAGGGATCCACGGCTTTGGGTCCCTTGACACATCAGTACAACCTGAGGGCTCAGGTAGGTTGACCATTAGGAAGCTGGGGTATCTGTTCTGCTGTACTACACTCTGTTTTACACAAGTGGGGGACAGTGTGGTGCTCCTCAGTAGGGAAAGGGGGGAGAACACCACATGCAATGCAAATCACTATTCATTACAGACCATGACACAGGGAGTAGGAGGGGGAGAGTGGAGGGGGGAGGGTTTCCAGCAATGTGTGTGTAGGTTACCACTGTTTCACAGCTTTGGGGGCCTTCCCCATCACCAAACTCTGCATATATCCTTCCCACACCTCTGTGCTGTAGCCACTGTGTCCTCTGCACTCCTTCCACAGTTCTATGTCTACCCACCTGCCTGTGTGGCTCTCTTGCACATCAGTCTCTGTAATATATTTTATTTATTTTATTTTTATTTTTGTTACATTTGTACCCCGCGCTTTCCCACTCATGGCAGGCTCAATGCGGCTTACATGGGGCAATGGAGGGTTAAGTGATTTGCCCAGAGTCACAAGGAGCTGCCTGTGCCGGGAATCGAACTCAGTTCCTCAGGACCAAAGTCCACCACCCTAACCACTAGGCCACTCCTCCACTGCGCTCCTTGTCTCTAGCTCTGTACCATGTACAATGACATCTGTGGCTTGCCTGCCAATCCCATTCTTCACCATCTCTTTGCTGTGTCTTTGCCTGTGGGGCTATGTATATGAATGCTGAAAAACAAAAGTGGGTTATTTTGACCAACACACTTCCTCCCCTTTTGCTATGCAGGTGACGACAGCCAGCTGGAGGAAGAAGCTGGCCCTAGTGGCCACCAGCCCCAGCACACAGAGCACAAAACCAGTGGGCCTGCACAAGAAACCACACAGGACCATGGGGTGGAACCACAGGACCCAGCACCAGCACCGGCTCTCCCTCCACCACCTGCAGCAGAGGCTCTCCCTCCAACACTCACAGCAGAGGCTCTCCCTCCACCACCCTCAGCCTTTGCTGATGGTGGCACTGAAGAAGAAGCAGAAGATGCCGGAGGGGGGGCACCTCCTCAGCAGAGGCCATCCAGCCAGAGGAGGCCGCTACTGTGCTTTGCCACACAATTTCTGGGCCAGAATGTGCAGATGGAAGACTACCAGCACCAGAAATTGGAGCAGCAACGGGAAGCGCTCCAGGCGCAAGGTGAAGCAGTACAGCAGCTCCAACGGCTGGAGCACAGCATTGAGGGCCTACGCCGTAACCTGAAAGCACCTAATACAGCCCCCGATGCAGCAACAACTGGCGTTGACTTCCGCCACTGCACAGCAACCATCTGCTAAGAAGAGGAGCTTGAGATCCTCAGCCTCCCCAGCCACTGGTCCAGCAGCCACCACACCAGCTCTTCTTCTGGGTCCTGTGTCCAGGCTGCAGGGTAAGCCATAGACCGCAAGGTGGCCAGACTTCCACAGGGCAGCCGAGGCAGCAGGCTGCCTTGTGGACACAGAGGAGGAGAATGGGAGCACATCAGAGGACTCTCAACAGAGTTCCCCTGCAGCACTAGCTGCAAAGGAACACGGTGGGAGGGGGGTGAGAGTTGGAGGGAGGGGAATATGCACAGAGCGGCTGATGGTGGTGTAGATTGTAAGCTCTTTGAGCAGGGACTGTCTTTCTTCTATGTTTGTGCAGCGCTGCGTATGCCTTGTAGCGCTATAGAAATGCTAAATAGTAGTAGTAGTGGTGGTGGGGGTGTTGGTGTGTAAATACACAGTGATAGAAATAAATGTCAAGTTACTCTCACAGAAAACTTGTCTCGATCAGTCTTTGCCTGGCTCTGACCCCCAGCTGGTGTGCACTCTGCTCTGTTCTGTGGGTGGGAGATGGAGGGGGCTCCTCTTCCTGTTCATCTGGGGCCTGCTGCTGTGGTGGCTGTGGCTGTTCTGGGAGGGCCTGTCCTCTGCGATTTGCCAAATTATGTAGCATGCAGCAGGCCTGGAATATCTTTGCCACCTTTTGGGGGCTGTACAGGAGCTCCCCTCCAGAACAGTCCAGACATCAGAACCTGTTCTTAAGTTGTCCGAAGGTGTGCTTGATGATGCCACGGGTGGTCCGATGCTTACTGTTGTAGGTTTCCTCTGACCCTGTTTGTGGGTGCACTATGGGGGTCATGAGCCAACTCCACTGTGGGTAGCCTCTGTCACCTTTAGGGAGAAGCAGGATGAGAAAGATGAGTGTGTATTTTTTGGAGCAGGTACCTTGTGGAGGTGGGGGGGGGGGGAGAATAGTGGGTTGTGGAGGGTAGCCCAGTGGAGGAGGTATAGTTTGGGCAGATCCATGCTGCACTTACTTAGGAGCCATCTGCCGGTGATCTCCCCTCGGTCAAACCTGCGGAAGATTCCTGAGTGCTGCAATATATAGGCGTCATGGGTGGAATCTGGGTATCGGGCACACACATCTAGAATCTCCCCCTGGGCGTCACACACAACTTGCATATTGAGTGGAATGCTTTTCCTGTTCCTATAAGTGGCCTCTCGTGCCCAGTGTGTGTGTGTGTGGGGGGGGGGGGGGGGGGGTGTCTGAGTGCGACATGTGTGCAGTCAATGGCGCCTATGACCGAGGGAAAGTGAGCTACAGCGTAGAAGTCAGCCATGTTGTTCTGCAGGGCCTGGGGGTGGGATGGGAAAAGTGATGTACTCAGAGGTGTGGATAAGGAAGGCATCAAGGAACTGGGTGAGGCAGTTAGAAATGGAAGCCTGGGTGAGACCCGTGTTCACAGATAGGCCAGACTAGAAACTCCCAGTGGCCAGAAAAGATAGAGAAGCAGTGATCTTTAGGTGCACAGGGATGGGGTTGTTCCTATGGGTCCTGGGCTGCAGGAGGAGTTTGAGCTGGTCACAAAGGTGCTGAATGGCAGCCCTATCAAACCGGTACCTAGTGAGACACTGCAGGTCAGTGAGGTCTAGGAAACTGCTACAGGGCCTGAAAACTCTGGGGCGTGAGTACCTCCTGCGGTGCCTCCCCTCTTCCTCCAACATGTAAGCCACCTGTGTATTTAGTGCCTCCATTTCCCCACATTACAGGTGTAATGTAGTGCCACCAGTGCTCACCTCTCCCTACCAACTTGGTGAAACACAGCAGCAACAAACAGAAGCTGCTACTCACTCTCCCACCACCGACAACACTCACTCTCCCACCACCGACAAACACTCACTACAAACTCTCCTGCTACACCCTCTAGCCACTCACTCTCCAAGCAGCAAACGACAGTCTTCACAAACACGCTGCAGCAGCGCACAGTACAAAGAGATGAACAGAGACTACAAACAGGTAAGGGAATGAAATATGAACTTGGGGACAGTAAATGGAGAGGGATAGGGAGAGGGGATGGAGGAGATAGAGGAAGGAGTAGTGGTGTCTGGGTTTGGGGGCTAGAAGGGGTAGGGAAAGCTGAAAAGGTAAAGGACAAATGAGGCAGGTGAGGGTGAAAACGTTCAGACTACGGCACACAGACAAAGGTAACAGGTACTCAACAAACTCTCAGCTTTCTCTCCCAACAACGCTCTCGCCACTCTCCAACTGCAAAAAATCGCTAATGGGTCTAAAGACGACTTTCCCCTTACTCTGGTCGCTTTTATTTCAGGTCTAACTAAGGATGCCCATGTTCCGACCCATGAGAAACCATTTCTCAAGCCGTTATACACTGGGGTCACCCATCTCGGAACACCGCCCATAACACGCCTCTAACACGCCCGAGGACACCCTTACGGCCCGGTTTTGATTATTGGATTTGGGTGAACTTCTTTCACAGGGACGCCCATGTGCCTTTTGTGTCGCTTTCTGGGCGCCCGTTTTAGTGAAGGAAAATCTTGCCTTACCAATCTATTACATTTCTTTGAAGGGGTGAACAAACATGTGGATAAAGGTGAGCCAGTTGATATTGTGTATCTGGATTTTTCGAAAGGCGTTAGAGACAGTAAATCATGAAAGACTCCAGAAGAAATTGGAGAGTCATGGGATAGAAGGTAGTGTCCTATTGTGGATTAAAAACTGGTTAAAGGACAGAAAACAAAGAGTAGGGTTAAATGGTCAGTATTCTCAATGGAGAAGGGTAGATGGTGGGGTTCCCCAGGGGTCTGTGCTGGGACTGCTGCTTTTTAACATATTTATAAATGATCTAGATATGGGAGTAACTAGTGAGGTAATCAATAGAAATCAAACAAAATAAAACATGGAAAAGAAAATAAGATGATACCTTTTTTATTGGATATAACTTAATACATTTCTTGATTAGCTTTCGAAGGTTGCCCTTCTTCGTCAGATCGGAAATAAGCAAATGTGGTAGCAAATAGTATATATAAGAGAAACATCAAAGCCAAGCCACAAGATACCACCGTATCTGCTCGGACCCAGAGGATAGAGACAGACACCTTGAAACCCTGACTGCATCCTTCAAACAGAAAGGCTACAACCCCAAAATAATCTCCAAGAATATTGCCTCCTCCCTCAAAACACCCAGGGAAAATCTGCTACAGTACAAAGAAAAAAAAAGCCACAGACAGAATTCCCCTTGTAGTGACATACAACCCAGAGCTGGAGAAACTGAGGAAAATCATAAGAGACCTACAGCCGCTACTCCAGGAAGATGAATTACTGAAAGATATTCCCATCCCCACCAGTGCTGGCCTTCCGACAGCCACCAAACTTAAAACACAAGCTGATCAGAAGTAAACTCCCAACACAGACAGAAAAAGAAAAAGGCACGTTTCCCTGTAACACACCCAGCTGCAAACTATGCCAAAACATTTCACAAGACCCCACAGTCATTCACAAAGGAAAAATATTCAACATAAAGGACTATTTTACATGCTCATCTTCCAATGTGGTATATATCATTCAGTGTAAAAAATGTAACGAAGGATGCTATATTGGAGAAACAGGCCAGATGCTTAAGACAAGATTCAATCTGCACAGACATCACATGAAAATAGCTGGTGCCAGTCAAGCCCCCACCCCCGTGGGCCAACACTTTCCAAGACCAGAACACTGCACCAGCGATTTCACAGTAAGACTACTGAAAGGTAATTTTAAAACAATACAGGAACGTAAGACCTTTGAAATAAGAATGATTGAATATTTTGACACCCGACAAACAGGACTTAATAAGGATCTGGGTTTTCTAACCCATTATAAACCATAAAGTTGTATTTCTCTGTTTATTACCCTCCTCTCACCTACCAACATCCATCCTGTTAGAATATCAATGAAATGCTTTGATGTCCCCATGCATACCCCCACCCTCCCACTCTGTCAGACTGTCAAAGTAATGCTTTAATGTTTCTCTTATATATACTATTTGCTAGCACATTTGCTTATTTCTGATCTGACGAAGAAGGGCAACCTTCGAAAGCTAATCAAGAAATGTATTAAGTTATGTCCAATAAAAAAGGTATCATCTTATTTTCTTTTCCATGTTTTATTTTGTTTGATTTCTATTGATAACCTTTAAGAGTGGACTAACACGGCTACCACACCTCTCTAGTGAGGTAATTAAATTTGCTGATGGGATAGGAGGTAGTGTTCTATTGTGGATTAAAAACAGCTAGCAGGGACAGAGCTGAGGTGCTCCTTGCTTAAGGGGAAGGGGAATGGGACTTATATACCGCCTTTCTGTGGTTATTCCAACTACATTCAAAGTGGTTTACATATTATATACAGGTACTTATTTGTACCTGGGACAATGAGGGTTAAGTGACTTGCCCAGAGTCACAAGGAGCTACAGTGGGAATCGAACCAGTTCCTCAGGATCAGAGTCCGCTGCACTAACCACTAGGCTACTCCTCCACTCCTGTAAGCTGGAGGAAAGCTAGTAGGGAGAGAGAACAGGTGCTCCTGAGGAAAGCTGTAAGGCATAGATGTTGAAGATAGGTGGTTGGATTTTCCTCTCTCATGTGACTCTTTGGTGGCAGATGGGAAGGTACAACTGCCTCCACTGTAACTGAGGGCTTCACAGGAGGGGGGAGGAGGACAGGGCTTCCAAGCTTAGCTAAAGCAGGATAGGAATTCCTCAGGGGCTAAGGGAGAGGAAAGCAAGGGAATCTTTGTGTTCCAAGTGATGCTTCCATAAGAAAGTGAGGAAGCTGCTTGAGTAACCAGCGCTGAGAAGGAAAAGGCCTGAAGCTGGGGGAAGGGCTACATTGTTCTATGCAAGCAGATTCAGAAACAGTGGCGTACTTACCTTAGTTGCCACCCAGGGCACAGCACTCCACTGATCAGAGCAAGGGAGGTGCACTGAGCAGGCGCACATCTGTCGGCTCTGCCGGACCCCTGCCCCAGAACAGGAAGATGACATCAGAGGAGGCAGGGGCCTGGCAGAACTGACAGCCACATGCCTGCTCGGCAAAACTCCTTGGTGACTCACCTGGGGCGTGGCGCCCCCACCGTTGTGCCCTTGATACGCTAGAGCCCAGAAGGGTGTAAATGACTAGTATTTTCCCTGGGTTCTAAAATGGTGCGGTAATGTTTAGAGAGGTTCCAGCCATGGTGGCCAATATAGGGAATGCCTAAAGAGAGTCTCCAAGCCCAGAAGGGATCCTACTACTACTCCTCCTCATCATTTCTATAGCGCTACTAGACGTACATAGCGCTGTACACCTGAACATGAAGAGACACGAATGGAACACAATAAGAAAGGGAAAAGCTGTATGTTAAATGTCTTTGAATGTGCAGTAATGCTTATGTAATGAAGAATAAAATCTGGTCTAGATTAGTAAGTAGAACTGGGCAGGGCAACACCCTTTGAAAGAGTTAAGTAAAAGAGAAAAAGGAAAGTGGAAGAGAGGGTTATCCCTGTGAACCATTAGAGCAGTTGGGGAAATTGGTGAATTGCAAGTATGTGGGATAAAGCGTGAATCCTTTATTCAGAGTAAGCTGAAGAAACAAATATTTTGTTATCCACTTGGAAGTAATTAATGTTAAAGCCTTCTGGAGCATCTTAACTCTGTGCCTCCATAATGGAAAATTCTCTGGAGCTCAGGTAGCCTGGATTTCTACAACCAGTAGGTGGTGTAGTAACAGATTCCCAAAGCAGGCACATGAGTGTCCCACTGTGACAATGTACACCAGTGAGTCAGTTTCCCCTTTTCTCACTATCCTCTTTATTATCAAAATTTCTGGTTAGAAAAGACTAGCTGAAACTCATAGGGCCAGAGGACACACTGGGGAGGGGAACAGTCCCAGCTAGAAAAGAGTAATGAAAATTAGGGTAGTCAGCTTCTCTTTTTCAGAGATGCATAAAGCACATTACCCAGAGTCCTTCCTGGAACAGATCACTGCCTCAAGATTGGTCCGTTTCCTAGTTGGTGTATGATGATATATGCTCTGGAAAGCCATATTACTCTAGTGACAGTGAGGCCACACAGTGAGCTGCTGCTCGCCATCTGTCCCACATCACCACAAGACTGCTGGTACAGCACATAGGTCAGCTGGTAATCAGGTTGAAGAATTGCTGTCCTACTTGGGTAAGAGTGAACAGCAGTACCTTTTTTTTCAACTTGAAATTTTTTATTATGTGAGAGATAAAACAGAAGTATCACATCCAAAAAAAAACCCCAGCCTTGAATAGAACTATAGAAACACAATCAGTGCTTTTTTTGTAGAAAAAAATGTGCCGGTACTCATTATGGGTGGGGGTCACCATATATGGCTCCACCCCTTTTATAGCCACACCCACACTAGCCACACCCCTTATACCAGCCATGGCGTATATAAACAGACATCATTGAAAATATTATACTAGTATAGGAGAAAAAAAATAACGTGATTTTTTTTCATTATAAATAATTTCTGTAAGCTGTTACAGCTCCAGTATACCCAGTGCAAAATAAGACAGCAGATGTAAATTCTCAAATTAGACATATTCCAAACACTAAAATGAAAATAAAATGATTTTTTTCTACCTTTGTTGTCTGGTGACTTTGTTTTTCTATCCATATTGGTCCCAGTCTCTGATTCTGCTGCTCTCTATCTGTTCTCTTAACACCGTTTCCAGGGCTTCCTTTCCATTTATTTCTTTACATACACTTTCCTCCTTTCTTCTTCATTTCTTGCCCTACATCCATAAGTAAAAGCTGGGTCCTCCTCCGTGGAATTGACTGGAGGAGTTATAATGTGGATCCAGCTTTTGCCTATTTTCTCCATCCATGTGCAGTTTTTCTCCTCTCTTCCCTTTCCCTCATCTCCATCCATGTGCATTTTCTTCTTTTTTTTTTCTTTTCTCCCCTCCATCCATGTCCAGCACTTCTCCTCTCTCCTCCCCTCCATCCATGTCCAGCATTTTCCCTCTCTCTTCCCTCCCCTATATAAAGCAATAATTCTCTCTCCCCTCTCCTCCATCCAAGACCAGCATTTCTCCTCTCTCCCCGCCAACTCCTCCATCCATCCATGTCCAGCAATTCTCCTCTATCTCCTGCTGTCCTCTCCATCCATTTCCAGCATTTCTCCTCTCTCCCCTGCCCTCCCCTCTCATCCATGTGCAGCGATTCTCCTCTGCCCTGTCCTCCCCTGCCATCCATGTCCAGTGATTCTCCTCTCCCCTGCCCTCCCATCCCATCCATGTCCAGTGATTCTCCTCCCTCCCCTGCCTTCCCCTCCATGTCTACTACTACTACTTAACATTTCTAAAGCGCTACTAGGGTTACGCAGCGCTGTACAATTTAACATGGAAGCACAGTCCCTGCTTGAAGAGCTTACAATCTAAAAGACAAATGTACAGTTAATCTGATAGGTCAGACAGATTGGGGCAACCTATATGTTTGAAAGGTTAGGTTCCGAATGCAGCATTGAAGAGGTGAGCTTTAAGCAAGGATTTGAAGATGGGTAGGGAGGGGGCTTGGTGTAGGGATTCAGGAAGACTGTTCCATGCATAGGGTGAGGCAAGGCAAAATGAGCGGAGCCTGGAGTTGGCAATGGTGGAGAAGGGTACTGAGAGGAGGGATTTGTCATGTGAGCGGAGGTTAAGGGCAGGAACGTAGGGGGAGATGAGGGTAGAGAGGTAGTGAGGAGCAGCAGAGTGAGTGCATTTGTAAGTAAGGAGGAGAAGCTTGAATTGGATGCGGTATCTGATCGGAAGCCAGTGAAGCGACTTGAGGAGAGGGGTGATATGAGTATATCGGTTCTGGCAGAATATGAGACGTGCGGCAGAGTTCTGAATGGATTGAAGGGGGGATAGATGGCTGAGTGGGAGGCCAGTGAGGAGCAAGTTGCAGTAGTCGAAACGAGAGGTAATGAGAGCGTGGACGAGAATTCGGGTGGTGTGCTCAGAGAGGAAAGGGCTAATTTTGTTGATGTTGAAAAGGAAGAAGCGACAGGTTTTGGCAGTCTGCTGGATATGTGCAGAGAAGGAGAGGGAGGAGTCGAAGATGACCCCGAGGTTGCGGGCAGATGAGACGGGGAGGATGAGGGTGCCATCAACTGAGATAGAGAGTGGGGGAAGAGAAGTGGGCTTAGGTGGAAAAACGAGGAGCTCTGTCTTGGACATGTTCAGCTTCAGGTGGCGGTTGGATATCCAGGCAGCAATGTCGGATAGGCAGGCCGATACCTTGGCCTGGGTGTCTGCGGTGATGTCTGGTGTGGAGAGATAGAGCTGGGTGTCATCAGCGTAAAGATGATACTGGAAGCCATCAGATGAGATCAGTGAGCCTAGGGAAGAGGTGTAGATAGAGAAGAGAAGGGGTCCAAGAACAGATCCCTGGGGAACTCCAACAGATAGCGGGATGGGAGTGGAGGAAGATCCATGAGAGTGCACCCTGAATGTGCGATGGGAGAGATAGGAGGAGAACCAGGAGAGGACAGAGCCCTGGAACCCAAATGAGGCCAGTGTGGCGAGAAGTAAATCGTGATTGGCAGTGTCAAAAGCGGCAGAAAGATCGAGGAGGATGAGGATGGAGTAGTGGCCTCTGGATTTGGCCAGGAGCAGGTCATTGCAGACTTTAGAGAGTGCTGTTTCTGTCGAGTGGAGAGGGCGGAAACCGGACTGGAGTGGGTCGAGGATGGCATGCGAGGAGAGAAAATCAAGACAGTGGCTGTGAACGGCGCACTCAAGTATTTTGGAGAGGAAGGGTAGGAGAGAGAAGGGACGATAGTTGGAGGGGCAGGTAGGGTCGAGTGATGGTTTTTTGAGGAGAGGTGTGACTACGGCTTGCTTGAAGGTGTCAGGGCCAGTTGCAGTGGAGAGAGAGAGGTTAAGGATGCGACAGATGGAGGGGTTGACAGTATGGGTGATGGGGTTAAGTAGGTTGGTGGGGATGGGATCAGAGGAACAGGTGGTGCATTTCAAGGAGGAAAGAAGGCGGGAGGTTTCATCCTCTGTGATCTCAAGAAAGGAGGAGAAGGAGGCCTGGGTTGGTTGGTTGAGGAAGAAGGTTAATGGGTGAAGAGGGGGGCGGGTGGGGGGTGATGGCTTGGTAGTGAATTCAAGGTTGATCTTTTGCACTTTGTCGTGGAAGTAATCAGCCAGTGATTGAGGAGAGAGTGAGGGGGGAGTGGGAGCGGGGGGCACCTTGAGGAGAGAGTTAAGGGTGGCGAAGAGACGACGAGGGTTGGAGCTGAGAGAATTGGTCAATTGGGTGTAATAGTCCTGTTTTGGAAGGAATAGGGAGGAATGGAAGGAGGATAGCATGAATTTATAGTGAAGGAAGTCTGAATGAGTACGATATTTCCTCGAGAGGCGTTCGGCAGATCGTGCGCAGGAGCGAAAGTAACGGATGCATGGGGTCAGCCAGGGCTGGGGATTAGTACGCTATGTGGGACGGGAGGTGGATGGTGCGAGGGTGTCCAGAGCAGAGGAGAGAATGGCATTCTAAGCGGAGACCGCTTTGCCGACAGTCTCGGAGGACATGATGGATGGGAGGAGATTAGAGATACTAGCGGATAAGGTGAGGGGGTCAATGGCCTGGAGATTCCTGGAGGTGGTGGTTAAGGTTGGGTGGGGCAGGGGGGGGTGAAGAAGTGTGAATGTGATCTGGTGGTGATCAGAGAGAGGAAGAGCTGAAGCTTGGAAATTGGAGGGTGAGCCGGATAAGGAAAGGACGAGGTCAAGACAATGGCCGTCACGGTGAGTAGGGGTGGTAGAGCACAGCTGGAGGTTGAAGGAGGAAGTTAGGGTGAGGAACTTAGAAGTGTGAGGGTCGGATGGGTCATCAACATGTATATTAAAGTCTCCGAGAATGAGAGATGGAGATGAGGGTTCAAGAAAGACAGAGAGCCAGGCATCGAAGTCGGTAAGGAAGGAAGAGAAGGATTTATCAGGAGGGCGGTAGATGACTGCCACTCTGAGTGGTAGCGGGTTGAATAGCCGGATGGAGTGGGCTTCAAAGGATGAGAAACAGTGAGACTGCGGTAGGAGGAGGGGTTGGAAACTACAGGAGGGCGAGAGTAGTAACCCAACGCCTCCACCGCGGCCAACTGGGCGGGGATTGTGTGAAAAGAGGTAACCACCATGGCAAAGGGCTGCGACTGAGGCAGAGTCGTCCGGGGAGATCCAGGTTTCGGTTAGGGCGAGCAGTTGAAGGGAGTGGGAGATGAAGAGATCGTGGGTGAAGGGCAGTTTGTTGCAGACTGAGTGGGCATTCCAGAAGGCGCAAGAGAAGGGGAGGGAAGAAGGGGGAGGAGGGGAATAGAGACGAGATTGGAGACTTCCCGGGATCGTCCGCTTGGATAGGACAGGGACAGATGAGGGGGACCTGGATTAGGGTTAATGTCTCCCGCGGATAGTAGGAGGAGGAGCAAGAGAGAGCGGAGGAGGGAGGGGGAGGACGGGCAACGAAGGCGACGAAGACGGGGTGCACTTAGGAGGAATGGGGATGGGTTAATAGCAGGAAGGAAGTGTTGAAGGTTGAGAGCTAGGATGGAGGAGGGGATAAGAAGGATGGAGAGGTGGTGAGGGATGGGGGTAAAAAGGGTATTGCCGTGGCGGGCCAGGCGGGAGGGCAACGAGCTCCAATGGTGGACAGTGGGGGTGGGGAGGAGAAGAGATTAGGAAGGGACAGGGCAAGGAAGAGAATGTGGATAGGAGCCATACATAGTGACTGAGGTGTAGCAGGTGACTGTGTGGTGACTAAGGTGTTAAGCAGATAGATAGAATGGAGAGCTGGGTTGGAGGTTTGGAATTGATGGACTGGTAAGTTAATAGTTGACAAGCTAAGCAGCAGGCAGGCAGGTAAGTCAATGGAAGAGAGGCTCGCAGGCAGGCAGGCGAGCAGGTAAGTCAATGGTTGACAAGATAGCAGCAGGCAGGCAGGTAAGTCAATGGTTGACAAGGTAGCAGCAGACAAGTAGGCTGGAGCAGATGGACTGGAACACTGGAGCAAGCATGGGAAGCTGGATCGGTGGACTGGAACAAGATGGGATCGGGTGGACTGGGATGAGCTTGGAGCAGGCGGATCAGGCGGACTGGAACACACTAGAGGATTTGGACTGGAACAAGCAGGGTGGAGCAGATGGACTGGAACAAGCAAGGGGAAGCTGGATCATGCAGACTGGAACGAGCTTGGAGCAGGTGGATCAGGCAGATTGGAACACACTAGAGCATTTGGACCGGAACAAGCAGGCTGGCGCAGATGGACTGGAACGAGCAAGGGGGAAGCTGGATTGGCGGACTGGAACAAGCTGGGAACAAGCTGCAGCAAGCTGGAACAAGCTGGGATCAGGCGGACCGGAACAAGCTGGGATCAGGCGGACTGGAACACGCTGGGGCATCTGACTGGAACACGCTGGGATCAGGCGGACTGGAACACCCTGGGATCAGGCGGACTGGACACGCTGGGGCATCTGGACTGGAACAAGCGGACTGGAACACGCTGGGGCATCTGGACTGGAAAAAGCAGGCTGGAGCAGATGAACCGGAACATGTAGGCGGGAAGCTGGAGGCCCTGGTCTGGAGCAAGTAAGCAAGCAGGCAGAGAGAAGCTGGCTCGGGAAAGCTGGAGCAGCTGGGCTGGTCTCAGAGTGACCGAGCAGGGCTGCCCTCAAAGCAGCAGAGCAACCAGGCTGCCTGTGGAAGACCGCGTCGCTGTACCGTCACGCGGCGGGAAGGGCAGCGTGGGCGTCGGGCTGCTGGGCCCGGGACCACAGGCCGCAGACAAGCTCCCTCCGACTCTACCTGGGTCACCCGGAACTCTCAGCCAACACGGTCCCGGGAATTCCTGCCGGGGAGCGCAACGGCCGAGGGCGGGCTCTCGGACCAGGCGAAATCGGCTCGTGGGCTGTTGAGACCATCTTGCAACCTGGGCCCTGCAACCTGCCTCTCTCCCCCCGCTCGGCTGCAGCGATCGGCACTCACCCTGGTTAAGCGAATCTGTGCTGGTGCAGTCGGCGGGTCCGTGGGTGTGCTGCGCCGCTCTGCCCTCCGCTCTTGCTCGGCTGCCGGCTCCGCTCCTCAGCGGCCCGCTGGCAGTTGGACCAGGGTCACCAACGGTCGATGGGTCCACGTGGGCTGCAGACTCGCCCTCCGGGCCACCCTGGACCTCCGGGGCTCGCTCGGATCGGTACCAGCCTGCTAGGCCTGAATCCGGCTTGAATCCGGTCCGCTCCAGACTGTTCCGCCGCTCACGAGGATGGTCCAGGTAGGTCGAACTCAGGAGCTCCCAAACAGAGCTCCTTACCTGTCGGTCATCTTTGGAGAGTTTTGTATTCGTCTGTGGCTGGTTTATCACTGCTCTTCCTGGACAGGCAGTGCCCGGCACACAGTATGTGTGTGGTGATCAGTGCTCTGTCTGGGCGGGTGAGCTGGGGATAAAGCGGGGGGGGGGGGGGGGGCAGACCGTCTCTGTCCCGGTTGCCAGCTGCCGCTTGCACCGTGGTTCTGGGTGGGCGAATAGTTCGGGAGGACTGTCTGCCTACACTCTGTTGCCTCCCCTGTTCTCCAGCCACTCTCGGCTCGGCTCAGATGGATGGAGTGGTCCAGTCAGGAGGGCAGGCGTTCCTCACTCTGCTGCCGCCCGCCGCTCGTCAGTTGTTGTCATCCGCGACTCTGGAGGGTGGAGCGGCCGATTCGGGAGGTCAGGCCGCCTCTACTCTGCTGCTACTCGCTGCATTTCAGCCGCTCGCCGCTGCGGGTCCCCTCCTCTTCCCTCCATGTCCAACGATTCTCCTCTCTTCCCTGCCCTCCATATCCAGCGAATCTCTCTTTGCTGACCTCCCCTCCCCTCCATGTCCAGTATGTCTCCTCTGCCCCTGCCCTCCCCTCTCATCCATGTCCAGCATGTGTCCTCTCTCCCCTGCCCTCCCCTCTCATCCATGCCCAGCGATTCTCCTCTCTCCCCTGATCTCCCCTGTCCATGTCCAGCAATTTTCTCTTCCCTGCCCTCCTCTCCCCTCCCCTCCATGTCCAGCATGTCTCCTCTCCCCCCTGCCCTCCCCTCAGTCCAGCAATTCTCTCCCCTGCCCTCCCCCCTCCATGTCCAGCATGTCTCCTCGCTCCCCTGCCCTCCCCTCATCCATGCCCAGCAATTCTCCTCTCCCCTCCCCTGTCCATGTCCAGCATGTCTCTCTCCCTGCCCTCCATGCCCAGCGATTCTCCTCTCTCCCCTGCCCTCCCCTCCATGTCCAGCAATTCTCTCTCCCCTGCCCTCCATGTCATGTCGCCTCTCTCACCTGCCCTCTCATCCAAGTCGCGGCGAAACATAAGTGAAGGCAGCAGTGCTCACTGAGGCAGGCACGCAGGTAGGTTCATCTCCTCTCGCGTCGCGTCCCTCTCAGTGCATCCCGCCCTCGAAGGCGGGAAGTGCTGAGAGGGAAGCAACATGAGAGGAGACGAACCTGCCTGCCTCAGTGAGCACTGCTGCCTTCACTTCCGGTTCGCTGCAACTTGGAGAGGGGAGGGCAGGGGAGAGAGGCGACATGCTGGACATGGAGGGGAGGAGAATGGCGACTGGGTAATCAAAAGATTTTGGAGCGCGGGAGCAGGAACAGAAGGGAGTGGGCAAGTCAGCCGGACCTCAGAAAAAAGGTGCTGGTACGCCGTACCGGTGCGTACCGGCACAAAAAAAAGCACTGAACACAATACACAGAAGTATACCCTGCCAATTCCAACAACCTCCCTCCTCCCTCCCATACCCCCCCCCCCCCCCCCCCGTGGCTGTTTCTAGTCAAAACAACTTATAACTAAACTCATTGGAAATGCCATATACCATATACTTGAGTCCAAAAAGATACATTTGCAAAAATGAAAATGAAAAAGAAGAAAGACAGGGGACCATGCCCCCATTACACCACA
The DNA here is from genome assembly GCF_901765095.1 of Microcaecilia unicolor. NCBI lineage: Eukaryota > Metazoa > Chordata > Amphibia > Gymnophiona > Siphonopidae > Microcaecilia > Microcaecilia unicolor. The sequence continues at coordinate 203,992,699 of NC_044035.1, read as the reverse complement.
TCAAGATATCCATGTATTGGTTGACCCCCATTGCAAAAATTTCCGAAGCATATTGTTCCTCATAGCTGTAAGTTTTTCCATCAACAAAACAAATCTGAGTTTAGAATACCATCTGTCAATAGTCGGAGGCGTGAATGCCCTCCAATCTTTGGCCAAAACAATACATGCCGCAGCTACACATGCCATGAATATCTTCCATGATGACCAAGTCAAATCCTCATCCCCCCCAAAACAGGAGGTAGAGTCCAGGGGATAATTCCAAGGAAGTTCCAGCTATCTGGTTAGTCGCTTGCATTATTTGTTCCCAAAAGGGCTGAATTTTCTCACATGTCCACCACATACGCATATAAGATCCTCTAATGGAGCAGCCCCGCCAACAAGATGAAGCTTTGGTGCTGTCCATTTTGTGCAACTGCTCCGGTGTAATATTACCAGCGCATCAAAAGTTTATAGTTGCATTCCCATATTGCAACAGAAATGCTCAATGTTACACAATGTACCACTTCAACTCACTGAGATAAGGGAAGAACACAAAGGGGCGATCAGGGAAGACAAAGCCGTAAGGGAGAGATTAAATTAATTCTTTGCTTCGGTCTTCACCGAGGAAGATTTGGGTGGGGTACCGGTACCAGAAATGGTATTCGAAGCTGAAGAGTAGGAGAAACTTAATGAATTCTCTGTAAACCTGGAGGATGTAATGGGGCAGTTCTACAAACTGAAGAGTAGCAAATCTCCTGGACTGGATGGTATTCATCCCAGAGTAATGATGGAACTGAAAAATGAGCTTGCGGAGCTATTGTTAGTAATATTTATTTATTTATTTATTTATTTTTATTTATTTATTGCATTTGTATCCCACATTTTCCCACCTTTTTGCGGGCTCAGTGTGGCTTACAATACATTATGAATGATGGAAATACATTTTGTTACAATTTGGTTATGGATTACATTGTGAAGAGTTATACGAGACAAAATCAAAGTAACATTAAGGAATATATCAATGGAAAAGAACGTTGAAACATTGGAAGGAAACAACGAGGAGCCAAGGGGCAATATATCATGACAGAAAACATATGATATACATTTTTTTTTTTTTTTTTGTGAGTAGAGGTATATGTGTGGTGAGGTTTCAGGATAGAAAATTCATAGTGAATGTGTTGATGTATTACTGAACAGTGAGTGTGGATTTATGTGTTTTGGTTCTTTCCGTAAATTTTCTCAAAAAGATGAGTTTTCAATAATTTGCGGAAGTTGGTTTGTTTGCAGATCGTTTTCAGGCCACGTGGCAGCGCGTTCCAGTCCTGTGTGCTCATGTAAGAAAAGGTTGACGCGTGCAGCGCCTTGTATTTCAGGCCCTTGCAGTTAGGGAAGTGGAGGTTGAGGAAAGTTCTGGATGATGTTTTAGCGTTTCTGGGTGGTAAGTCGATTAATTCAGACATGTAGGCTGGGGCTTCTCCGTGAATAATTTTGTGGACTAGTGTGCATACTTTAAAAGTAATGCGTTCCTTGAGTGGGAGCCAGTGTAGCTTCTCTCGTAGTGGTTTAGCACTTTCATATTTTGGTTTTCCGAATATGAGTCTGGCTGCTGTATTCTGGGCTGTTTGAAGTTTCCTCAGTATTTGCTCTTTGCAGCCTGCGTACAGTGAGTTGCAGTAGTCCAGATGGCTGAGTACGAGGGATTGCACTAGGCTGCGGAAGACGGATCTTGGGAAGAATGGTCTTATTCTTTTCAGTTTCCACATGCAGTAGAACATTTTTTTTGTTGTGTTGTTTGCATGGGTTTCGAGTGTTAGGTGGCGGTCGATGGTAACTCCAAGGATTTTTAGTGTTTCTGAGATTGGAAGGTTTAGTTTTGGTGTATTTATAGCGGTGAATTCCTTCGTGTTGTATTGGGAAGTAAGTATCAGGCACTGAGTTTTTTCAGCATTTAATTTCAGACAAAATGCGTCTGCCCAGGTGTTCATGATGTGTAGACTTTGGTTGATTTCATTGGAGATTTCTTTGATGTCTTGTTTGAAAGGGATGTATATTGTTACATCATCGGCGTATATATATGGGTTGAGGTTATGGTTTGATAGGAGTTTTGCCAAGGGGATCATCATTAGGTTGAAGATGGTTGGTGAGAGAGGTGATCCTTGTGGTACTCCACATTCAGGTGTCCATGCGGCAGACGTGGCTGACTTTGATGTGACTTGGTATGAACGCATGGTTAGGAACCCCTTGAACCAGTTTAGGACGTTTCCTCCAATGCCAAAATAATCAAGTGTGTGTAATAGGATTCCGTGGTCAACCATGTCAAAGGCACTTGACATGTCAAATTGTAGGAGGAGTATGTTGTTGCCGGTTGCAATCATTTGTTTAAATTTAGTCATGAGGGTAATTAATACTGTTTCTGTACTATGATTAGATCGGAATCCTGATTGGGCATCATGTAGTATTGAGTGTTTATTTAGATAGTTGGTGAGTTGTTTAGTTACAATTCCTTCGGTTATTTTGGTTGTTAGTGGTATGGATGCTACTGGTCTGTAGTTAGTTATTTCTCTTGCGCTTTTCTTTGTGTCTTTGGGTATTGGGGTGAGTAAAATTTTTCCTTTTTCTTTTGGGAAAAGTCCATTTAGTAGCATGAAGTTTATGTGGTTCGTTAGGTCTGATATGAATTGTTGAGGAGCTGATTTCATGAGGTTGTTTGGGCATATGTCTAGTTTGCAGTTGGATTTGGCATATCTTTTAAGTGTATCAGAGATGAGGTCTTCTGATAGTAGTTCGAATTCGGTCCAGGTTCTGTCTGCTGGGTGTATGCCGTCTTCTGGGTCTAGACAGTCTAGGAGTGAGGCGTATTCGATTTGGCTGGAAGGTATTTTAAGTCGTAACTGTATAATTTTCTCCTTGAAGTATTTCGCAAGGCTGTCAACGTCTGGTATATCTTTGCTGTTTTTTGTAACTGGTGTGGTGTCTAACAGTTTGTTCACAAGGTGGAAGAGTTTATGTGTGTCTTTGTAGTTTGGTCCTATTATTGTCTTGTAGTGTAGTCTTTTAGTTTGTTTTATGGTATATTTGTATTTCCTCCGAAGTAGTTTCCAGGCATTTAGTGTTTGTTCATCTCTTTTTTTATTCCATGCACGTTCTAGTTTTCTGACTTGTGTTTTAAGCTTTTTCAGCTCTTCGGTGAACCATGGGTTTGATTTTTTTCTGTGTGATGTTCTGGTTTGGATCGGGGCGATTTTGTCTAATGTTGTTGTACATAGATCGTCCCATTCTTGGAGGAATTGGATGGTGTCAGCAGTGGTTGACCATTCGTTCTGGTAGATCTGTTGCCAAAATGTTGTGGGGTCTATTTTTCCTCTCGTGGTGTATGTAGTTCGCTGGAGTTTATTGATTGTGTTCATGTGTGTTTTTTGCCAGTAGAGGGAGACATTTGCTTTATGGTGATCTGACCATAATGTAGGTGTCCATCTTGTGTTGGTGAGTGTGATAGCTGAGTCCGGATCCAATTTGTGTGTTATGATGTCCAGTGTATGTCCTTTTTCATGTGTTGGTTGCGTGTTGGGTACATGTAGATCCCAGAGTTTTAGGAATTCTGTGAAATTCTCGTGTGCCTGTTGAGGTGTCATCTTCAAGGTGTAGGTTAATGTCTCCTATTAAAAGGATGTTTGTGGCAGATACACACGTGTTCGAGATGAAGTCCATGAGTTGTATTTGGGAGTCTTTCCATTTTCCTGGTGGTCTGTAGAATAAGATTGCATTGAGGTGTCCTATTAGGTTTGAGTGATTAATTCTTGACAATGTAATTTCAAGTTTTGGTGAGGTAGATTCACCCGTGGTTGTGATGGTGAATTCGGGTTTGTAAATTATGGCTATTCCGCCCCCTCTTTTTCCACTTCTTGTCCAGTGTGTGATTTTGTAATTTGGTGGGCATGCTTCTAAGATGGTGGGGTCTGTGGGGCTATGGAACCAGGTTTCTGTAATAAATAGAAGGTCTAATTTATCTGTGGTAATCCAGTCGCGTATGTCTACTGAGTTACTTACTGCTGATCGTGCATTGATGTATCCTAGTTGGATTGATCGATGTGGGTCTGTGGGGGGGTTTGATGTGTTTATTTTTATTAGTTGTCTGTTTCTTCGGTGGTTAAATTTGTTGTTGTTGTTGTTTTCCTCTTTTTGTTGGTGGTATTCATGTTCGAAGATTTTTCCTTTTGGTTGGTTGTTGTATCTTTGGTTTGGTGAGTTGTTGGTAGGTGGTGCGTAGGGTTGGTTTATTGTGGGTAAGTTATTATGGATGTTCTTTAAGGTGGGCATTGTGTGTATGTGAGTGCTGTGTGATTTGTGAGTTCTAGGGTTATTGTTATCTGGGTTGTGTGTTGTGTTGGCGTGTAAGAGTATGGTGAGACAATGAATGGTTAGGAGTATTTTACTGATATTCATATCTGTGTTTAGGCACTGTGGCAAATATTCAGCTGGTTAGCAGTCAAGTAATGAAAGCATAGTATAGACTTTTAAATCCTAGTTGAAAGCGGTGCATAGAATTAAAGCCTTCTATTTAAAACAAGCAATGCAAAGTATAAACTTTTAAATCGAGATAAAAGCAATTAAAGCCTTCTATTTTAGGCAAGCAATGCAGAGTATAAACTTTTGGGTCTAGCTGGAATCAGTTAAAGCCTTCTATGTAAAGCAAGCGAAGCAGTGAATAAACTCCCAAATTGAGCTGAGAGCAATTAGGGCTCTCAATTTAAAGCAAACAAAGCAGAGCATAAATTTTCAAATTGAGCTGGGAGCAATTAGATTAAATTAAATTAAATTGAAGTCTTCCTGTTAAAGTAAGCAGTGCAGAGAATAAACTCCCAGATCTAGCTGAAAGCAATTAAGCCTTCTGTACAAGCAAGCAGTGCAAGCAGAGCATTAGCTTTTAAATCGAGTTAAAGCAATATGTACAGCCATAACAAGGCAAAGTGGAGCAAGCAGGCAGATATTTAGGCTACTGTTGCGGGTCATGGTTCTGTTGCGCCCTGTCCCATCCACGCGGTCGCCACCGGGTCCGATCCGACCTCACTGGGCCCTGCGTCCTCCTTGCTCTCTGCCTTCCTTTACCTGTTCGGCGTGAGATGTGGAGTTCACCGTGGGAGCGAGCAGGTTTTCTGCTGCAGTCTATGCAAGCCCCCGAAGTCGGCCATGAGGTGGTCTCCGGCAAGTTCAGGAAGGTGGGTGCCAGTCAGCAGTGGCGGATGGCGACCGTTGAGTGTGCCTCGGTGCTTGACCAGCATCTGTGCCTGGTCCGTTGTGTCGGGGATGAGCTCGGGGGAGAAAGCTGCTCACTAGGGTCTCCAGCAATCTTTGGAGGGCGGGTGTCAGTTTGCGGCAGCGGAGGTTGGCCACGAGGCAGGTTGTCGGTTGTTGCGGCATTCGGCGGTGAAAGATCAGCGCCGCATTTCCCTCGTCGCCGCCGCTCGGAGCGATGCCAGAGGCGGGCGGTTACGATAGGCGAGCCGGCATCTTGGCTGCGCTCAGGCGGACTTCCGCTTGGCTGGCGTGGCAATCTCAGTCGGAGTGCTGGCGATTTAGGCTACCTTTCGGGTCGGCCTCTGCTTGGGTGGTCCTCGTTAGGCGATGTCCCTTTCTGCTCTGGTTCACTCCTAGGCCGTTCCAGCCGGGGAGCGTGTTGGCGGTGTGCAAGTCCTGGGATGCAGCTAGGTGCCCGATGTGCCCGATGTGTAGCTGGAATTAGGAGATGGTAGGACGTTTGCGGCGCTGGAGTGCTGGGCATCTGATTTTTAGAGTGCCCTGCAGAGCTCCTTGTAGAGCGTCCTCTCAGTCGGCCGGGCTATGGGCTCGCTTCTGCCAGCCCTCTGGTTGATGAGGCCGGTCGTTTTCGGCACAGCTGGGCCTCAGTCTGGATGGGGACGGGTCGTGGCCTCGAGGCAGGTGGGTAATTGTGATCGGTCTCGGGTCACTCGCTCGCTCGCGTTGGACTCAGTGAGGCCGTCGCTGTCCTGTGGTCCTCCAATCCGGTCTGGTGTGGCTCCGATTCAGCTCCGGTCCGGTTAGGTATGCCCTAGGATGGTTCGGGTGGATTTAGTTCCCTTGGGGTTTCGGGAGCTCGTTACAGAGCTCCTTACCTGGCGGCCATCTTTCCTGTACGCTGAAATCTGTAATTTATCCTTAAAATCGAGCGTGGTGATCCAAGATGGCGACGGCTTGACTCGCGCCTACGGACGTGCTATCAATTGTGCTCGAGCACAATCTGGAATGAGACCCTTTACCTGTTGAGTGGATGGGAAAGCGACGAGGAAAAGTCAGGGATGTTGCCTCTGACCCTGGCGGGAAGCCTCAACTCTTACAGCAGATGCTCGAACACTTTGTAATTGCGTCTGGCTCTGGTTTTACTTCAACTCCTGCAGCTGGTGTCAGTGTTTCAGTGCTGACCGACAGTGGCGACGGGGCTTCCTTAAGCTCTGTGTTACGTGCAGCGCCCCCTCAACCAGGAAGAGAGAGCTTCCAGGCGAGTCCTGCCGCTTCTAACCGAAGTGGTGAAGGGAGTGAGCAGGGAGGGAACTTGCAGGCAGCAGGAACATCGGCTGAGCGACCGATTGGACCAGAGAAGAAAACAGCTCCATTTGTGGCTTCTACAATTGTGAGTACCCTGGAACAAATTGCTCAAACACCTCCCCTGGTCTTTACTGAAGGGAAGTTTGAAAAACCTGCTGTTGTGACTTTGGAGTCACTTTGGGACCTGAACTCCACAACTCTCTCTATTTTGCAGTCTGCTATTTTAAAGAATACTGAAACTATTAAAGTTTTGGCTGAGACTGCACTTAAACAACTGCATATGAATGAGGTCCATGCGGTTGAAGTAAAAAGCCTTTCTGAAAAGGTTGAAAAAATGGAACTTGTGGAAAAATCATTGATTAAAGAAAGGAAATTTGCTTCTAGACGCATGGAATATTTGGAAAATCAATCCAAGAGACTTAATCTTCATATTATAAACTTTCCAAAATCACCATTGCTGTCCCCTGTACAAATGATTAAGAAATATCTTGTCGATATTTTGGAAATGGCCGAGAATTCATTGCCTCCAATTACAAGAGCATATTATATTCAAATTCCTGGACAAGCTACAGAAAATTTAAATCCTCAAAGTGCAATGAATCTGACGGCCTTCCTGGAATCATCATTGGAGGTGGTCACGCAAAGGACTACTTTGTTAGTGACCTTTGCACTAGAATTAGATAGAGATGCAGTGCTTAGATTATCCTTAAGGCATTTAAATTCTTTATTTTGGGGTTCAAAAGTAAGGGTTTTCCCGGATTTGTCTAGGGAAACTCAAAAGCAACTTAAGTCATTTCTTGTTTTGCATCCTAGGGTAATAGCCCTGGGAGCAAACTTTCTTTTGAAATTTCCTTGTGTGTGTAGGATTCTACTATACACAAAACAATAACAATTTTTTGAACCCCAACAGTTGGATGATTTTTTAAAAGGTAAAGAGAGTATAATTGTGAAAGTTTAGACCCGAATGTAACACTGTAAAGCAGCTTGGAGCAAGTTAGCAGAGCAAGGCACAGTCTTTGGTTTAATAGAATTATAAGCTGGGTATTAATAGCTTGTTTGTATTTCCTAATTCTTGGATCATTTCTTTAATTTGTGGATGATAGAATTTTGTCATTTTCTCATTTATTTTATTTCCTTATATGTTTCAATTATTGTGTATTATTATTCTTGAATGAATATTATGTAAATTAAAATGTTTATAAATAAAATTTAAAAAAAAAAAATCGAGCGTGGTACCGGAAGATTGGAGGGTGGCCAATGTAACGCCGATTTTTAAAAAAAGGCTCCAGATGAGATCCAGGAAATTATAGACCGGTGAGTCTGATGTTGGAGCCGGGCAAAATGGTAGAGACTATTATTAAGAACAAAATTACAGAGCATATTCTAAAGCATGGATTAATGAGACAAAGTCAACGTGGATTTAGTGAAGGGAAATCTTGCCTCACCAATCTACTACATTTCTTTGAATGAAATTGGAGAGTCATGGGATAGGAGGTAGTGTTCTATTGTGGATTAAAAACTGGTTAAAAGATAGAAAACAGAGAGTAGGGTCAAATGGTCAGTATTCTCAATGGAGAAGGGTAGTTAGTAGGGTTCCCCAGGACTCTGTGCTGGGACCGCTGCTTTTTAACATATTTATAAATGACCTAGAGATGGGAGTAACTAGTGAGGTAATTAAATTTGCTGATAACACAAAGTTATTCAAAATTGTTAAATCGCGAGAGGATTGTGAAAAGTTACAAGAGGACCTTACGAGACTGGGAGACTGGGCGTCTAAATGGCAGATGACGTTTAATGTGAGCAAGTGCAAAATGATGCATGTGGGAAAGAGGAACATGAATTATGGCTACGTCATGCAAGGTTCCACATTAGGAGTCACACACCAAGAAAGGGATCTAAGTGTTGTTGTTGATGATATGTTGAAACCTTCTGCTCAGTGTGCTGCTGTGGCTAAGAAAGCAAATAGAATGTTAGGTATTATTAGGAAAGGAATGGAAAACAAAAATGAGGATGTTATAATGCCTTTGTATTGCTCCATGGCGCGACCGCACCTCGAATATTGTGTTCAATTCTGGTCACCGCATCTCAAAAAAGATAAAGTGGAATTAGAAAAGATGCAGAGAAGGGCGATGAAAATGATAAAGGGGATGGGACGACTTCCCTATGAGTAAAGGCTAAAGCGGCTAGGGCTTTTCAGCTTGGAGAAAAGGCGGCTGAGGTGAGATATGATAGGAGGTCTATAAAATAATGAGTACATAAGTACATAAGTAATGCCACACTGGGAAAAGACCAAAGGTCCATCGAGCCCTGCATCCTGTCCACGACAGCGGGCAATCCAGGCCAAGGGCACCTGGCAAGCTTCCAAAACGTACAAACATTCTATACATGTTATTCCTGGAATTGTGGATTTTTCCCAAGTCCATTTAGTAGTGGTTTATAGACTTGTCCTTTAGGAAACCGTCTAACCCCTTTCAAACTCTGCTAAGCTAACCGCCTTCACCACGTTCTCCGGCAACGAATTCCAGAGTTTAATTACACGTTGGGTGAAGAAACATTTTCTCAAATTTGTTTTAAATTTACTCCACTGTAGTTTCTTCGCATGCCCCCTAGTCCTAGTATTTTTGGAAAGCGTGAACAGACGCTTCACATCCACCTCCACTCCACTCCACTCATTATTTTATATACCTCTATCATGTCTCCCCTCAGCCGTCTCTTCTCCAAGCTGAAAAGCCCTAGCCTCCTTAGTCTTTCTTCATAGGGAAGTCGTCTCATCCCCGCTATCATTTTAGTCGCCCTTCGCTGCACCTTTTCCAATTCCACTATATCTTTCTTGAGATGCGGCGACCAGTATTGAACACAATACTCAAGGTGCGGTCGCACCATGGAGCGATACAACGGCATTATAACATCCTCACACCTGTTTTCCATACCTTTCCTAATAATACCCAACATTCTATTCGCTTTCTGAGCCGCAGCAGCACACTGAGCAGAAGGTTTCAGTGTATTATCGACAACGACACCCAGATTCCTTTCTTGGTCCGTAACTCCTAACGTGGAACCTTGCGTGACGTAGCTATAATTCGGGTTCTTTTTTCCCCACATGCATCATCTTGCACTTGCTCACATTAAACGTCATCTGCCATTTAGACGCCCAGTCTCCCAGTCTCGTAAGGTCCTTCTGTAATTTTTCACAATCTTGTCGCGAGTTAATGACTTTGAATAACTTTGTGTCATCAGCAAATTTAATTACCTCGCTAGTTACTCCCATCTCTAAATCATTTATAAATATGTTAAAAAGCAGCGGTCCTAGCACAGACCCCTGAGGAACCCCATTAACTACCCTTCTCCATTGTGAATACTGCCCATTTAACCCCACTCTCTGTTTCCTATTCGTCAACCAGCTTTTAATCCACAATAGGACATTTCCTCCTATCCCAAGACCCTCCAATTTCCTCTTATCCCAAGACCCTCCAATTTCCTCTGTAGCCTTTCATGAGGAACCTTATCAAAAGCCTTTTGAAAATCCAGATACACAATATCAACCGGCTCCCCTTTGTCCACATGTTTGTTTACTCCTTCAAAGAATTGAAGTAAATTGGTCAGGCAAGATTTCCCCACACCAAAGCCGTGCTGACTCGGTCTCAGTAATCCATGTCCTTGGATGTGCTCTGTAATTTTGTTTTTGATAATAGCCTCTACCATTTCCCCCGGCACCGATGTCAGACTCACCGGTCTATAAATTCCAGGATCTCCCCTGGAGCCTTTTTAAAAAATGGGCGTTACATTGGCCACCCTCCAATCTTCTGGTACCATGCTCGATTTTAAGGATAAATTGCATATCACTAACAGTAGCTCCGCAAGCTCATTTTTCAGTTCTATCAGTACTCTAGGATGAATACCATCCGGTCCAGGAGATTTGCTACTCTTCAGTTTGCTGAACTGCCCCATTACGTCCTCCAGGTTTACCGTGAAGTCAGTAAGTTTCTCCGACTCGTCCGCTTGAAATACCATTTCCGACACCGGTATCCCACCCAAATCTTCCTCGGTGAAGACCGAAGCAAAGAATTCATCCAATCTCTCTGCTACGTCTTTATCTTCCTTGATCGCCCTTTTTACCCCTCGGTCATCCAGCGGCCCAACTGATTCTTTTGCCGGCTTCCTGCTTTTAATATACCGAAAAAAATTTTGCTATGTTTTTTTGCCTCTAATGCTATCTTTTTTTCGTAATCCCTCTTGGCTTTCTTTATCTGCACCTTGCATTTGCTTTGACACTCCTTATGCTGCTTCTTGTTATTTTCAGAAGGTTCCTTCTTTCATTTTCTGAAGGCATTTCTTTTAGCTCTAATAGCTTCCTTCACCTCACTTTTCAACCACGCCGGCTATCTTTTGGACTTCCGTCTTTCTTTTCTAATTCGCGGTATATGTTTATCCTGAGCCTCCAGGATGGTATTTTTGAACAGCGTCCACGCCTGTTGTATAGTTTTTACCCTCTTAGTTGCCCCCCTAAGTTTTTTTTTTACCGTTCTTCTCATTTTATCATAGTCTCCTTTTTTAAAGTTAAACGCTAACGTATTTGACTTCCTGTGTATAGATACTTCAAGGTTGATATCAAAACTGATCATATTATGATCACTGTGATCAATATTATGATCACTGTTGAACGGGTAGATGTGAAGCTTCTGTTTACGCTTTCCAAAAATACTAGGACTAGGGGGCATGCGATGAAGCTAAAATGTAGTAAATTTAAAACAAATCGGAGAAAATGTTTCTTCACCCAACGTGTAATTGAACTCTGGAATTCGGTGCCAGAGAATGTGGTAAAGGCGGTTATCTTAGCGGAGTTTTAAAAAGGTTTGGACGGCTTCCTAAAAGAAAAGTCCATAGACCATTATTAAATTGACTTGGGGAAAATCCACTGCTATTTCTGGGATAAGCAGCATCAAATGTTTTGTACTTTTTGGGAGGGATCTTGCCAGGTATTTGTGACCTGGATTGGCCACTGTTGGAAACAGGATGCTGGGCTTGATCGACCTTTGGTCTGTCCCAGTATGGCAATACTTATGTATTTATCTCTTTCCCATTTGTACATATATGGTATCTTTGTCCGCTTGGGGTCTTTTAGAGCATTATAAAGAGCCGAAATCAGCCCCTTGGCCAACGTATGCTGATCCCACATCTTCTCCAAACCCGTCTACTCTCTGCTCGAAGCTTTCCTAAAGGGCCCACTCAGTATGCTAGGTCTACACTGTAAGTAGAAGGTTCTCTCCTATAGCCCGTGGGCCTTCTGCAATTGCTGGAAGGACACTAAAGTTGTACCTTGGAAAAACTGGTGAATGTACAAGATATCTCTGATTCTCCATCTAGAAAGCACCGCTACTTGCTCAGGTACTGCTTCGGGGAAAAGTGTTGTTATGGCTGCCAGAGTGATCGTTTCATATGGTTCCACACCTGCAGGATATGGTTAACATAGGGACTAGAACTAAAGTACACCCCCCTCTGTGGTTGGGGAGACCACAGCAACTCAGCTAAATGGCCCCCATGAGTAAAGGTTTATTCAATTTGCATATATGGCTTCATGGGGACGCCCTCTCTCCAGTCGCACACATGTCGTAGCTGCACTGAATAGTAATATCCATAAATGTCTGGGATTCCCAACACCCCCCCCCCCCCAGTAATCTAGGAGTGAGTAGTACCCCCCTGGCTATGCGCAGTCTCTGTCCCCCTACTATAAACCTCAAAATCATGGTTTGCCATTTCTTGAGTAGGGTTTTGGAAATCGGGAGTGGCAGTGTCTGGAATAAATATAAGAGCCTAGGAAGAATATTCATTTTCACTATGGCCACCCGCCCCAATAAGGAGAAGAGTCCAGGAACCCATCTCCTCAGATCATCCTTAATGTTGTTAATCAGGGGGTTGTAATTTAATGCAAATAGCTGAGACAAGGAGGGGGATTTCACTATGGCCACCCGCCCCAATAAGGAGAAGAGTCCAGGAACCCATCTCCTCAGATCATCCTTAATGTTGTTAATCAGGGGGTTGTAATTTAATGCAAATAGCTGAGACAAGGAGGGGGAGATCTTAACTCCCAAATACTTCAGATACATGGTAACCCACTTAAAAGGGGAAATTAGTCTTGATTTTTAATTCCTCTTCCCTTAAGGAGACATTTAAAGCCTCCGTCTTATTCAAATTGGCTTTAAAACTGAGACCAACCCATACTGTTTCATTTCATGAAGAAACATCGGGAGGGAGATGTAGGGCCCCGTAATGGACAAGATAACTTCATCTGCAAACATTGATATTTTATGCTCATGATAGCCCAGCCGAAGCCCCCCCCCCCCCCCCCCCCCCAATACCTCTCAACTCTCTGATTCATTGTGCAAAGGGTTCTGGTCTGAATTAACCAGTCCAGGCATCTGGGGAGCTAGCCGATTGGCCAACAATTTCGCTAATATTTTAATCAGTGAGATAGACCACAACAAGTGGGGTCCCTTCCCAGTTTGCATAATACTGTAATTCCTGCAGTATTCATCTCAAATGGTAGATGAGTGTCCAAACTCAGGGCATTAAATGCTCTCGTCAGAACTCCCACTAACTGATACCGAAATGTAGAATGCATTAGAGTACCCATCTAATCCTGGGGACTTACCCTGTGGAAGAATCTTAATGGTATCTAGTATCTCCTGCCTGGTGATCTGTAAGTCCAATTGTACCTGAATATCCTCCGCCAACTTAGGCAGCTGGATCTCCCTGAGATAAGCTTCTATAGATGAGTCTGTAGCGTAGAGCTGAGTATAGAATTCCTCAAACTGAGTCTGTATATCTTTTCCTCTGGCCAGTACTTCCCCGTCCGCTCCCTTGATCTTTGTAATACTTAAATTTCCCTGTTGAGCCCTAAGCTTATAAGAGTAGCCATACTGGGTCAGACCAATGGTCCATCTAGCCCAGTATCCTGTTTTCCAAACAGTGGCCAAGCCAGGTCACAAGTGCCTGGCAGAAACCCAAATCGCAGCAACACTCCATACTCCAAATCCTAGGGCAAGCCATTGCTTCCCATGTCTGTCTCAATAGCAGACTATGGACTTTTCCTCCAGGAATTTCTCCAAACCCTTTTTAAACCCAGATATGCTAACTGCTGTTACCACACCTTCTGGCAAAGAGTTCCAGAGCTGAACTATTTGAAAAGTACAAAAACATTTCCTCCAATTTGTTTTTAAAGTATTTCCATGTAACGTCCTTGAGTATCCCGTAGTATTTGAACTTTTGGAATGAGTAAAAAATCGATTTACTTCTACTTGTTGTACACCACTAAGGATTTTGTAGACATCAACTTATCTCCCCTCATCCGGAGTGGCCTAGTGGTTAGTGCACTGGACTTTGATCCTGGGGAACTGAGTTCAATTCCCACTGCAGCTCCTTCTGACTCTGGGCAAGTCACTTAACCCTCCATTGCCCACGGTACAAAATAAGTACCTGAATATATGTAAACCACTTTAAATGTAGTTGCAAAAAACTCAGAAAGTCGGTATATCAAGTCCCATTTCCCTTTCCAAGATGAAGAGGCCTAACCTCTTTAGCCTTTCCTCATGCGAGAGGAGTTCTATCCCCTTTATAATTTTAGTCACTCTTTTTGAACCATTTCTAATTCCACTATATCTTTTTTGAGATACGATGACCACAACTCAACGCAACACTCATGGTGCGGATGCACCATGGAGCGAAGGCATTATAGTATTTTTGGTCCTAGTCACCATCCCTTTCCTAATAATTCCCAGCATCCTGTTTGCCTTTGGAACCACCACCGCCACACAATGAGCAGAAGATTTCAGTGTATTATCTACAACACCACCCAGATTTTTTTCTTGAGCGCTGACCTCCCCCCCCTCAAGGTGGACTCTAGCATCAGGTAACTGTGCTTCGGATTATTCTTTCCAATGTGCATCACCTTGCATTTCTCCACATTAAATTTCATCTGCCATTTGGACGCCCAGTCTTCCAATTTCCTAAGATCTTCCTGCAATATTTCACAGTCATCATGTGTTAACAACCTTGAATAGTTTTGTATCATCTGCAAATCTGATCACCTCATTCATAGTTCCGATTTCCATATCATTTATAAATATGTTAGCTTCCTTGCTAGCATTCTCCCCACTTTATTCCCATGTTCATAGTAAGATTTATTGGGAGCCTCTTAAGCCAAATTCTATCTGTTCAAGTAACAGATGGTTCAGCTGGTCTCTGACCCCTATAATTTCCTTCCTAAGTGCAGGAGATGGTCTGGTGATATAGTTAGCTTCTAAAGATGCTAACTTAGTGTGCAGGTCTTGTTCCCTAGCACTGTGCTCTTTCTTTTTCCTAGCACCCCACTTTATGAATGTGCCCCGGAGAATAGCCTCCAGGCTATCCCATAAGGTAATATCCTGCACTTCTGCATTATCATTGTCTTGCAGGAAGTGTTGTATAGCCTGATTAATGTCCTCTGTCACTCTAGGGTAATTTAGCAGGGCCTTGTTTAATCTCCAAAATTTAAGACCCCCACTCCAATTCCCCCAGCGAACTGGACACCAGCGTGTCCCATGATCTAACCAGGTAATATTCTCAATTAGCGCTTTTTTCACTCTATTCATCCAGAACACATCTCCCCACATTAGATCAATTCTAGAGTAACTACCATGAACCACAGAGTAAAAAGTGTATTCCCATGTTCTCCAGATAGCTATCAGATGAAGTTCCTTAAGCAGTTTAGTAAAAGCTCTAATGGGGTGGGCCTTAGAACCTTGTGAAGCGAAATGACGATCCAAATCCCCTCCCATTAGAATATGACCTGTAGCCCTATCCTGTATAATGTCTGCACTCGCTGCCCAAAATTTCCCAGGGGAGTCACTAGGTCCATATATGTTAACAATCGTCACTGCGTCTCCATATAATGTGCCATTAATGAGCAAGAACCTGCCCTCGTTATCGTGGTAGGTCGTACCTACCTGAAAACCTGTGTTACGGTGCACTAAAATAGTGACTCCTCTCTCTCCCCCCCCCCCCCCCTTCATAGAGCTTCAATAAACCTGTGGATAATCTCTGTGTTTAAGCAAATGCTCCCCCCTTCGGGTGAAGTGGGTTTCCTGAATCAGGACAATCCCCAACCCCAGTCGTTTACATTCTTTAATAGTAGACTGCATTTCCTGGGAGTGTTTAGTCCCTTAACATTAAGGGTCCTAATATGTACCTTTTCCTTTGCTATAAGTAAACATATATAAATTCAACCAGCATTCCCATGACCATTTAACTCCTTTGAGCTACATCACTTCCCCCCTCCTCCATAAACCCCCCTTCCCACCCATAACGCCCCCTCCCCCACAGTTTCCATACCTCCCTCTGCTTAAGCATCCATATGAGGCATGGTATGGAGGTCCTGCCCGTCAGCCCCGTGAAGCCTCGTAACCTCCATCGGGGTTATATATCCTATCAGTTAAGATCTGTGCATAGAGCAGAACCCCATATAGAGCTTCCCAAAGATAACCCTCCCCGCTCCCTCACAATCCAAGTCCATTGGCTACAGTTTCGCTATATCCGTGCTCTATCAGCAAAGCGTCCCATAGGTCAATCCGGCCTGTTCAGGTGATGGTACTTTCCTCTGCGATGCGGGAGTTCCGTTATGATGTGGTGCAGAATGCTCCCCCTTGCGCTATCTAGTGGCTGCCCGCTTCTGTTCCAGCCCCGTTGGTGATTGCTGGGCCTCTGGAGGCAAGTTCTCCACTTTTAATTGACGCAAAAGCTTCCATGCTGCCGCAGGGGTTTGTGCTTTTTTAGTAGTCCCATTCACCATTAAAATCAGGCTAATCAGAACCCCCAACTTGTATGTTAGGTGCGAGTCTCTCAGAAATTTTGTAACTCCAGCAAATTCTCTCCACTTCCGTAGAGTCGTAGCCGAGATATCCTGGAAAATCTGTATGTTGAGCGCTTTCCATTGCAAAGGTTGGTGCATTCAGGGCTGTGCCAACACGGTAAGCACGGCAGGGGGGCGCCACCGCACCATGCTTACCTCACCCTTGCGCTTCCATTGCCCAACTGCCCGCCCTCTTCTCTCCCGCAAGATCCCTTTCCTTTTTTTTCTCCTTTTAAATTTACCTCCGTCCGGCAGCGCAGCGTCAGTGAAGGAGGCGGCGCTCCCGACGTGTCTAGCCTTCCCTTCGCTCAGTGTTCCGCCTTCTTCTGACATCAAGGAAATGACGTCAGAAGAAGGCGGGACACTGAGCAAAGGGAAGGCTAGACACGTCGGGAGCGCCGCCTCCTTCACTGACGCTGCGCCTGTGCTGCCGGACGGAGGTAAATTTAAAAGAAAAAAAAAGGAAAGGGATGTTATGGGGGGGGGGGGGGGAGAAGAGGGTGGGCAGTTGGGACATGGGAGCGGGAGTGCAGGGGAGAGAGGAGCATGGATGCGAGGGCAGGATTCATGGAAGGGAGAGAGAGGAATTGCTGGATAGGGATGAATGGAGGGGGCAGGGGACAGAGGAGCATGGATGGAAGGGCAGGGCTCAGGGAGAGAGGGGAATTGCTGGATAGGAATAAATGGAGGGGGCAGGGGACAGAGGAGCATGGATGGGTGGGCAAGGCCCAGGGAGAGAGGAGAAATTGCTTAATATGGATGGACGGAGGTGGGCAGGGGACAGAGGAGCATGGAAGGACATGGATGGGATTGCAGGGCCCAGGGAGAGAGGAGAAATTGCTTAATATGGATGGATGGAGGTGGGCAGGGGACAGAGGAGCACGGATGGACATGGATGGGATTGCAGGGCCCAGGGAGAGAGGAAAAATGGCTTAATATGGATGGATGGAGGTGGGCAGGGGACAGAGAAGCATGGATGGGAGGGCAGGGCTCAGGGAGAGGGGAATTGCTGGATAGGGATGAATGGAGGGGGCAGGGGACAGAGGAGCATGGATGGGCGAGCAGGGCTCAGGGAGAGAGGAGAAATTGCTGGACATAGAGGGGAGGGAAGAGAGATGAAGGAGATGAAATGAGGGGAAAGGAAGCGAGGAGAAAAACTGCACATGGATGAAGAAAATAGGCAGAAGCTGAGGACCAGAAATGAAGAAGAAAGGAGGAAAGGAAAGAAATAAATGGAAAGGAAGCCCTGGAAACGGAGTTAAGAGGACAGATAGCAGCAGAATCAGATACTGGGCCAGCATGATCAGAAAAAGAAAATCACCAGACAACAAAGGTAGAAAAAAATCATTTTATTTTCATTTTAGTGTTTGGAATATGTCCACTTTGAGAATTTACATCTGCTATCTTATTTTGCAATGTATAGCAATTTGTTTCTAAGAATATTGCTGACAATTCCTGGCAGTGTGGCAAGTGGTGAGCGATCATTTTCATGGGGGGGAGGCGCCAACTGATAGTCTGCAGGGGGGCACCAGAGACCCTAGGCACGGCCCTGGGTGCATTCTACTCAAGCGGAGGATCTGCTCCTTAAAAGAATTATCTGCAAAGCAAACCACTACATCCCTTGGTTGGTAGTCTTGTTTTGGGCCCAATGTTCTGTGGGTCCTGCCAATCTGGATTTCTCACTCTCCAGAATTTTCTGGCATCGCTACATGCGGTAGGTGGGAGCCTACCTCTTGGATCATCGCTTTGCAGTCTTCTCAGGGGGCTTCTTCTGGTATTCCACGAAATTGCAGATTGTTCCTATGGGACCTATTTTCTAGATCTTCCGCTCTCTCCCATAGAGCTTTAGTATCTGTGCTTTGAGTATCCTGAAAAGCCTGTAAGTCCTCCACATGCTTCTTGCATTGCACTATGCACTCTTCCATCTCCGTTTGCTTTTTTGTTAAGTGCTCCAATGTCCTTTTTGATTCCAGCGAGAGCCTCTTTCAGATCATGCCGGACTAAATGGATGTCTGCTCTGATATCTTTCAGCCATTGCTGTAATTCCCTGCCACTGACTGCTCCGTGCGGCACTTCGACTCTGAGCCTGTATCGTCCTCTTGCTCCGATTCGATCTGCACTATCTTGGCTCTCGTGCTCGCTCCTGCTTCCACCTTATGTTTCTCCTGCTGCGGGATCGCTGATTTCGCCAGCCCTGACTTCTTCTTAGCTGCCATCTGTCGGAGGAAGACCTGAGTTGCACTGGGTAGCTCTGGAAGCGGGTATGGGAGGTATAAAACCTTATTTAATCTAAATTCTTCTCAGAGCTTCAACCAGGACCTTGGTTATTATCTTTGCATCCACATTCAAAAGTGAAATAGGCCTATATGCCCCACAAACCACAGGATAATGAAGATACATACCTGTAGCAGGTATTCTCCGAGGACAGCAGGCTGATTGTTTTCACTGATGGGTGACGTCTACAGTAGCCCCCGAGATCGGAAATCTTCCTAGTAACAAAAGTTTGCTAGAGCCTTCGATCGCGCACACCACACATGCACGGCCATCAACTTCCTGCCCGTCGCACAAGAATCCCATCAGTTTGATAACAAAGCAAAGAAGAAAAGACAACTCCAATGGGGAGGCGAGCAGGTATGTGAGAACAATCAGCCTGCTGTCCTCGGAGAATACCTGCTACAGGTACGTATCTTCATTTTCTCCGAGGACAAGCAGGCTGCTTGTTCTCACTGATGGGGTATCCCTAGCCCCCAGGCTCACTCAAAACAACAAAGAAAGGTCAATTGGGCCTCACAACGGCGAGGACATAACAAGGATTGACCTACGAAGAAAACATCTAACTGAGAGTGCAGCCTGGAACAGAACAAAAATGGGCCTGGGGGGAGGAGTTGGATTCTAAACCCCGAACAGATTCTGCAGCACCGACTGCCCAAACCGACTGAAGGCAGTAATGAGATATGAATGTGTGGACTGAAGACCACGTCGCAGCTTTGCAGATCTCTTCTATAGAGGCTGACTTCAAGTGGGCCACTGACGCTGCTATGGCTCGAACATTATGAGCCGTGACATGACCCTCAAGAGTCAGCCCAGCTTGGGCGTAAGTAAAGGAAATACAATCTGCCAGCCAATTGGGAATGGTGTGTTTCCCGACAGCAACTCCCCTTCTGTTGGGATCGAAAGAAACAAACATTTGGGCGGACTGTCTGAAGGGGCTTGTCCGCTCCACACAGAAGGCCAATGCTTTCTTGCAGTCCAATGCATGCAACTGACGTTCAGCAGGGCGGGTATGAGGACGGGGAAAAAATGTTGGCAAGACAATTGACTGGTTCAGATGGAACTACGACACCACCTTTGGCAGGAACTTAGGGTGAGTGTGGAGAACTACTCTGTTATGATGAAATTTAGTACAGAGAGCATGGGTTACCAAGGCTTGAAGCTCACTGACCCTACGAGCTGAAGTAACAGCCACCAAGAAAATGACCTTCCAGGTCAAATACTTCAGATGGCAGGAATTCAGTGGCTCAAAAGGAGCTTTCATCAGCTGGGTGCGAATGACGTTGAGATCCCATGACACTGGTGGAGGTTTGACAGGGGGCTTTGACAAAAGCAAACCTCGCATAAAGCGAACAACTAAAGGCTGTCCAGAGACAGGCTTACCCTCTACACGTTGATAAGCACTAATTGCACTAAGGTGAACCCTTACGGAGTTAGTCTCAAGACCAGACTCTGATAAGTGTAGAAGATATTCAAGCAGGGTCTGTGTAGGACAAGAGCGAGGATCTAGGGCCTTGCTGTCACACCAGACGGCAAACCTCCTCCATTTGAAAGAGTAACTACTTTTAGTGGAATCTTTCCTGGAAGCAAGCAAGACTTGGGAGACACCCTATGAAAGACCCAAGGAGGCGAAGTCTACTCTCTCAACATCCAGGCCGTGAGAGCCAGAGACTGGAGGTTGGGATGCAGAAGTGCCCCCTCGTTCTGAGTAATGAGGGTTGGAAAACACTCCAATCTCCAGAAGAAGAGGTAACCAGATCTGACGAGGCCAAAAAGGAGCTATCAGAATCATGGTTCCGCAGTCTTGCTTAAGTTTCAACAAAGTCTTCCCCACAAAAGGTATGGGAGGATATGCACACAGGAGACCCTTCCCCCAATGAAGGAGAAAAGCATCCGACGCTAGTCTGTCATGAGCCTGAAGTCTGGAACAGAACTGAGGTGATTGGTCTGAGTGGCAAAAAGATCCACCGAGGGGGTGTCCCACGTTCGGAAGATCTTGCGTACCACGCCCGAGTTGAACGACCACTCGTGAGGTTACATTATCCTGCTCAACCTGTTGGCCAGACCGTTGTTTAGGCCTGCCAGATACGTGGCTTGGAGAAGCATGCCGTGAGCACGAGCCCATAACCACATCTGGATGGTTTCCCGACACAGGGGGGCGAGATCCGGTGTCCCCCTGCTTGTTGACGTAATACATGGCAACCTTACTGTCTGTCTGAATTTGAACAATTTGATTGGACAGCCGATCTCTGAAAGCCCTTAGAGCGTTCCAGATTGCTCGCAACTCCAGGAGACTGATCTGAAGATCCACCCCAGAAGAGATGCATCCGTAGTCAGCACTTTTTGCGGCTGAGGAATTTGGAAGGGACGTCCCAAAGTCAAATTGGACCGAATTGTCCACCACTGAAGGGAATTGCGAAATGCGGTGGGTAGCTGGATTGCATCCTCTAGATCCCCTGCAGCCTGAAACCACTGGCCTAGCAGTCTCAACATCTGCCGAGCTGTGACCTGCTGAGACGCTGTGGCCAAAGAAACCAGAGACAGAAGTTTGTCCGCCCTCGCCTCTGGAAGATAGGCATGAGCCGTCTGTGAATCCAGCAGAGCTGCTATGAATTCTAGTTTTTGAACTGGAAGAAGATGGGACTTTGGGTAACTGATGACAAACCCCAGTAGCTCCAGGATTTGAATAGTCATCTGCATGGACTGTAGAGCTCCTGCCTCTGAGGTGCTCTTCACCAGCCAATCGTTGAGATAAGGGAACACATGCACTCCCAGTCTGCGTAGCGACGCTGCAACTACTGCCAGGCATTTGGTAAATACCCTGGGCGCAGATGCGAGCCCAAAGGGCAGCACACAATACTGAAAGTGCTGTGTTCCCAGACGGAGTCGTAGATACTGCATGTGAGCTGGCAGTATCGGGATGTGAGTATAAGCGTCCTTTAAGTACAGAGAGCATAGCCAGTCGTTTTTCTGAATCATGGGAAGAAGGGTGCCCAGGGAAAGCATCCTGAACTTTTCTTGGACCAGATATTTGTTCAGGCCCCTTAAGTCTAGGATGGGACGCATCCCCCATTTTCTTTTGCACAAGTACCTGGAATAGAATCCCAGCCCTTCTTGCCCTGGTGGAACGGGCTCGACCACACTGGCGCTGAGAAGGCTGGAGAGTTCCTCTGCAAGTACTTGCCTGTGCTGGAAGCTGAAGGACTGAGCTCCCAGTGGCCAATTCGGAGGTATGGAGATCAAATTGAGGGAGTATCCGAACTGGACTATTTGAAGAACCCACCGACCGGAGATTATGAGAGGCCACCTTTGGTGAAAAAAGTTTAACCTCCTTCCAACCGGCAGATTGTGCGGCACAGACACTTTGATAGTGGCTATGCTAAACTGGAGCCAGTCAACAGCCCGTCCCTTGCTTTTGCTGGGGAGCTGCGGGGGCCTCTCTGGACGCACGCTGTTGACGAGAACGAGCGCACTGGGGTTGAGCCTGAGAAGGCTGTCGAGAAGGTGGAGTGTACCTACGCTTATTGTAAGTATATAGAGCATTCCACCTTCCCCAGAAAAACCATCTACCTGATGAGGTTGATGCTGAAGGCGCCCGGTGGGAGAGATTGTCGAGGGCGGTTTCCCGCTCGTTCAGCTGTTCAACCACTTGCTCGACTTTCTTGCCAAAAATATTATCCCCCCCGGCAAGGGACATACGCTAGCTGCTGCTGGACTCTACTGTCCAGGTCAGAGGCACGCAGCCATGAGAGTCTGCGCATCACTATACCTTGAGCAGCGGCCCTGGATGCAAAATCAAAAGAGTCGTAAGCACCCCTGCACAGGAATTTACGACACGCCTTGCCTGACCACCTCCTGAAAAGGCCTGGCCTGCTCCGAACGGAGCTGATCGACCAAGTCCGCCAGTTGCTTCACATTGTTCCGCAAGTGGATGCTTGTGTAGAGCTGGTAGGACTGAATTTTGGACACAAGCATAGAGGACTGATAGGCCTTCCTCCCAAAAGAGTCCAGAGTTCTAGATTCTCGTCCTGCGGGCGCCGACGCAACATTTCTAAAACTTTTGGCTCTCTTGAGAGCAGAATCCACAACCATAGAGTCATGAGGTAACTGCGACTTTATCAACTCAGACTCCCCATGGATTCGATACTGGGACTCAGCTTTTTTGGGGACGGTGGGATTAGATAGTGGTTTCATCCAGTTCTTCAGCAATGTCTGCTTGAGGACATTATGCAGAGGAACAGTGGACGACTCCTTAAGTGGTGAAGGATAGTCAAGGACCTCGAACATCTCGGCCCTGGGCTCATCCTCAGATACCACCGGGAAGGGAATAGCCACAGACATTTCCTGCACAAAGGAGGAGAAAGAAAGACTCTCCAGGGGAGAAAGCTTCCTTTCAGGCAAAGGAGTGGGATCAGAAGAAAGACCACAAGACTCTTCAGAAGAGAAATATCTGGGATCCTCTTCTTTTCCCCACGAAGCCTCCTCCTCGGTGTCGGACAAGAGTTCACGAACTGCAGTCCGAAACCGGGCCCATCTCAACTCGGAGGAACCATGTCCTCGATGTCGATGGGGAGTCAACCTGGGTGGCAGCCGAGGCCAAAGCCGCAAGCGGCATCGGGGACCACACCACAGCTGCCGCTTCCATCAACGGTACCGAAGGCGCAAGCACCCCCGGTACCGGAACAGACTGACGCAGCAGCCCCTCCAGGAGACTTAGAAGAATGGCTCGGAGGTGCTCGTCTAGAGTATCTGCTGGGAAAGGCTGTGGGGCCGGTGCAGGAGCCGGAGGCAGAACCTGTGCAGAGCATATCTCCTCTCAGCAGTCTTCTCCAAGCCTAAGAGCCCTAGCCGCTTTAGCCTTTCCTTTCCTCATAGGGAAGTCGTCCCATCCCCTTTATCATTTTCGTCTCCCTTCTCTGCACCTTTTCTAATTCCACTATATCTTTTTTGAGATGCGGCGACCAGAATTGAACACAATAATCGAGGTGCGGTCGCATCATGGAGCGATACAAAAACATTATAACATTCTCATTTTTGTTTTCCATTACTTTCCTAATAATACCTAACATTCTATTTGCTTTCTTACTGCAGCAGCACACTGAGCAGAAGGTTTCAACGTATCATCAACGACGATACCTAGATCCCTTTCTTGGTCTGTGACTCCTAACGTGGAACCTTGCATCACACGTAGCTATAATTCGGGTTCCTCTTTCCCACATGCATCACTTTGCACTTGCTCACATTAAACATCATCTGCCATTTAGACGCCCAGTCTCGTAAGGTCCTCTTGTAATTTTTCACAATCCTCCTGCGATTTAACGACTTTGAATAACTTTGTGTCATCAGCAAATTGAATTACCTCACTAGTTACTCCCATCTCTAGATCATTTATAAATATGTTAAAAAGCAGCAGTCCCAGCACAGACCCCTGGGGAACCCCACTAACTACCCTTCTCCATTGAGAATACTGAC
The DNA here is from genome assembly GCF_901765095.1 of Microcaecilia unicolor. Classification (NCBI taxonomy): domain Eukaryota; kingdom Metazoa; phylum Chordata; class Amphibia; order Gymnophiona; family Siphonopidae; genus Microcaecilia; species Microcaecilia unicolor. The sequence continues at coordinate 203,968,533 of NC_044035.1, read as the reverse complement.
CATTTAACCCTACTCTCTGTTTTCTACCTTTTAACCAGTTTTTAATCCACAATAGAACACTACCTCCTATCCCATGACTCTCCAATTTTCTCTTGTCAAACGTCTTCTGAAAATCCAAATACATATCATCCGGCTCACCTTTATCCACATGTTTCTTCACCCCTTCAAAGAAATGTAATAGATTGGTGAGGCAAGATTTCCCTTCACTAAATCCATGTTGACTTTGTCTCATTAATCCATGCTTTTGAACATGCTCTGTAATTATGTTCTTTATAACAGTCTCTACGAAACAACTAATCAACTAATGAGTGGAGGAGTGGCCTAGTGGTTAGGGTGGTGGACTTTGGTCCTGGGAACTGAGTTCAATTCCCACTTCAGGCACAGGCAGCTCCTTGTGACTCTGGGCAAGTCACTTAACCCTCCATTGCCCCAGGTACAAATAAGTACCTGTATACAATATGTAAGCCGCATTGAGCCTGCTATGAGTGGGAAAGCGCAGGGTACAAATGTAACAAAAATGTACAATATTTAACATGCTGTCTGTTTTAAAATGCGTTAGCATGGGTTTTCACCAACACTTAACGTGAGGTAAAACCCAAGCTAGTTGCTTGATGAAACAAAGTAAACATGCCCCCTAGTTATTAATACTTCAGGTTAAAGTAAAATAACCCATCTTAATAGTACTCACATTGATAACTTCCCCACTAAGGGGTGTAGTTAGCAATGTGGGCTACTATTTGAGACATATTACTGTATCTTCTATGAGACCATGGGCATTATGACAGCTTAATCTTTTTTGTTTTTCACAATCCTAGGGGGATGAGGCATTTTCGCCTCTTTGAATCCTTTCTTTCCTTCGAAGCAGTTACATTTCGGAAATCTCTTCTTTATGATATATGGTTGATTACTGATTACAAACTTTTAGGACATTTTAAAAAAACATTTTTATTTGAAAGATTTGTTTTCCAGCAAAAATTGTGCCCATACGATTAATTTTGAAAGACTTGTATGATTACTCTATACTTTTTACACTGCATGCAAGATAAATGTAGTAATATCAACTTTTAGATACTGGTATCTTATTCATTGTAATCCATGTTGAACTAATTTCTTTTGGACCATACGGAATATAAGAATAAATATTATTATTATTTTACCATTAACATTATGTATAGAGATCTAGTTATTAATAACTGGAGTTAACAGTAAAATAACATATCTTAACAGTAGATAACTTCACACACCTCCTAAATTCCAAAAATTATTTTCCTGATACTTGAAGTCTCACCTTGCTGTAAGTTGTGCATATTTCTGTCTGTATATCAGCACTTTCTGTAAATAGAAAACATACACATTTTATTTTAGGTGAATTTTACAATTTGAATTTCAAGATTCATAAGTTTTATTTATTTATTTATTTATTAAATAAGACACGTTTCCTCAACCTTTGCATCTTCCTATACCATATTATGTTATACATCACTCTGGGCAATTAATTTTGTTGAACTGGACGATAAATACTGTAAGGAGGATGTGGAAGGGGAATGGAGCAGTAAGTGAGGAAAGGAGAAGCAATTCCAGGTGAGAGAAGGGGATAGGCGGTATGGGAGACCGGAGGAGAACTACAGAGCCCAGCAGTCCTTGAAAAGGGGGAGGGAGCAGAAGAAACAGAACCACAACTTCCAGAAGGTAGGAAAGTCAGGGAATAATTGGGAGATGGAGGATAATCAGGTGGAGGAACAGCACCTGGGAGAGGGGGTGGGGTTGATTTGATGGATTGGGAGGAGTCTGCACAGAAGGGAGGCGGTGAGGAGCAGATGGAGTTCTTTTGCTCAGGAGAAAGGAAGGTGGTGGGTGGTCAGTGTCGTTAAGCAGAGTGGTTTCATTGAACTGGGTGAAGAGGGTTCTTGTATCAGGTCAGTCTAAGCATTTTGTGGGAGGTTGTCAGAGGGCTGGTGACTGACAAAAGAGGGCGGTTAAAATGCTTCTAACTCCTATGAGGAATTAAAAGGAGTGAAGTGATAGACTGAACCTGAGGTATCATCCTAAAGACATTGTTTAGTTATAAGATGGGACTATTGGGGTTTGGGTGGTTTATTTGTTTTGATTTGTGAAGTGAGTCAGAGTGCAGGAAGGCTGCCTGCAGCAGCATGGCCCTCATGCTGCTTGCCACATGGACGGTGGTGGATTGAAGAGCTCTGCAATATAACAAACTCTGTAATTAATTACTTCAACAATTATGAGGGAAATTGGGGGATGCACTGCTCTGCATGACATGGATTAGCCCCAATTGTGAGGGTGAACTGAGACAGTTAATAGCACAAAGCGGTGCAGAGTTGAGAGCGGACAGCACAAGGAGGTGCAGAGCTAAGAGCGGACAGCACGGAGAGGTGTTGGTTGGAGAGCGGACAGCACGGAGCGGTGACGAGGGGAGAGAGCCCTTCTAACGAGCGAGAGCCCAGGAGGAGGTCGAGGGAGCTTGTGACAATACACATATTAAGCTTAGCACATACATCTCTCTCTTAACCTGAAAAGTGAAGGGAAAGAGAAGCAAGACATCAGGTTTAACAGGCAACTTTTTGTTTTTACTTTTGCTATTTTAAGGCAATGATTTCCAATCTTTTTCATCTCATGGCATACTTACAAGGTGCAACAATGGTCAAGGCACACCATAGAGAGTATAGCAGCGTTTAGGGCCGATATTTAGTGCTACCATCTGTCTAAGTACAGCTTAACGGACTTCTGGCCTGCTGCTCATGTTTGGGCATGAGCAGCAGCCTCTCCTGCCCACACAAACTACACTGAATATCGGCCCCTCATTATTCAGAGCCAGATTTTGCCATGCTTTTCAGGTCTCTAACATATTTGTAATTTTCTATGATTTCTGCTGTTTTTTTAAAGCATCAAGGGTCAGTTTTTCAAGAATCAGGGAGAAATATATGCAAAAGTATTAGAGCAGAATTTTACAATAAATCTGTATTACTTACAGATGGTGGAATCCTAGCATTGCATTTGTTAAAACAATATTTTTTTGGTTTATTTTTCTTTTGTGTTTATATGTGAAATTAAAAAGAAAGTGTCACGCTGGTGAGGAAAAGTGAGCCCTTGGGCCACTGCCGAGGAGCAGCAGCAGCAGGCAAATCACCCAAACAGGAGGTAAGGCAGACCACAGACAGACGGGCCCAGGCCGGACTGGAGCAGAAGCACTAAGCAGACGCAAGAGAATAGTCCATGAATCACCCAAAGTCTTACCGGCAGGCAGCAAAGCAGAAGGGAAACCAGGAACCACACAGTAGGCTGGCGGCAATCAATAGTAAATCAGGAAACAAGCAGAGTCTTGGGCAGGCAGCAGACAGTAGAATAAACCAGGAAACCAGCAAGGTCAAAAACAGGCAAAACAAGCCTTCAGGGCAGGAATCGCAACAGACCAACAAGGACAAGAACAGGACTGAAGACCTCTGTTGCCAAGGCAAAGTCTGAAAGTTCCCAGGTGCTTAATAAAGGCCACATACAAGGGAGTTCACCAGGTAAGGGTGGTGCTAAATTCCAAAAATCCCAAGCCAGTCTGGAAGGCTGGAAGATCCGGGTCGGCATGATTTCTGGAACATGGGAAACAGCAAAAAGACAGTCCATTGCAGCCACCAGGTGGCGAGATGAATGAGAGCATGAAACAGGGGCACAACTGTGACAGAAAGTAAAACAAAGTGCAGGAAGCCTGCAGGTCTGTTTGTTTCCCCAGCTTCCAAGTAGCTCAACTTTTGCCTAAGCCAGGGTTTAGTTTCCTGTAAGTTCAAGAAGGGGACAAAATCCCCAGAAAAATAATTGTACTGGTGGAGTCACACGATGCTGTGAGTGGGCTGCTCGGGATCCCATTTCTAATAGTCTTCTATTACTGCTTCACAAAGCTCAAGTTTGCTGGTTTTCAACGCAGGAACCTCTCAGCAGCATATGAACAAATATCTTACCAGATCTATGATGGCGACTTCTTCTAAACCACCTAAGAGAAAGGAGGAACGGAACCAGGCCCTAGAGGCTAATATGATGTCTTCTTCTCCTTTCCCACCACAGTCGCAGCCTCACTCTGACTCTCTTCATACCAGACCTGACAGAATCAGTGGTGCGCATGATGGATCCAAGGTTCATTCAGCTCTCTGACCAATTAACAGGTTTAACAGCGCTAACATCAGAGCTTACCCGCTACACCAGAGAGTAATAGACGCGCTTATCGGAGGTAGAGGATACTCAGCAGGCCCAGATGGAGGGACAGGCTAAATTGGAGCGGCTAAGTCAGGAATACCAGCAAAAACTTGACGATTTGGAGAACTGGTCCCATCGAGACAACCTCCGGTTTGTGAGCTTCCCGGAGTCAATTGCAGAAGCTAAATTAAAATAAACCCTGAAAATCTCACTTTTGGCAATGTTTCCCGAGGCAGGAGAGGGTGGAGTGATCCGCCTAGATTGGGCTCACCATGTGGGCCAGCACCCGAGGGATCTTCATCCTCGTGTGGCAATAGCTACAACAAAATTCAACAGTGCTCTGGCTATATAAAGGATGCAGAAATGAAACAAAGTTCAATGGTAATTTGATTAAAATATTTCAGGATGAGGGTCACGTGACGCTATGAACAGGAGCGGTCGCTAGTTGTTCTGCTCCTGCCACCTCCTCACAAATCCCGCATTAAAAGCCTCTCAAAAGCTGGTGGTTTACCCTGGGCCAGTACCAGTGAACTAGTTGCACATTTTGGGATCTGCCTCTGGATGGTCGGCACTGGCAGAGAAATATGGCATCAAAATCCGTGAGGAAAGAAAAAGAAAAGAGCCGGCTGCTTGAGGACAAGATGGCGGCACCAGTGAGTCCTGCAAACTCTTTGGTTGGATCAGCATGGGCAGCAGAGATTGTTGCAGAAGTGACCAGTGCAATGGAGGCAATCCTTGACAAAAAATTGAGCTCTATATATTCTAAGTTGAAGCACCTCCAGAGTAATGTGGAACAGCTAAGTCAGGATGGCGGTATTTCAACAGCGTACGGGGACTTGGAGGACCGTGTTACAATAGTGGAGGAGGGGCAAGCCAAAATGCAAAAACTGCTTGATTCTTATGCTGAGAAGCTTGAAGACTTGGAGAACAGATCAAGGCGAAACGACTTGCGCTTTGTGGGGTTGCCAGAGGTGCTGGGGGACAGAGACCTGCGAGTTTTTTTGGAACCTTGGCTAATGAAAGAGTTGACGCTTCCGGCCTCAATGGGATCCCTACAGATAGAGAGAGCACACCGGGTAGGACTTAAACAACCTGGTTCTGTTAGACTACGAGTGGTTATTTGTTGTCTGCTAAATTTTAACCACAAGACAGCGATTTTACAAGCCCTAAGGGGAGGAAAGGAACTCCACTATGAAAATAAAAAAATTCTCTGCTTCCAGGACTATTCTGCAGCAGTGGCAGCTCAGCGGCAGAAATTTTCACCTATTTGTTCGCAGCTGGTGGCAAGCAAGATTAAATTTGCTCTCCTTTATCCTGCTAAATTGAGGATTACTAACCAGTCCAATACGAAAACTTATGCCTCAGTGGAAGAAGCACAGAGTTTTATGAAGCAGCTGAGTTCTGAGTGCCCACGTGGAGAGAACATGGAAGGCTGAATTGTTGAATGGCTCTGCTATTAGACTTACTTGGCAGTGGTTGGCATGCTAAGTAGAGATGGAGTTTGAGGATTATACTGTGACTTTACCCAGTCAGGCGTGTGAATGTTGTAGTCGGGTACATCGGATTTTTTTTATTTTTTATTTTATTGGTGGTATGGGTTATGAGGGGGGTTTGGGTCTGGGATAACTGGCAAATGTGCTATCATTGAGAAAATCAGAGACTATCCAGCTTATTTTCGAAAGAGAAAGACACCCATATTTCGACCCAAATCAGGAGATGGGCGTCTTTCTCTCGTGGGCGCCCAAATCGGTATAATCGAAAGCCGATTTTGGGCGTCCTCAACTGCAATCTGTCGCGGAAATGGCCAAAGTTGACGGGGGCGTGTCGGAGGCGTGGTGAAGGCGGGACTGGGGCGTGTTTATCAGCCGAGGAGAGATGGGCGTCCTCTCCTCGGCTGATAATCGAAAAAAGAAAGGCGTTTTTAGCGCGAATTTGGGTCACTTTTTTTGGACCCTTTTTTTTCACGAACAAGTCCCAAAAAAATGCCCTAAATGACCAGATGACCACCGGAGGGAATCGGGGATGACCACCCCTGACCCCCCCCAGTGGTCACTAACCCCCTCCCACACCAAAAAAAACAACTTTAAAAACTTTTTTTTCCAGCCTGTATGCCAGCCTCAAATATCATACCCAGCTCCATCACAGCAGTATGCAGGTCCCCGGAGCAGTTGTTAGTGGGTGCAGTGGACTTCAGCCAGGTGGACCCAGGCCCATCCCCCCCCCCACCTGTCACACTTGTGGTGGTAAATGGGAGCCCTCCAAACTGCCCCCAAAACCCACTGTACCCAAATCTAGGTGCCCCCCCTTCAGCCATAAGTGCTATGGCAATGGTGTAGAGTTGTGGGGAGTGGGTTTGAGGGGGAGTTTTTTTTTTGGGGGGGGGGGGCTCAGCACCTAAGGGAAGGGAGCTATGGACTTCAAAGGTAGTTAACGTTTTTTTTTAAATTATTACAAGTGCCCCCTAGGGTGCCCGGTTGGTGTCCTGGCATGTGAGGGGGACCAGTGCACTACGAATCCTGGCCCCTCCCATGACCAAATGCCTTGGATTTGTTCGTTTTTGAGCTGGGCGCCTTCGGTTTCCGTTATCGCTGAATAACGATACCGCCCAGCTCAAATCCGATGCATTTGCCTGGCACAAACCGTATTATCGGAAAAAAGATGGACGCCCATTTTTTTTCGAAAATACGGTTTGTCCCGCCCCTTCACGTACCTGTTCTCGGAGATAGATGCCCATGGAGATGGGCATTCGCGTTCGATTATGCCCCTCTATGTTTTTTCCACTTTACTTTGTGTCAGTGTCAGCCAAAAGATGGAGTTACCCCTCAAGCCATTTGCACGCAAATTTAGGCTTGCTCTCAGTTATACAGCTAAACAGTGGATTATGCGCCATCTCAACACGAAAACTGTCGTCTCACTGGATGCTGTGCCATAAGACATCAAGCAGCCGAACTCTGATAGCCCATGTGAAGGTAGAAGACTCTGTGGGTTGGCCCTCCTACACGATTTTGTCGGTAGCGGCTGACGGGCAGACTCAGGAATGTAGAAGTTGATGGAGTACTACATGTTTGTTTTCAAATGGGAGTGTGATTGCTGTAGTTGGGTATACTTGGTTTTTTTTTTGTCATTTTTTCTTTTCTTTCATAGGTTCTGTGTGAGGATAATGTATGGCATACTTGGCACACGGGGTTGTATTGAGGGGGCTGGGGTAGAATTAGTGAGGGGCCTATAAGGGTAGGTTTGTTAATATGGGTTCTTGGTTAAGGGCCCTGTATTTGTTTGTTGCAAAGGGAGCTGTGAAGAGGGGCATTGAATGTGATTTGTTCTTTCGGGAACTATTTCCTGGGAATAAGGGGGTACGAGGGTGAAGACAGTGGGAGGGTTGAAGGGGAGGGCTGGGGTTCAGGGGGGACAGTTAGATGGGGGTTTTACTCATGGGGGTTGGAATCACCGTACTAGAGAGGATAAATGACATGCTGAGGGCAATTTTGAGCTTTTTACTTTGGAAAGATTGGTACCTGAAGGGGAGGGGCCACGGGCTGGGATGGCTTCTTTCTCATGATAAATGTTTTTTTGCCAGATTGGTTGTCATCATATTCCCTAATATGGTAAAGATAGTCACTTGGAATGTGGGGGGTATTCACTCCCCATAAAACGTTCCAAAACTTTGAAATATCTCCAATGCATCCACGCTGACATCGCCCTACTGCAGGAAACGCACCTATCTGACATAGAACATAGTAGATGACAGAAGAGAAAGACCTGTACGGTCCATCCAGTCTCCCCAACAAGATAAACTTATATATGCTACTTTATGTGTATACCTGACCTTGATTTGTATCTGCCATTTTCAGGGCACAGACCGTAGAAGTCTGCCCAGCACTAGCCCCGCCTCCCACCACCGACTCTGCCACCCAATCTCCGCTACGCTTCTGAGGATCCATTCCTTCTGAACAGGATTCCTTTATGTTTATCCCATTCTTTTTTGAACTCTATTACCGTTTTCATCTCCATCACCTCCCGCGGGAGGGCATTCCAAGTATCCACCACACTCTCCGTGAAAAAATACTTCCTGACATTTTTCTTGAGTCTGCCTTCCTTCAATCTCATTTCACGTCCTCTAGTTCTACTGCCTTCCCACCTACGGAAAAGGTTCATTTGCGGATTAATACCTTTCAAATATTTGAACGTCTGTATCATATCACCCCTGTTTCTCCTTTCCTCCAGGCTATACATGTTCAGGTCAGCAAGTATCTCCTCATATGTCTTGTAACGCAAATCCAATACCATTTTTGTAGCTTTTCTTTGCACTGCTTCAATTTTTTTTACATCCTTAGCAAGATACGGCCTCCAAAATGGAACACAATACTCCAGGTGGGGCCTCACCAATGACTTATACAGGGGCATCAACACCTCCTTTCTTCTGCTGGTCACACCTCTCTCTATACAGCCTAGCAACCTTCTAGCTACGGTCACCGCCTTGTCACACTGCTTCGTCGCCTTCAGATCTTCAGATACTATCACCTCAAGATCCCTCTCCCCCTTCTGTACATATCAGACTCTCACTGCCTAACACATACGTCTCCCGTGGATTTCTACTCCCTAAGAGCATCACTTTGCATTTCTTCGCATTGAATTTTAATTGCCAAACCGTAGAACATTTTTCTAGCTTCTGCAGATCCTTTTTCATGTTTTCCACTCCCTACTGGGTGTCCACTCTGTTACAAATCTTAGTATCATCCGCAAAAAGGCAAACTTTACCTTCTAACCCTTCGGCAATGTCACTCACAAATATATTGAACAGAATCGGCCCCAGCACCGATCCCTGAGGCACTCCACTACTCACCTTTCCCTCATCCGAGCGAATTCCATTAACCACCACCCTCTGGTGTCTGTCCGTCAACCAGTTCCTAATCCAGTTCACCACGTCAGGTCCTATCTTCAGCCTGTCAAGTTTATTCAAGAGCCTCCTGTGGGGAACCGTGTCAAAAGCTTTGCTGAAATCTAAGTAGATTAAGACTATAGCACGTCCATGATTCAATTCTCTGGTCACCCAGTCAAAGAATTCAATGAGATTCGTTTGGCACGATTTACCTTTGGTAAAACCATGTTGTCTCAGATCTTGTAACTTATTGGCGTCCAGGAAATTCACTATCCTTTCCTTCAGCATCGCTTCCATTACTTTTCCAACAAACTGAAGTGAGGCTTACCGGCCTGTAGTTTCCAGCTTCTTCCCTTATCACCACTTTTGTGAAGAGGGACCACATCCGCTGTTCTCCAATCCCATGGAACCTCTCCCGTCTCCAAGGGTTTATTAAACAAATCTTTAAAAGGACACGTCAGAACCTCTCTGAGCTCCCTCAATATCCTGGGGTGGATCCTGTCCGGTCCCATGGCTTTGTCCACCTTTAGATTTTCAAGTTGCTCATACCCACTGTCTTCCGTGAATGGTGCTATATCCACTCCATTCTCATATGTACTTTTGCCAGTCAATCGTGGTCCTTCTCCAGGATTTTCTTCTGTGAAAACAGAACAAAAGTATCTATTTAGCAAATTTGCTTTTTCTTCATCATTATCTACATAGCGGTTCGCAGTATCTTTTAGTCTCACAATTCCCTTTTTAGTCATTCTCCTTTCACTAATATACCTGAAGAAATTTTTGTCACTCCTCCTTACATTTCTAGCTATTTGTTCTTCCGCTTGCACTTTCGCCAGGCGTATCTCTCTCTTGGGTTCTTTCAGTTTCCTCCGGTATTCCTTCCCGTGTTCTTGTTCTTGAGTTTTTGTGTATTTCTGGAACGCCAACTCTTTAGCCTTTATTTTCTCAGCCACTTGTTTGGAGAACCATATCGGTTTCCTTTTTCTCTTGCTTTTATTTACTTTCCTTACATAAAGGTTTGTGGCCCTATTTATAGCTTCTTTCAGCCTGGACCACTGTCCTTCCACTTCTCGTATGTCCTCCCAGCCCATCAGCTCCTTCCTCAGGTATTCCCCAATTGTACTAAAGTCAGCATGCTTGAAATCCAGGACTTTGAGTTTTGAGTGGCCGCCCTCCACTTCAGCTGTCATATCAAACCAAACTGTTTGATGGTCACTGCTGCCCAGGTGGGCACCTACTCGGACATTTGACACACTATCCCCATTTGTGAGCACCAGATCCAGCATCGCTCCCTCCCTCATGGGTTCCGTCACCATTTGTCTGAGCAGAGCACTTTGAAAAGCATCCACAATCTCTCTACTTCTTTCCGATTCCGCAGATGGAACCTTCCAATTTACATCCGGCAGACTGAAATCTTCCAGCAACAGCACCTCTCTCCTTTCCCAACTTTTGAATATCTGCGATCAGATCTTTATCTGGTTCCTCCAATTGTGTCGGAGGTCTGTAGACAACACCCACGTGGACAGAGGTTCTATCATCTCTTTTTAAGGTGATCCATATCGCTTCTTCCTTTCCCCAGGTCCCTGTCATTTCAGTTGCTGCAATATCATTTCTCACATACAGAGCTACTCCTCCACCTTTACGACCATCTCTATCCTTCCTAAATAGATTATAGCCTGGTATGTTTGCATCCCATGCTAAACTGGTGAAATGGTGGGTGGATGAATGTGTGGCCTCTCCAGCAGTGGGGAAAAAGTGGGGAGTAGCCATCCTTATTAGGAAGGGTGTGGCTGCACAATTAAGTAACATTGTTAAAGATCCTGATGGCCGTTTTATTTTTTGTAAGGTTATAATAGCTAGACAAGGGGCTCTATTGGGCAGCATTTATGCTCCTAACTAGCTGGACAACAATTTTTATAAGTGTTTACTGCAAGTTCTTGCTGGAGAGGACTCTGTACCTTTGATCCTGGGAGGGGACTTTAATATGGCTTGGGACCCTCAGATTGATAAATCTCATCCACCTTCCAAGACGAGGCCTTGGTCTGCAAGAGGCTTACAGAATTTTTGTTCCTTATTAGACCTCTTGGATGTTTGGCGTGTCCTACACCCGCTAGACAGAGATTACACGCATTTGTCGAGAGCACGCAATACCCAGTCACGGATTATTTGTTGACCTCTTGTTCGATTTTTGCGGAAATAGATGACGCTCAAATTGGCCCATACGTAATTTCAGATCACACTGCAGTCTGGATGCTTTAGCAGCCAGGGGGTTTGAGAGGAACGAATAGGACTTGGTCTTTTCCCAGCTTTCTTTATCGAGATGAAAGATTTCGGGAATGCCTGTTAGCACATTGGACAGAGTATAAACATTTCAACAAAAGGGTTACACTGGATGCCACTCTTTTTTGGGAGGCAGCGAAGGTGGTGCTGAGAGGTGAGGTCATAAGCTATTCAAGTCATCTAAAAAAAGCTAGAGATAGAGAAATACTGAGGCTGGAGAAACAAGTGATGATTCTAAGACGGAGATTTGGCGAGCATTCGAGTATCTGCCTGAAACAGGAGTTGTTACTGTACAGATAGCCCTTAATTCCTTGTTACATGAAAGAGCGGTTCGGTCACAACCTTCTATTGATATCAACTATACAAATATGGTAACAAAGGGAGCAAGTTGTTAGCTAGGTTTATAGCGAGGAAACAGGCATCTAGAATCATTGTCTCCAATAGGGATCGACCTGGGAAAACACTTCATACTGACAATGGAATCCGTGATACATTTAAGACTTTTTACCAAACCCTATACAAGGCTGGGGAGTCTGATGGCCTACTGTGGGGGTCTCTATCTGAATAGTCTGGAGATCCCAAGACTGACTCAGGCGGAGCCGGACGCTTTAAATGCCCCGTTCACCCTGATGAAGTTCGTTGGGCGATGGGTCGTAGTCAGTTGGGCCAGACGGCTTCCGAGCTGAATTCTACAAGCTGTTGGGAGAGGCTATTGTTCAACCCTTATCAAAAGTGTTTAATGCCTGGGTGGAGGCATGGGGGTTACCGGGCCAACTGAATTTAGCACAGATCATAGTGCTCCCAAAGCCAAACCGAGACCTAGCCTTGCCTGCATCATACAGGCCTCTCTCCCTCTTGAGCTACAAAGTTAAACTTTTTGCAAAAATTTTGGCTAATAGAATGGGCCGGATTTTGCCAGCGCTTATTCATGAATCACAGGTGGGATTTGTTCAAGGTCGTTCAGTAGCTAAAAACCTTAGGTGTATATTGGCCTCTTTGGAGCTTGTGGGCGTGTCTGGGGAGCCCTCTTTGCTTGTCAGTTTTGATGCAGAGAAGGCTTCTGACCGCGTCCAGTGGGATTTCTTGTTTGCAGTTCTGGAGGCCTATGGGTTTGAGGGATGGTTCATGGCAGCGGTCGAGACCCTATATGCTTCGCCGCATGCTACAGTAATAGTGAATGGTCAAGTTTCAGACGACTTTGTGATCGGCCGTGGCACCTGACAAGGGTGTTCATTATCGCCACTGCTTTTTGTTTTATATCTTGATCCTCTTATACAGGACATCTATTCAAATCCTGCTATACATGGGGTCATGGTAGGGAGGGAAAGTTTTAAATTGGCTGCATTTGCTGATGATCTTTTAGTAATGCTTACGGATCCTTGGGACTCGCTGCAAGCTCTATTGGAGGTCTTCAGGGAACCTGGGGATTACTCTGGTTTTTGCTTAGATAAATCCGAGGCTCTGGCTACCTTACCAGAAGTTAGGCTCTCTTGGCCCGGGAGTTTTCCCTTATGTTGGGCAGACAGTTCATTTAGGTATTTAACAGTTCTCCTCACATCAAATGTGGCGGACTTGTATAGCCTTAATATTAAACAGATGTTGTTTAAGACTGAACAGCAGCTAGACAAGTGGCACGCGCTGCCAGTACCACTGATAGGGAGTATATGTCTTATTAGAATGGTGCTATTCTCTAGATGGCTGTATCTGTTGCAGACTTTGCCTCTGCGCCTCTTAAAGAAAGACATTAGACTATTTTATCAACTGGTTATGCGATTTTGCTGGGCAAAGAAGAAAGCAAAAGTGAGGTGTCAATTCTGCTGGGAGGTTGGGCTCAGGGGGGGCTGGGTCTACCTAATGTGAGGCTTTACAATTTTGTCTGCCTCCTAAGACATGTCCGTGACTGGTTATTATTATTATTATTTGTAGCATTTGTATCCCACATTTTCTCACCAGTTTGCAGGCACAATGTGGCTTACATTTGCCGTAATGGTGGTAGCCATTTCCAGGTAACAGAAATTACACATAGAATTGCGTTAAGGTGATTACATACATGGTAACAGACATGGAACATAACATGAATGGAGCAGATCATGGTGTATATTGTGATAAAGTCACCTCCAGGATAGTTGGGTTAAGTCAGTTTCAGTCTGAAATACAAGTCCCAGAAGGCATTGCAGGCAAGGAGCCAGAAGAGGAGATGGAGAACCCGGACTGGACTCCTAGCTGCAATCAGGGAAGACATGGGTGTAAGCTGGTAGGTTGTGTAGAGTGGCTGCCACTAGGCGGAACGAGAGTTAGGAAACCCTGTGTGCAGGAGCTCATCATTGGTCTCATTAGTCTAAGGCTTAACTCAGCTGGTTTGGGTGTGAGGAAGCTAATGGAAGGAGAATGATTGGTGGTGGTAGCTGAAGCCAGGGATTGATTAGGCAGGTGGGAAGGAGTCCCAGGAGGGGAGTTCAGTTCAGGAGAAGCAGAAGGAGAGAAGCATTTGCAGGCTAAAAACCCTTGGGCAGGGAGGTCCCTAAAGTACTGAAGCAGGCTGAGATTCCTTGGGTGAGAGGAAGTCCCAAAAGTATTGAATTCACTGTGAAGCTGATGCAGGGGAAACCCTTGGGTAGAAGGAGTCCCTAAAATATTGAACTCTCCTGAAGGTAAAGAGGATAGAAGGTAGAAACTGCTGCTTGGTGACTGAACTGTGATGATGAACTGAAAGAACTGTTTGTCTTGGGAATTGAATTACTGTTTATTGTGCATTGGATAAAGAGACCAGACTGGAGCCTGTAAGCCTGTATTGAATCCTGGTATGTGCTATGCTGCTGTTGGAACCGTGTACTAGAAACCTGCATGGAATAAAAGTCCTTAAGATTGAAGTTACTGGTGGACATCTATTTCTTCATTGTGCCGGGAGCCTGTGGCTGGAGGAGATTGTTCTATCCTTGGCTGCACAAGAGAGGTACCTGGTTACAATATATACATCATGTGGATACATACATTATAGAGAAGAATAAATTATGATATTGCATGAAGGTTCCTGAGTAATAAATAGGATTGTAACATATATTAGGTCATCCACTATGAGAGACCCTAATCAGCATAAGGTATAGCGTGGTATTACTTGATTATTAATTTCAAAAAGTTTAATCAGTCATGTGATAAGAGTTTTTGGTTTTATATAGATTGTGTATACTGTTGTTATTTAGTATTTAGGATGGATGCTTGTCGTATGCCTTATTGAAAAGATCTGTTTTCAGTAGCCTTCGGAATATAGTTGAGTCTTGCGTTATTTTTATGGCCTTCGGTAGTGCGTTCCATAGTTGCGTGCAGATGTATGAGAAACTGGTCGCGTATGTGGATTTATATTTTAGCCCTTTGCAATTAGGATAGTGGAGATTTAGAAATGTGCGTGATGATCTTTTTGCATTCCTAACAGGCAAGTCTATGAGTTCTGACATGTAAATCGGAGCATCTCCGTGAACGATTTTGTGGACCAGGGTGAAGACTTTGAACTCAATACGTTCTTTTAGTGGGAGCCAGTGTAGTTTTTCTCTTAGGGGTTTGGTGCTTTTGTATTTCGCTTTCCCAAATAAGAGTCTGGCTGCTGTGTTTTGAGCAGTTTGAAGCTTTTTAATGATTTGTTATTTGCATCCGGCATAAATGGCGTTGCAGTAGTCTAGATGGCTGAGCACCATTGATTGTACTAGGCTGTGGAATACTTCCCTTGGGGAAAAAGGTTTGATTCTTTTAAGTTTCCACATTGAGTAGCACATTTTCTTTGCTGTATTTTTCTAGACTGCCCCAATTTGACTGCCTTACTTGACTGACTGTACATTTGTCTTTTAGATTGTAAGCTCTTTGAGCAGGGACTGTCCTATGTTAAATTGTACAGCGCTGCGTAACCCTAGTAGCGCTTAAGAAATGTTAAATAGTAGTAGTAGTAGTAGAATTTTCAGGCTGTCTGATACCAGAAGGGTGTAGTCTGGGGTGCTTATGATATTAAATTTGTTTGTATTGTGAGGACAGGATGAGACATTGTGTTTTTTCTGCATTTAGCTTTAGTTGGAATGCGTACCCCCAAGAGTTCATTATTTGGAGACTATGTGTGATTTCATTTGAGATTTCAGCTATGTCTTGTTTGAACGGGATGTCTATCGTGACATCGTCTGCATAAATGTATGGGTTGAGTCTTTGGTTGGATAACGATTTGGCTAGTGGTGCCATCATTAAGTTAAAGAGGGTTGGTGAGAGGGGGGATCCTTGTGGTACTCCGCATTCAGGTATCCATGGTGTTGATGTTTTTGAGTTAGAAATCACTTGATAAGTTCTTGCTGTTAAGAAGCCTTTGAACCATCTTAATACGTTTCCTCTGATCCCGAAGTAGTCTAGGATGTTTGAGAGTATTTGGTGGCTGACCATGTCGAACGCACTGGATATGTCGAATTGTAGGAGTAGCACATTGTTTCCAGTTGCAATTAGTTGTTTAAATTTGGCTATGAGAGTGGTTAGCACTGTTTCTGTGCTGTGGTTGGATCGAAATCCTGACTGTGAATCATGTAGTATTGTGAATTTGTTTAGGTAGTTGGTAAGTTGTTTGGTTACCATACTTTCCATTAATTTTACTATCAGGGGGATGGATGCTACTGGTCGATAGTTGGTTTTTTTTTTTTTTTTTTTCTTTAAGTCTTTAGGTATGGGGCGAGGTCACGTGACGCTATGTACCGGAGCAGTCGATGTTAGACTAGCTCCAGGTACCTCCTTGCAATTCCCGCTGAATCAAACTAAAAAAACGACGTGAACCAATACATCTGCTAGCGGAAAGCTGCCACACTAAGGTTCTGCTGCCGAAAAAGAGATTGGTGACAACTATGGCGACTAAATCGCTAAAAAAAGACAGAGAAAAGAGCTGGAGGACAAAATGGCGGCCCCGGCAAGCCCGCCAACCTCTGCAGTCGGGTCTGCGTGGGTGGCACAGATCGTGGGAGAGGTGACGACCGCGATGGAGGCGATCCTAGACAAAAAATTAGAAGGCTTAAATTCAAAGCTGGAGGGATTACAACACCATATGGCGCAACTGAGTCAAGACCTCGTAGCACACCAACAACGCACGGGGGCCCTGGAAGATCGAACAGGAACCGTGGAAGAAAAATATGCTAAACTTCAAGAGCTGGTGGAAGAACAAGCCGAGAAACTCGAGGATCTAGAGAATAGATCCCGACGTAACAACTTACGCTTTGTCGGGCTCCCCGAAGAAATCAGCGACAAATACCTCCGTACTTTTCTTGAAACATGGCTAATGAAAGAACTGAAACTGAGCACAGAGATGGGTCCGTTGCAAACTGAGAGAGCGCATCGCATGGGGATGCACAGATCGGGTGACGCTAGACCCAGAATAGTTATCTGCTGTTTGCTTAACTTCGCCCAAAAAACAGCGATACTGCAAGCTATGAGAGGAGGTATGGCTCTTAGATACAACAATCAAAAAATTCTTTGCTTCCAGGACTATTCGGCTGCAGTCGCAGCGAAGAGAAGGAGCTTTTCACCAATTTGCTCCCAACTGGTGCAACATAAGGTCAAATTTGCCTTGCTTTATCCGGCGAAATTACGGGTAACCCATCAGTCCACTACGAAAACCTATGAAACAGCACAAGCGGCACAAGACTTTGTGAAACAGCTGCTGCAGATGGGAGATGAATAAGGAGATTGAAGGCACAGGCTAAAATTAAAATATAAACTGAAATGTAAAAAGTTTACTTCTGTATGGCGGCAAGCTGAAGACAATTATAACACAGAGAGCAACTCAAGCAAGCTTAAAAGTACGGGCTGCTGATGATCCCTGGGCAAAAGACTCGAGGAGCACGGTGAGGAAGATCATCTAATAAGAGCTAAATTTGGTTCTACAGATCAAAAGACAATGGAGAAGTCGTTTGGAGCTTTGTAGACTTGATGTTTTCATCTATACTGTCCCAGCGGGGCGATTGCTGTATGCAAAGAGCAAGTTTGGAAATATACTAGGAGACGACATACTAATCTGATAGCAGCGGCCAGAGTTTTTTGGAGAAGCGAGCTGGATAGACGCAGGAGGGAAAGAACTTGTTATAAGAGGATTAAGGATTTCAGGAAATAAACGCTCCTGCTTTGAAGAGTATCTACAGAACAAATGGCTTAATTATCAGAACTATAACGACAGATTAACTGTTGATTGCCCCAGCAGTTGTGAGGAGCACAAGGGAGGAGAAGCACAGTTTGTTTAGGTTGGGAGACAAGCCTACGTAAGAAGATATGATAAAATGCTGAAGAGATCTGAGATAAATGTTTTTCTTGCTCCTACATTCCACTGAGGTATAAGAGAACTGGTAGATTAACCTAAGAATGTTTGAAATGTTATATTTGTTTGACAGTTACAGAAATTTGCAGAAGGTTCACATGACTTGTTAATATTTGCGGGATAACATATGAGGACATTTTAAATATTAAAATTGGGGAATAGGGAGACAAAGGGAATATAAAATATTTTTAGATACGAATATGAGAGCACAAAATTAAAAATGTTTAAGGGGCGGGAATTAGCGAGGGGGGTGGGGGTCAAACGTGACTGGTTCCTCGGGGGGAAGTAGTAGGGAAGATAAAGGGGGATTGGGAGGGGGACATGGGAGGAGAAGGGGGGGGGTTTAAGGAAATGGGATGCAGAATCTATCAGGAAGGAAAACTCAAGGGGAAAATACGAGCACTACAGAGGTAAGGAGGAATAGGAAAACATTAATTCAAGGGAGGATTTGGTACGAACAGTACATAGAAGTAGCTGAGAGAGGCCATGGGCTGGGGTGGCCTCTTTCGGAAGATAAAAGGTTTCAATGGCAAATAGGATGCTTCTATGTCCCTTAAATGATTAAAATAGTAACATGGAACGTGGGTGGTATTAACTCACCCATTAAAAGATCAAAAATTTTGAAATATCTGCAAAGAATTCAAGTAGACGTTGCTCTTTTACAAGAAACACATCTCTCGGATAAAGAACATGAAAAATTGGCCAGATGGTGGGTAGGAAATTGTGTAGCCTCACCAGCTAAGGGGAAAAAGGGAGGAGTAGCCATTTTAATCAGGAAAGGGTTGGTGACAGAACTGAGTGATGTGACTAAAGACCAAGAGGGGCGATATATTTTTGGTAAGGCGATAATAGCAAGACAGCAGGTGCTACTAGGCAGTATATATGCCCCGAACCAATTTGAAGCTCAATTTTATAAAAACCTGGTGGATACACTTACTAAAGTGGATCCCATCCCATTAATTCTAGGAGGGGACTTTAATATGGTGTGTGACCCAGAAATGGATAAGTCTCAGCCTCCTCCCACGCTACGACACTGGCCCTCGAGAGGGCTGCCCAATCTCTGCACTGTACTGGATCTGCTAGATGTATGGAGAGTATTACATCCGCAAGACAGGGACTATACTCACATGTCAAGGGCGCATAATACCCAATCGAGGATAGATTACATACTGATGTCCTGATCATTGACGGGAGGGGTTAGAGAGGTGAGAATAGGACCTTACGCCATTTCAGATCACGTAGAAGTTTGGGTGAACCGGCAACCGATAGGGATGGAGGAGAAAATGTGCTGGTGGTCTTTTCCGAGCTATTTAGTTAAAGATACAGGTTTTAAAGACAGACTGTTAGCTAATTGGGCTGAATATAAAGCCAACAACGAATATTCAGTTGAGAGTGCCTCCTCTTACTGGGAAGCATCCAAGGCTGTCATGAGAGGAGAAATGATAAGCTACGTGAGTCACTTTAAAAAAGCTAGGGATAAAGAAATTTTGAGATTAGAGGCCCATATACGTAACTTACGGAAAAGACTTGGAGAAACCCCAAACGTTCATACTAGGAAGGAGCTTCTAGGGGCGCAAGTGACTCTGAACACATTAATTCATGACAGTGAGGTCAAATCACAAACCTACTATAAATTCCAATTATATAAATTTGGGGGCAAGGGCGGAAAGATGATGGCACGACTTATAGCTCGGAAACAGGCCACTCACATTGTAGCAGCCTTGAAAGATCAGACAGGTAAACTATGCCACTCAGACTCTGAAATCCGAGATATTTTTAAAATTTTTTACCAGCAATTATATGCAGAAAGGGATGATTCAGGCCTTGAAAGTACTTTATATTTGGACAACCTGGATTCTCAGTGACTGACTGATAGGGAGAGAGAAAAGCTCAATGCCCCTATATCTATTGATGAGGTGGGATGGGCAATTGGAAGTAGTCAATCAGGGAAAACACCTGGGCCGGATGGTTTGAAGATAGAGTTCTATAAAATGATGGGAGAGGCCATTCTACCACCACTGGTGGAAGCATATAATGAATGGGTGGAGAAAGGGTCACTACCAGACCAACTGAATATAGCTCGTATTATATTAATTCCGAAGCCCAAAAGAGATGTCACTTTACCTGAGTCTTATAGACCCATATCACTATTGAATTGTGAAGTAAAAATTTTCGCAAAGATACTGGCAAACAGAATGAGTCGGGTGCTGCCAAGAATTGTGCATGAAGCACAGGTGGGCTTTGTCAAAGGCCGAGCTGTATCTAAGAATCTTAGACGGATTCTACTTTCTTTGGAACAGATTGGTAGGGGAAATAGATCAGCCCTCATAGTATGCTTTGACGCAGAAAAAGCTTTCGACCGTGTAAGATGGGATTTTCTGTTTACAGTAATGGAAAAATATGGATTCGACGGATGGTTTTTGGGAGCGGTTAGATCTCTTTATTCCTCACCAAAAGCGAGAGTGATGGTGAATGGTAACTACTACTACTATTTAGCACTACTACTATTTAGCATTTCTATAGCGCTACAAGGCATACGCAGCGCTGCACAAACATAGAGGAAAGACAGTCCCTGCTCAAAGAGCTTACAATCTAATAGACAAAAAATAAATAAAGTAAGCAAATCAAATCAATTAATGTGAACGGGAAGGAAGAGAGGAGGGTAGGTGGAGGCGAGTGGTTACAAGTGGTTACGAGTCAAAAGCAATGTTAAAGAGGTGGGCTTTCAGTCTAGATTTAAAGGTGGCCAAGGATGGGGCAAGACGTAGGGGTTCAAGAAGTTTATTCCAGGCGTAGGGTGCAGCGAGACAGAAGGCGCGAAGTCTGGAGTTGGCAGTAGTGGAGAAGGGAACAGATAAGAAGGATTTATCCATGGAGCGGAGTGCACGGGAAGGGGTGTAGGGAAGGACGAGTGTGGAGAGATACTGGGGAGCAGCAGAGTGAATACATTTATAGGTTAGTAGAAGAAGTTTGAACAGGATGCGAAAACGGATAGGGAGCCAGTGAAGGGTCTTGAGGAGAGGGGTAGTATGAGTAAAGCGACCCTGGCAGAAGATGAGACGGGCAGCAGAGTTTTGAACCGACTGGAGAGGGGAGAGGTGACTAAGTGGGAGGCCAGCAAGAAGCAGATTGCAGTAGTCTAAACGAGAGGTGACAAGGGTGTGGATGAGGGTTTTGGTAGAGTGCTCGGAAAGAAAGGGGCGGATTTTACGGATGTTGTAAAGAAAGAAACGACAGGTTTTGGCGGTCTGCTGGATATGAGCAGAGAAGGAGAGAGAAGAGTCAAAGATGACCCCAAGGTTTCGAGCTGAGGAGACAGGGAGAATGAGAGAGCCATCAACAGAAATAGAAAACGGGGGGAGCGGGGAGGTGGGTTTGGGGGGGAAAATGAGAAGCTCGGTTTTGGTCATATTTAATTTCAGAAAACATGGGGATAGAGAGGGGCACTCGTCAAGGTTGCCCCTTGTCGCCGTTATTGTTCGCACTGTATTTGGATCCATTGATGATAGAGGTATATTCCAATTCGGAAATTCATGGTGTAACTTTGGGTACTGTTAAGTTCATATTGGCAGCCTTCGCTGACGACTTATTAGTTATGATCACAAGGCCAGAGACATCGTTGCCAGCTTTATTAAGAGGCATTTCAGGAATTTGGTGATTTCTCTGGTCTCAAATTAAATTTGGAGAAATCAGAGGCATTGGCTACTGATGAAGGGATTAGTAGAACTTGGCCTGGGACCTTCCCGTTGCGGTGGGCAAGTGGACAATTCCGCTACTTAGGTATTTTGTTATCCACGAAGACTAGGGACCTTTATAAACTTAATATACAACAACGACTGGCGCAAATCAAACAGCAGCTGGAAAAATGGGAAGCATTGCCGCTCTCTTTGATAGGTCGCATGGGGCTCATACGTATGGTCATTCTTCCTCGCTGGCTATACATCATGCAAACTCTCCCCCTTCGGCTGTTCAATAAAGATCTGACGAATTTCTACCAGCTGGTAATGAGATTTTGCTGGGCGAATAAAAATGCGAAAATCAAATTCCAGCTGTTGTAGGGGGGCTGGTCACAGGGGGGACTAGGCTTGCCTAATGTGAAACTATATAATATGGTATGTTTACTGCGACATATTAGAGACTGGCTTTTTGAATCGAATAAATACACCCCCCTAGAGATGGAAGAGGCATTTTATGCTCCCTATCACTTGGTGTCACTGTTGCAAGTGGAGAGATCTTTGATCCCTAGATAACTAAGCCAAAGTTTGTTGCTGCTGCTGCTGCGTGACGCTTGGCAGTTCTTGGGGAAATGTCTGAAAGTGGATACTGGAATCACGGAATTAATGACCATTCGGGGGAATCCTAAGTTTGTGTCAGGCTTGGAGAATCCAGTATTTAAAAGATGGGAAGAAAGAGGAATAACTTGTCTGGAAGAAGTAATTGGAGTCGAGGGACAGATAAAATCGCAAGAGCAAATATTGGGTAATGAGACGCTGCAATGAGGGGGGACACTTTTGCTTATTGCCAATTGAAGCACTTTATACATTCCCTAGATGGGGAGAAACTGAGACAAAGGTCGGGGTCCAAGTTGAAAGAATTCTTTGAGGAAATTTCGGATACTGAACCATCTGTCTCTGATGTGTATAAGGCGCTAGGGTCAGTGGGGATGATTAAAGACTTGAAAACAGTTAAAGAGTGGTGGGAGAAAGATTTGGGAATAGGTCTCCCCAACTGGGATATAAACAGGCAAGTGAAGGGTATTGCAAAATTAGTTAGTGGGGCCCAATATCGGGAATGTGCTTTTCGAGTACTTCATAGGGCTTACTTCACACAAGTACAATTAGCATAATTTGGGGGAGCACAAAATTCAATATGCTTGCGATGTAAAAGAGCAGAAAACACATTTTATCATGCATTTTGGAGCTGTGAAACCATACAGGGCTTCTGGTCCAGAGTAGCTACTTATCTTTCAAATTTGCTGTCTTGTGAAGTAGCAGGAACCCCCTCACAGATGTTATTGGATATATATGGGTCGTTCAGAGGAAACACCTCAGAGGAAACACTGCTCTTTCGTAAGGGATGTCTGCTAGCAAAGAAATGTATACTTCAGTACTGGACTTCAGAAGCAGTGCCAGAATTTTGGCATTGGCGGAATATGGTGCACCAGCTGCTGATGTGGGAGGCAAGAGAAGCCAGAGGATCCCCAAAACTAAAAACTCAGTTTTTGAAGATCTGGGGAAAATATAGATACCTTATCAGCTAAGGGTAAGAGCTTTGTACTTAATGTGCTGTAGACACTATATTGAAGCTGAAGGTGGGACAATTCCTTCTTTAGGATGATAGCGAGTTTTCCATGGAGAGGGAGGGAGAGACTAGGAGGGTCAGAGGAGGGGAGTTGTTGGGGGTGGAGGGAATTGGGAAGGGGGGTTGGATAAGGGAATAAAAATAAGTGGAAAGCAGTAGGCCCGAACTGTTTGATTAGGATGGAATTTCATGACTGGTTGTACGTATTGAATATATGTTGTTGATAAAAGTGTATACTGTTTTCAATAAAAACCATTGAAAACATAAGCCTTTAGGTATGGGTGTAAGTAATATGTTTCCTTTGTCCTTGGGAAAAAGTCCATGTTGTAGCATGTAGTTCAGGTGTGATGTAAGGTCTGTTATGAAGCGTTTAGGGGCGAACCTTATTAGGTTACTCGGGAAGATATCCAGTTTGGAGTGAGTTTTGGAGAATTTGTTGAGTGCTTGAGTTATGTTTTCTTCAGTTAGCAAGTCGAAGTCATTCCAGGTTCGATCTGCCGGGTATTCACTGGGAATAGGATCCAGGCAATCCATAAATTTTTCGTGATCAATGCTGTTGAGTGGTAATGTGGATCAAAGTTTTATAATTTTCTCATTGAAGTATTTGGCAAGTTGATCTGCCGATGGGGTGTCTGTGCTAGCTGTGGTAACCGGTGTGGTGTCTGTTAATTTATTCACGAGTTGGTAGAGTTTATGCGCGTCTTTGTAATCTGGTCCTATTTTGGTTTTGTAGTATGCTCTTTTGGTTTGTCTTATTGTGTATTTGTATTTTCTTTGCATTTGTTTCCAATCTTTAAGTGTATGTTCATTTTTCATTTTTTGCCATGCGCGTTCGAGTCTCCTGACTTGTGTCTTTAGTTTTTTCAGTTCTTCATTGAACCAAGGTATTGAGCTGTGTCTTCGTGTGGCTCGTTTGTAGTGGTGCAATTTCGTCAAGTATGCTCCTGCATCTGTCGTCCCAATTTTGAAGATATTGTTTGGAGTCTGTCTGTGCTAGCCATTCATTTTCGTAGAACTGTTGCCAGAAAGTAACAGGATCGATCTGACCTCTAGTGGTGTAAGTTGTGCTTTCTTGTTTGGGTTGCGTGGCTTTTTTCCGCCATTGTAGGGCTACGTTTAATGGTACGACCGTCCATTTTGTATCTGTTAGTATAAGGTTTGAGTTTGAGGATAGTTTGTGTGCAAGGAGGTCAATTGTGTGTCCTTTGTCATGTGTAGCTTGCATATTAGGCAGGTTAAGGTCCTATAGGTGTAGGAAGTCCTTGCAGTCACGTGTGTTGGTTGCATTAGGGTCTTCCAGGTGTAGGTTTATGTCCCCTATTATGAGTAAGGTGGAGTTGGATATACATGTATTCGATATAAAATCCATAAAGTTTGATTTGCATTCTTGCCAATTTCCTGGTGGTCTATAGAACAGGACCACGTTTAGATGGTCAAGTAGGGTAGCATGTTGGATTGTATCTGAGGCAATATCGAGTTTTGGTGTTACAGACTCAGCAGTTGGTGTTACGGTGAAATGGGATCTGTAGACTAGTGCTATTCCACCTCCTATTTTTTCTTTCCTTGTCCAGTGTGTAATTTTGTAACCTGGGGGACAGAGATCTAGGATTATGGGGTCCTGTGATCGTGGATCCAGGTTTCGCTGATGAGTACTAGGTCAAGATTGTCTGAAGTGATCCAGTCATTTATTGTTGTTTTATTTACTACTGATCTAGCATTTATGTATCCCACCTGGATTGTTTGGTAGGGGTCTTTTGTGTTCATAGTTGTAATGATTTTCTTAAATTGTCTGTTCTCTTGTTGTGTCGGTTTGTTGTATCCTTTTTTCCTTTGTGATATGTTTGTCCCCGTGGGGTAGTTTTTTCATTGATTTGATTGTTGTTGTTCTGGTGGGGTGTGTTGTGCTTAGGTAATCTGAAGAAGTTAATTAGTGTGGGTATGTTGTTGTTTGTGAGGGGGGTGGTTAGTGTTTGGTGAATTAGGGATATAGTGTAGGTTATTAGTATTAATTTGGTGATAATCATTTTGTTGTGCCTCTTTGGGATTCTCATTTTTTTCTCTGTTTTAGCCATTTACATGCTTGCAATTTGATGCAGTGTTATGAGATCTATATAGATTATTTGAGTGCTTTAGAGAATTAAATCAACAAACATTTAAATGATGCATCAGTATTAAGAGATACATGGCAAGTATGCAGTAAGTCAGTGATTGTAACCCGCCTAGATTAGAGAAAATAATAAGTTAGAAGAATATTTCAAGTAGTCAATCAGTCTGCTACAGGTATTTGAGAGCATTAGGGGGTTAAATCATCAGACATTTCAGTATTACATCAGTATTGTGAGATGTAATCAATGATTGTAACCTGCATATATTAGAGAGAGTACTGAGCTAGAAGGATATAACATATAGTCAATCAGTCTGGAGCAGAACAGTTCAATTAAATAGTGAGTCAGTTTTTGTACCCTACATACTCTCTTCTAGTTATTATATGCCCCTGAACTTTGAGGTAGCATACTTTGCCCCATTTAAGTTAATTTCCCTATTGCAGGTGAATAGATCTTTGATTCCAGGTCCTTTGAGAGGTTAGCATTCTTTTGGGTTCACTGAGAAAGGCATGGCGGTTTTTGGGAAGATGCTTGGGTGGGAATCCACAAGTTACGGAATTGTTGTCTATTAGGGACAACCCAGCTTTTTTGCCAGGTTTAGATACCCAAACTTTTGCACGTTGGGAGGAATTGGTGTTGGGATGTTTAGAAGCAGTATTGGCAACAGATGGAGGGTTGAGACCGTTAGAGCAGTTGAAGGATCGAGTCCATTTAATGGAGGGATACCTTTGCGCACTGTCAGCTAAAACATTACATTTGGTCATTAGATGTGGAGATGCTACGTCTCAAGCTAGAAGCTATATTAAAAGCGTTTTTTGAGATTTCGGATAGCGCTCCTACAGTGTTGGGCATTCTTAAGGCTTTGTGGACTTTTTGGAGGTTTGAGGGCTTAGAACAGATTAGAGCTAGATGGGAGCGGGATACGGGGGTGAACCTGGTTTCTTGGGACATGTTAGCTTACCTCAGGGGTATCCCAAAGATTGCCAGCAATGTTAGTTATAGAGAGTATGCTTTTCAAGTAATACATAGAGCTTACTTTACTCAGGTTCAACTGTTCAGGGCAGGTGGTTCGCAAATGCCTCTGTGCCCAAAGTGTAAGTTGCTGGATAACACTTTCACACCTTTTGGGACTGCGTGGTGGTACAGTGTTTTTGGCGACGGGTTGTGGAATATTTGCCTTTCTTGTTCTCACGTAGAATTGCAGGTACCCCGATTCAATCGGTGCTTGACTGTCCGAAGTCCTTTAGGGGATCATCAGCAGAAGACACTTTATTGTTCCGCAAATTATGCCTGCTGGCGAGGACGTGCGTCTTGCAGTCCTGGACTTCAGAGTGCCCGCCTGAATACTGGCATTGGCGTAACCTTGTGCATCTGCTAATGTCTTGGGAGGTGAGAGAATCCAGGGGTTCCCACAAGCGCAAATCCCGTTTTTTAAAAATTTGGGATGTTTATTTGGACAAACTATCTCAGCGGGGCAGAAGCCTTATTCTTAATGTACTGTGAGGGGTTTATATGAGAATTTCTTTTTCCCCATGAGAGGGAGCTTGTCCCCTTGAGTAGGGTTGGGAGGGTGGAGGGGGGGGGGGCTTTGGTTTGGAAGGGGATACTTAGCTGACACGTTTGTCTTGCTCCCACTTGCGAGGGAGAGCATTAAGAATCTAAGTGTATCTTTCGGGAGGGGGGAGCAGTCATAGGTTTTGTATGAGGTGGTATCAGGTAATGGGGGAGATAAGAATGTGGAAGGTATATGGATGTGTTTGGCGAGCATTTAGGTTGTGGGCTATGTTTCAGGATCGATTTCACTCAGGTGGGGCCCAATTTGGGAGGGGGTAATGCAATTAATAAAGTTGTGTAGGGAACATTTTAGACGACTGCCCTTGTGCTATGCAGCATTACGAACTTTTTCCTGGGATTTGATATCTGAAGTTATACCTGTAATATTGTACTCTTGTTACCAATTTATTTTATTAAAAAAAAAACAGTTGAACCATAAAATATTTCAGGACTACTCTGCTGCACTGACTACCCAGTGGTGCGCTTTCTCTGCCGCATATGCTACACTGGTTGAGAAACAGCAGTGATTCATCTTGCAATATCCAGCTACACTAAAAGTACTCACAAATGGCTAGTGGATCTCTTATTCCTCACCAGAAGCTGTTATGGAGTGGCTTAACCACCTTAACACCACTTGACCAATCAACTATATTAGCTTTGTAGCAGTTTGTTATATATTATATGCTATCTGGGCCATGGGTGTCCTTACCAGAAGATCTTGATTTGCTCCGGTCAAACGATACCAACCCATGGCCCCACATCCTATTAATGCTCTTTGATGCTGGGAAGCGTTACTATGTTTGGTTTTCTTTTGCATTTGTTCTACTGTTTAGAGATGGATACCCATAAGCATTATAGTGGCTCGCTGTCCTCCCTATCGATGATGGGTATGGTGCAGTTGAAGGGCTACATGGAGGGAGGGGGTAGTAGGGAGGATAGCGGGGGAGGGGAGAGCGGGTGATTGGAGATCTCCTCCAACTCAATTGTGCTCAAACTGCTGTGGGATGGAAGTTTTATTTGTACACTACCTACACAACTGTGGATAGTGGAACCACTTGGCTCCCCTTACTTGGATCTTACACTGGGAACTTTCCGCTCTTTCTGATGTTTCTCTTATCTCCTTCCCCATGCCTGCGCCTGGGCAACCTGGGGCTTCTTGCTATTTGGTGAACTCGCAGATCTTATTTTAGAGCTGTACTTGCTTGCAAATTTATTAACACCTCACCTAATATCTTGGAACATTTCGGGGATTACATCCCCTGTTAAACGCTCCAAGATTTTGACTATACTCAAACACCACAAGGCATCTATCGCTTGCTTACAAGAAACCAAACTTTCTTGTGATGAACACCAGAAGCTGCGCCAGCAGTGAATAGGGGAATGTTATTTCTCTTCCTCCGCTGGCTGTTGAGAGGGCGTGGCCATTCTCCTTAAGCGAGGTCTTCAGTGTCAATCAAAAAGACACGGCGGGGTGATATGTGTGAATACACTTGAATTATTCAGGCCAAGAATATTATCTTTGCGCAGTCTACAGACCCAACGCATACGATGTTGCATTTTTTCACACTTTAATTTTGTTAGGCCTAAAAGATGACAGTGCCTCCTGGACACTCCCTGGTGACTCCAACCAAGTGTTTGATCCAACCCTGGACCGTTCTTCACCTCGGGCATGTAACACACTGGGGAGAGGTAAAGGCCTTCCATACTTATGCAAAATGCTCAATCTCGTAGGCCCATGGTGATTATTAAACCCTACACAGTAGTATTATTCACATCTGTCATGTGCACACCAAACCTGGTCCCGAATAGATTACATATTGATCTCCACCACTAGAGTTGCTAATGCGGTTTTGAGCCCCATGGAAGTGTCTGATCACACCTTGCTTTGGACAGATTTGGAACTGGGACCTCCGGTATCTGTCTTGGGCCTTTGGAGATTTCCCTCCTATTTAGTCTGAAACTCAGATTTTTTGGAGTTATTAGCAAAACAGTGGGCAGCCTATTAAGAAATGAACAGCATACGCCAGGAGACTCCCATTTTATTCTGAGAGGACTCGAAGGCAGTCCTACATGGAGACATAATTAGCTATATTTATTTATTCAGAACATTTATACCCCGCTTTATATCACTTAAAGCAGCCTCAAAGCGGCTTACAATGAACTGAGGAAGCAATTACAATGACAGTAGAGAGGGTAGAAGGATCAGAGGAAGAAGGGAAGGGAAAATGCACTGAAAGGCTTTGGCCAGAACAGAGGAGATACAAGTACAATGAAATCAGAAATTGATTAGATAGAAAGAAAGAAACAAACAGAGAAAAATAGACAATAAGCACGTTTTAAAAGACTTTCTCAGGGAATACTTCTAGAATGGCATTACAGGGTAGCTAAACAGGCCCATGTGAAATGTCCCTCAGTGGCCCACTATGAGACTATGATGGCCACGTTTGGCAGCTCTGAACTCCTTGATCCATGAGCGCACAAAAAAAAAATCGTTACTATTCCCGTTGTTTCCAATACTATCAATATGGCAATCGGACGGGCAAGCTGCTGGCCCAGGTAGTGAAGGCATGGCTCCCGTAAACACTGCCCTGCAGACATTGCCCAACTGTTTTTTGATTATTTTTCCCAGATGTGGTTGCACAGAGCAAGTCTTCTCGAGACCCTCTGTTGCTGTTTAGTCTAGATGCTGAGAAAGCATTCGATCGCATACACTAGGATTATCTTTTTCAGGTACTGCTATATGTGGGGATAGAGGGCTGGTTTTTCCAGGTGATTTCAGTATTATATAACACACCCCTAGCTGGCCTTATAGTTAACAGTCTGCATTCTCCTTATTTCCCAGTGGGCAAAGGCACCAGACAGGGATGTCCACCGTCCCCATTGCTATTTTTATTGTATTTGGAGCCCCTTCTATGCACCATTATCAAAGATGCAGACATATTGGGTATCTCATTGCTGCACTTCTCAAAATGTATTTGCTTTTGCTGACAATATCCTTCTCACTATCCCTCGTGACACCTATTGGATAATGTTCGGGAAATTGGTTTCTACTCAGGCTTCAAGCCTAACCTACAAATGTTGGTGGCGTTGCTGGTGAAGTCCTCGATCCGGGACCGTTGGTCGGGACAGTTCCCACTACAGTGGGCAACTTCCCAGATTAAATACCTCGGCATTTACATCCCTGTAGATTTGAAGCGGTGATATACTATTAACATTACACCACTATGGAGCATTATGAAAGTGAAACTATTGATGTTGCAGAATCTCCCTATCTCACCATGGGGTAGGGTTGCCCTTTACAACATGATTATGGTCCCCAAGTGTACTTGTATCATTCAAGTTCTTTCCTTTTTTTCCACATACAGGGACGAAATTGCAATACATCACATGCTAGTGCACTTTCTGTGGAGGGGACGTCGTTCCCGTATCTCATTTCCTCAGACATACTTGCCCAATTTAAAAGGGGGTTTGGGGGTACTTAATATTAAGCTGTTCTCGGTGGGTGGCTGGTTGCATGCAACACCTGACTGACTGGTTTAGGGGTACCACATATTTCTCTTACACTATCACAGAGTAGTATTTCTCAGTTTTTAGCTTCAGGCCCCTTTGGGAACTGTTTGATCCACCGTCCATTTTGCCCCTCTCTTTCTACCCTTACAAAGGGCATGGCGATGGATATGTAAATTTCATAAACTGAACCCGCATGTATCCCCTTAATTGCTATTTTTGGGAAATGTGGCCTTCCCAGTGGGAAGCTCTTCACCATCTTTTTGCCGTTGGAAATGTAAGGGACTTATTTACCTTTTTCATATATTGACATAAAATATCATTTCTCTTATTTACAGTTTCAGAGAGATCTGAAAACGTTTTTTCTTTTTGAGGAACATAATTTTTGGGATATTTAATTATCTGTGTTGATATATCTTCCTATTTGTGAATTGTATGTAAACGATAGACTCTTTTTGTAAGCTGCTTTGGACCTGATTGGGATTAAGTGGGTTAAAAATGTCATTTTAGATTACATTAGATTAGATTATACTTCTACAATCTGCCCTGGGTTTCTTCTCTGTCTCTAACTTAAATGGAATGGTCTAGCTATTTCATGCACAAAAATCATCGAATGAAAGAGATCCTCAGGAGAGGAATTTCCTGTCTCATGTTGTGGAGATAGTCTGATGGTAAGCCAGCTGAACCCTCTGGCTCATAATCAGAATCACATGAGCAGTTAGAGTCAGACTGTGAAATTTGGGTCTCTGTCTGATTCTAACCTACTGACACTGGTGTCAGGCCTTGGATGAGGGCATCAAGAAACCAAGGACGTCAAATGCCTCGGTGAAGCTTCCTGGACAATGACACTGAGGTCCTTCAAAGCCTGTGTGTCAGTGCAAGACTTGAGGGCTGGCTGGATCTCTCTCTGCATAGACAGACACCAATGGTGTCAAATTCACAGCACTGCATCAAACAAAGAAGTTAAGCAAAAAAGTGCAGCATTTGCTCATCAAATCTCCTCATAAACAAAACCTTAAGCAATATAGTAGGTGTGGCAACATCCTGAGTCACTTGAGGAGTACTGGATACCATTCTTGGGTTCTTGGAGGCTTTATTGTCTCCGTTCCAATATCTAGGAGGACGAACAGTCCTCATATCAAGGTTGCTTTGTAAACAATTGTGATCTTGGTGCCTTGGCGCTCAGTAGTGCACTCCAATGAGATGGGATGTCGATGCACTCCAGTCTTTAGTGTTTAGCATCATGAGCCTCTGAATCGCAACCAAGGTCCAACAACATTCTATTAGAATAAACTCCGTTGAAAAATCAGTTTCTGAGGTGAAATCCTAGACTAAAAAATAAACAAAAAAACCCACTTTTCTCTCCCTCTTTGCTCTGGTCTTTCACGTTAATAACTCTTGCTGGATTTTCCTAACTTTTGGCTAGTGAACTATAAACAAACTCTGCAAATTTTATTTTCCATTGCCAGTCCCTAGGTAAGAGTAGCCTTAGCCTTACAGTTGGTTAAAATTCCAATTACAGATTATATTAAAGAAACTGCAATATTTATTTGGAATTAAAGGAGAAAAGCTAGATTCTAGCAAAAAGCAAAGATACTTACCTGTAGGGATTCCCGATCAGTGAGAAGATACTGACCTGTAGCAGATATTCTCCAAGGACAGCAGGCCTTATATTCTCAAACCCTCCCACCTCCCCTTGGAGTTGTCTCCTATTTTTTCTGTTTTTGTGCTGTTATATTCAACTGCAGTAACTGCGCTCTTGCAGTGGGTGGAAGGCACTCGTGCATGCGCAGTGGATCATGGCTGATGCTCCACAAAGCTCTTAAATGCTTGTCACAAGTTCCAGACCGGGCAACGCGGGATCGCACAATTCTATCAATGAGAATATAAGGCCTGCTGTCCTCTGAGAATACCTGCTACAGGTCAATATCTTCTCACTGATCGGGAATCCCTAGTAACCAGGCATAGGCGGTCGGTGGCCCAACTGTTTGGGGAGGCTAAAGGGGGCGGGGTTAGGAATGGGCCCAGGGGCGGGGCCTACATTGTCTGA
This sequence comes from Microcaecilia unicolor, assembly GCF_901765095.1. Lineage (NCBI taxonomy): Eukaryota > Metazoa > Chordata > Amphibia > Gymnophiona > Siphonopidae > Microcaecilia > Microcaecilia unicolor. The sequence continues at coordinate 203,936,341 of NC_044035.1, read as the reverse complement.
CAACACACAGAAAAAAAATAAGTAAAAATAAAATAATCACAATTAATACCTTTTATTACATTTAGATATTAGATATGTATCATATGTCAAAGAATAAAGTGGTTGCTCAAAGCATATACTAACCACAATTGCTCAACTGCAAAACACTATGCACAACTTTGTGCAAAAACACACTCAGAACCTTACTGTACCATAAATATTACACTAGGCAGACCCTAATACACCAATATACCACCCATATAGAAAATGCAGACCGTCAACAGTATGAAACAAGGGATCATAATATCACAATTCTCATGTAGAGCCACAAAACACCCTTTTAGGGTGGATAGTGTTCACAATGAGCTCCTTTTATTAACGACCATATATAGATCCTAGAAGAGTAGTGTGTCATGATTTAGGCACTACACCCTTTCTGATGTTTTGGTGCCACCTCAGTAAGGCCAGCACACAATCTCTCCACTGCAAAACACTATACACAAACTTGTGCAAAGCACACTCATAACCTTACCAAACCATAACAGCACTATTTCCAAGGACAGGACGAGCTACAACCTTACACGTGGAAAGGCAGCACTATAATTACACCGGGCTCTAAAACACCAGTACACAACCTAGTGAAACAAAAACAAAAAGGGCTGCAAATACTACACGCTAGCAGAATACTGCATCTTGATCACACATGAAAAACACATGACACAACAGATATGAAGGCAAAATACTGAACTGGAAAGTTACCTTAAGAAGTCGGACTCAGCATGCAGCAATACTAGTAAAATTGAAACTTACATGCAAAATATCACAGATGCACATTTCCAAAAGCTGACATATTCCAATTAATAAATTCTGAATAAAACAATGTTTTCTACCTTTGCAGTCTGAGCATTTAGTTTTTCTATTAGCTTTGGTCCCAGTGTCTCTCCTGTCCCGTCCGCGTGGTCACTTTTTACATCCCTGAAGCTTTCGGTGATTCGATTCACAGTCAGTCTTCTGCTAGCGTCGGGGCCTCTCTCTCATCAGGCGCGTCCCGCCTACTCTATTGCAACGTCCTGTTTTCTGCATAGGTGGGACGCGTCTGAGAGGCCCCGATGCTGGCAGAAGGCTGACTGTGAATTGAATCGCCGGTGCTGCGGAGGGGGAGAAGGATTCAGGGAGGTAAAAAGTGACCACGCGGACGGGACGGGAGAGACGGGAAGAAGAGGACTCAGGAGGAAGGGAGCAGAAAAAAATATTTATTGCCACGAGCTGTTTAGGGGAGTGACCACTCCCCCTGCCCCCCACCTAGCTACACCACTCTGCGTCTATCTTGCCCCCAAATTCAGCATCTCCCTTTTCTGTATCTTTATCTTCAGAGATACAACATCTCCCCTTTCGGTGTCCCTATCTTTCCTTATCCAGCATAGTCTGTGTCTATATCCTTCTCTACATGTCCAACATCATCCCTTTCCCTATATCACCCCTCTGTCTCAAACCCTTCCCATGTCCAGTATCACCCCTGTGTATCCCTGTTCCTAGCAACCCCCCCTCCATGTCCAGCATCTTCAGTATCCTTACCCTGTGCTCGCTCCCTATGTTCATATGCCCATCTCCAGTATTCTCTCTCTAACCATATCCTTCCTCCAAGTCCCTATCCTTATGCTCTAACATATCCAGCAACTCTTCCGTCTCCTTATGTCCAAAATTTTTCCTATCCCCCCCCCCCCAAAAAAAAAATCTTTGTCTCTTTTGCCCCCATGTCCAGCATCTGTGCCTCTCTCACTGCACCCTCTGTAGCGGTCCCCGTTGTGGTGCAGCATCTCTCCAGTTGTTTGTTCCCCCTACACCATGGCACCAACTTTTTCCCCACTCCCCCTCCAGAGTTTTTTCCAAGGAAATTTGATATGACCTGACCTCCTTGGTTTCTTTTTTCTTCTTCTCTCTCCTCATCCATGCTGGCAGCAGTGTTTAACGCCTGGTCTGCCGCGTGCCACCCCTGCGGGAACAGGAGGATTGGAAGTAAGTCAGAGGAGCGCGGGTGGCACGCGGCTGAGAGAAAGCTTCCTTAAGTTAAACGCTGGGAGGAGCGGGAGAGAGATAGGTTAGAGAGAGACGGGGGTGGGGCTAAGCTACAGACAAGAGCAGGATAGGAATAGAGACTTCCTTCAAATAGCCCGGTCCTCAGAAGCAGCAAAGAATCAGCTGGCAGGAAACACTCCTGATAGGCTCCTGATCACAAGGCAGGAGGAGTCCAGAACCTGAGGAGCCAATCCAGACCCTAGGAGGCGGAGCCAGCCAGACAAGCCTGATGTAGGCCGAAACCAGCCTACACACACGTCACGCGAGGCTCAGCCCCAAGAGCCAAACAACTCCGACGTGAAGCCTCAGCACGCTGCAGCCATCTGTAGAGCGCTGCGCTCGCCAACCCGCAAGACCATCAGTGTCGTGCTGCTGCCGCGTGACAAAAACCAGGTCAGGGACGCGAGAGAGAGAGAGAGAGAGAGAGAGGTTTGCTTGGGGCTTGCGACTGGGGAGGCTTAGCCTCTCCAAGCCTCTTATACCGGGCGCCTATGGAACCAGGCACAACGGTGAGGACATAACAGAAATCAACCTGAAACTATATAGACCTGAGTGAGAATAGCCTGGAGCAGAATAAAATGGGCCCAGGCGGGTGGAGTTGGATTCTAGACCCTAAACAGATTCTGCAATACTGTCTGCCCAAACCAACTATCGTGTGGGGTATCCTGCTCAAGGTAGTACTAAGATGTGAATATGTGGACAGAAGACCACGTTACAGCCTTGCAAATTTCTTCAATGGAAGCTGACTTCAAGTGGGCTACAGACATAGCCATGGGGGCCCTGACATTGTGAGCCTCGACATGACCCTCTAGGGTCAGCACAGCCTGGGCATAAGTGAAAGAAATGTAATCTGCCTGCCAATTAGAAATTGTGTGTTTCCTGATGGCAACTCCCATCCTGTTGTAATCAAAAGAAAAAAAAGCTAGGCGGACTGTCTGTGGGGCTTAGTCCACTCCATATAATAGGCCAATGCTCTCTTGCAGTCCAAGGTGTGCAAGACGTTTTTGCCAGGATGGGCATGAGGTTGGGGAATGAATGTTGGCAAGACAATCGACTGCTTCAGGTGGCAATCCTACACAATGTTAGGAAGGAACTTAGGATGCGTGTGTTAAGTGCATCCACCACTAAGGCCTGAAGCAGAAGTAACAGCCACCAAGAAAATGACTTTCCAGGTCAAGTACTTCAGATGACAGGAATCCAGTGGCTCAAAAGGAGATTTCATCAACAGGGTGAGAAAAACATTCAGGTACAATGACACAGGTGGAGGTTTGCAAGGCAGCTTTGACAACAGCAAACCTCTCATAAAGTGAACAACTAGAGGCTGTCCAGAGATGGGCTTACCTTCTACATGCTGATAAGCACCAATTGAGCTGTGGTTATCCTTTACAGAGTTGGTTTTGAGACCAGATACGAAGAGGTGTAGCAGGGTATCCAGGGCCTTGCCCTCACACCAGATGGCAAACCTCCTCCATTTGTGGAGAGTAACACCTCTTAGTAGAAGTAGTAGTAGAATCTTTCCTGGAAGCCAGCAAGACCCAGGAGGCACACTCTGGAAGACTCAATGAAGCAAATTCGAGGCTCTAAGCATCCAGACAGTGAAGGCCAGGGACTGAAGGTTGGGATACAGAAGAGAACCCTCGTTCTGCATGATGAGGATCAGAAAACACTCCAATCTCCACGGTTCTTCAGATGATAATGCCAGAAGTAGAGGGAACCAGATCTGACGAAGCCATAAGGAGCGATCAGAATCATGGTCCCGCGGTCTTGCTTGAGTTTCAGCAAAGTCTTCCCCACAAGAGGTATGGGAGGATATGCATACAGAAGATACGCCCCCAATGAAGGAAGGCATCGGACGCTAGTCTGTCGTGGGTCTAAAACCTGGAACAGAACTGAGGAATTTTGTGATTGATGTGAGTGACAAAGAGGTCCACCGAGGTGGTGTCCCACGTTCGGAAGATCTTGCGGGCAGCACCCATGTTGAGGGACCACTCATGCGGTTGCATGACCCTGCTGTCTGTCGGCCAGGCTGTTGTCTTTGCCCACCAGATAAGTGGCTCGAAGGAGCGTGCCATACTGGAGAGCCCAACATCACATCCAGAAGGCCTCCTGACACAGAGGACGTAATCCGATGCCCCCCCTTCTTGATGGTGTAGTAAATGATAACCTGATTGTCTGTTTGAATTAGCACAATTTGATGAGGCAGGCAATCTCTGAAAGCCTTTGGAGCATTCTAAATTGCCTGAAGCTCCAGGAGATTGATTTCAAGATCTGTTTCCTGGGCGGACCAAACACCTTGAGTGTGCAGCCCATCTACATGAGCTCCCCAGCATCCATCATCAGCAATTTTTGCAGCTGAGGAATTTGGAATGGAAGTCCCAGAGACAAATTGGATTGAATGGTCCACCACAACAGGGAGCGAGCAAGCTCCGGGCAAACTCGAAAACTCGAATGACATCTTTCAGACCTCCTGTGGCTTGGCAGGGTCCATTGGGAAGTTCTCATGTGAAGACGTGTCATGGTTGTCACAAACTGTGGACGCCATGTGGCCCAATAACCTCAACATTTGCCTGCTGAGAGGATCGAACCTAAGGAGCCAGTGCAACTAGAGTGTTTGCCCTCAGCCCTGGGAGAAAGGCTCAAACCTTCTGCATATTGAGCAGGGCTCCAATGAATTCCAATTGCTGGGCAGGGTGAAGATGGGACTTTGGATAGTTTAAAATTAACCCCAGTAGCTCAAGCACCCGAATAGTCCTCTGCATGGACTCCTGAGCACTGGCCTCAGACGTGCTCTTTATCAGCCAGTCGTCGAGATAAGGGAACATATGGACTCTCATTCTGTGTAGCAATGCTGTAACTACCGTTAGACATTTTGTAAATACCCTGGGAGCTGCTGCAAAGCCAAAGGGCAGCACGCGGTACTGGAAGTGGTGTGTTCCCAGCTGAAATCTGTAAGAAGTCAGAGGAAAGACAGACCGAAAGAGGGCTGGAACAGGGACTCAGGGAAGAAACATTCTTGAAGAAAAGAAAGTTTTTCTCTCAGGTTCCCAGTAGACGGGGGACTCGCCCCCTACTGGCCAAGGTACCAGTTAGATTATGGAATAGGGGAAGGAACTACCATCCCCAGGAGCCATCACTCTCTAGACAGGACTCCCAGGAGTTGGAGGGCGGGGAAGAGGATTGGGAAATGATCTCTGATCAGGGTGACGAGAAGCAGCTGGGGGAACCAGGTGTGGAGGAGGCTATGGAGTGCGATAAAAGGGAGGCAGCTGAGGAGCTGGGGGAGGAGTGTATGGAGGTCTCAGCTCTGGCCCAGACTGAAGGAAACAAGGTAGAAGGGTTTCTATCTGCTGTGATACCTAAATTACTGAAGACTGGGGAAAGAAGGGTCATGCATTGGGGAAGGAGTTTGTGGAAGAGGTTGGTCGGGTGAATTACCTCTGAGTACAGGAAGGGTGTGTTTAAAAGAAAGAAAGATATAACAAGGAAATGAAAATGGAACTGTTTTGTTGCATGTACCAAGGATTATCTGATGAGATGCACTGATGTTACAGCATTAATTAAACCAGCAAAGAGCTGAAGAATTAAAGCAGGGTGTATGGGGAAGTGCTCTCATGTTAAACAAGCTGATGAAACTGACTAATTGCCAAGAAGCTAAGGCAGGGTCAGAAAACACTGGACACTCCTAAAACCCTCATAGTGAGGTATGCTGGACTATGTTAAAAGGGACGGGGTTATGAAGCGGGTAATGAAGAATTGAGCAAAATAAAATCTTAACTTATAAAAAGCGTTGAAGTTGGTGTGCGTTTGTGAAGGGGCTGTTGCCCGAAGGTATCAAGTAAGGACAAGATTGTGGTTGAAACCCTCTGGCTGGCTGTGAATCAGGAGAAGCTAAGCAGTAGCTGCCTTGGCCCATCTGTGGAAGAGGGACCAGTCTACAAATCATAGATACTTCCGGTGGGCTGGAAGTATCAGGTTGTGTGTATATGCATCCTTTAAGTCCAGCAAGCATAGCCAATCGTTTTCCTAAGTCATGGGGAGAAGGTTGCCCAGGGAAACCATCATATCTTTTCTTTGACCAGGAATATGCTCAGGACACATCCCCCCCCCCCCCCCCCCCAATATTCTTTTGCACAAGGAAGCACCTGGAATAGAATTCCTTCCCTTCTTCACCTGGTGGAACAGACTCGACTGCACAGGCCTTTAGAAGGGCGGAGAATTGCTCTGCAAGTACCTGCTCGTGCTGAGAGCTGAAGTAATGAGCTCTTGGCGAGCAATTTGGAGGTTTTTGACACCGATTTAGGGAATATTCGAGACGGACTATTTGGAGAACCCATCAGTCAGAGGTTATAAGAAGCCAACTTTTGTGGGAAAACTTCAGCCTCCCCTCGACCAGCAAGTCATCCGGGAAGGACACCTTGACAGCAGGTGTGCTGTGCTGGAGCCAGTCAAAAGCTTGCCCTCTGCTTTGACTGGGGAGCAGCACACAATGCTGACGGGAACGAGCATGCTGGGGTTGAGCCTGTGCAGGCTGGAGGAAGGAGGTGGCATACCTATGCCTCAGAGTAGTAACTACCCTATCCGCCAACTTCTGCTGAACCGCTGGTTCCAAGTCAGAGACATGCAGTCATGAGAGTCTGCGCATCACTATACTTTGAGCAGAGATCCTGGGAAGCCACATCAAAGGTGTCATAGGTGCCCCTGGCTAAGAACTTATGACACGCCTTCTGTTGCTTGGTCAACTGGCGAAGTGACTCGGCTTGTTCTGGTGGGAGAGAGTCAGGCAAATCTAGCATCTTGTGCACAGAGTACCGCAAGTAGATGTTCATGAAGAGCTGCTATGACTGTATCCATGATACAAGCATAGAGGCCTGCAACATCTTCCTCCCAAAAGAGACCTGGGGTCACCGAAGCATAGTCTCTAGAACTCCTGGCTCTTTTGAGAGTAGATTCTACCACCATGGGATGAGGCAACTGGGGCTTATGAAACTCAAGTGCGCTGTGGATCTGGTACATGGTATCAATCTTCTTGGGCAGTACCGGAACAGACAGAGGGTACTCCTGGTTCCACATGAGAATGTCCTGCAGAATCTCATGTAGCGGTTACAGTCACAGCCTCTCTAGGAGGACACTTGTTATCTAGGACCTTATTTTTTTTTTTGTTACATTTGTACCCTGTGCTTTCCCACTCACGGCAGGCTCAATGCGGCTTACATGGGGCAATGGAGTGTTAAGTGACTTGCCCAGAGTCACAAGGAGCTGCCTGTGCCTGAAGTGGGAATCAAACTCAGTTCCTCAATTCCCCAGGACCAAAGTCCACCACCCTAACCACTAGGCCACTCCTCCCCCTGTGCTCTTAGCCCTGTGCTCGTCCTCCACCTCTAAAGGAAATGGAATGGCAGCAGCCATTTCCTTCACAAACGAGGGGATGGAAAGACATTCAGGAGGAGGCTCTCTCCTTTCCTGTGGAGAGAGGTTGTTAGAGGGGACACCATAGGATTCATCCTCCGAGAAGTAACATGGATTCTCCTCCAACTCTCATGAATGCTCATCGGTGTCAGTCAAAAAATGGAAGGGCTGAGACTGAGCATGCCTTGACTTAGAGGAACCATGTCTTTGAGGGGTGTTGAGGAGTCGGCTCTTGTCTCTATTCTGGCAAAGCTTCCTCCACCGACGTCGAGAGCGTACCAGCTTGGGTGGCAGTCGACACTGGAGCCGAACCGTAGGCTGAGGGTCACGCAGGGCTGCAATGGGAGGCAGGGTAGGCACAAGCACCCCCGATGCCGATGCAGCCCATTGCATGAAGCCAGCCATCAGCTCAGGGAGCAAGGCCTGGATGCATTCATCTGGGGCCGACACCAGGAAAGGCTGGGGTGTTGGCTCAGAGACAGGCTGCAGATGGGTCCTTGAGGCCCTGCACAGCAGTCAGCATCGAGGCAGGTGGAGATCCAGTCGATACAAAGCTACTCCCAGCAAAACTACTCCCAGTGTCCACAGGTCTGGCAGCCATATATACCAGTGCTCCTGATACAACACTTGTCATCAGTGTCAATGCCGCCGACGTCTATGCCAGTGCTGAGGCTTCGGACCGGGCTCCAAAAATCCGTTCCTGTTGAGCATCTCTGGTCAACTGGGTCCTTTTCTTCATCCGAAGACAGAGGACACAGTTAGAAAGGCTATGGTCAGGCCCTAAGCACTGAAGACACCAAGAAAGGGTATACTTGCCAGAGATGGTCTGACTGCACCAGGTACAGTGTTTAAAGCTACTGGGAATTTTCATGGACATGGAAGAAAAAACTTCCATAGCTAAATCAAATGACGCACTGTTGCCGAAAAAGGGGCAAGGCACCAACAAAAAAACCTCGGAACAACGCGACCAAAGTCAAGGCCTAGAAAAAGCCCTGTGACGCAGGAAAAATAAAGGAAACTTATAAAGCGGAAAAAAATAATTAAAAACAATAAAGAAAACGGGAACGCCAAAAACAGAGCTCAAAAATCGCTGAAAGGCACTCAAGAAGCTCTTCAGACTTAGCTGTGAAAAGCAGGACAAAATGTCGACCACCCTTCACTGCTGTAGAAAAACTGTGGTAACTGCGCTCTCGCGGCAGGCAGGAAGGCACTTGCACATGTGCAGTGGAGCATGGCTTGCACTCCATAAAGCTCTTAAATGCTTGTCACAAGCTCTGGATCTGGCAATGCAGGATCGCGTTACTGCTCGTCCTTGAAGAACTTGATTTTCTTTCAAATTGTCTCATTGCTTGCCCCTCCTAGAGAACAGAACATCTGTAATTGTGGTACTTGGCTTGTTACTCATATACAGACAACTCAACAATCATTAATAATACTCCTCAGTTACAGGTATTCTTACAGATCATTAACCCTATCATAATACACCTGCTCATACTATTTCAAAACAATCAAGATGACTTTAATTCAGTGTAATAATTGTGGCGCTTTATTTTTAAGGCACACCATTTGGAAGCATAGGTCTTGCCCCATCTGTCTTCAGCTTGCTAGCATAGGAGCTCAGCAAACTTAAGCAGAAATTGGATGCAAATAAAGCACCTTCCATCAGCACACAGAATCATACAAAGTTACCACCGCTGCCTCAAAGAATAAAACAACCCAGGACTAGATGGGTCACAGTAGGATCAGGCAGATTACGATATGTGACACAGACGTATCTGCCCTCACAATTGCTGCCCCTACATAATTTCCTTCACTGCATTAGAGCACTGTGATGCTCAAGAAAAAAAGAACTGAGATGGAACCAGAACCAGTGATGGTAGCCCAAGAAAAAAGATACCCACAAAGCACTAATAAAGAAGCTCAAACCAGATAATTGTTGTTGCTAGGGGATTCCATTACCAGAGGCATTAACTTTGGAATACAGTTCAAGGGGCCCAACAAAGTAAAATGCTTTTCAGGATCATCAGCTAGCAGGAGTACCAAGCAAATTCTGACTATAACCAGAGAAGAGACTAACCTGCTTATTTTCGAAAGAGAAGGGAAGCCATCTTCCGACACAAATCAGGAGATAGCTGCCCTTCTCCCAAGCCCGGCCAAATCGGCATAATTGAAAGCCGACTTTGGTCTGCTTCAACCGCTTTCCGTCGTGGGGACGGCGAAAGTTCAAGGGGGCGTGTCGGCAGGGTAGCGAAGACGGGACTGGGGCGAGGTTAAGAGATAGCCGCCCTCGGCTGATAATGGAAAAAAGAAGGGCAGCCCTGACGAGAATTTGGCTGACTTTACTTGGTCTATTTTTTTCACGACCAAGAATCAAACAGGTGCCTGAACTGACCAGATGACCACTGGAGGGAATCGGGGATCACCTCCCCTGACTTCTCCAGTGGTCACTAACCACCTCCCAACCCGAAAAAAACAACTTTAAAAACTTTTGTCTTTTTTTTTTTTTAGAATATGTCCTTTGCTATGCCACTGTCCTTACAACGGCAGTTGAGGACGTCCAAAATGTTTCTGTGAGAAGGACAGCCATGCCTTTGCTATGCCTCTGACACCCTTTTTATTTATTTATTTGGATTTTGGATCACAAGTAGCAGCAGTGGGATTTGAACCGGCCACCTCTAGATTGCAAGACCAGTGCTCTAACCACTAGGCCACTCTGCCGCTCCCTTGAAATTTGGCCATACCTGTGTGTGTGGGGGGGGGGGCAGTATGCAGGTCCATGGAGGGGGGAGGTATGTATGTGTCAGCGGAGGCATAACGAAGCCATGGACGTCCTTCTTTCAAACATTTTGGACGTCCTCAACTGCCCCCCACAGGGATGGCCAAATTTCAAGGGAGTGGAGTAGAGTGGAGGAGTGGTTAGAGCACGGGTCTTGCAATCTAGAGGTGGCCGGTTCAAATCCCACTGCTACTACTTGTGATCCAAAATCCAAATAAATAAATAAAAAGGGTGTCAGAGGAAAGGAATGGCTGTCCTTCTCACAGAAACATTTTGGACGCCGTCACAGAGAAGGACGTCCTCAACTGCCGTCGCTTCCTCTCCTTAGGAAGGAAATCATGTGCTAATAGCGGGCAGCTCATTTGCATGCAATTTCCTTCATGCATGCCCATTCCTTTCCAGATCGGTAAGGGAAGGGCTTTTTACATTCAGTTAGTGGGACCAGTGCACTACAAATGCTGGCTCCTCCCATGACTAAATATCTTGGATTTGGCTGGTTTTGAGATGGCCGGCCTCGGTTTCCATTATCGTTGAAAACCAATGCCAGCTATCTGAAACCTGGCGATCTCAATATTTATGTCGAGATTTGGGCGGCCCCAACCGTGTTATCGAAAAAAAAAGATGGCCAGCCATCTTTTTAAAAAATACGGTTGGCTCCGCCCATTTGCGGAGCCGGCCCCGGAGATGGCCGGCGCCGTTCGATTATGCCCCTCTAAGGGTTCTAACACTGATGTTGTTATCCACCTTGGAACAAATGTCTAGCCAATAATACCCCACTTGTAGCACAGAGAGCTTTCCAAGAGTTGGGGGAGGGGTGGTTTTAGGTACATAGGAGGATGGTGCAATACATGGAAAAACAAAACTATATTGTAATGATGGGCTGCATATCACTGTGGCAGGAAAAAGAATCCTTGGTGAGAAATTAAGACAATATGTTTCTAGGCATTTAAACTAGAAGGTGGGGGTGGCATTTGGAAGCAGGTCAATCCCCCAGCAAAAGACATGCTGTGACAGTATTAAAGAAAGCAATGAAAACAACAATCTTAGCAATAGGTGAGGCTAAACAAACAAACAAACAAAAACTATACAGAAGATGAGACTGCTACTGAAACGTAGCTGGGAAGCAATGACCATAAATGCATGCAGTCTAAGCAAAAAAGTTCATGATCTGCAAGTCCCAATGGTAGAGGAAGATTTAGATGTTGTTGCTATCACGGAGGCATGGTTTAATGACTCCCATGAATAGGACGCAAACATACCGGGCTATAATCTATTTAAGAAGAATAGAGATGGTCAAAAAGCTGGAAGAATAGCTCTACATGTGAGAAACAATAGCAAAATGATTGAAATGAAGGGGGTCTGGGAAAAGGCAGAAGCGATATTGATCACCTTGAATAGAGAAGACGGAACTTCAATCCACATGGGTTTATCTAAAGACCTCCAACTAATTGGAGCAGCTTGATAAAGATCTGGTTGAAGATGTCCAAAATTGGGAAAGAAAGGGAAAGTGCTGTTACTGGGAGAGTTCAACCTGCCAGATGTGGACTAGAAAGTAGTGAGATTGTGGATGTTTTACCATCTGCTCTGCTCAGACAAATGGTGATGGAACCCACAAGGGAAGGAGTGACGCTGGATCTAATGCTCACAAATGGAGAAAGTGTGTCTAATGTCCGAGTGAATGCCCATTTGGGCAGTAGTGATCATCAAACGATTTGGTGTGATATAACTGTTAGAGCAGAGGGCAGCCACTCAAAATTTGAAGTCCTGGATGTCAAACATGCTGACTTTAGTAAAATGGGGGCATGCCTGAAGAAAGAACTGATGGGATAGGAGGACATACAAAAAGTGGAAAGACAGTGGTCCAGGCTGAAAAGAGCTATAAAAATGGCTACTGAACTTTAACATGAGGAGAGTAAATAAAAGCAAGAAAAGAAGGAAACCACTATGGTCCTCTGAACAAGTGGCTGAGAAAATAATGGCAAAAGAGCTGGTATTCAAGAAATACATAAAAACTCAAGAAGAACATAGAAATGAATACCGGATGAAAATGAAGGAAGCCAAGAGCTCCTATACCAAAGCAACACCATGCCCCTAAAGCTGTGGCTCCCCTGTCCAGACTGAATGCTTGGTCCAAGGAAAGATTCTGGTTTCATGTGAAAAATGTAAGCACATTGAATCCCTCATGAAAGAGGTACAAGAACTAAGAGAGGAGGTGGCAAAACTAAGAAGCATCTGTGACAACCAGAAATTCATCCCGGAGACGCATGTTGAAACATTGGGGATCTCCAGTAAAGGGAGAGAAGATCTTGAAAGAGGACAGCTGGACACAGGTCACCAGATCCTACAAAATCCCCCAACTCCATCTTCTGTTGAAGGTTTGCAACCCTGGAGTCAGAAGAGATGAAAACATCTCAAAAACATGAGAAGATGATGATCAGTAATTCCAAAGTTGCTGGATCGGTGGCCAATAAGATGCGAAACATAGTGGTTGCTGGTGGTTCTCTTCTGAGGGGTACTGAGGCACCCATCTGCCGACAACGGAGGTGTGCTGTCTGCCTGGTGCTAAAATTCGAGATGTAGCGGAAAGGTTGCCTAGACTCATCAACCCTACTGACCACTAACCTATGCTGCTCATCAGAGTTGGCACAAATGATACTGCAAGGTATTCTACTGAACATATAAAACATGACTTCTTGGCATTGGGTCAGAGGGTACAGCACCTAGGTGCTCAGGAAGTGTTCTCATCGATCCTTCCTGTTGAAGGAAAAGGCCGAATAAGGGAAGCTCACATCCTGGAGCTAAATGTGAGGCTCCACGGATGGTGCCAACATGAGCACTTCGGTATCCTAGACCATGGGATGATTTTCCAAGAGCTACTGAGCGGTGATGGTGTCCATCTTTCAAGGAAGGGATGAAGTGTCTTCAGTAACAGACTGGCTTTAAACTAAATTTGTAGGGGATGGATGAGAAAAGCCTCAAAGTAATGAATAACCCTCAGGAAGGTAAGACATCATATACCCTTTTAGAAAAGGGGAAAAAAAGTAACATCTGGACAGCCTTGTATACCAATGCCTGTGATATCTAGAGGCAGCAATGATAGAAGCCAACTTGGATTTAGTGGCAGTAACGGAGACGTGGTTATACCTGGCTAAAATCTATTCAGGAAGGACAGGGAAGGAAAAAAAGGGTGGAGGAGTGGCATTATATGTTAAGAATAATATTAAAGTGACAGAGTTGCAGGACGTATATAGGGTAAGGAAAAAGCGCTGTGGGTTAAACTGGTAAGAGGGAAAGGAAAGCGAAGTTACTTACCTGTAGCAGGTATTCTCCGAGGACAACAGGCGGATTATTCTCACATATGGGTAACGTCCGATGGCAGCCCCAGGATCGGAATCTTCCTAGCAACAAAGCGCGACCGTCTTCCCGCCTATAGCGCGAACGTGCCTCAGTCAAATTACAAGCAAAGACAAGGGAAGACACAACTCCAAAGGGGAGGTGGGCAGGTTGGTGAGAACAATCAGCCTGCTGTCCTCGGAGAATACCTGCTAAAGGTAAGTAACTTCGCTTTCTCCGAGGACAAGCAGGCTGCTTGTTCTCACATATGGGTATCCATAGCCCCTAGGCTCACTCAAAACAACAAACAGGGTCAATTGGGCCTCGCAGCGGCGAGGACATAACTGAGATTGACCTGAAAAATAACATCTAACTGAGAGTGCAGCCTGCAACAGAATAAAACATGGGCCTAGGGGGGTGGAGTTAGATTCTAGACCCCAAACAGATTCTGCAGCACCGACTGCCCAAACCGACTGTCGCGTCGGGTATCTTGCTGAAGGCAGTAATGAGATGTGAATGTGTGGACAGATGACCACTTCGCAGCCTTGCAAATCTCTTCAATAGTGGCTGACTTCAAGTGGGCCACTAACGCCGCCATGGCTCTAACACTATGAGCCGTGACATGACCCTCAAGAGTCAGCCCAGCTTGGGCGCAAGTGAAGGATATGCAATCTGCTAGCCAATTTGAAATGGTGCGTTTCCCGACAGCTACTCCCCTTCTGTTGGGATCAAAAGAAACAAACATTTGGGTGGACTGTCTGAATGGGCTTGTCCGCTCCAAATAGAAGGCCAATGCTTGCTTGCAGTCCAATGTGTGCAACTGACGTTCAGCAGGGCGGGTATGAGAACGGAGAAAGAATGTTGGCAAGACAATTGACTGGTTCAGATGGAACTCCGACACCACCTTGGGCAAGAACTTAGGGTGAGTGCGGAGGACTACTCTGTTATGATGAAATTTAGTATATGGAGCATGGGCTACCAAGGCTTGGAGCTCACTGACTCTACGAGCTGAAGTTAACAGCCACCAAGAAAATGACATTCCAGGTCAAGTACTTCAGATGGCAGGAATTCAGTGGCTCAAAAGGAGCTTTAATCAGCTGGGTGAGAACGATATTGAGATGCCATGACACAGGTGGAGGTTTGACAGGGGGCTTTGACAAAAGCAAACCTCTCATGAAGCGAACTACTAAAGGCTGTCCAGAGATAGGCTTACCTTCTACACGTTGATGATAAGCACTAATTGCACTAAGATGAACTCTTACGGAGTTGGTCTTAAGACCAGACTCAGACAAGTGCAGAAGGTATTCAAGCAGGGTCTGTGTAGGACAAGAGCAAGGGTCTAGGGCCTTGCTGTCACACCAGACGACAAACCTCCTCCTTTTAAAAGAGTAACTCTTTTTAGTGGAATCTTTCCTGGAAGCAAGCAGGACTCGGGAGACACCCTCCGACAGACCCAAGGAGGCAAAGTCTAGGCTCTCAACATCCAGGCCATGAGGGCCAGGGACTGGAGGTTGGGATGCAGAAGTGCCCCCTCGTTCTGAGTAATGAAGGTTGGATAACACTCCAATCTCCATGGTTCTTCGGAAGACAACTCCAGAAGAAGTGGGAACCAAACCTGACACGGCCAGAAGGGCGCAATCAGAATCATGGTCCCGCGATCCTGCTTGAGTTTCAGCAAAGTCTTCCCCACCAAGGGTATGGGAGGATACGTATACAGGAGGCCCTTCCCCCAATAAAGGAGAAAGGCATCTGACGCTAGTCTGTCGTGGGCCTGAAGTCTGGAACAGAACTGAGGTGATTGGTCTGAGTGGCAAAAAGATCAACCGAGGGGGTGCCCCACGCTCAGAAGATCTTGCGTACCATGCCCGAGTTGAGCGACCACTAGTGAGGTTACATTATCCTGTTCAACCTGTCGGCCAGACCGTTGTTTACGCCTGCCAGATACGTGGCTTGGAGAAGCATGCCGTCAGCACGAGCCCATAACCACATCTGGATGGTTTCCCGACACAGGGGGCGAGATCCTGTGCAACCCTGCTTGTTGACGTAATACATGGCAACCTCATTGTCTGTCTGAATTTGAAACTTTGATTGGACAGCCGATCTCTGAAAGCCTTTAGAGCGTTCCAGGCCGCTCGCAACTCCAGGAGATTGATCTGAAAATCGGTTTCCTGGAGGAACCAACGTCCTTGAGTGAAGCCCATCGACATGGGCTCCCCACCCGAGGAGAGACGCATCCGTTGTCAGCACTTTTTGCAGCTGAAGAATTTGAAAGGGATGTCCCAAGGTCAAATTGGATCTCATTGTCCACCAATGTAGGGATTGGAGAAACCCCGTGGACAGCTGGATCGCGTCCTCTAGATCCCCGGCAGCTTGAAACCACTGGGAAGCTAGGGTCCATTAAGCTAATCACATGTGAAGACGGGCCATGGGAGTCACATGGACTGTGGAGGCCATGTGGCCGAGCAATCTCAACATCTGCCGAGCTGTGATCTGCTGAGACGATCGGACCCAGGAAACAAGAGACAGAAGGTTGTCTGCCCTCGCCTCGGGGAGGTAGGCATGAGCAGTCTGGGAATCCAGCAGAGCTCCTACGAATTCTAGTCTCAGAACTGGAAGAAGGTGGGACTTTGGATAATTTATCACAAACCCCAGTAGCTCCAGTAGTTGAATAGTCATCTGCATGGACTGTAGAGCTCCTGCCTGCGAGGTGTTCTTCACCAGCCAATCGTCGAGATAAGGGAACACATGCACTCCCAATCTGCGCAGCGATGCCGCTACAACCACCAGGCATTTGGTAAACACCCTGGGCGCAGAGGCGAGACCAAAGGGTAGTACACAATACTGAAAATGCCGTTTCCCCAGACGGAATCAAAGATACTGCCTGTGAGCTGGTAGTATCAGGATGTGAGTATAAGCATCCTTCAAGTCCAGAGAGCATAGCCAATCATTTTCCTGAATCATGGGAAGAAGGGTGCCCAGGAAAAGCATCCTGAACTTTCTCGGACCACATATTTGTTCAGGGCCCTTAGGTCTAGGATGGGACGCATCCCCCCTGTTTTCTTTTGCACAAGAAAGTACATGGAATAGAATCCCAGCCCTTCCTGCCCCGGTGGCATGGGCTCGACCGCATTGGCACTGAGAAGGCTGGAGAGTTCCTCTGCAAGTACCTGCCTGTGCTGGAAGCTGAAGGACTGAGCTCCCGGTGGGCAATTTGGAGGTGTTGATATCAAACTGAGGGAGAATCCTAGCCGGACTATTTGAAGAACCCACCGATCAGAGGTTATGAGAGGCCACCTTTGGTGAAAAAATTTTAACCTCCTCCCGACCGGCAGATTGTGCGGCACAGACACTTTGATAGTGGCTATGCTCAATGGAGCCAGTCAAAATCCCGTCCCTTGCTTTTGCTGGGGAGCTGCGGGGGCCTCTCTGGGCACTCGCTGTTGACGAGAACGAGCGCACTGGGGTTGAGCCTGAGAAGGCTGTCGAGAAGGTGGAGTGTACCTACGCTTATTGTAAGTATATAGAGCATTCCGCCTTCCCCAGAAAAACCGTCTACCTGATGAGGTAGATGCTGAAGGCGCCCGGTGGGAGAGATTGTCGAGGGCGGTTTCCCGCTGGTTGAGCTGTTCAACCACTTGCTCGACTTTCTTGCCAAAAATATTAATCCCCCCCCCCGGCAAGGGACATTTGCTAGGGAGCTGCAGGGGCCTGTTGAGGCGCACGCTGTTGACGTGAACGAGCACGCTGGGGCTTAGACTGGGCAGGCTGTCGGGAAGGTGGATTGTACGTACGCCTATTAGAAGCACAGGGAGCATTCCTCCTCCAGCCATAAAAACATCTACCTGATGAGGTAGATGCTGAAGGCGCCCGGTGGGAGAGTTTGTCGAGGGCGGTGTCCCGCTGGTGGAGCTGCTCGACCACCAGTTCGACCTTCTCACCAAAACTATTATCCCCCCGGCAAGGGGCATCCACAATCCGCTGCTGGACTCGATTTTCCAAGTCAGAGGCACACAGCCATGAGAGTCTGCGCATCACTATCCCTTGAGCGGCCCTGGACACAACATCAAAAGTGTCGTAAGCACCCCTGGACAGGAATTTTCGACACGCCTTCAGCTGCCTGACCACCTCCTGAAAGGGCTTGGCCTGCTCCGATGGGAGCTTATCGACCAAGTCCGCCAGCTGCCGCACATTGTTCCGCAAGTGGATGCTCGTGTAGAGCTGGTACGACTGAATCTTGACACGAGCATAGCAGAATGATAGGCCTTCCTCCCAAAAGAGTCCAGAGTTCTAGACTCCAGCCCCGGGGGCGCCGAGGCGTAATCCTGAGAACTCTTGGCTCTCTTGAGAGCAGAATCCACAACGCCAGAGTCATGAGGCAACTGGGTCTTCATCAACTCTGGGTCCCCGTGGATCCTATACTGGGACTCAATCTTCTTGGGAATGGAGGGATTAGATAATGGTTTTGCCCAGTTCATCAGCAATGTCTGTTTCAGGACATTATTCAGAGGAACAGAGGACGATTCCTTAGGTGGTGAAGGATAGTCCAGGACCTCGAACATCTCAGCCCTGGGCTCATCCTCAGTAACCACAGGGAATGGAATGGCCGTAGACATTTCCCAGACAAAGAAAGAGAAAGACAGACTCTCAGGGGGAGAAAGCTTTCTCTCTGGCGAAGGAGTAGGATCAGAAAGAAGGAAGACCACAAGACTCCTCATCAGAGAAATATCTTGGCTCTTCCTCTGCTTCCCACAAGGCCTCCCCTTCGGTATCAGACACGAGTTCTATGACTTCAGTCCGAAGCCGGGCCCGTCTTGACACCGAGGAACCATGACCTCGATGGAGAAGCCAAGAAGAAGACTCCCGTGCTGCCAGCGATGAAGCTCCATCCAGCAACGTCGATGAGGAGTCAACTTGGGTGGCAGCCGAGGCCGATGCCGCAAGCGGTACCGGCGTCGCAGTCCACACCACGGGCAGGGAACCAATCGCCGCATCTCTCAACGGTACCGACGGCGCAAGCACCACCGGTACCAGAACAGTTGGTCGCAGCAGCCCTTCCAGAATCCCTGGAAAGATGGCTCGGAGGCGCTCGTCTAAAGAGTCTGTCGAGCAACGCTGTGGAGTCGGTACAGGCGACAAAGTCAGAATCTGCCTGGGGCGCTGAGGCGGTACCAGGCTGTCCGGAGAAGAGCGCATCGACACCTCTTGTATGGAGGGTGAGTGGTCCTCTCGGCGTCGACGCTTCACGGGTGCCGAATCCTTCGGCGTCCCGGAGCTCTCGGTACCGTGACGGGAAGGTGACCGATGACAATGTTTCTTTGCCTTCATACGAAGCACGTCACCGGTACCTCCCGGTACCGATGAGGACGTGGAATCCACACGCCTCCTCGGGGCCGGGTCCGAAAGACGTCGGTCCCGGGGGGCCTGTACTGCAGGAGTCCTTGAGGCAGGTGGAGGCCCATTCGATGGCTCACTGCTGCCAGCATAAAAAGGCCTCTGGACAGCCATTACCTGCACTCCTGACGTTGATGCAGTCTCCGGTGCCGACATCGATACCGTCTCCGACGACCTCGGTACCGCTACCGACTTCGAAGAACCGGGCATGGCTCGGAACAGGCGCTCCCACTGGGTCAATCTCGACGCTGGTGTCCGCTTTTTTAGGCAAAAACACAGAGTACAAGCGTCGGGGCGATGACCAGCCCCAAGACACTGAAGACACGAAGCGTGTGCATCAGTGGCTGAGATTGCCCGGCTGCACAGCGTGCACTTCTTGAAACCACTGGCGATCTTTGAGGTCAAGGATGGAAAAATCACAGCGGCGAAGTCAAAATCCATGATGGTGCCAAAAGAAGGGCACAAAAAAGGGAAAAATCCGTGGGGCATCCCTGCTGCTCGGTCATCTAGAAGCAAAGAGATCTTGGATTCTCTACAGGAAGAATTGTTTCAGCAGCGGGTAATGGAACTGAAACAAGATGGAGCTATCCTAGAACTGGTGCTCACAAACGGGGAGAATGTTTCTGCTCTTACTGTGAGAGATCATTTGGCAACTAGTGATCTGCGAATGATGTAGTTAAATATTAGGACATAGGAGGAGAAGCTCATTTGAGATTCAAGGTCCAAGATTTCAAAAGAACTAACTTGGTCCAAGAAAACAAGAAGGCACATGATCCGCAAAATCCAATGTGGAAGCAAACAAAAGAGCAGATCGCTAGGTAGTATTAATCAGACTTTATTGGAGAAATAATTCCCTG
The DNA here is from genome assembly GCF_901765095.1 of Microcaecilia unicolor. Lineage (NCBI taxonomy): Eukaryota > Metazoa > Chordata > Amphibia > Gymnophiona > Siphonopidae > Microcaecilia > Microcaecilia unicolor. The sequence continues at coordinate 203,916,523 of NC_044035.1, read as the reverse complement.
ACACAGACTGTGTTTCGCCCACAAGGGCTGCGTCAGGGGCTCTAAAAAGCGAATGCTACATACCTGTAGAAGGTATTCTCCGAGGACAGCAGGCTGATTGTTCTCACTGATGGGTGACGTCCACGGCAGCCCCTCCAATCGGAAACTTCACTAGCAAAGGCCTTTGCTAGTCCTCGCGCGCCCATGCGCACCGCGCATGAGCGGCCGTCTTCCCGCCCGAACCGGCTCGTGTTCGTCAGTCCCATATGTAGCAAAACAAAGCAAGGGAAGACACAACTCCAAAGGGGAGGCGGGCGGGTTTGTGAGAACAATCAGCCTGCTGTCCTCGGAGAATACCTTCTACAGGTATGTAGCATTCGCTTTCTCCGAGGACAAGCAGGCTGCTTGTTCTCACTGATGGGGTATCCCTAGCCCCCAGGCTCACTCAAAACAACAAACATGGTCAATTGGGCCTCGCAACGGCGAGGACATAACTGAGATTGACCTAAAAAATTTACCAACTAACTGAGAGTGCAGCCTGGAACAGAACAAACATGGGCCTAGGGGGGTGGAGTTGGATTCTAAACCCCGAACAGATTCTGAAGCACTGACTGCCCGAACCGACTGTCGCGTCGGGTATCCTGCTGCAGGCAGTAATGAGATGTGAATGTGTGGACAGATGACCACGTCGCAGCTTTGCAAATCTCTTCAATAGTGGCTGACTTCAAGTGGGCTACCGACGCTGCCATGGCTCTAACATTATGAGCCGTGACATGACCCTCAAGAGTCAGCCCAGCCTGGGCGTAAGTGAAGGAAATGCAATCTGCTAGCCAATTGGATATGGTGCGTTTTCCTACAGCCACTCCCCTCCTGTTGGGATCAAAAGAAACAAACAATTGGCCGGACTGTCTGTTGGGCTGTGTCCGCTCCAGATAGAAGGCCAATGCTCTTTTGCAGTCCAATGTGTGCAGCTGACGTTCAGCAGGGCAGGAATGAGGACGGGGAAAGAATGTTGGCAAGAAAATTGACTGGTTCAGATGGAACTCCGACACAACCTTTGGCAAGAACTTAGGGTGAGTGCGGAGGACTACTCTGTTATGATGAAATTTGGTGTAAGGAGCCTGGGCTACCAGGGCCTGAAGCTCACTGACTCTACGAGCTGAAGTAACTGCCACCAAGAAAATGACCTTCCAGGTCAAGTACTTCAGATGGCAGGAATTCAGTGGCTCAAAAGGAGGTTTCATCAGCTGGGTGAGAACGACATTGAGATCCCATGACACTGTAGAAGGCTTGACAGGGGGCTTTGACAAAAGCAAACCTCTCATGAAGCGAACAACTAAAGGCTGTCCTGAGATCGGCTTACCTTCCACACGGTAATGGTATGCACTGATTGCACTAAGGTGAACCCTTACAGAGTTGGTCTTGAGACCAGACTCAGACAGGTGCAGAAGGTATTCAAGCAGGGTCTGTGTAGGACAAGAGCGAGGATCTAGGGCCTTGCTGTCACACCAGACGGCAAACCTCCTCCATAGAAAGAAGTAACTCCTCTTAGTGGAATCTTTCCTGGAAGCAAGCAAGATGCGGGAGACACCCTCTGACAGACCCAAAGAGGCAAAGTCTACGCTCTCAACATCCAGGCCGTGAGAGCCAGGGACCGGAGGTTGGGATGCAGAAGCGCCCCTTCGTCCTGTGTGATGAGGGTCGGAAAACACTCCAATCTCCAGGGTTCTTCGGAGGACAACTCCAGAAGAAGAGGGAACCAGATCTGACGCGGCCAAAAAGGAGCAATCAGAATCATGGTGCCTCGGTCTTGCTTGAGTTTCAACAAAGTCTTCCCCACCAGAGGTATGGGAGGATAAGCATACAGCAGACCCTCCCCCCAGTCCAGGAGGAAGGCATCCGATGCCAGTCTGCCGTGGGCCTGAAGCCTGGAACAGAACTGAGGGACTTTGTGGTTGGCTCGAGATGCGAAGAGATCCACCAAGGGGGTGCCCCACACCTGGAAGATCTGTCGCACTACACGGGAATTGAGCGACCACTCATGAGGTTGCATAATCCTGCTCAA